>NC_051307.1:178117007-178742007 GCF_015220235.1 Choloepus didactylus | reverse complement strand
ATGCAGACATCTTTGGGGCAGGGTAGGAGGGGCCCTTATTCAGTCTATTGCTCTCAATGAAAGCAGATTTTTCCCCTAATTATCCAAAAAGTTGAAGAATTTTGTCAGTCCTCTGTTTTTGACCCTTTTTCATCTAGCATTTAGTAATTCTCTCCTTTGGACCAGGCATTTTCCCATACCTCAGAGTTAACAGATGATTACTGGGTTTCCTATCCTCGCAGCCTGCTAGGGGAAAGAGTTGTAATACAATACTGTACATGCAATAATGGAAGTACAAACAGAAATTCAGATCTGGAGGAATCAATACCCCAGGGCCCGTCCACCACTAAGTGAAACACCACAAATCACAAATTTGTCAGCCGTGATGTGAAATATGGACCAACTTAGAGCCACACTTGGGATTCCCCAATGAAGACAGTCTGCCTGACATTTCTTACTCATTTCATCACAATTGTAGGCTAAGTAGGAGGCCTTCAATGTGAATTTTTCTTAAGCAGGAAATATTTTATGCTCCTACCCCATCAAGTCACATACATTGGACTGTCTTGGCTCCCAACAATGGCAAACAAAGTGCTGGAAGCATTGAAAATGTTTTCTAAATACTTGTCAAACTGAATTGAATGACGTGAATTTGAGTAGCAAAGAAAGAATGCTTAAAAATTGTTCCTTCTGGTATAGGTGGGATTTGGGAAAAGTGTGATGAGGTTCTTTCTATTTACCCCTATCTTAGTGTTGCTTAGCAGTCAGTGGTCAGAGAGATGAAGCTCCCACCAGCTGTGAACTGGAGAAACAAGATCAGAGGAGGAGACAGCAAAGGTTGGGATTAGAGCACATAAAAAGCAGGAGAGCTTTTTATTGTCTCTTTGTAGCCTCCACAGTCATAACTATGCCCTCCCTAAAAACCTTAAGAACCCAATCACTATTTGGCATTGATGTTAGAGCTGCTGATCATCAATTTTATGCTTGCTAACAATATACTAGTAGCAAATCCAGCTTCAAAGTCTACAGTCCAATAGCAATGCCAGCCCTAGAGGAAATACTGGCCTTGAGGTGAGATAGAGGTTGTAAAAGAGCCAAGATTGTCTAGTCTCGACAGTTTTTAATGTTGCCATTAATAGTGTAGTCTTGGACACAAAGCTCTGCTCCTGGCTCAGAAAATAGCACCATCATCGATACCAAAGCAGCATCCTTCAGCATAGAATGTGCTGGTGCAGAATCCTCTGGTCTGCAATCTGTTGTGTATCCAGGGGTCTGGGCTGTATATATCCTTTCACTACCCATGGGCCAAAGGGTTTGCTGAGCAAATGGATAGAGTAAACATGGGCAGTGTTTCTCTGCCTTAAGGATAAAGGCCAACAAATTAATTTCCATCTATTTAGCAGATGTCTTGGCATTCCCAAAATTAACATGATAATTACCAATGTCTCATATCCAAAAGTTAAAGCATTTCAGAGATTCTCTAGAATCCGGAGTCTACATATCTTATTTCCCTTCCTCACTGCCCAGGGATGAGTGGTCTCAGTGTGTACTTAATTTCTACAGCACTTATTGAGCACCTACCATATTACCAGGCACTCTAAAGAGCACTTTACTTACATGGTCTCATTCATTTCATTTAATACTCTTGTATGAGAAACTTCCACCCCCCACATAAGATTGGGGTGCTCGTAGCCTGCTCAATTCAAACCTAAATTTCAGGAGCAACTACACCCCACTCACAACTCTTTCAATGCTCTTTGAGTCCCTTTATGTTTCCAAATATACTGATATGTGTCAAGGAATAGGCCCTCAGAGTAGCCAAAAAATATGGCACTTAATGGGCAAGATGTTAGTCTATTTTACATTATGACTGGACAACTGGCTTGTGGGGTTTCTAGATATGGAATGGATTATATTGTGACATAGTCAAGAGCAGCTAGCAAGCCTTGGCAAATTTTATCCCAAGGGTAGCTTCAGATTGGCAAACTCCCTCAATTCTTAGGCAGGTAAACAGTGCCCCTTGAAGCATTTCTTCCCTTAGTCTATACCTTGGCACTTTCCCCACACTTTCCCCATTGCCAGACCTCAAGGATCAAAGATAAAGGCTGGGTTTAAGGTTTCTATACTCTCTGATTTGGCACCTTTCTTCTTTAGATTTCCACCAATAGACCCTTTCTCCCTTCTACAACAAAGCCCTCATCATGCTTGTTTTATCCCCAGAAAGAATACATGAAATATATAGAAATACTTAATTTTCCTAAATTTAGACTCAAAGCCATTATCCACAGAAATTGAATAATGTGATTATTCTACCCTAAGGGTAAAAAGGTCTTAAAATTTAGGGCAAAATGTGGATTCAATGGTTTCTAAAAAAAGAAAATTAAGTTGAGTTCTACATTAAAAATTAGAACGAGGGTACATATCAGTGGGAGAAAGTAGAGCATAGTGATTAGGCTGTGTATGTTCTCAGGTCAATCTGACTGAGTTCAAATCCAGACTCTACCATTGACAACTGAATCATCTAGGGCAGAGGTTGTCAAACTTTTTCTGTTTAGGTGTTGTTAGCAAATATTTTGGTTTTGTGAGTCATATAATCTTTGTCACAACTACTCAACTCCGCTTGTTGCCGCATGAAAACAGCTACAGACATTAAGTAAACAAATAGTGCTGCTGTGTTCCAATAAACTTTATTTACAAAAACATACAGTGGGCTGGATATAGCCCACAGGCTATAGTTTGCTAATCTCTGACCAAGAGCAATTTACTCAACCTCTCCAGCCTTATCTATAAAATAAGGATAATAATAATAACCCAATTTAAATGGGGGCCTAAAAACTCAGTAGTCAAGACAAAAACTATTTTACAGTGATTTTTAAAAAAATCTAATTAACAAACTATGGCCCACAAAACATCCACCTGTTTTCTTTTGTTTGTTTGTTTTTTGTTTTTTTTTTGGTAAAGAAAATTTAACTGGAAGAGGCTTTCCCATTTCTAAGGGAAAAGGGTGGCGATCCTGGGAGGAAGAAGAGAAGGGAGCTCCATGGGTAAGCTGATCATAAGCTGACCAACCAGTCTTTGTGCTCCTACTTGACTCTCACCAACAAGCATCACCACTCAAAGGACCCTGGTGCAGTGGACCCTGGTGCAGCAGATCTGCCTAGCAAGTGGAACTACCGCTGATCTTGGACAAGTCTTGTAAGCACTCCTCATCCATGAAATTAAAGGTTTGGACTTCAACATCCTCAAATGTCTTTGCTGAACTTTCTCTGGATACTTAGTCATGTGTGCTAATTTTTCTGCTCCCTTAATCCTCTGCAATTACATTTTCCTTTCTTCTTACCAAGTTCCTTTCACTGCTTAACTTAAACTTTGTAGTGGTAGAATTCTGATGTTGATGTTTAAAGCATACCCTGGATCAGCCTTTGGATCCTATACAATAACAGACTTTCTGGTAACTTCCCACAGTACCCTCTCCTCCACTTTTTGTGCAGGAACATTGTAGAATACTTCTTACTCTTGCTTTCATTCTACAAGTCCTTTTCCATATTATGCAAAAATTTTTCACTTGGAGGCTCTTGGCTAGTAGTTTTATTCTTTTCTGAAAGCAGGACCAAAGTGAATGAGCACATAACAGAAAGATTTATGAGAATTACAAGGAAGAATGTGGGAAGAAATTACTCACACTCTTTCCCTGAAGTGCTGTGAACTTGGCTTAGATGAGTAGAATGAGGGCAGGGAATGAGGGCTAAATATCTCCAAAGCTTAGTTTTAACAAGGAGAACTCAGGAAATATGTGGTTCAACACCCATGATAATTTGCAGCTAATTCCAAAACTTCAACCAGTCTCTATCGTATTTCAGACATCCTCTCTACAAATCAATGTTAATTCACCACTATTTTAACAATGTATTAAACTAAAGTAGCACAGAAGGCAAAATATATTGAGGTTTCCATCCTCAAGGGTATCATAACCCATTTTTCTACACAAATAAGTCATTTCTACTTCAAAAGTCTAATGAACTTTTAAAAACTTCATTTTGAAATATTTTCAAACTTACAGGACAGTCACAAAAATAATACAAAACCTATACAGAAAATTTCAACATAGTCCTATTCCCCCAGATATCAAGATCTTCCAATTTTAACATTTTGCCACAAATATCGTTCTAGCTTTCTAGCCATCAGTCTATCAATCCATCTATCTATCCATCTATTGCATATCTGGCTGTCTAACTGCCAATCCATTTTCTGAACACTCGAGAATAGATTGTATGCATCACGCTCTTTGACTGCCGTGTTCATTTCCTAAGAACAAGGATGTTCACTTAAGTAATCACTCTAAGTATAGTTAGGAAGTTCAATAAATTTGACATTAATATGAAGCTTATAGTCAATATTTTATTTTTTCAAGTGTCCCAATAATATCCTTTTGAGCCTTCTCTCCTCCCTGGTTATATGCTGTTCAGAATCATGTACTGTTTTCATCTGTCATTGTCTCTTTATTTGATCTTTTTTTTTTTTTTTTATTGTGGGAACATACATACAATGCAAACTTTCCCGTCTCAACCACTCCCAAGCATACCATTCAGTGAGATTAATCATCACAGTCACTCTGTTGTGGTACACTCACCACCTCCTATAACTGAAACTTTCCCATCTCCCGAAATGGAAACCCTACACCCACTAAGCATTGACTCCCCATTCCCCCAGTTCCCCAAGCCTGGCAACCTGTACTCTAATTTTATCTTTACGACCTTGAATATTCTCTGATATTTTCTTTGTAGTTAACACAGGGCTTAAATTTAACATCCTAAATCTGTAACAATCTCATTTGTTTTGATACCAACTTAACCTCAACAGTATGCACAAACTATGTTGCTATATATCTCCATCTCCCCACCTTTATGTAATTCTTTTCACAAATTACATGTTTATACATGATGCAACAAAAACCATTGATTTGTCAGTACATTTTATGTACTTGCCTTTTAGATCCTGTAAGAAGTAAAAAGTGAAGTTACAAGCCAAAAATAAAATAGCACTTGCATTTATATTTACCCTAGTCTTTACCCATACTAGACGTCTTTATTTCTTCATGTGGTCTATTATCCTTTCCTTTCAACCTGAAGAGTCTCTTTAGCAACATCTTGTAGGGCCAGTCTAGTGGTGATGAACTCCTCAGCTTTTGTTTATTTGGAAATATCTTAATCTCTCCCTCATTTTTGAAGGAGCTTTTTGCCAGATATAGAATTCTTGGTTGGCAGTTTTTTGCTTTCCACACTTTAAATATGTTATCCCACTGCCTTCTTGCCTCCATGGTTTCCAATGGGAAATTGGCACTTAATCTTATTGAGACTCCCTGTGCATGACATGTTGCTTCTCTTTTGCAGTTTTCAGGATTCTATCCTTATCTTAGGCATTCTGTAGTTTGATTATAATATGCTACAGTGTGGATCTATTTGGACTTATCCTGTTTGGAGTTTGCTGAACATCTTGGATGTGTCTATTCATGTCTTTTGTTAAATTTGGGAAGTTGTCAGCCATTATTTCCTTGAATATTCCCTCTGCTCCTTTCTCTCTTTCTTCTCCTTCTGGGACTCCCACAATACATATATTGGTATGCTTGACAGTGTCCCACAGCTTCCTTAGGCTCTGTTTACGTTTCTTTTATTCTTTCTTTCTTCTGCGCCCCAGACTTGATGATTCAAATTGTCCTGCTTTCTAGTTCACTGATTCTTTCTTCTGCCAGCACTAACCTGCTGTTGAACCCCTCTAGAGAATTTTAAATTTGTGTTCCTGTGATTTTCAGCTCTTTTGGTTTCTTTTCATAACATCCATCTCTATTGATACACTCTTTGTGCTCATTTATCATTTTCCTGATTTCCTTGAGTTCCTTGTCTATGCTTTCTTCTTGTTTTTTGAACATAATTAAGACACTTTTTTAAAAGTCTTTGTCTGGTGTGTCCCAGGTCTAGTCCTCCTCATTTATGGTTTCTAATGCTTCACTCTTCTCCTTTGCCTGAGACATCACTTCCTATTTCTTTGTATATTTTATAATATTGTGTTGAAACTTGGACATTTTGATATTTTAATATGTTATCACTGGCATTTAGAGCCTGAGGCATCTGTTTCTGAAGTTGTATCCAGCTAGTGTTAAGATAGAGCTTTCCTTGAATGTCAAGAACTAATAAAAAAGAAAAGGGGAAAAAAAGAAAAATTTTCCCAGTCTTTGTACATTGACCTGTATTAGTGCTCTCCTTTTGGGCTTATCCATGAAGAGTTTAGAGAATAGTTCCAGGTCAAGAGCTCCCTCTTCCTTTTTGAGCATGCATCCTATCTTGGGAATGCCTATGGCCCTAGAAATTCCCACATTTACATGGTTCCAAATGTCCCCTCTTTCCTAGAAAGCAGTTTCCTTCTGGGCCCTGGTCACTTTACTGTATGCCCTACAGCCAGCAATCCCTTGCCCCAGACAGCACAACTTGACTGCTTTCCCGCAGAGTTCTGTAGAAGAGCTCAGTGAACTACATCCTATGTGCAGGGTAAGTTCTGGGATGACGAGTCCCTCTGGCTGCCAGCAGGCAGACTGGGCTAGACATATATGCTCCCCGTAGATTCATGAGGGTTAGTCTACTCCCTCTGGAACTGGGACCAGATACCCACAATGGAAGCATGGGCCAGCTCCTTGCGGAGCTAGTGAAGGGATAGGGGAGGGTCCAGCCTGGGTGCCATGAGATCCTACCACTTTTAAGGAGGCTTTTACTTGATTTGGCTCCTGCCCTGTCACTGCAGTCCTTTAACTGTTTTCTGGACCTTTGAGAAAGTTGTTTCCCCCAGCTCTTTCTGATTGTTCAAAGCTTCTGCAGGGGGATGGATTCCTGAAGCTGCAACCAGTCAAAAGTCTAATGAATTTTTCTGACTCTAATATGAACATCCCTTTGCACCTCTCCCACATGTTCCACTTCCCACGAAAAAAGAAAAGCAATCATTTTGCTCACATTTGCTTTTGAGCTAACCTTAGCAATTACAATTTTTCAGACATTTTCCTGTCATTGAAGAAATTTTCCATTCACTGCTTCATTTGGCCCCTTCGTACAGAAGAAACAATGTGCCAACCTGGAATTGATTTCAGGAAAGGTATGTATTTTGTACTAAACCCAGTGACTAATAAGCAATCAGTCACTCATCCAGCACCATTCATCATCAGAGATAGCTGAGGAAACATCTCTTCCTTTCCACCCAAAATAATACCTGCTGAGTAATTAGTCTTCAGGTGACATTCATGCCCAGCTCTCCCCAGTCTATCCCCAGCTAATCACTCTGAGATGGGAGTAGAGCCTGGCATTTTTTTTTTCTGTGTTAACTCTCTCATCTTCTGCCAGCATCCTTGTTCTACCATCGCTACAGAACACCACTGGGCAACTGATTTTCTCAGAGATGCTGGAATCACAGAAATTGTTCTGAAGGACTTGAGCAATCATTGAATCCACTTGACATAATATGCCCAGGTTCTCTAATACTCTTTTTCCTTTTGTTTAGTGGTAGGTCCATTTTTACTCTAAGTAAACGTTGACCATCAAATTCTTTTTAAGGGTCAATGAAATGATGCTTTTCAAGCAGGAGTGCTTTTTTCTTGTCTATGAAAATGTCTTTTGTTGTTATTTTTAAGGTATGAAAAAGGCATTTTAAATCTCTATGTTTGTGAAAACAATATAACAAGTTTAAAATAATTTAAACTTTTAAAAGAAATAATTATTTTTAATCCCACTATCTAAATTTGGTAACATTTTCAGTGTTAAGTCTTCCTTTCTAACCTTGGTCTCTATGTAAATTTTTTCAAAGTTGCAATATTTGGGCATATGCAAGCTTTCCTAACTACCGTCACAGGAATCTTCTCTTATCTAGCCTGCGTTGATGGCATTTTTAATGGCAGCTTAAGAATCCACTGGGTGACTACATAGTCATTTATGATAATAATGCCCCATGTTGCCATAAGGTTACTGAAGGAAACTTGGAGGATGTGGACTTAAGTTCCATTTCCATCTCTTACCTGTGTAGAGACTATTGGATTCCTTGAAGCATGAATTTCATGATAATTATGTGACTTACTGAAATGTACATGGAAGTCTTTGTGTGCCACTTCTTTCTCTTTCTGTTCCCTCCACATTTTTTCTCCCTGGAATGCAAAACAGCGGCTAGGGCTGGAACATCCATATTGCAACCATATGGCTACAGTCATGAAAATGATGTGAACACACTAATATGGCAAAGCAGGAGGACAGAAAGCTTGAATTGTTGATCCATTGCACTAGTCCTGCGCAGCCTATCTCCAGATTTTATACTGTGGAGACAACTGATCTCTTCTGTTTTGAAGCATTATGGTTAAATTTTCTGTTATTTGCAGCTGTACCTATTCCTGAATGATATAGTCGATAAGCCATGAACTGCTTCTCTTTATATCATGTCACTGAAGACTCCCCAATTTAGCACAGCAGTGCACCTAACCATGATCCTAATAGTAACTGTTAGAAGCTGCTAAGAGCTTCCTGGCAGCATGTTGATTCTCTTTCTGCAATTCAGGCCTCAGATACATACTGGGCAGAGAATACTTGGGCAAATTTTTCACCTCGGATGGCCTTAAATCAGTTAAGACAAGATTGGCATTTGTTAGATTAAGGTAGACATAGCCAGGTGAGGGCAGTTGAGAGCAGCTTGTTGGGAGCATCTGATGATGTTCTTTTTTTATATGTACATTTATTGAATAAATGTTGGCTGCCTACTATAGACTTCTCATTGGGCTGGGCATTGGGGTGTCCAGAGTGCTGACTGAGAAAATTTCTTAGCTGCATCATGGTTGAGGCACCACTGGAGAAATGAGAGACAGAGTAATGACAGGATAGCTAAGTCACTTGGGGAGAAGGAATCAAAAAAGGAAAGACACCAAACATGAGGCTGCCCATGAAAGAGATCGGGGTGACTGTGGGTTTGAGGTCAAAGGCAGATTAAGAGGAAGAACAAAGGATGAGGAGCATAATTGGAAGCTTTGTTTTTGTTTTTTTCATTTACTTTTTAATATCAAACATATGTATATGCCACATACAGGAAAGTTTACCTATAATAATTGTATAACTCCATGAATTTTCACAAAAAATATGCTCATGTAAGCAGAACACAGATCAAGAAAGAGAATATGCCTAGTGCCCCAGAAGTCTCACTCCTGCTTCCTGCCTGGCACAGGCCCCCCAAGGGTAGCCACTGTCATACCTTTTAACAACATATATTAATTTTGCCCATTTTTTTTACTTTATATTAATGGAACCATCCAGTATGTACTCTTTTGTGTGTACCTTCTTTTGTTCAACTTTATTTTTGCAAAATTCATTCATGTTGTTGCATAAAATTATCATTCATTTTCATTGTTGTGCGGTGTGACTGTCCATAATTTCTTTATCCTTTTTACTTTTGATGGGCATTTGAGTAGTTTCCAGTTTGGTGCTATGGCCAAAAAAAAAAAAAAAAAAAAAAAAATGCTTCTATAAACATTTGTGTTTATTTCTTTGGTGTACTTATGCAAGCATTTCTGTTGGGTATATACCTAGCAATGATGTGCTGGGCCATAGAGTAAGAATATTTTTAGTAGAAACAGTCAAACATTTTCCCAACATTATTCTACAAAATTATATTTTCAACAGTAGTGTATGACAGTTCCAATTGCTTCACAGTCTTGCCAACACAAAGCAGTTCCTTTCATTTTCATTTTAGTCACTATTGTAGGTATGCAGTGGTAGCTCATTGTATGTGCGTGTGAGTGTGTCTGTGTATGCTTCATTTTTGATGTTCAAATACTTTAATGAACTATAATTGAAATATAGTAAAATGTACAACTCTCAAGTGTACAGCTTAATGAATTATAACAAATATATGTACCCAGGTAATCATTATTCAGATATTGATATAAAATATTTCCATCAGCACAAAAAGTTCCTTCATATCACTTTCTAGCCATTCACCACCATCTCCTGAAGTATTTTTATAATTTGTTCCACCATAGAGACACCATAGAACTTCCTTACTAATGGAAACATATGGTATACACTTTTGTAGCCTCATTAGCTCAGCATTTTGAGAGTCATCTAGGTAGCTGCATGTGTGTGCTTTCTTTTTCATTGCTGGGTTGTTATCTATTGTATGGCACTTTTTAAAGGCAGAAGGCAGCCCCACCCAACCAAAACCTGGTCTATCCCCCAGGGATACAGGGATCTGTACCAATTCTAATGCCGGCCTTTGTATAACCTTTTGGCAGAAACGTGTGGTCTGACTTACTTTTGTCTGATTTTTTTTTAATTGTTCCTCTCTAGAAAATCTTTTTTGGTGGAAGTAGCCTGACATGGCCCATTAATATCAAATGGCTATTCTATACCCTGATTCTTGGCTTCCTATTTTCACATTTTTCCTCCTATGCACATTTCAGTTTCTTTCTACTGGATTTACAAATCAAAGCATAGTATTTAAGTAAGAGTGTTCATTGAAAATTGCTAGCCCTCCATAACGCATATGGAAATATGAGCCAAGTATAGCCCAAGACTCTGGAGTTACAGCAACCCCTTGTCTCCTATCCCAGGGAGACATCGTCATAGTCTCTGCTGTGTTTCCAAGCACTTTGTGAAGACTTCATTTTTGATGTTCAAATGCTTTAATGAACTATAATTTAGAGCTCACCACTCTGTAGAATACTCTGCAGACTGACCTGGTAAATAGGTGACTCTGTAAATCAGTAAGCTGATTTTTTTCAACAAACTTATGCCAGGTATGACTTGGTACCTGGTGTTGAAGATACAGAGATGACAAAACAGCTTCCCACAGGGACTGTGGCTCACTCAAGCTTACCTGGCTCCTGAGGGAACACAGTTGACGTAAATCATTGGGTTCTCCTATACACTATCTTAACCTGGCTGGACAAAAACACTCTCACATTGTCTGTTAAGTGATTATATTCTTCCAGAATCAAAATATATTTTAAAAGTTCAGAAAGTGTTAGAGTACCTTGAAAAATCCTGAGTTTCCCTTTCTTCATTTAAAACAAAAATCTTTTGGAAGAAATCTTAAAACAGTGCCATCTTTAGTAACACATTAGATTACTAAATCCTGGTTCAAATACCAGAGAAGATTCAAACAGGAAAGAGGGGGAGTAAAGCAGGGTGGTATTGGCATCATAATGGCTGCTAAACCAAATGAAACTTTGATTTTGTTTGGAGAGAATATCATCTCTATCCATTGTACAAATATGGATATCGTATTTTCCTTTAACATAACTTCAACCTTTGGATAGATACGAGGACAGGATTGAGACATCAGGCCGTAACTCAATACACTTTTCAAACTGATATTCCTTAAGTTTTCATTTAATATTTCTTAGTGAGAAGCTAAATGCATACCCCATTCTATATATTTAAAATAAGGAGTTTTTTATATGTACGATTATATACAATGCTGTAATTTGCTTGAAATTACCTTTTACATCACAATTTTTTGACACTTATAACTGGTTACAGACAACTATTTTCACTCATTTTGGACAGAAGTAACTTGCATACTCAGTGTCACAAAATAAATTCCAAAATGCTTTCATGTAGGTTAAATATTTGCTAGTTCCTGTTCTCACTCCAGTTTTTCTTTTCTTTTCTTTTCTTTTTTATGAAATGGCTTGCATTTAGATATTAGTTTCAATCTTTCCTTTCTAGAATGAGACTCCTCTATTCCTGCTTTTTGTTTTTGCTTGATTGACCAACCTCAGGCTTGACTTAGCCAACTGGTTAACATCAGTTCAGGCCTGGTGTTTTTGTTTAGTTTGTTTTCCTGTTGCTGTTGTTTGTGTTTTTCTTCATTTTTTTCCATTTTTACTTTTTCCCCTCCTCCTCCTCCTTCCCCATTACCTCACCCCCACCCCCAGGAGCAGGTGGGCATCGCATACTGCTGAGGGAGCTGACACACTTACATTTTACCTACAAAGGACAATGTTGCTTATGGAAACCAGAGTCAGCAGCTGCCATCCAGCTCCATAATCCATTTCTGGGAGATTCAGCTAAAGGAAGATAAGAAAGCCAGATGTAGGGAACTATTAAGCTAAGGGTTCTCTAGGAAGACATTAATTAACAGAAAGGATTTTCCATATGTTATTTAGTTTCAATATTAATTTTTAATTTGGTTAAAGTTAATTCTTCCATCTGACTTTTCTCAAAGTCTTTAAGTTCTACCTCAAATCTTTTATTGTGTATTTGTAAATTTAACAAAATCTAACACTCAGTTTTAATGGGTTTTCAACTGTTCCATTTAAAAACTTAGTAAATTTTAAACACTTTTAAATATCTTAAACTTGTTATAAATTTATATATATTATATCTTAAATATCCATTTGTAGGTGTTTAAATAGCTAACATGCAAAATAAATTTTCTCAAGCACCCAAATAACTCTTTCAAACCTAGAAATTACACTTATGAGAAGAGAGATTTTAAATTTCATAAATCAGCCCCACATTTTATATATATATGAAGATTTCAACATCATCACATGTCTAAATCAATTACTCAGTTACACATTTCACACTGGAATCATAAAGCTGATATGTTCATCTCAAAGGCAAAATTCTTTAAAATGTTACAAACTTTTAAATGTCAAGCACATATTTAATACAAAATATTAATACCGTTAGTTCTCCTAAACATCTCAACATTTATTTCCAAATTTCCTGAAGATTAAAACATCCTTATCAACTAACTAGAGACTTATATTATCTAGATGATTTTGAGGTTACCTTATTAACTAATGACGGTTACATAAGAACTAGAGATATTGTCGAGAACCTTGACTAAAATTTATCTGCAGCCTGTTTATGGCAACCATGGCAGTAACTCTATAACTTAAATAGGGCAGGGTCTCATACTCATCGGAGTGTCAATTCTGTCAGTGTCTTTTTCTTCATCTATTCAAGGAAATTTGCAAAACACCCTGCCTTAACACTTGATCAGATCCAACTGCTTGATTCTACTCTGAATTTATTCATCATCTTTGCAGCTATGAGGATCACATAGCTCACAGCTTTGTTTGACCTTGCATATCTATAGAGTCTGACAAGTCATTATAATGACATGAACAAAAGTGATTAGGGTGTATACTGTCTGTAAAAAGACAGAGAAAAGGACTTCAGAAGTAAAGGACCAGAGTCCAGTTAACAAGTGTACCTAGAGGATGTTTTTATCTGCATCAAACTCAGACCCATAGCTGTCCACTGAAAATTCACCCCCATTCACTCGTCTTTTTCATTCATACACACATTTACCAAGCACTTATTAATAATTAATGTTTTCCAGACTCTGGGGATAAGAAAGGAAGAAACAGATTAAAGAAACTGATAGTTCAAACATCTAGTATGTGCCAGACATTTTATCTGCACCCAACAATCGTGTGGACTAGGAAACACCAACTTTATTTTACAGATGAGAAAAATGAGGCTCACAGAGGGTAAGAAAATTGTCCATTTTGACAGAGCTAGTAAGTGGCCAAACCTGATAATGGTTGGATCTAAAATCCTATATTTATTCTGCCTCTAGAGAGAAGCGCATCATTTAGGGAATGGAGGATAGCCATGAGGTGCAAGAGGAAATGAACAGAATTATAAGAGACTGGAAAAGAGGAAAGCTAAAGGCTTATAGACCTTGCTACTGGCACTCTGATTAAGAATTGTGTGTGCATGGGTGCTGGAAATGGGGATACTGGAGATGGGAGGACTAGAAATGGCAGAAAAAACTTCCCAGAGTAGACCTCTGCCTACAGAAAACAAAGTTAAGGGAATTTACTACCTGAGACTAGGGAGCAATCAATACAAAGTGACTCTGAAAGAGGTTACATAGCACTCAGATACATGAATTTTTTACAGTTGCTACTTATCCTGTTCTTCAAAGTCTTAGTGAAATCATTAAACTCTCTCATATTACTACTTTACAGGATAGGGTTATTTTATTGCCAAATCATAAGTAGTGTGTTGTGTGCACCTTAACCTTTGTTAATGCTTTGTCTGACATTTGTTTCTCTGCATGGTTTAACACTCACTCTACTAGCTTAACAAATTGTCTAACCATGGGATGGTGGCAGCTCCCTGAATTGTAGGCATCTAGCCTAGGAAGAAGTAACTCAACCCCTGCTGCACCCCTTGGTGGAGTAAAACCCCTTAAAGAATGACAAACATCATGAGCTCAAGCCTGGCCTGATGTGAGCTTCACCCATCTGCCTCATATTCACGTTCTCTCCTTGCTCTCTCGTTCTCTCTCTCTCTCTCTCCCCCCCCCTCACCCTCCTACTAACTACCTTCCTTATAATTATTTCACTGTTTGTTGTACTTTCAGAGGAATGAAAGAAAATTACAATTCCACTTAGTTAATGCTGTATTAGATAAGAAGATCTGTTGGAAGGATGTGCTTTGGATTTTGATTTGCAGAGCTGTTATGGGCACTGAATTGGTTCCAACAGGGTCAACCAAGCTCACGCAGGCTCCTGTCATAGTCACTTTGCTCTTTTGGTCTCTTTTTCTAATATAAGATGTGTTAGCCTTGAAAGTGCACTTTTTAAATAAATTCGGCCATTTAAAAGCTTTTATTTTATTTTAAAAGGCTACATAGCATTGTGGTTAAACATGGAGACTCTAAAGTAGAGTGCCTGAGTGCAAAATCTATTTCTATCATTTCCTAGCTTTGTGACTTTGTGCAAATAATTTAAACTCTTTGTGTCTCAGTTTACAAAACTGTAAAATAAGGCCAATAATACTACTTACCTCATAAGTTTACTGTGACGATTAAATGAGCAAATATAGCCAAAGAGTTTGGAAGCATGCTAACTACATAACCAGTGCTACATAACTATTAGCAATCTGTCTTGTTTTATCAGAGGAAGGGCTGACATAGGTTGAGAAGAGAATGTAAAACTTTGGGCTGAAAGGGTGCTGCATTGGAGTTTCGTTTGGTTCAGCTTTCCAGATCCTGGGGCCATGATTAAATGTGAGTCAGCTGTGGATTTAGTTGCAACCTATTAGAATGAATAATTTGCAGGAATTATTTCCATTTGGCCTGGATCCCTATATCCTACCAACAGTGCCCCCACTTCTAGTCTCAAAGCTCTCTTTGACTCAGAAATTAAAAACTCAACAATCACAATAGTTTCCAAAATCATCTGTTTCCCATGAAAGAATAGGAATTAAGTGGCCAAGGTATCTTGGTTTGGATCAGGGAGCATCATGTTTCCAAGACAGAAAGATAGTAACTGTGGGTTGCATTTTCCTTACAGAAAGGTAAATACGTGATGCTAGCTTCTTCAGAGGCAGATTCTTTAGTAGTTAAGATCTTAGAGCATTAACCAGGTTCCAAGGTATGAATTATCCTAAGTCAACTGGTTATGGGTGAGTATACGATAAAATACATTGTTCTTTGAGGGCTGGGCCTAATATTCCTTGTCCTTTCAGAAGTTTGGCCAAGGAAGAGGTTAAGGGATGAGAATCCAGGAGTGTCACCTGGCCAGCCAGTTCTTTCCCTCATCCCTCTTCAGCTGGGTTTTCTGTAGTGTTCTTTGTCGCATCTGCTTGGTGGGTGAAAGCTGATCCCAGCCAACACCTCCCCGGTCTGTTATAAATGCCACCCTTATTATCATGTTTAGCAGACAAGGGCTGCTGTTCTAGGGCCAGAAGTCCATGCCTTATAATTATGGCTTACACAGATGGTGTGTGGGCATGGATTCAAAATTTTTGAGTTAGAAAGGACCATCCCTACCAATGCTATTCAACAGAACTTTCTGCAATGATGGACATGGTTTATAATCTGCACTATCCAATATGGTAATCACTAGTTACATGCGACTAGTTGAGCACATGAAATGCCACTAGTATTGACTGAGAAAGTAAATTTTTAATTTAATGTAATTCCCACATAGCTGGGAACTGTCATGTTCTGTTTTCTATGGACAACACAGAATTCTTTACTTGTTTTAGAGAGGAGAAAGCTGAGGCCCTGGTGAATAGCAGAGCTGGTGTTAGACTGGACCCACACACTCCCAATCTATTGCTTTCCTCATTCTTTCACCCAGAAGCCGTGAACACAGTCTGGACTCCCATTGGTATGAAGAGGCACTCTGGTCCCTTATTTTTATGATATCTGGCTCCTAGAAGGCAGTTCCCAATTCCCAATCTTCACAACCTTCCTGAAATGCTTTCCTTCTGTGTCCACCCAGGATTAACAGGGTGATGTTTCTGCAAATTCTATGGACAAGATTTCACCCAAGACTGAATTTGTCAAGGCACTGTGTAATTTCATTTTTGGAGATCATGTGAGTTCATTCCCTTCAGGCCCTGCAACTGGGTCCTTCTGGAGAGTTCTAGATGGTGAGATGCAACCATTTTCCTGAAAACTTTCCACATGGTATCTTTTGGGATTTGTAAACTGTCTGAGCAACTCCTATGATGTGTAAGATCCTGAATTTTTGGTGCATTTCAAAGCAAATTTTTCTTGTCAGTGTTTTTCTGGCCTCTGGGTGGTTTCTTATGGGAACATTAGTATTCATTATTCATTGAAAGATTCATTTTAAAAGACTGGAAATTGGCACTCAAGTGGATTATAGCTGAGGGCATCAGTCCAAAAAATTTTTCAGTAGCTGAATGGAGAATATACAAGACACACACACACACTTTTTCCTGTGACTAAGTACACATCCACCATGAGGTAGAGTAGTTCTCGGTTATCCAGCTCTTGGGAACAACAAAATAGTCATTTCAGGTGCTAGGCACTGAAACATGATCTTGCACAGTGTTGACAAGCTGATCAGAACTGAAGTGCCAGAATACTTAAATCACAATTTATACCTATTCCCCCTTGATTCTTTCTTTTATTTTAACGGGTGAAAATAATTTTAATAATATATTCTATTAACCTAATATATCCAAAATATTGTCATTTAAATATAAAATCAATCTGAACTTATTAAGAAATTTTATATTCTTCTCTTCAGACTAAGTCTTCAAAATGTGTGTATTTTACATTTGCAGTACATCTCAGTTTGGACTAGCCACATTTCCAGTGCTCAGTTGCTACTTGTGGTTGGTGACTACTGTGCTTGACAGACCTAGACCCTTATCTCACTGAGAGTCACAAAATGGTGATATTCTACTTATTCATTCCTCTTTCATTTAACAACTGGAAAATTTCTATAAGGAAAAACTTACCTTCATCAGCAATTTAGGGCGAGAAGCATTGCACACAGGAAAGACAGAATAAATGCTTGATTCTTTTCCTTCATCTGTTCCCAAAATAATGAGCTGGTTCCCTACCATCTTCCTTAAGCATGCAATTAACTGTGTTCTGGTTATGCACCACTGCCAAAAACAATATTAGCCATTAAGACAACAGCCATTTGAGTATATCTCATGATCTTGTGGGTCAAGGATTTGGGCTGGGTGTGGCTGAGTGTTCCTCTGCTCCATGTGGTGCTGACTGAAGTCACTCTGTGGTATTTAGCTGGCAGACGGGCTGGTCTCAAGGGCCTGAAGTGGCTTCGCTCCCACATCTGCCACCTTGGTGGGCATGGCTGGGAGGCTGGGCACAGCTGCAACTGTCTTCTGCAGTGCCAGCAGGGGCATCTCCAGCACGACAGCCTCAGGATGGCCAGTCTTCTCCCACGGCTGCTTAGGGCTCCTGGAGAAAGGGCTTCCATGCGGAAGTGGGAGCCACAAATCTCTTTAGGCCTGGGCTCAGAGAATGGCATGAATCACTTTTGCCATATTCCACTGGTGAAAGCTGTCAGAGAGGAGGCAACACAGCTCTCATTTCTACATGGGAGCAGTGTCAAAAATTTCATGGACATCTTTAACCTGCCAAAATTGTGATTTTTTTTTTTTTGTATCTTTACAAACCAGTTATTTTTACTGATGCTCAAATTGTTCTCTTTGGGCAGAAGGAGCACTGAGTCTTTTCACGTGACTCCAGTAATCTTCAATAATGTCCTTGCTTTCAGGTATGACGAGTTGTTCCAGTCTCCTCTTGTACATTTGTTTCCCTTGGTCTGGAATCTGTCATTTCTCCAGGGAGCAAAGGACCTAGTAAAAATTCTTATTCTTGTTTTCTGTCATTTGGACCTATCCTCTCCTCCCAAAGTTATTTATTAGCTGTGACTTCTCAATATCAGTAGCCCATTTTACTTTTCCTGCCATAATCCATAGACACTTACAGAATCAACAGGAACATCCAATTTCTCTTCAGTTTCATTGACTCTTGCCTCTGTTTCTTATCTAATATCAGATTGTTTTACTGTCACTTTCTTAGTTCTGGAGGCTGAAGTCCAAAATGGAGGTGTCATCATGGTCATGCTTCCTTCAAAGACTGTATAGAAGAGTGTGTTCCATGCCTCTTCTAGCTTCTGGCAACTGCCAACTATCCTTGGTGGCCTTTGGCTGTGACAGCATAACTCCTCTCTGCCTCCATCACAGGACTGTGCAGAATAGCCCCTGCAACAAGAGTTTCAACTATATCTCCACACTTTCTTTTCCTCACACATCATTTTTATTTCCTGGGAACATTTTATAACCAAACTTTTTTTTTTAATCTTTCCTTTGGCACTCAGTAAGCACTTGGTAATGCATTTTTAAATATTAAACTTCTATGATTATTTTGCGTATGGTTTTCATCCCTTTTATGAGGTTAGGGATGTATAGGGAATAGTCAACATGCCTTGTGGAATTTCTTTCTCAGCCAAGAGTCTTTTAGCTCCAAAGTAGACTCTGAGGGTTTCTTCCCAATCATCTTGAACCAAATGGGCTGCTCTGCAAAGGCTAGAGGGACCAACAACCTGAAAAGAATAAGGCAAAGCAGGGACCTGCAGTTAAAAGGAAACAGAGTTTCTCTTTTGAGTTAAAAGGATGCAACAATGTGCTGTCCCTCATAGATGTGAAGAGTAGAATGCTCCAGTGAGGGTGCGTGTTTATAGACACAAACTTGCTTTCTTGTTTGGAAGGTCTTGGCAGGAGTTTTCTTCCTTCTTACAGTAATCTCAGATTCTGATTCAGCTGCAAAAATGTGGTTATTTGATAAAGGGGTGGGTTTGTGATTCCGCAGCTCCTAAGGATCACTTCAGCAGTCCAATGACAACTCAGAGTTCCACATAGACCAAGAGATACTTGACAAAATAGATTCAATTCTCAGCTTCTTAGTAGAACATTATGGAAGCACTGGGCATGCAGTTAGTGAATCTGAAGGCTGAGTAGGTTCTGGATAATTTCAGCATGGATAGACAGTAGAGATAATAATAGAGCAAGGAGCTCTCTCTTTTCTGTAAGCCAGTTTGTGGTGTGTACGTTATGGTCAGTATGGTTTACACAGGAGGTCCAAAGATTACTGAAGCAGAGTTTGTAATAACAGTCAGGCTTGGGCTTGAATACCACTTATGTAAGCCTGGGCAAGTTGCTTCATCTTTCCCATGCCTCAGTTCTCCCATTTTTAAAATGAAGATAACAAAATTCATTTACTTAAGAGTAAATTCTCTCTCTCTCTCTCACACACACACATGTGCATACACACATATGTGTATACGTGAATATATATATATATATATATATATATATATATATATATATATATATATATAGTTCTAGTTTGCTAATGCTACTGGGATGCAAAACACCAGAAATGGATCAGCTTTTACAAAGGGGATTTATTTGGTTACACAGTTATAGTTACAGTCTTAAGGCCATAAAGTGTCCAAGGTAACACATCAGCAGTCAGGTACCTTCACCGGAGGGTGGCCAGTGGTGTCCAGAAAAGGACCCCTGTTAGCTGGGAAAGCATGTGGCTGGCATCTGCCACAAAGTTCCGGGTTCAAAAATGGCTTTCTCCTAGGACGTTCCTCTCTAGGCTGCAGTTCATCAAAAATGTCACTCTCAGTTGCTCTTGGGGCATTTGTCCTTTCTTAGCTTCTCCAGAGCAAAAGTCTGCTTTTGACAGCCATCTTCAAACTGTCTCTCATCTGCAGCTACTCTCTCAGCTTCCGTGCATTCTTCAAAGTGTCCCTCTTGGCTGTAGCTCCTCTTTAAAATGTCACTCTCAGTTGCACTTAAAAATGTCACTCACAGCTGCACTGAGTTCCTTCTGTTTGTCATCTCATTTACATGGCTCCAGTGATTTAATTTAGACCCACCCTCAATGGGTGGGTTAACACCTCCATGGAAATTATCCAATCCGAGTCATCACCCACAGTTGGGTGGGGCACATCTCCAAGGAAACACTTAAAGAATTACAATCTAATCAGCACACAAGATTACATCAAAGATAATGGCATTTTGGGGGACATAATACATTCAAACCAGCACATATATATATATATATATATATATATATATATATATGTATATATATGTGTATTTGTGTGCGTGTATATATATGTGTGTGTATGTGTGACCATTAAGACATGGGCCATAGTTAAAAGGTGCCAATGTCTATATTTTTACTAAAATTAGTAATTAGCTTATATTAAAACTATATATCATGCATTGATATTTCCTCAAAATCTGGGCCACATCTTCCTGCTTCTTCAGAACTTTCCAGGCTGTAGGCACAAAGTGAGAAAGTAGCAGTAACCTTCAAATTCCCCTAGCTCCTGCTCCTTTTGCTTAGGCTGGTCCTCAGCCCTGGAAGTGTCGATTTCTGGAGTCCTCTGGTGAAGGCTCCTGTGTGCTCCTGAACAAGTCTTCACCCCGAGGCATTCACTGGAATCTGTCATGTCCTCAGACAGACACGGAGCTCTTGGAATAATAATATGACTGAACAAGAGTGAGGCTCAAGCTTTCTTTAATACCTGGGTGAAAATAAATATCTCACCTCCCACTGAAATTACTTCAATGGCTGGAAACTAATCACAAAGTCAAATCATTTTGGAGCCCAGTTTTACAAACTAACACA
Source organism: Choloepus didactylus (assembly GCF_015220235.1). Classification (NCBI taxonomy): domain Eukaryota; kingdom Metazoa; phylum Chordata; class Mammalia; order Pilosa; family Megalonychidae; genus Choloepus; species Choloepus didactylus. The sequence continues at coordinate 178,721,046 of NC_051307.1, read as the reverse complement.
CCCCTCTCTCATCTGATATGCCCTCCTGGAGGGATGTCACTGCCTCCCTTCTTGATCACTTGCTGTACTGAGTCCTACTGTGGTAGGGGAAGACATGTTTGTTAGTTTATGCTACACCCTGTTAGACAGGGGCTCACATCATGCTGCTCAGGTTACAGAGCTTCTTAGGAAACAGCCATCTCTACATCAGCTCATATGTAAATCTGTGGTCCCTGACTGGGAAAATGCACAACTCTAGGAGGTGCCATACACACAGATGATGATACAAATGGAATCTCTTGCAATCAATTGTGCAGTACACAGCCTGCCAAACTCTGCTGAGTGGTACTGCATTGTGGGGATGGATGCCATGCTCACCTCTCCTTTCCAGGATCTATACCCTGGTGCCTATCCATAAACCTTCTTCATAATGTTCCCTTCCAAGCCAATCAGTCTTCCAGTAGATGTTCAAGGACCTCTGACATCCCCAGTGCATCAGCTTGCTACTCTCTTCTAGCAGTAAGAGTCATGAAACATACCCCATCCCCCGCCACAAGTGACCTTAAAATGGTGACCCACAACTGAATGTAGCCTGAAAATCTGCTTTGTTTTGAAAACATAATGTGTTAAGAATTTGGAAATTGAATTCCTTGAAGCAGGGTTTAATTTTTCCATTTTCATGATTTCTCACAACCCACTAGTACCTTATTGTATATGCATTTGTATTACCTCCCTGGCTCTTGAAGGCATTTGAGTTTCCTGTGCACACATTCTTGCATACAGTGCACACCACACATTTACCCTGGCAATTGATGGGGGAAAACTTGGTCTACAGGGTGTTTTGCTTCACTGTAACATTCTATAAAACAAAAATGTTCACCTGACATTTCAGCAAGGTTTGCTCTAGTTTTGAGTGTCTATGCTTTTATATACTTGTTCTTTGGAAATTTCCTTTACATGCTCAGCATTGGTTTCATATCCAAGACAGTTATCCTGCAAAGGGAGTGAGGATTTTCCAAAATTTTTCAATCCACTGGGGTAATGTAGAGTGGAATAATCATAATGAAAAAAATTTCTAAAGCTGCTAGTTATCCAGCACTAATTAAGGGAGAAAAATATAGTTCATATGTGTTAAATATGTGCTATATGTTAGACCCTTTATTATTGTATTTAATCTGTGTAGTAATCCTAAGTGATAAGTAAAATCTTTGTACCTATTTCGTACAAAAGTAAACTAATGAAGAGAGAGTTTATGAACTTACCCAACTTCACACATTATATATAAGATCAAATATATAAGTCTAGACTGCCTGATTCTAGAACTCATGCTCTTAATAAGGTTCAGACCCTATTTTTATGTTAGCTCATTTATCTTGAACACAATCCTGTAAGGCCTATATTATTACACCTTTTTTACACTTGAAGAGATTACAGTTTAGGAAAATTAAATAATGTACAATTCCATATAGTTAGTGCAGAGCCAAGATTTAAATCTAAGCCTGTATGGTTCCAAGATGGTGCTCTTAGTCACAGTGCTGTATACCTTCCTTATTCTCTAGATGTCTAGCATTGACAAGATGTTAACAAGACATGAGGAAGAGGTCTCTCTGTCTCATCCAGAACTTGCTCTGACATACAGTGCCAAAGAGAAAAGTGTATTTCTTTGTTCTGCCTCCATATGCCCACTGGACATGGGGCTATGGAAGGCATGCTTCTAAAGGACTGTGAAAGAACAAGGACATAAAGGATATCTTTTCTTATTCATGCCTCACTAAGCTGTATAGTAGGGAGTATACTGTCAGAGTATGACAGACCTAGGTGTGAATTTTCTCCTAAGTACTTACCAGCTGTGTAATGTTGAGAAAATTTTCTAACTTCTCTGAACTTCAGGTTCTGTACTAGTCAGCTATTGCTACAATATGCTCTGTAACAAAACTCAGTTACAACACATATTTATTCTCATGTTCATCAACTGTAGGTTGGCATCAGATTGGCTGATCTTGGCTGGGGTCATTTGGGTGTCTCTGCTTCAAAATATGGGTCCAGCTGGACTTGCTTCCTCACTATTGGTTAGACTCAAGTTTTCTTCATTTGGATTCATTCCGGAGTCCAGGATGAAGGGAGAAGGAATAGCAGCTGTCTGGGGGAAGCTCTTCACATAACAGTGGAAGACTCACAATAAGGCATATCCAGCATCACAAACTGGTTTTATGACTTTGTTTGCATCACATACACTAAACATTCCACTGGTAAAAGTCACCAACTCCATCATCAATGAGAGTGAGAAAATATACTGGGGGAAGAGGGGAGTATAAATATTTGCTAAATAATTCAAGCAATCATTATGTCCTTTATATAAAACTGGAATAATATGAGCTAGTTTTAAGGGATGCAATGACAGAATGAAATAGCATACACTGATATGTTTTATAGGGTATGAAGAACTATCCAAATAAAGTATTGTCATTTTTTTCTCCAGAGAGAGGGATTAATGGTCTGTAGAGTGTTTTTGTTTTGAAAGGGGTTGATATTTTCCAAAACAAAAGACCAACTAGTGCTCATGAGATGATAGCTGCTCAGCCATTTGAAATAACAGTGGTGAAATGTCATTTACAGAAAATAGCCTGTGTCTGCAAAGCTTGGCATTTTGATACTTGTTTTATTGTCTTAGATAATTAAATCCTGTGAGTAAATATTCGTTCATTCTGGTGGACTGGCCAGATGACGCAATACCTAAAATCAGTGTTATGTGAGGAGTCAGGAGTTCAGCGTGAGAATGAGCAGAGGGTGCCATCAGAGAAGTTGGAGGATAACCTAAAATCAAATGAAGTAAACCAACTCCTAGAATTGAAGGCAGGATAGGTGGGGAGAATTCCCTCCTCCTTCCATGAATCAAGTGGCAACGGCTTTTTTCTGCACTCTCAACCAAATCCTTCGAGTGATAATCCTGCAAAAATAAATCTTGCTATTCAAAGTACAGCTCATGATTGAGCATCATCAGCATCACCTGGGAGCCTGTTAGAAATGCAGATTCTCAGACCCCAAGCCGTCCAAGATCCACTGAATCAGAATCTGCATGCTAATCTGATCCTCATGTATTTGCATGCACTTAAATTTAAGAAACACTGACTCAAAGTTATTTTGTTATGAAGCAGCATAAAGTAGCTCTGCTTAACTTGAACTTCAAGGGGAGGATTTATTAGAAAGTTGTTCAGGATCTCAAAAAACTTGAGGAGTTGACCATCCAAGAGTCAGACAGGGAAGGAATCTCAAAAGCATGAGAACAAGGAACTTCTCTGTGGAATGTCACCCTTAACAACAAGCAGATCCATTGAGTTATTTTTTTTTTCTTTTTCTTCTCTTTCTTTCTTTCCTTTCCTTCATTAAATATATATTTACTGAATGTCTACTATGGGCCCAACACTGTGCGAAGCTGTGGGGATCCCATGAACAAATCTGACATAGTCTGCACCTTCATGGGACTTACGGTCCCATGGGGAACAGAGACATCAATGAAATATTCACACAAATACAAGCATAATTACCACTATTTAAAATTCAAGAAGGAGAGTCACTTTGTTCTATGAAAATATGTATAGTAGGACAATCTATTTTTGGAAGGTTTTCCCAAAGAATCAATGCTACAGTTGAAAGGATGACTGGAAGCTTACAAGGCAACAGTGGGATAAGGGATATTTCGTGTGAAGGAAAAGCGTATCTTCTGTGGCTGGAACAGAAGGAAGTTCTGTGTAAATAGATTGGATTAGATTCCAGGAGGCCTTAAAAGCCACATGTAAGAGAAATCTCTGTGTTCCACCAAATCCCTCCCTTTTCCTCATGAGCCCATGGCCACATTTGAAATTAGGTTCAGCCACCTAAGTGAATTTTGACCAATGAAATGCAGGTAGGAAGCAATAAATGTCACTTCCAGACCTGGCCCTTGATACTTCATGTTCAAATGTCCCCTTTATCGTTTCTGTCTGCTCTCCATTCTCTGAAGATCCAGTGGAGGACTCCAAAGCTCTAGGGAAGGATAGAGCCACAAGTTGGAAGAGTCTGGGCACCAAATGACTGCAAGAAGCAGACCTATTTTCTACCAACTTCTTTGGATTAGAAGCTGAACAAGAAAGAAATCTTTTTTAGATTAAGCCACTGGGATGTTGGGGTGTTACAGTGGTTAGCCTACTCTGACTAATACACACATTAAAGATTTTGTTCTTTCTCCTGAGAGGCCTTAGAGGGTTTTCAGTGGAAGAGGTCCCAGTTTCTGGCCAGGAATCATGGTTACATCCAGCATAGGTCCAGTAGGGTCTCAGCCCTACATTATCAGGGATGAGGGAAGATTTGTGACCAAGAAGTTACAACAAAGGCTTTCTCCTATAATCGCCAACCCATGGATTAAATAGATTTCAAGGTGATGATGCATGAGTAGGGTGGGATTTTCAGTCAAGCACGAGCAAGGCATGCTTCTTCTAGGATAATGGTCCCCAAAGTGCAGTCCCAAACCAGCATCAAATCCTAATTTGAAATGTGCAAATCCTCAGGCCCTACTCCATATCTACCCAAGACAGAAACTCTGGAGGCAGGCAGAGCAATATATAGTTTAACAAGCCACCCAGGGGGTTTTAATGCATGTTATAATTTGAGAGCTCCTGTGCTAGCTAATGATAGTAATTAAATGAGGAAAAATAAAACATGCACATACAAGAAGTTGCAGTTTACAAAAGCATTTTGCAAATAGTGCCCCATTTTAATGTCACAGAGTTTTCTGGTTGCTTTCCTGACATTTTCTCATTCCCAACTTGCACATTCAGTGCAGTGAGGTTGTTGCTATTTTCTGGAAGAGGAAATTGAGATACAAACAAGTGAAGGAATTTGACTTCCAGAATCCTTAAAGAAAATGGGCAGGTCTTTCCAGAATGAAACTGTGGGGGTCCTTTTAAATGAGGAGAGAGAGGTCTCTGTAGGTCCTTCCACATGAAGGACCACAGCCTCAGGCTGGCCAAGGCCTTGTCCTGCCTCTATCCCCAGAGCCCACCCTATCCCCACAGTATCTTTCACTCATTATAACCAGACAACAGAACTGAATTTGGAATCAATAGGTTTGGGCTCTAATCTCAGACCAGATATTTAGATGCTAAATGTTTCGGGGGCAAGTTATTAGAATACTGGAGGATTTTCCAGAAAGGAGAAGGGTAAAACCTTACAATGAATGGGAAAGCTTGAGGGCACAATGGGGACTATGTGTACTCAATAAATGGTAGGGGATGCTCAATAGAAGATGAGGCAGAGTTATGCCAAGCCCTTGTGTGGGCATCAGATCCCAGGAGACCCTGCTGCTGGTCCCTCGCTGACTGTGGAGGCCAACAATGTCGCAATGCATGTCCTGGACTGCAAGTTACCACAGAGCCCTGCTGGAGCAGATCTCGCGAAGAATAAGCCTAGCATCCCTCCAGCTTGGTTTGCTGGGTTGTGGTGCACTTTTTATGACTTCTTTCCTTTTTGTTGTTGTTACGGCTTTCATTATTAGTGCTGTTACGATTCCAAAAGCTTTTGAGCAAAGGGCAGAAAGTAGCCCTTAAAAACATCCCCAACCTCACATTTCTGGTAGCATAACAGAAAGAGGGCAGGAAGACACACCCCTGTGAGGTTTCCATGATGCTTCCAGCAGTCTCACAGGAATTCAGAATTCATTAGGACTTTGGCTTTACCAAGCGTCCTGATGTGCCCTCTCTGTCAGCTGCTCCCACCTCGACCATTTTTGTGCCAAATTCTATCTTCTTCCAAAGGGAGTTTCCCATTTACTCCTACCCACCCACAAAGGAATCTTTTGTCCCAACAAACCCATATGTTTGTGCCAGATCCACAGCTAAACTGTGGATTAGTTAAGTGCCTCAGAAAATCTAACTGAAGCTTCTGCTAAGTTTTCTGCTAATCAGCATTCTCTTCCTTGGTCTAAAGGTTTTTTCTTCCTGACTGTCTTTTCTATCACTTTTGAATATAGTAATAAAAGTAGACGCTAACTCTTAATGAGAGCTTATTATGTGCAAGGCACTGTGTTCAGTGTTTCACATGTTTTTCCCTTTTAATCTTCACTAGTGTAGTGCAAAGTACATATCATTATCTCATTTTAAATACAAGGAAGCAGAACTCAGAGAATTGAGTAATTGGCCCCTAATAGAGCAGACAACACACAACAGAACTCAAATCAGAATCTATGTTTTAGCTCTCACCAAAGCCCTGTCCACTGGGCCACTCTGTCTCCTCCAGGCACTTCATCATCTGGGCTATGTATAATTTCTGAGATGTACACTCTGCTCTTTGCCACTAATAGAGATGATCAGTGGTCAGACATATGTAGTTAAGTTCCTCTGGCAAATACATTGGCCATGAGCACAGAGTTTAATAAGTCACAGGACTGGAATTCAAACCAGAAGACTTTTTTTTTTTTTTTTTTTGGACTGATTGGACTGAGGAAGCACTGCAGGATTTTAATTTAAAACTTATTTTCACATACATGTAATAAAAACAGCAAACATTTATATGATGTTTACAAGGTGTCAGGCTTTATTCTAGGCACTTTATAGTAGTCTCTAATTTGATTTTACAACAGCCTATGATATAGGCACTATTACTATCCCTGATGCACAGATAAGGGGAACAACCATGCAGCGAGGTTACGTGACTTGTAAGAGCTGGGGTTCTAATCCAAGGGGTCTGACTCCAGAATCCCTGTGCTTACCCTCTCAGTTCCCACCGTTCACAGCTCTCCACTCTCCCCCACATCACTCTTTTTCTCCCCTTCCCTGCCCTGGCCCAGGTAATCCACGCTAACAATCTAGTTAAGGATCCTTCCATATCTTCTCTATCTTCATGGAATATATACAAACCTACATACATATATACAAACGTATTCATATGGGTTACCGTTGTTTGTTTCAATAAAATGCAATTTAAAGATGTGAACTTTTCTGCATCTTGCTTCCCACAATCAAAATAACCTTAAGAAAATACCCCCAAGTCAATGGATAAATAGCAAATTCATTCTATTTGGATAGCTGCATAGTGATCAAGTTCTAACTTTAATTTTTAACCAGTCTGATGGGTATAAGTAGTAGTGTATTGTTTGTTAACTTTGCATTTTTCCTGATACTGCTGAGTTTGAGCATCTTCCCATGTCTTTGCTGACTATTTGGAGTTCCTCGGTGGTGTGAACTCATTGACCATGCTCTTTGCCCATTTTTCCTTTTGGTTATTTGAACTCTCTTCTCTGTGTGTGAGAACTACTGCTTATCAATATTTTAGATACGAACCCTTATGATGTCTGCATCAAAAAAAAAAAACTTATTTACAAATATGCCCATCTCTTCTTAATAGCTTTTCAATGCCCAGTCTTGATGTAAGAATTTATATTTTTATCATATTAAAACATCCTATTCAAGAACATGTTATATATTTCCATTAGCTGAAATTTTATGTTCTTCAATAAGACTTTAAAGTTATCGTCATAGAAGTCCTATACCTTTCTTCAAGTATATTTTCTTAAATATTTTACCGCTCTTGTCACTATCATGAATGGTATATTTTCCCATTTCCTTTTCTTATTCCTTCAACTAGAATAGAGAAAAGCTATTGAGTTTTGTATATATATCCTCAACCCAGTTGCAAAGCAATAAAGAATTTATAAGAATTTATTTATATGTTTATTTATATAAGTTATTACTTCATGTGTTGTTTCATTGTATTTGTCTCATGTTATTCATTAGAATCACAGAAAACTGTTGAATAATAATGTTGACACTAGCATTGCTATCTTGTTCCTGATTTTAATTTTTTTTAATTAATATGGTTTTGGTGTTTTATCCTTTAGAATAACATCTAGTTTGGGTTTTGGTAAAAGTAGTAGTTTTAATTAGTTTATTTCTATTCTTATTTTATTTGGAATTTTATTAGGAATAGCTGCTGAATCTTATAAATCCATTTTTTTATCCTTTGATTTGAGCATTTGATTTTGTCCTTTAATTTGATATAATGGCTTGTTGGTGGGTTTTCTGATAATAAAACATTATTGTATCCCTTTTTATTCTTTGATGCACTGCTGGAATATTTAGCTAATATCTTATTTAAAAATTCTTCAAATTTATCATTGGCAAGATTAGTATTTTGTGGTATGATGAATTACATCAGTGTTTATTGATACTTCAGCTGGAACAATTCTTAATTATGTGATACTGTATAAAACAATGCAAGATTTTTAGTTTACCTGGCCACCTTCCACTAAATCCCAGGCCATACCCTCCAGACATTGTGACAACCAAAATTTTTCCTTTTATGCTTCTAAATGCTTCCCCACCTAGTTATGAACCTTTGGTATAATTTTCTTTCTTTGTACTATCTTTGTCAGATTTAGTATTAAAGTTGTGCTGGTTACGTGAATTGCTTTGGGAACACTTTTGATCTTTTTTCTATAACACAGAATAAATTCAGTCATTTTGGTATTATCCTTTTTTAAACTTCCAATTAATATAATTTACTTTTAGAGCATGTTTCGGTTTACATAAACCAACTTTTAGTATGTAGATCCAAGTTGCCCTTAATTCTTAAAACAAAAAACAAAAAACTTCAATTGTAGCTTTAAATATATTTTCTATGTTCTATTATTTCAAATTTTTGAGAACTCCAGTTATGGATATGATGGATCTCCTATCTTCCATATCTATTATTTTCTCTGTAATCTATGTCAATTTTCCTTTATTTTCATTTCTTTTGGTTTAATTTTCTTATTTCTATCCTTTTCTGTTGTTTCTTGTGTTTAATTTAGGGTCTGTTTTCCACTTGCTTCTTACAATTTAAACTTCATTTCTGTAATAGTTTTGCATTGTTTTGTTTACTTCTTTGAAAGGGATCAAGATCCCCTTCTTGATCTCTGCCATATCACATCTCATTTCCTCTGTATGTCTCATCATTTCTTCTTTGTGATCTTCCTGAATAGAGATAATTACCTCAACAAACTTTAAAATAATTCTCTCAATTCTGGGAAAAATGTTAAAAAACATGATTTTCTACACCATAGTTATCATACTTGTCTTGCTAAGTTTGACTCATTTTCTCATATTTTTCTGCAAAGTAGCTTTTTGCAAAGTTAGACCCATTCCTTTTTTTATTGCTCAACATTGAATAAGTTTCAGGAGGTTTCTTTAAGAAAGGTAGAGCCAGGATGACTTTCCAACATCACGCCTAAAAGTTCTCTCCCTCTTTGCTGCTGCACATACAGATGATTTCTTCTTAATATGGCTCCTATGTGTCATTCTTTGGATCTCCCTGCCTCTCTGCTTTTCTACACCAAACCAGTTTGTAATAGGGAGAGGGTTGTATTCTGATACTAGCCTTGCTCACCTCAGTTCTTCCATTGGTTGTTGTAAACAAAATGTGCAGCTTTTGCTACTTTGCTACAAAGGCTAAATTTCTCACCTTCAAGGAGTGTGTGTTTCTGTTGGGTATTCTGAGATTTGCCCTCCCTTGGTCAACTCACCACTCTCTGAGCTGCTTCTTTTGCTTGCTAGGCTTTTGCACAATTTGATCTATTTAGCATCCTTTACACATATTCTGGAGTCTGCAGATTTTACGACTCGTAGTTTTTCCAAAAATTATGTCCTCTGGGTTCTTTAATTTTTTATCTTTTCACCTTTGTAATACATTTAGGAGGAGAAGAGATAAAATTCTGATTTATACAGCCATATTTATACTAGAAGAATTGTACATTTTTAAAATATCTTGGTAGTTCCTGGCTCAAAATTGTTTTGGTGTAGAGGTTTAGCATTCTTGGTTCTTGCAATGGCCTTGGTTAACATCTCCTCAGGTTGGCTCAAACCTAGCAACCTCCATTGGTATTCACTTGACCTGAGTAGCCACCATCTTTTGTAGTGGATTTGTGTTTTATTTGCTATGCTGTCAGTTGGTTTCAAGGGGGGAGGTGCAGCCATGCAACTCCCCAGGAGGCCAGTTCATGATACTAATGCTTGTTCCCCCTATCTTTCTCTCTTCTTCTCATGATCTTCTACTCATATTATCTGAAAGAGAGTTGGTGCTGATTCTTTGATCAAGAATAGCAGAGTACTTAAGAGTATCTTTCTCCCCTGGATTGGGGTCTCATTGCAAATTCTAGGACTGCAGGAAAAGGTCCAGTTAGTTCCCTGCTGAATATCTATTATGTGCCAGGCTTTATGCTAGGGGCTAGAGTTCAAATTTTTATCAGTCAGAATCCCTGCCCTGAAGGAGAAGCCAGTTTTGTTGGGTAAATGAGAAATTTAAAAATTTCTCTAATGCAAGAACTATAATGAGCCCCCTGTAGAAGGCACAATTTTCCATAGGATTTTGGTAGAAGAATTCCAAAAGGTAAAACCATGGAGAAGAAAATATTTGACTTGGGGAATGTCGGGTGAGTAGGTAGTCTCTCACAGACCATTTTCCTCCTAGGATCATAGGATGCTTGTGCTAGGAGCCACTTCAGATCAATTAATCTGGATCTCCTGGCTTCTCAGATGAAGAGACAAGCTCAGAGAGCAAAGTTTGTTTTCCAAGATAGTAGAGTAAGTGTTTGAGCCAAGACTTATCAGGATCCTGAATCTGTTGCCTCCCAAAGCTGAAACATCATCAAGTTTAAAGGCCATCTCCTAACCAAGTACTGACTTGATCAGATACCCAGGTCAAAGGAATGAGATTGGAGGAATGAGGCCTGTGTGTGTGCTTGAATTTTATTTAATAGCATGTAGATCCTTACCTAGTCATGATGCCTTACCAGACACCATTAAAATTAACTCAGTAATTCCCTCTGCCAAGAATTTAAAAGACCAAAGATGAATTTAAAAGACCAAGTCTTCATATGCTTACCATACATCATCTTCATTCCCCACATTTTCTATCAACACACTCAATCTCTTTCAGAATATTAATCCTTTTCTCTGATGTTTGAATTCCAATGGCACATAATCACTGATGAAAAATAGCAAAAAGTTCAAGACAATTCTTCCCCAATGTTATTACTTAACCTTTGCAGAGTGCTGTGTGTTTGCGGAGCATTTACATGCTAATTAACTCTGCTTCACCATTACTCTTGGAAGGGTGCTAGGCTGTTTATTTGAAGGCCTTAAGTAAAACAGAGTTTAATAAAATGACCCTGTAGGACTGGAAGAGACTTCAAGAGACTGTTGAGGTATGTACTCTGCTCTCAGAGATGTCTGCATTGAAACCACCCTCTCCCAGCTTCTGATGTTCATTACTCTCTATATTCTCTTCATCTACTTTTTCTAGGAGTTACTAGGGCCAATTGCTTCCTTTAATCCCTTCTCACCAGGCAGAAATGTGAGGTATGAGGTTCTCTCACTTTAATTTTGGTTTCTCAAATCCATTATCTCCAAATGGTCATGTTATGAAGCAGGTGGAAAATCACCCAGGCCCACAGTTCATGAGACCTCTCAGGGTTTACATCCTATGACTCCACTTCATGGGATTTTAGATACAGAATAACATAGTAAAGAAATGGAAAGAAAAACGGAATTTACAATTATTTATTACAAGTTATGGGTCAATAATTTTCTAGACACCTCACATACTTGGTTTTATTTAGTCAGTATGATAACCATCCAAGATAGATATTTTTATCTCTATTTTCAGATGTGAAGAAACTAAGAGAAATTGAGTAGCTCATCTAAGGTCAAATAGCTCAGAAGTGTTTTGCTACAATTTGTAGTGGTTGACTCCAAAGCCAGAACTGTTTATGTTACACCAGTCCTAGGAGCTCTGAGCACCCTTAGGATTGGGAGTTCTGGAGGGGATCTTTCTTTGTTATCTGCCCCAAACCCATTCCCTCTTCTTTTGAAAACAGCACCTGAGTTTTGTATGGGGAACCAAACTGCCTCCACTCTTGGTCTATATGGCTTGGCTGGGGTTTACTTACCCCACATTCCCAAAGTAAAGGTTTGGACATATGTCTGAGGGATGGCCAATCAGAGCATCTCATCTCCCTAATCACAGAAGTTAGTTCAGAGATGGAGAAATGGTCTTCTCTGGGCCTTGGAGAGTCTGTGGAAGACAGAATATGTTACCTTACACAGCAAAAGGGACTTTGTAGACGGGATTAAGCCAAGGATTCTGAGATAAGAAGACTATTTTAGATTGTCTGAGTAGGTGCAATGTAAGAGTCTTTATAAGAGGAAGAGGGAGGCAAAAGGATCATAGTCAGAGAAAGAGATGTGAAGATAGAAGCAGAGGTGAGGGATATACAGAGAGAGATTTGAAGATGTTATGCTGCTGGCTTTGAAGATGGAGGAAGGGACAATGAGTCAAGGAACGCAGGTGGTCACTGGAAGCTGGGAAGATGGCAAAGGCAAGGAAACAGATTCTTCCCTAGCACCCCAGGAAGGAATGCAGTCCTGGCTGACCCATTTTAACTTATGGCCTCCAGAACTATAAGATAAGTTTATGTTGTTTTAAGCCATCATGTTTGTGATAACCAGTTACAACAGCAATAGGAAATGAAAAAGAACTACCCTTCTTCCATAGGGGTTGCTAAATCACTAGAATGCAAGATGGGAGATTTGGATGGTAAGTTTTTCTTCCACATTAGGAGAACCTATCTGTGAATAAGTCAACCAAAAGAAAAGCAGAGCTGATGTTCTCATAAACATTGGGGACTGATGGCTTGATGTGCTGAGCCCTCTGTCTTGGGGCTGGCCCCTATGAAGCTCATTGCTACAAGGAGAGGCTAAGTCTGCTTGTAATTGTGCCTAAGAGTCTCCCTGGAGTGCCTCTTTGTTGCTCAGATTAGCTAAGCCACCTTGGCGGGTGATCTCACTGCCCTCCCCCCTATGTGGGATCTGACTCCCAGGGGTGTAAATCTCCCTGTTAACGCACAATATGACTCTTGGGGATGAACCTGGACCCATCATCGTGGGATTGAGAACATCTTCTTGACCAAAAGAGGGATGTGAAATGAAACGAAACAAAGTTTCCATGGCTGAGAGATTCCAAATGGAGTCAAGAGGTCACTCTGGTGGACATTCTTACACTCTATATAGATAACACTTTTTAGGTTTTAATGTATTAGAATAGCCAGAAGTAAATACCTGAAACTACCAAACTCCAACCCAGTAGCCTTGACGCTTGAAGACGATTGTATAACAATGTAGTTTACAAGTGGTGACAGTATGAATGTGAAAACCTTGTGGATCTCACTCCCTTTATCCATTATGGATGAGTAGAAAAATGGGGATAAATCTAAATGAAAAATAAGGTGGGATGGGGGTGTGTTATGTGAGTGTTCTTTTTTATTTTTATTTTTTATTCTGATTCTGATTCTTTCTGGTGTAAGGAAAATGTTCAAAAATAGGTTGGGGTGATGAATGCACAGCTATATGATGGTACTGTGAACAGTTGATTGTACACCATGGATGATTGTATGGTATGTGAATATATCTCAATAAAACTGAATTTAAAAAAAAAAGCAGAGCTATCAGATGATGATGTACAGCTTTTATTGTTTGAACAACACTGTTTGAACATCTGAAGCCAATCATGCCTAAAGACTGATACAATGGACTTTTCAATTCCATTAGCCGTTAGAATCTTGAGTAAAACAAGAGTGTCAATTTTGATGTTTTTTTTTAACAGTGTCAAAATAGTTAAGCTAATGCTAAGCTAAACTAGATAACTGTCCAGCATTTCCTTCCCTGTAAGACTGCAATTTCTCTACCAGAGAAATTCACATAAAATTGGGAAGACAGAAGTGAAATAGCAGCCATTACACTCTCAAAATCATTGCCGGGCTCTGGGAGGTGTTGCATGTTATATCTGATATGCTGTTCCCACCTTGCTGGATGCGGTAGAAGGACTAGGATCCCTCTCAATCACCTCCTTCAGCTTCTCAGGGTCTTGGGCCAGATTGTGCAGCTTGTGGCAAAGCTTGCTACCTCCTTTTGCAGCCTATCTGCATCACTGAGGCTGGAGGCAGTAAGAAACGCACACTCAATGCAATTTGCCTTTGTGGGTTCCAGTTTTTCTTAGCAGGTTCAAGTTTGCCCTTACCTTTCACCACATCATGTCCAGCTTTCATTTCTGACTATTAGCCCAGTGACTTCAGACCTATGCCAGACTCAGAGGCCACTGCCTTCCATAGACTTCCTACAGCAACCACTACTGTGTAAAGTCTAATTCCTAGAAGCATCCTTATTCCATATGGGTCTCTTTTTTTTTTTTTTACTTTTTTACTTCACTGAACCCTGTCAAACCTTAACTGAAGCCTGAAACACAGAGTACCCCAGAGGTCATCAGCAGCAGGCAATAGCTAAATGGATTTCAGCAACTAGAATAAAAATTCATTTCGTTTAACAGGAGGTTTTAATGCCAGCCATAAATAACTTCTCTATGGGACAAAAATTTGTTAGGTGACCAAACTTCACAAAGTCAGTCTGTAAATAGGGGCAATATGGTCAAAAGTTTAAGGGTCAAAGAAAGCTACAGGTAACTTAAAATCTTTCTAACCTAAGAGAAAAGTGAGAATAAGTAATTCTTTATTAGGACAGAATTGGAATTTAAAGTTTTTGGTTTCCATGTTATACTAACACTTTAGGTTTCAATTTCTTTCTAATACCCTAAAATACATGTTCCTTTTAAGGTTTTAAGTTTAGTTTTTTTTTTCTTCACATCCTGACTGCAGTCCTATGTCATTTTCTAGGGAAACAAAACCTGTTGGAAGAGAGATTTCAAGAAATTTGAACAACAATTGTTTAGTACCCAAACACTAAATAGTTCCTACTTTTACCAGTTATACCTTATTTCCCTTACTCCAAATCTATTTTTCTGCCCCCCCCCCCCTTTTTTTTTCCACTGTTTCCCCCCCTGGGTGCTGACCCCTGCAGTCAGCATGTCCCATTTTCCCTTCCTGATGGCTTCCAATTGGTTATGGCCAATGGAAGGCACTGGCAGGAGATCATCGGGTGGGAGAAAAGTTAGGCATATGTGTGTTTGCTTTGGTGCTGTATCTCCAGTATAGCTCCCTTAGTGGGCCCACTCTGCCATTCCTGCACTTAATGGACTGCAGTAATGCTATTTCCTCCCCTTGCTCCTCAGTCAGGAGGGGGGTTGTATTGGTTCTTTGCTGTCACCATAATGCTGCATAACAAATCACCCCAGAATCTAGTGGCTTAAACTCCTGACACTTATTGCTTACAACTCTGTGGCTTGGCTGAACTTGACTGGAGAGTTCTTCTCATCTCAACTGCCCTAGCCAATCTGCAGATGAGTGAGATATAAAGGCTTATCTTTGGACACCACTGAGATTTTGTGAATGTTTGATATGCAGCATTACTATGGTAAGAGCTGACTGATACAGGAAATTTCTTTGCTCCTTCCTAAGTTCTAGATAGAGGATTTGAAGGAAGAACACACGTAACAATCTACGGCAAAAGAGAGCATGACCAATGTGTTAGTTTCCTAGAGAAGTTATAATAAAGTACTACAAACTTGGTGGCTTGAAACAATAAAAACTTATTCTCTCACAGTTCTGGAGGCCAGAAGTCTGATTGATCAAGGTGTCAGCAGGGCCATGCTCCCTCCTCCTAGGGGAGAATCCTTCTTTGCTTCTTCCAGATTCTGGAGGCTCCTGGCATTCCTTGGTTTGTGGCAGCAAAACACCATTCTCTGCCTCTCTCTTCATGAGGCCTTCTTCCCTGAGCCCCTATGCCTCAAGTTTCCCTCTCCTTTCTCTTATAAGGACACCAGTTATTGGCTTTAGGGCCACCCTAAATCCAGGATAATCTCATTCTAAGATCCTTAATTTAATTACATGGACAAAGATCCTATTTCCAAATAAAGTCACACTCAGTGGTACCACGGGTTAGGACTTGGGCTTTCTGTGGGACACTATTCAAACCACTACAGCCAATCAGAGAAACTGAAAGAAATTCATCAGAGCAGGACTCAACATCTCCTCTATAAGGTGGGGATAACAACATAACCCATCTCATAGTATTGTTGGGAGGGTTAAAGAATTCATTATGAAACAACATTAAAACTGTGTCTGGCCTATGGCAAGCATTAGCCAGTATCAACCTCATTATTAGTTATTGTTATTTACCTGTTTTGTCACTATTATTATTATAATTTAAATAATGATAATTGCCTTACCAACTTCAGAGGATTATCTGAAAATAAAATGAGATACTAGTTGGCTAAGCTTTTTTTAAAAGTGGTTTTTAAGCATCAAAACAATTCAGAATAATATTGCTCCTGAAAAATTCCCATGCACGTATATATTTTTAAATTCAGTTTTATTGAGATATATTCACATAGCATATAATCATCCAAAGTGTACAATCAATTGTTCACAGTATCATCATATAGTTGTGCATTGTCACAATTTTTGAACATTTTCATTACTCCAAAAAATAATAATAAAAGAATAAAAGCCAAAAAGAACATCTCAAACATCCCATCCCCCATTCCCCCTTATTGTTGATTTAATTTTTGTCCCCATTTTTCCACTCGTCTGTCCATACACTGGATGAAGGGAGTGTGAGACACAA
This sequence comes from Choloepus didactylus, assembly GCF_015220235.1. Taxonomy (NCBI): domain Eukaryota; kingdom Metazoa; phylum Chordata; class Mammalia; order Pilosa; family Megalonychidae; genus Choloepus; species Choloepus didactylus. Next base: position 178,704,487 of record NC_051307.1, on the reverse strand, counting down.
GTTTTTCACAATCACACGGGTACACCATGTAAGCTACACAGTTATGCAATCGTCTTCCAGAATCAAGGCTGTTGGGTTGCAGTTCAACAGTTTCAGGTATTTCCTTCTAGCTATTCCAGCACACTAAAAACTAAAAAGGTATATCTATATAACACATAAGAATGACCTACCAAATGACCTCTCAACTCCATTCGAAATCTCTCAGCCTCTGAAACTTGATTTTGCTTCATTTCACTTCCCCCTTTTTGTTAAGAAGACTTCCTCAGTCCCACAATGCTGGGTCCAGGCTCATCCCTGGGAGTCATGTCCCACATTGCCGGGGAGATTTCCAACCCCTGGGAGGAGAGTAGTGAGGGCTGTCAAGAGGGCTTAGAGGGAGAGGCCACATCTGAGAACCCTGGGGGTGACGCTTAGGCACAGTTATAAGTAGGCTTAGTTTCTCCCTCCCATGCATATATTTTTAAAGAAAGGAAATCACATTAAACATGTAGTGGGTGCTAAATGGGAGATACAGTAGATAAATCTTTTATAAAGTATAGAAAAAATCAAATCCCCTGCATGATTCTTTTTTTTCCAGTGAATCAGACTTTTTTACAAATCAGTAAGCTAGAAGAGGAGAACATCTGTTCACTTTGCTGTTAATGCAACATGCTAAGAAGTTGATTTAAAAGTGAAACTTTTTAATTAAAAGAACAGAATCAGACAAGAATACAAGCTAGCATTTTTCTTGGTTGGAATCCCTGGGAACCCTGAACACTCCCACATAAATATACCATTGTCAGATTTTTCTTATGAAAATGCTTATTTATCTTTTTTTGGGATGCCTTTTGTGTGAACAATGGCTTTTAAAACATTTTAAAAGCTCTCCTACAGTTTTTTTAGTACCCTTCACAAGTGGGGTTGGGAAATGTCCTTTTTGCTGAACAGTGGGAGGAAATAATTCATTTCACCTTTAAAAATGAGCATCAGGTTTTACTGATGAAAAACAAAACTAAATAGGATTCAGTGTTGCTGCTTCTGGCACTGGCTTCACTCTTCAGCTCAAGAAGTATTTACTGAGAACCTACTATGCCCTGTGATTCTAGGGCAGAAAATTTTAAAAGACATTGTCTTTACTCACATTATGTACGTATAATTAAGGGCAGGAGACAGATGAGTAAATCAGCAAGCACTGAATAGTGTAATGAACATTTTAGGAGACCTGTTCCAAGGAAGCTATGGGGGCACACGGTTGGGCATCCTGATAAAAGGGATGGAGGGAGTGACTTGGCAGAGGGAAGTGTTGCAGAAGTTGAGCTCTGAAGGAAAAGAAGACATTAGAGCCCTGTCATGGAGAGGGGGCTGGTCTTGCCAGAGAGAGACAGAGCTCTATGTGCACATATATGGGGAAGGGATAGAGCCCACCGAAGTCAGGGATTTTTATTTTGAGTGCTAAGTGTTTGCTGAATGAATTTCAAATGATTCGTGAGTTTAGAGGGTTAGTGTGTCAGAGGATAGACAGAAACACAACCATGGAGATACGGCAGGTGCGGTGTACCTGTGTAATGAGCTTTGTACTTTATTCTGAACACATTCTAACCAGGGGATCCTCCAGCAGAGCATGAGGCAGAGACTGGAAGCAACTAGCTTAGAGAAAGGGAAACTAGTTAGGATACCAAGGCATCAGCTCAGGGACAAAAGCCTCCCCTAAGGAAGGTAAAAGGAGAGGGTAAGAGAATGTGAAGGTGGATAACATCAATAGAAAGAAGTGATCAGTTGAATGCTTGGGTAACGGGACAAGTTACGGGAGTCTAGAGCTGTGCTGTCCAATGCAGAATCCAACTAGCCACATGTGGCTGAGGAACACTTTAAATGTGGCTAATCCAATTTGAAATGTGCTGTAAGAGTAAAATACATACCTAATTTTGAAAACTTAATGTGAAAGTAAGAAAGTAAAATGTTTCCTTCATAATTTTGTATGATAATTATATGTTGAAATGATGTAATATTTTGGATATTTTGGGTGAAATAAAATATATTATCAAAATTAATTTCACCTGTTTCTCTTACTGTGTTTAATGTGGCTCTTAGAAATTTCAAAATTAACATACGTGACTCCCATTTGTGGCTCAGTTATATTTCTAATGGGCAGAAACTGACCTTAAATGATTATTTGGGTGTCTGTCTTGGGAAACTCAGGAACTGGATTTTCATCAACAAAGTACAGATGAAAGAAGGAGGAAAGGTCTGGAGGGATGACTGAGTGTTCTGCTTTTAACAGGTTAAGTTTGAAGTATTCGTAGAACATCCATGTGATGCTTTTTTACTTTGTAAATATGCTGCATAAACAGTTGGCAGGATCAGAATAGTGGCCAGCCGGAGATAAAAGATCTCAAAGAGGTGTGGATGTTTTCATCCAAGCACCAACATTCCATGAGTGTTTACCATGGACCAGGCCTTGTGCTAAGTATTTTACATGCATTTATTTTTCTCAACAATTTTATTAGGCATGTAATATTATCATCATCACCATCCCAATTTTCCAAATAAGGAAACTGAGGTCAATTTAAATAAGGTTGCAGAGGTATTAGGTATGGAGCACTAATGATGCTTAAGCTCAAGGGCCCAAGTCTTGCATGGGCCTATTCCCTTTCTGTGGATGAGGGCAGATAGGATGAGCACATAGCATCACCCCTATGCTAGGGGAATGAGGCAGTGCCCCAATCTGGGGTTCACTTCTGTGTTCTGGAGGTGGTCCTGGGACTGTCAGTATTATTTGTACATCCTCTCAGCTACACTGGCAACTTATGTCTGGTGGCAAGTATCTAGGCTCTATCTTTGTCTACAAAGGGAATATTCTGAAGGAGATGCTGGTCCACTCCCCAGTAGGAACCACTCTGACCAAGGCTTCATGGCCGTCTTATTCCCCAGGATGAGCCCTGCAGGGAGGTGGGGTTTCAGTGGGGGGCAGGGTCAAGAGAAGACCTGGCTGACCTAGACAAGCCACTGCAGTGGTCCTTAGAAGTCATTCTTTGTTGGTTTCTGATGCTGCTTAACAAACTGTCACAAATTTACTACCCTAAAACAACACCAATTTGTTCTCTTACAGTTCTGGGGTTCATAAAGCTAAAATCAAACTTCAGCAGGGCTGCATTCCTTTTGGAGGCTTTAGTGGAGAAATCCACTTTCTTGATTTTCCAACTTCTAGATGCTGCCTGCATGCCTTGGCTCTTGGCCCCACTCTCCATCTCCAAAGTGCATTGCTCCAAACTCTGGTTCCATCTTTACCTCTCCTTTTCCTGAATTTGATCCTCCTGACTTCCTCTTATAAGGCCCCTTGTGATTACGCTGGGTATACCCAGATAATCTAGGATAACCTCATCATCTCAAAATCCTTACTTAACCACATCTGTGAGGTTCCTTTTACTATGTAAACGAACCTATTCACAGATGCTAAGGGACCTCAAATGACTAGAGATATCTGAGACTGCTCTTGTGCAAGAAGCACCTCCTTAAGCAAAAACTATATAAAAATTCAATATGTGAAATCACCAATAATGATGGTGAAAGAAGCTAAAAGAAACTCTTCCAAATTATCAATAAGGAAAACAAATGCCATACAGCTATTCCAGAAGAAATAATGAATTTTCTAGTTTCTCTACAGAAAAATTATAAGCTCTTTGTTGTTTGAGCAGGCAATCAAAGAGTTGCAGATTATGTTACAAAACATTAAAAAAAAATATATAATAGTGGTGCATCAGTTATAATGATTATTACAATTTGATACTGAGAAAAATGTGTTATTTTTCTGATATGGGGATGTTTGTGATATTTGTAAGCTTTTTAGAATTTGTAATTTGGTGGTATTTATTAAGTCTAAGTAAACATTCATTTCTATACATTATTTTGTAATTTTTTTAAAATCAACTTTATTGACCTTTCATTTATATGAAATTAAATTCTCTATTTTACATGTATAACTCAATGAGTTAGACAAATTTGGCAAGTGTAACCACTTTCTCAATCAAGTTTTAGGACATCTCCATCACCCCGGAAAGTCCTTGTGTGCCCCTTTGAAGTCAATCAATTTCCATCCCCAGTCTCAGGCAGCTACAGATCTGTTTTCATTATAGATTAACTTTGCCTATTCTAGAACTTCAAATAAATCAAATAACGCATTCTGTACTCTTTTGTTTCTGGCTTCATTAGCTCACCAAAATGTTTTTGAGATTTAGCAAGGATTTTGCATGTATCATAAATTAATTCTATATACCACATTTTGTTTATCCATTCATCTATTGATGGACACTTGTAATGCTTACATGAACATTAGTATTCAAATATGTGTTCATGTCCCTGATTTCAATTCTTCTGGATATGTACTTAGAAGTAGGATTGCCAGGTCATATGGTAATTCGAATTTTGACATTTTGAGGAATCTTCAAACTGTTTTCCACAGTGGATGCACTATTTTACATTTCCACCAACAATGTACAAATGTTCCTATTTCTCTACATCCTCTCCAATACTTATTTTCTGTTGTTTAATATTAGCCATTCTAGTCCATGTGAAGTGATATCACACTATAGTTTTAATTTGCATTTCCCTGATGGATAATGACACTGAGTATCTTTTCATGTGCAATTTTCCATTGCATATTCTTTTTATAGAAATGTCTATTCAACTCCTTTGCCCGTTTTTTAATTGGGCTGTTTGTATTCTTGTTGTGGGGATATATGAAGTCTTTACATATTCTGGATATTAAGCCCTTTTCAGATATTTGGCTTCTAGATATTTTCTCTCATTCTGTAGGTTGTGCTTTCACTTTCTTGATAAATGTCCTTTGATACACAAAAGTTTTTCATTTTCATGAAGTCCAATTATCTGTTTGTTTTTCTTCTGTTATGCATGCTTTGGTGTAAAATCTAAGAATCCACTGACTGACACAAGGTCTTGAAGATATTTCTCAATGTTCTTTTCAAAGATTTTTATAGTTTTAACTCTTATATTTAGGTCACTGATACATTATGATTTAGTTTTTGTATGTGGTTGAGGTAGGAGTTCACTTTCATTATTTTGCCTGCAGACATCTAGTTTTCCCAGCACCACCTGTTGATGACACTGTTTTTTAACCCCATTGAGTGGACTAAGATTTGTGGATTTGTTTCTAAACTCTCAATTATATTTCATTGGTCTATAGGTCTGCCCTGTACCAGTACCACACTTTTTGATTATTTTATTTTTGTAATGTTTTGAAATTGGAAAGTGTGAGTACTATAATGCAATTTTTTTTTTTTTTTTTTTTTTTTTTTCAAAATGGTTTGGCTATTTGGGGCCACTTTCCTTTCCAATATGAACTTGATGATTGACTTTTCCCTTACAGGAAAGAAGGGTATTGGAGTTTTAATGGGCTTGTGATGTGTATGTAAATTGACTTGGGTAATATTATCATCTTAATGATAGTAAGTCTCCCAATCCATGAACCCAAGATATCTTTCATTTATTTAGATCTACCTTAATTTCTTTCAGGAATGATTTGTAGTTTTCCATGTACAAGTCCTTTACTTCCTTGGTTAAATTTATTCCTAGAAATCTTACTCTTTTATATGCTATTGCAAATAGAATTGTCTTCTTGATTTGCTTTTAAAATTGTTCATTGCTGTTGTATAGAAACACCATTGAATTTTCGTTGATCTTGTATGCTGCCACTTTGCTGAACTCATTTTTTAGCCCTAGTAACTTTCTTCTAGATTCATCAGGGTTTTCTAAAGATAAGATCTTGTCATGTGCAACTAAGGGTAGTTTTACTTCTTCCTTTCCAATTTGGAAGCCTTTTATCTCTCTCTCTCTCTTTTGTTTGTTTGTTTGTTTTTGTTTGTTCGTTTTGTTTTGTTTTTGCTTAATTGCTCTGGCAAAACTTCTGTACAGTGTTGAATAGCAGTGAGGAAAGCATGCATCCTTGTCTTGTTCCTGATCTTAGGGGAAAACTTTCAGTCTTTCAACATTGTGTACTGTGTTAGCTGTGCATTTTTCATATGTGATCTTTATCATGTTGAAGAAGTTCCCTTCTATTCCTAGTTTTCTGAGGAATGTGTTAACTATGGAATTTAGTCCCAGAGGTGTCTGTCCCTTAAGGGTGTACATAGCTAGTGTTATGTCAGAGAGTTTTAGTTACCACAAGGTAACCAAAAGAGAAAAAAACCACCTTATTCAGTCTTTTCAGAGTGACTCTGTTCTGGATGGTGTTCTGCTTCAGAGCTTGGCCAGCCTAAAAGCGAGACTGAGCAATAGTCTGAGGCAGAAGCATAGGGTTCTCTCTCATCTTTTCTGAGCATGCATTTTGTACTGGACATGTTCTCACAGCCTTAAGAATTCCTCTTGGCCTTAAGAATTAACACCGGTCCAAATGCCCCTTCATCCCCTAGGAAATAGTCTTTCCTCCCAGATCCCTGGCACTCTATTGTGTGTCTTACAGCCTATTCTTCGCCCCAGGCAGCTGTAATTTCATTGTTTCTTAAAGAAATCAACTGCCTAACAAGTCCCTCCTATGTGTAGGCTAAGTTCTGAGATGGCAATCCCCAGCAAGTGTCCTGGTCAGTCCTTTAGGCTCCACGAGACAGACTCGCACAGACAAACATGCACACCAATATGCAAATAAGGGTTAGTGTGCTCCCTCCATAACAGGGAACAGATACCTGCGCTGGGAGGGTGAACTGTCTCCGCACCAATCTGGGAAGGGTGTGGGGGAAGGGCTAGCAATGGCACCAAGAAATAGCATAAGGTTTTCCTATCCTACCATTTTTAGGTTGCCTCTTTTTTTTTTTTTTTAATTTGGCACTTCCCCAATCAAGACTGATTTCTGGAGCTCTGAGAAAAACGGTTCTGCCAGTTTTTATTTGTTGTTTAAAAATTCTGTTGGGGAACCAGGGAACTGAGACAAGTAAGGAAGAAGAAAATGGGAAATATTGTTGCCACTGTGTATCAGGAGCCATCACATATATTGAGGCCTGTGATGGTTAGGTTCATGTGTCAACTTGGCCAGGTGATGGTGCCCAGGTGTCTGGTCAGGGAAGCACTGGCTTAACTGTTACTGCAAGGACATGTGTGGCTGGTTAATAAACCAGAAGGCTGGTTTATTATGCAAAATTGCCCCTAGCCACCCTGGCCCTGACCTAACAGTGAAATTAGAGCCACAGGCATGGACACAAAGAGTCCCAGTACAATTAGATGCAAGGAGAAATGATCTCTGTCTGCAAGGAATAATAAAGGGGAAGGATGATTCTGGAAAAGGGAAAGCCTTCTGTTCTGCAGCTGGACATTGAACATTGCAGAGCTCAGGACTCGCCTAACTTGTGCATTCATAGAACTGAAGAACTGAAATTATTGCCATTTTTTTGGCCTTGATTTTGAGCTAAATGTGCTGTTGGTTTTGTAGCTGTGATCTATGAAATCAGTGGGACTGTTATGTTAGTATTTTCTATTAATACTAATGAGAGTCATTTTCCTGTGGCTTCCTTTAATAAAATTATTATTACTATTACTCTATTATTAATGGGCTTCTTCACAATACCATTTTTGCCAATCTGTTTTATCTGTACAGAAATGCACCCAATTTCTTTTAACTAAAAGCTAACAATAGAGCTAATCAACCCATATGGAGTAACCGATAGCAATGGAATTCTTTTGGCTGCATCATCAGGCAACCAAGAAGGGGAAATTCCTGTAGGAAGCCACGAGATCCACCAGACCCTTCTGTGAGGGAGTAGGAGTGGAAAGCAAAACGCTAATGAACTGCTCGCACCTGGGTTAATTTTATTTTTTGGTGTTTAAACTTTCTCATTTGTTTTAAATTCTAAGGGAGAATATAGGCAGTGGTGGGAAGTTAAATTACAGATCGAGCTTCCCCAACACTGAAAAATTCTGTTGTTAGGAAGGGGCAAGTTCTCGGAAGTACTGAAGATGAGCAAAGGAGCATTAACATTCCCACTGAAAATAAGACATTAGGCGATCTTTTTTCTCAGTCATTCCTATACCCTTACACTCTAAATACTGCTTTCTGAAGATGAGGTGTGATCTATCTTTGCAACAGGAAATTTAGGTGCTAGTCTCTTTTTTGCTTCATTTTTTTTTTTTCATTGTTTTATGCATCTTGCTACGTTGTACTAGATAAGTTCTCAGGATATGTTAGAAAACCTCCTTGAATCCTGGCTTTCCTCCCTTTAGTGCTTGTATGTCCTTGTCAGCTAATCTTTCTGAATCTTATTTTCCTATTCTGTAAGTAGAGGAAATAATAGTAATAACCACTTCAATGGGTTTCTTTGAGATCAAATAAGAAAATCCTTATAAAGTGATTTGCCAGTTGATCTCATGGCAGAGATGACTTGCGGGCCATCAGCGATTTATGGACCCCTCCCATAGTAATTGTTGGGAAATGATCACCCATCCAGGAACTACATTTCCTAGCTCCCTTGCATCTACGGAGGGTCATGTGATGAGTTCTGGCTAATGGAATGTGAGTGGAAGTGACGTGTGCTACTTTTGGTCCTATGTGGTTAAGCATGCCTATGCACCTTCCCCAAACCTTCTTTACTTCATCTTTCTTTTTTTATTCTTTTTCTGCAGGATGTCCAGGGATCTTGGAGAGTAATTGTGTCCCTGAATCACCTCTCACATGAAAGTAATCCCAAAGAGCCACACTCCACAGTGGACTTCTCAGTAGTAAGATGAAAAACTTTTTATTGTGTTTAAACACTGAAATACCCAGGCTATTTGCAATAAAGTTAGCATCATCTAATTAATAGAAGGATTCATTATTATTTCTACTGGTGAATCACTACTTATTATTAACCCAAACACTAACATTACTTCACATTTTTCTTCACAAATCATCACCACCACACAGGTGATAAGCTTTAACATCATTTAAATGTTAAGAGCTATTGGGAGGTTTCTCCCCAAGAAAGATGTCTAAGAATACTATAAATTTTATGAGGGCAGGAATCATGTCTCTCTTTCTTTCCACATTTTGTTAGTGCCTATTACAGTACAGGTGCTTAATAAGTATTTGTTGATTAAAGGATGCATTAGACAGGATAGGATAACTGCTGAACAACAACCTACCTAAAATCTCATTGATTTAAGACATTAGAACTTTATTGCATTTTTATGCATCAGTTCAATGTGATTCTTTGGTGGATTACTTTCCATGTGGAGATTTAGTGGAGCAGGATCCCTCTATTTCTGACTTTGGCCTCTCATAGACTCTTAGAGTTCTCTACTGCATCATTTTCATCCACCTAGCAAAAGGATAAAGAGAGGGCATAGAGGATCATGGGAAAGGATTTTATTGGCCTAGTCTGGAAGCAGTTCACTTCTTTTCTGTCACATTCCAATGGCCTGAACTCAGTCACATGACCACACTTGGCTGCAAAGGAAGTTGGGAAATGTAATCCACTGTGTACCCAGGAGGAATGCATTAGTATCTATTGCTGCTGTAGTAAATTACTGGTATCTATTGCTGCTGTAGTAAATTACTACAAACTTAGTTAATAAAAGCAGCACATCATTATTATCTTACAGATCAGGAGGTCAAAAGTCCCCAAATCAAGGTGTCAGCAAGGTTGCATTCCTTCTGGAGTCTCTATGGGAAAATATGTCTCCTTGCTTTTTCCAGCTCCTGGAGGCCATCTGCTTTCCTTGATTTATGGTCCCTTTTCCTCATCTTCAAATCCACAGTGTAGCATCTTCAAATTTCTCACTCTATATCTGACTTTTGCTTCTGTCATCATATCTCCTTCTCTTCTCTTACTCTGACCCTCTTACTTTCCTCCTGTAAAGACTTTTGTGAATACTGTAAGGCCAACCCAGATATTTCAGGATAATATTCCCAGATCAGGATCCTTAACTTAATCCAATCTTCAAAGTCTCTTTTTCCATGAAAGGTAACATGTTCTGGGGATTAGGATGGGGACATCTTTGGTGGGTCACTCTTCTGCCCATCATAGTCTACCCCTTGGCTCCCCAATATTCGATCCCATATGCAAAATAAATTCACTCCTTTCTGAGGATCCCAAATGTCTCAACAGCATCAATGCTTACCTAAGACTCATCAGCTCAAAGGTCTCAAGTCTCATCATCTTAATCATTCAAATCAGGTATGGGTAGACCTGGGTATGATCCATTCTAGGGCAAAATTCCTCTCCATCTGTGAACTCAAGAAATAAAACTTATCAGCTACCAAAATACAATGGTGGGAAAGACATAGAATAACAGTTACAGACGTTCCCATCCTCAGAGGTAGAAAACTGAAGGAAAAAAGGAGTTGCTGATCCCAAGAAACTTGGAAATCCAGCTGGGCAAACAACATTAGTTTTAGTTATTTATTTATTTATTTATTTATTTATTTATTTTTTATTTATTTTTTTCCCCATTTTTATTGAGATTGTTCAGATACCATACAATTATCCAAAGATCCAAAGTGTACAATCACTTGCCCCTGGGTACCCTCATACAGCTGTGCATCCATCACACTTAATTTTTTGTTCAATTTTTAGAAACTTTTCATTACTCCAGACAAGAAATAAAGTGAAAGATGAAAAAAGAAAAAAAGGAAACTCTAAACCTCCCCTATCCCTAACCAACCCCCCTCAATTGTTGACTCCTAGTATTGATATACGTTTGTTACTGTTTATGAAAAAATGTTGAAATACTACTAACTGTAGTATATAGTTTGTAATAGGTATATAGTTCTTCCCTATATGCCCCTCTATTATTAACTTCTAATTGTATTGTCATACCTTTGTTCTGGTTCATGAAGTGATTTCTAGTATTTGTACAGTTGATCATGGACATTGCCCACCACAGGATTTAGTTTTATACATTTCCATCTTTTGACCTCCAACTTTCCTTCTGGTGACATATATGACTCTGAGCTTCCCCTTTCCACATCATTCACATGCCATTCGGCACTGTTAGTTATTCTCACATCTTGCTACCAACACCCCTGTTCATTTCCAAACATTTAAGTTCATCCTAATTGAACATTCTGCTCATACTAAGCAAGAGCATCTACATTTCTTCCACAAGGCAGGAGGGAGAGTCAAAGAAGGTAGAGAGGCAAAAGAAAGAGGAAACAAACAAACAAAAAAAAATGACAGCTAAGAAGCAGCAAAAGGAAAAATAACCTTAAATCAAAGTAGAATAAAGAATCAGACAATACCACCAATGTCAAGTGTCTAACATGCCTCCCCTATCCCCCCTCTTATCTGCATTCACCTTGGTGTATCACCTTTGTTACATTAAAGGAAGCATAATACAATGATTCTATTAGTTACAGTCTCTAGTATATGATGATTGCATCCCTCCCCCAATGCCTCCCCATTTTTAACACCTTGCAAGGTTGACATTTGCTTGTTCTCCCTCGTAAAAGAACATATTTGTACATTTTATCACAATTGTTGAATACTCTAGATTTCACCAAGTTACACAGTCCCAGTCGTTATCTTTCCTCCTTTCTTGTGGTGTCTCACATGCTCCCCATCTTTCTCTCTCAACTGTATTCATAGTTACCTTTGTTCAGTGTACTTACATTGTTGTGCTACCATCTCCCCAAATTGTGTTCCAAACCACACACTCCTGTCTTCTATCACCCTGTAGTGCTCCCTTTAGTATTTCCTGTAGGGCAGGTGTCTTGTTCACAAAGTCTCTCATTGTCTGTTTGTCAGAAAATATTTTGAGCTCTCCCTCATATTGGAAGGACAGCTTTGCTGGATATAGGATTCTTGGTTGGTGGTTTTTCTCTTTCAGTATCTTAAATATATCACACCACTTCCTTCTTGCCTCCATGGTTTCTGCTGAGAGATCCACACATAGTCTTATTAAGCTTCCTTTGTATGTAATGGATTGCTTTTCTCTTGCTGCTTTCAGGATTCTCTCTTTGTCTTTGACATTTGATAATCTGATTATTAAGTGTCTTGGTGTAGGCCTCTTCATATGTCTTCTGTTTGGAGTACGCTGCGCTTCTTGGATCTGTAATTTTATGTCTTTCATAAGAGATGGGAAATTTTCATTCATTATTCCCTCTATTATTGCTTCTGCCCCCTTTCCCTTCTCTTCTCCTTCTGGGACACCATGATACGTACATTATTGTACTTTGTTTCATCCTTGAGTTCCCGGAGACGTTGCTCATATTTTTTCATTCTTTTCTCCATCTGCTCCTTTGCGTGTAGGCTTTCAGGTGTTTTGTTCTCCAGTTCCTGAGTGTTTTCTTCTGCCTCTTGAGATCTGCTGTTGTATGTTTCCATTGTGTCTTTCATCTCTTGTGCTGTGCCTTTCATTTCCATAGATTCTACTAGTAGGTTTTTTGAACTTTTGATTTCTGCCGTATACATGTCCAGTTCTTCCTTTACAGCCTCTATCTCTTTAGCAATATCTTCTCTAAACTTTTTGAGTTGATTCAGCATTAGTTGTTTAAATTCCTGTATCTCAGTTGAAGTGTACGTTTGTTCCTTTGACTGGGCCATAACTTTGTTTTTCTTAGTGTAGGTTGTAATTTTCTGTTGTCCAGGCATGGTTTCCTTGGTTATCCAAATCGGGTTTTCTCAGACCAGAACAGGCTCAGGTCCCAGAGGGAAGAAATATTCAGTATCTGGTTTCCCTGCAGGTGTGTCTTAGAAAATTGTTCCACCCTTTGATGCCTCGGGTCACTGTGCTTTTCTGCCCAGCAGGTGATGCCTGTCAGCCTATAATTCTTGACTGGTGTGAGGAGGTATGGCCATGTTCCCCCAGGCTCTGGGGTCTGGTTCTGAATGGAAAGGGTCCCACCCCTTTCCTCCTAGAGAAGACAGACCCCTCAGGTGGAGGTCATTAGCATTTCAATGGTCTCTCTCTCTGCTTGTGGTGTCTCCACCCTTCCCCGAGTCACAGCCCTGGAAACTGAAAATGACTGGGGCTTTCTCCACTGAGCCAAAAAAGAAACAGATAGTCCCCTTCAGACCCAGTCCAAGGCAACCCTCCAGCTCTCCCAGGTCAGTCGTCACCCAAAGCCTCTGTCTGTTTTTTGGGGCTGCGTACCTGTAGTGAGCAGTTCACACTCGCTACTTAAAACCCCAGTTGGAGCTCAGCTGAGCCGTATTCGCTTGCTGGGAGAGAGCCTCTCTCTGGCACCACGAGGCTCCGCAGTTCGGGCTATGGGGGAGGGGGTCTCCCGACCTGGTTCCACAGGTTTTACTTACAGATTTTATGCTGTGTTCTCGGGCATTCCTCCCAATTCAGGCTGGTGCACGATGAATGGATGGTCTCGCTTCTCCCTCCGCAGTTATTCTGGATTATTTACTAGTTGTTTCTGGTTTTTTGTAGTTGTTCCAGGGGGACTACTTAGCCTCCACTCCTCTCTATGCCGCCATCTTGCCCAACTCCGCCTAAGATTAGTTTTTGAGGCCAGGAATAATCCTCTGTGATTTGCAGCTTTACCTTCTGAGCTCACAGATCGGCCCTTGCAGTCATTCTTCCTTTTTCTTAAAGGATAACATGTGTTTACAGCTAAGTAGGTTTATCAGTCCATTTCCTGTCTGTCAAATATTGGTAGAGCCTTCTTTTATTTTGTCTTCGCTCTGTCCCTTTCACTTCTGGATGGCTGTGTTTCTGCTGGTATAATATCCTCAAGAGCCTTATGGTATTCCATGTATGTCTCAGAGATTCATTCAGTTAGACAAGAGGCTTGTCCACAGATCCTTCCTAGATAATCTTATCCCCAGTCCTGGATTCTGCTGAGGTGGCAGAAAGAATCTGAGTCACAAGCCTAATCTCCTCAAAGTGCCCTCAATGTGACTGATTACTTTGAACTTTTGACACTTCCAAGACACTAGGAAAATGTTGTCTGGCCACACTCTTGACTTTTTCTCCATGTCCTGCTTTCATGGCAAGGGATCTCCTAATTTTAATGTCTTTTGCAATCTGTATAAGCTGAGAAGTTCACAAATCATCAAGTCATGGTGTCGCTTTTGCTTAACAGTTCTTCCCTCAGTTTCTTTTCTATTTTGCTATAAGCTGCAAATAGAAACCAGGTTGTACCTTCAAAACTGCTTAGAAATCTCCTCACCTAAGTATCCAAGTCCATCATTTCGAAGCTCTGCTTTTCACATAACTGTAAGAGTCAATTCAGCTAAGATTTCTGCCAATACGTTACAAGGATCCACTTTCTTCCACTTTTCAGAAACATGCTCCTCTTTTCCATCTCAGCCTTCACCAGCAGCACCTTTAACATCCATATTTCTACTAATAGACTATTCAAGCAATTTAGGCTTTTAATATAATGCTCCTCAAAATTCTTCCAGTCTCTTCCCATTGGCAAATTACAAAGCCATATCCACATTTTTAGGAATTTGCTACAGTACCTACTCCTCTTACCAAAAGGTGTATTAGTTTCCTATTGGTGCTGTAAGGAATTAGAGCAGATTTAGTGGACTAAAACACAAATTGTTCATCTTAAAGTTCTGGAGGGCCAAAGTCCTAATATCTAGGTGTCAACAGGGCTACTTTCCTTCTGCACACTATGGAAAAATCTCTTTGACTTTTCCAGCTTCTAGAGGCTGTCTGCGTTCTTTGCCTCAGGCACAGTTTTTCATTTTCAAAGCCAACAGCAACCAATGTCTCTTTCTCTAAACTCTCCTTTGGTCACTGCTTCCGCTTTTCTTACTGTGACTCTCTTGCTTTCTGTTATAAGGACCTTTGTGATTACATTGGGCCTGCCCAGATAATCCAGGGTAGTCTTTCCATTCCAAGATCATTAATTTAATATCACCTGCAAAGTCTCTTTTTCCTTGTAAGGTCACATATTCATAGGTTTTAGGGATTAGGATATAGACACCTTTGGAGAGCCTTATATTGTCTGCTATAAGGAGGAAACATATATATTTATGTTTATATATATATGTATGTTTATATGTGTGTGTGTGTGTGTGTGTATGTGCTGAACATATAGCAGTCTCCACCACAGATGAATTAATTAATTATGAAAAGATAACAAGGATTACTCTAGGTAAACAAAGAGATCATTTTTTTACTTTGTTCAGCATGTTACATGCCCTATCAATGGTGGTTTTTAGAAGGATGATCATCACTAGGGAAGTCAAACAAGAATAAAATGAGGCTCCGATTTAGAAAGAAGGGGACAGGTTTCCAGCTCCCAGAACTAGGGGTAATTTGAGGGCTTTTTGCAAGAATCAGATAGTAGCCAGTAGCTAAAATGACCTTTGTCTCTCTTGTCAAAAATTAATATAAATGTCTCTGCTTCTTAAATTTGTTCTAAGACTGAAGCCATCATTTGCATGTAGTGCCTTAAGATCTTGGACCTGAAAAACCAAGAGTCCTATAACAAAAAGTCCTCAGAAGGGCAGAATATGGTTAAGGTTCAGTTAATTTTACAAATATTAATTGAAAAATATCTGTGCTTGCTATTTAGGAGGCTTTACTAACAGTAATTAAAATATCCTTATTAACTTCTGGCAGGCAACTGCTGTTCTTAATTTGAGGAAAACAGATCTGGAGGAAGGGTTTGGAAATCTTAAAGAGGAAAAGCACTTCCACAAAGAAACAACTTTATCATGACATAAACCTTGCATCTATTTAGCACCAAATTGGCAATAATCACAGGAAAATGAACTCTAATTCTGCTTCACCTTCATAATATTAGAGATATTACATGGAAATAATGTTTAAGAAAACACATCTGTTTACATTTTCCATATGTTCAATTAAATCTGAATCCAGTGGTTCTTTTTCACTCTCATAAGGATACCTTGATGGGGTATTCTTGGTTGAGAATCTTAGTCACAGACAACAGATCCCATGATAGCTATTAATCAGAAAGAGATATATGAGGGTATTAAGTAGTTCACAGAGATTCAGGCTTAGGTGCTACTCACTAAGGAACAATGCAGATCGGTGAAGCAAACCATACCATGGAACTTACTACTAGAAACATCACTGCGACGCCACCTACCACTCAACAATATGATGCCAGGGGCTAGATCTTAGAACAATCTCCTTGGTCCAGAATAACTAGACACCAGCTTGCCAAAAAATTAGACTTTGTCATGTTGGGTGCTGCTTCAATTTGCTCCTTTCCCTCCAAGACATGTGAGATTGGGTCCACATGGTGAAATTCAGTTCACTTGTGGATTTCTAGTTTCACGACAGTTTGTAAAATGTAGATTTTACTTTGCCAGACTCTATAATTCAGGAAGGGAAGCTAAACTATGGGTTGAGTCAAGCAATCTAAAGAATATTCCACAAATATTAAGATTTCCTCTCGGGAGTTACTTTTGTCCTAAAGCATTCATTGGACATGTATCTGGCACCATGTGCTCTCGCCAGGATGGAAAGCCAGTAATAAAAATCACATAGACCCTGGGGACCCTTGGCATCTGCCAGACCCATGATGATTCCGTGCCATCTCCATGAAATCTGGAGATTCACTGCTGCCCCTTGCTAGGACATTCTGTCTTCATTTCAGTGTGGTGCCGTGTTTATCTCAGTCATGAGTTTCAGAAATCAGAAGGGAAGAGATTTTTGCCCAAATATGGTGGAATGTATGTACTATAGGATGAGTGAGAATAGCAGCCCGTGGCAACCAACATGTGAATCATGCATAGAACCTGTCTGGGAAATGGGGAAAAAAGAAATCTATTAATACATGTTTATAGGTTTACAAAGCACCTCTTCAAAAGTTCTTTAGAGGCTTCAGAGGTAGGCAGCTGCAAGGGAAATGACTAACTTCATTTTAGAGACAAAGAAACTGATGCTTATTTTGAGTTACGCAAGTTCATAGAGTTGGTAAAAAGTAAAATTAAAACCCAAATCCATATCTTCTAACTACATGCCTAGTACACTTTGGACCACCCAGATTTGCATCACGTGGAAGAGAAAGGAGAGCACCTGAAATGTTCATTTAGAAACTTCTATGTGCTGGGCACTGTCCTAGACATGTTTCATTTACTAGCTCACATTTCATCAAAACAATCCCCCTGGGGTGGTGTTATTGCAGGTAAGGACACAGGTTCAGAGTTATCCCAAAGGTGTTAGTTCCTACATTCAGCATCAGACCCAGTCTTCTCTAAACATTTTGATCATCTCTGAAAAATCTGCTTCCAGAATATTGGTAAAAATAGTTTTGTTATGGAATGGAGAAGAACAAGCGGAAATTCCAAGAAATGAGGAAGAAGAAGAGAATGAGGAAGAATTGTTGATGACTTGCCCCACAATTGGTATCCCATTTGAAGGGTCTCATAGAAAACTCCTCTCTTTGCTGGCATTTCCTGCCCCACTGATTTCTGGAAGGTGGCATCATTACCTTGAGGGTTGGGGGTGTGGGAAACAGACTTAGTTATGGCGATACTCTCCCCATCAGTGCTAATTCATTCTTCTCACAAATTAAGCCCAGCTTCCTCCTCAGTATTCCCTATAGAAGTGGAGAGATAGCTAGAATTTATTTTGGGGGAAAATGTAAAAAATATATGTAAGTTTTATTCTCATGTGTCCCCCAGTATCTCAGTTTGGGAAGTTCCTCAAAAAATTAAAAATAAAATTACCACATGACCCAGCACAATTGAAAACATATGCCCATACAAAAAACTTATACATGTTCAAAGTAGCATTATGCATAATAGCAAACGCGTAGAAACAACCCAAATGTCCTTCAACTGATGAGTGGTAAGCAATGGAATGTAATTCACCCATAAAAAGGAATGAAGTACTGATACATGCTATAGCAGGGATGGACATTGGAAATATTATGTTAAGAGGAAGAAGCTGGGTACATAAGACCACAGAGCATATGATTCCATTTATATGTCCAAAATACATAAACCCATAGAGACAGAAAGTAAATTAGTGGTTGCCAGGAGCTGGGGTGCAGGGGGAATGGGAAATGTCTGCTAATGTGTGTTTATTTTTGAAGTGACAAAAATGTTTTGGGATTAGATAGTGATGATGGATATGCAACTCTGAATATGCTAGTAATTGCTGAATTCTACATCTTAAAAGGGTGAACTTTATGGTATGTGGATTACATCTTAATAAAAGTGTTATTAAAAACTTTAAAAAATACTCATTGTTAAAAAAGAAATATGTCAGTTACCTAATCATATGAAATTCATCAAGCATGTGACTGTAATCCTCTGGTGGACTTAGAAGCTTTCCATAATCACATTGGAGATATGGAATTCTTTCCCGAACATACCACAGTTCAAGGCTCAAAGTATTGAAGTAAAAATAAAGTCCTGAGAGTACATGCTTTGGAAAAGAGTCTATGCCTTCCTTTCAGTGTGTTTTGATTCAATTTCAATGGATAATTTCACACTTCATCAAGGTTGAAGTATCCATTTATTCCTTCAAAATGTCTTACTAGAGCAGCTACTGTGTGCGAGACACAGAGAGAGCTAAGGGCTATGGATCATTCAGAGAGAGAGGAGCACGGAGAACATGAGGACCACAAAACTCCTGAAATATTAATACTGGGTCTAGTGCTGGGATATCTATTCTTGACACCTAGGCTGCCATTCTCCTACTCTGGCTGCAGCAGTCATTGCTAATTAAACTCTTTCCCACTGATATCAAAGACTGTTTAGAATTCCTTTAAAAGCCCTGCTCCATATAAATGCTATGAATCACTAAGCACCATGCAAGCCCGATTCTTCAAGTCCCCTCAATAGATCTAGTGTAGTTAAGAGATTTGTTCATAATCTCATAATTGGACAGTGCAGGTTAGGACTAGAACTTGGGTCTCCTGACACTATGCCCCATGCTTTAGTTTGTAAATGTTAAATAATTATAAATAAGTAATAGGAGATTGGTAGCAGACGTTCTAAGTGATATTGTGCTTTAGAAGAGGACAGATGAAAATGAGCCAGCAACTTGAGGAGGCTTCTTGGATGGTTAGGGGCTTGGAAAAATGGGAGGCAGAGAGAAAGGCATGCCAGACGGCAGAAAGTGCATGATGAAGGGACTCAAGTTGAGAATGACTACATCTTTTGGGAGACACAATGGGGAGCATATGGCCACTTAGGAGATACACTGTCATGTGTTCCAGAGGACTCTTCTGCTCTTCATAAATGCCCTTGCTAGCTACTGGTACCTGAAAATCAGAAATTTTACCCTACTTTGTGCATTTCTGTTTAATAGTCAAAAAGGCTCTGAGAGAATCACATTGTGTTCCTTCATTTCAGAAGTATTTATTGAGTACTTCTGATGAGTTAGCCTGAGCATTCATGGAAGATAGAAATCCCTGCTAGGGACTTCTTATGGGGTGGGTGGGTAGGTGGGGGATTCCAACAGATATTGTAGATTTTGTGGACCTTGGGATAACTGTACTTTTCTCATGACTTCTTAGGGATAGATTTCTTGTGGGTAGGGAAAAGAAGGAGAGTATAAATTTGGGTTAGATTGCTACAAGCATGTAAATCCACTATGATAAGTTTGACCTTTATATTCCATAAACCACAGAGAGAAGCTGGGACTTACCAACAGACAGCCTCCATGACCTCTGTTAAGGGAAGAACTTTCAGAATGATATAACCCTAACCTTTTATTTTTATTAGGAGAACTAATTGTCAGAAGAGGCAATAGTTTGTCTGGGGCCACACTCTTGTTAGTAGCTATAACCAGGACTAGGTCCTCTGTTTCCTAGACTTGTCATACCACACCTGCCCCCTTCACTTCCCAAATGCCTGCAAGGGTTGGAGATAGATTTATAGTGAGGGGCAAGGTGTCATAGATACAGCTTGGTCTTGGATCTTCACCACCACACCTGTCTACTTCATTTGATTTATTTGTTTCATCAAAGCAAACAACGATATGAAAAGCATATGGACTAACAAGCGAGTTAGCTTCCCATGTGGTTGTTATCACCTCACAGAGCCATCTCAAGCCTGTACCCTCCATTTGTCTCAGATAACTAGGTGGTTGGAAGGGTGCTGGGGCTGTGCTTTAAAGGACCCAGCTGGATACAGCATATTTCATGATGTCATTTGCAATTAATAGTAAGAAGCTACTTGTATTAAAGGAGTAAGGATGCTCCTCAGTAGGCAGATGCTATATTTTGGGTGAAAGGGCAATTCTCAGCTAGGGCTTCAGCCATTCCTGCTGCTTTGAAAGGAGACTTTGGTGACCTCTAGAATGTTGGACTCTTCCATTCCTTCAGGGACTCTGGTCCCATTGATCATCTAGTGGTGTATCTATTCAATGGCAATAAATTAAAAATGGAACTTCCTGTAATCTCAACCTGAAACCTTTAGGCAGAATCAAGAAATAGTTATGAGAAGCAGGAACCTAGTTAATGCAATTTAACATGATTGAAAAAATGCCTCCCTGGGAGAGGAAAGTCAGTTACTTTTTAAGACAAGGGTAAGGATTCTGATGTGTAAATTTTAAAACTTAAGCAGGTGTTTGCTTCAGTTATGTCAACTGTAAGGAAGGCCACAGATGAAATCCAAATGGAAGAACTCAAATAGCAGTCTTTCAGAAAATGCCTCCTATTGTGGCCAGATGCCTCAAGAATGGTGATGGAAAGTTTGACATGAGCTGGGCAAAAATGGAGTAGAGGGAAGGCAAGCAGTGGGTGGTTGATGTTGGCCCTGCAGTTATATGAATCTCAGACACCATCCGGACCCTTTGTCCTATTGGAGATTTTGAAAAATGTTAGTCTCCTTGAGATCTCTACAAATTCCCAGTTACAATTCCTTAAGGCACATACTGCTTTGGACTTGTTTTTTTGAGGTATTCAATTTAGGCACTGCCTAATTCTAGCTTTTTGCTGAACTCTATCCTCTACCCATTCCAATGATTTCTTACAGAAACCCGGTCAATATTTGAGTAGAGTTTTATGGGAACACAGGGGAAGGAGGATGCATTTCATACTTTTCAACTCATGACCCTTTCTTCTGAGTGTCCAATCCATCCAACCCTACCCATGCTAGCTTCGGTGTTGTCACCAATGAGCTTCATTTGCCAAGAGACAAAGGGATGGTGACAGGTGCTGTCTGGTTGTAAATTATATACATCTGAGATATGATGACACATAAGATAGCCTTTTAAAATAAAGGAACAAAATTTTAGCTTCATTTTATTTGCTATACAGTGTTTAGGCATGTCTTTCTCCCTCCGGTCCTCAGGAAAGCTCCCTCTTAGCTCACTCAGTGATCTCAGTCAGAGTCATTTTTTTGCAGAGACTTGCCACCAAAGTTGATTATTAAACAGATAAAGCATTACTCTGCTGTATGGTTTATATAATTTCAAGCTGTCTTAAAATCAGTTTTGAAATGAAAGATGGTATGAATGAATAAAAGAATGAATGAATGAATGAATTAATGAATGAAAGAAGCCCCCCAAATGAATCCTTTCTCCCTTCTCCTTTACCTATCATAACAATTTTCAATTATGGCATTATTTAATCCATTATTAAAAACTGAGACCAGTGTAACATATGCCTTTATTTCTACCATCTTTGTTCCTCCACCACTGCATGACATGCACCCTGGCATGCACGATGAACATTGACAAGCCCCAATAAGAATCCTAGCTCATGTTTTATTTGTTTGTTGTTTGTTTGTGGTTGTATTTTATTTTTCCTGTTAACCCTGTTTGGGAGCTTTAATCTTTTCAGAACTGGCATTTTGCCCAGAATTCTAGGTACAAAGGAAAAACAAAAACAATCTTATCTTGGTATTTAAACCCATCAGGTGCACCATAATATTCAACTTTTAAATATGTTTCAATTTTTAAAAGCCAAGACACTGCTCTACCTTCATAAATGGAGACTGCCCCTCTTGTGCAGTCTGTGGTTGAGACTGGGATCTGTAAGATGCTGAGGGTCCTGTGAAAACAAGTGTTGGGTGTCTTCAAAGAGCTTCTCTTGAAATGGGCCTGTAAACACCACAGCTAAGGTTATTGCTGAGGTGGGCACTGGAACCTGGATTTAAGTGAATGGCATTTCCTCTAGTCCTTCACAATGGAATGGGTCTCTATAAGCCTTCTCTCAACAAATATCCATTCTTATTTTTAATAAACATTTTTTAAAGAGCTTAGTCTGAGCCAGGCTCTAAGGTCAGCACTGGGACTATAAGAATGAAAAAGAGAAGAGTCTTATAGGACCAATAGGAATTCACAAGGTGAAAAGCAGGGGAAAGACATCTTGAAATGGCAGGACTAGCATGTTCAGTCTTTCACAAATTTTCCCTTAGGCTCAGGATAAACCCTTCTCTCTACAAAGATTCTCTCAAGCCCTCAGGAATGTATTTGGCTGTGGAGGTGCCTTCTGGAGGGGTGGTGGGGTCCTGTCTTTCCCCCAAGATGCTTGCTTTATAAACCTTGTCTCTTTGGAGAAACTTTGTACACTATTAAAGGATTTTCATTTGTTAAGTGAAGGTTTAAAGGTACCTGTGGCAGGGCACTGAGACCATTTCAAGTATTCTTTCAATCACATGACTTAAATGACCACTCATCATTTTGCTTCTGATAGTGCAAGCCGTGAGCTTGGGGAAGAAATGCTTATAGGCTGTTGAACAATTTATGCATATTTTAGGATCCAAGGTGACCAGCAAAGAGTTTGGTTTGGTTCTCTGTTATGAACATTCCTGGCCACTTTTCATGTATCTTTTTTTTTCCGATTTCCTCATTGGTTTATAAGCAATTTGAAACCACTATGTTTTTCTGGAATTCAAGTGGGAACAAAGCTCAAACAGAAGACATTTCTACCTGTAAAGTGACAGTCAGTCACACTGATGACCATGAGGACTTGGCTTGCTTTAGAGTAAACATCATGTCAATTCCCAAGTTCATTTTATAAATGGTACATGTTTTGTAAACAGTATTTAATAAGTATTTTGTTAACTTGGAAAACTACAATTCACTTATTCAGCAACCATCTAATAGGTACTGCAAAAGATGTTTTGGGGTTGTCACCAAAGTGTCCATTACCCCTTTTCATACTAAATATTCCTTTGGAATTTACCCCTCCTGTATTTCTGGGGAATGTGGTTTGGAAGGATTTGTTCCTACCAAGCTCCAGAGAGAGAGATCTGATTGACTTAAGCCCAAGAGCACATCCCATTCCACTGTCCATGGATATTGGTTTATGCATGGGCAAGTGACTATAAGTTGAGGATACTATTACTATAGCTTCTCAGAACAGTTGTTTTTTGCTCTCTCCCAGTGATACTATAAGAGACGTTCATTTCTGAAAGCTATTTGTGAAGAAAAGAAGTCTAGACTTGCTGCACTCAGTGAAAAGACAGAGAGAAACCAGGTACTTGAAGACATCACTGATGCTTCTGGATCAAGCTTCACCTACAGCTAGACACACCTCTAGATGGTTCAGGTCCCTTTATTGTTTAAGCAAAATTGAGTTACATTTTCTCACTACTTGCCACGTAAAAATGCCTAACTCATGTAGGTGTCTGCTGCACACTGAGTATGTGGCCACGAAGATAAGTATGACATAGTCCTTGAATTCAAATAGTGAACAGCTGAGCCAGGGAGAGAAAAGCACAGAGTGATGTTTTCAATACAATGTGATAAGTACTGGGATAGAATTTATGTTCAGCATTTAGGATAGCATGGTTAACGTATTTAATTGACCAGAAAAATTCCTTCCTAGATAATCTACATAAAAGGGAGATTGGCTTCATCTTGACCCTGAGCTGAGCTATAGCTCTTGGCTAAGTTGATCACAAACGCCAATTCCATTGTGATGGTTTTTTCTGGAGATGACCACTTCTTTTCCCTTCCTGGATATCATCCACTTGAGTCATAACAATTGTCTTCCTTTGGAAACCTGGACATTCTCTTAGAAGAGTTCTGTAGAATTACAGAAACTTTGAGATGAAAGCAGTTTGTCCTTGAGAGGGCATTATTTTTACAGAATCATCACAATTGCTATGGATTTTTTTTCTTTAGAAAGCAAGTGGATCAACCTTTGTCTTCCTTAAACTTTTAACGTGATAAAAATCACCTACAAGCAGGGCTGTCTGTTGGAACCTCACAGATAAAAATATAAAATTGCCTCCCTACACCAGTTTCCATTCTTTCCTCCATCCCCAGATCCAAAGAAGCTGAGCAATCTTGACGAATCCTATAACTCAAATGCCACATTCCACTGTGGAGAAGATAGGATTTCATGAAAAGAAGCTGTCTCTGAAAAATCAGGGAAAACATCTCTAGAAATTTCATATGAAATTTAAAATTATGCTATGATGGCTCTATACTGGGAAACAGGAGGGGAAAGGGAAGTACTGATGAAAGAGAGAGCAAAGAAGAAGGACTGAAAATAGAAAAAGAAACGTAACTTTAAGGACAAAGAAAGGAAGTAATAGGGTAAAATATGCAATTACAGGGATAAGACAATTTTGTAAATGTATGCACATATTATTATGACACCTCTTATTCATGATCTTTTCTTTTTTATAATGAGACAAAACATTAAATGGGATAAAAACACTTTAAGTAAACAAACAAACAAACAAAAAAACACTTTAAGTCATGTAGTGTGTTAAGGATCTTGTTTGGGAAGCCTGCTTTTTGAGAATAAAACAGCAAAACAATATGTGGCAGAGAGAGGCCTTTATTAAAGGTTCCCTGTATGTTGATTGAAGTTTTGTAAATCTGTCCCTAACAAGAGTACTTGGAGTCAGATTATCCAGATCAACTTGCTTAGCCAAGGATTGATTGTTTTTTTATCCTGATTTTTTTTTTTAAGCCTAATGTTTAAACCCACAGCCTATAATATTCAATGAGTTTGTTGACTGGTGATTTAAAGAGAAGATGTCAATGGCTTGTCTCAAAACTGGGCTCCACTAAGAATGTAAAAAGGCTGGTGGAATAGGTGAGGGATTCGAAATCAGTCCTAGTAAGGATGGGACTGTTTTTCAGAAATTGCTTTATAAAGGTTTCAAGAAAAGAACTTTTTAAAAAATGGATTTAAGCATCACTAGATACCCATGTGTGATGACAATGAGAAATAAAATTGAATAGAATTCCAGTAGAAAACTGAGCACAAGCTTCACTTGCACAGATAAAGAATGAAAATCATAGAAAGACGTTAAAGTTTTAAGCCCTTTTGGGTTATCAAAGATGCTATTCACAGGATGGGTGGTTTTTTAAAAAAATATGTATTCTAGTATCATATGTACAACCTAGAATTCCCCCCCTTTAACCACATTGAAATATATAACTCCGTGCTGCTAATTACATTCACAATGTTGTGCTACCATCACCATCATCCATTACCACAACTTTTTCATCATGCTAAACAGAAATTCTGTACCAATTAAACATTAATTCCCCATTCCCTGCAACCATCCCAGCTCCCTGGTAACATGTATTCTAGGTTCTGATTCTGTGAATTTATTATTCTAATTATTTCATATCAGTGAGATCATACAATATTTGTCTTTTTGTGTCTAGCTTATTTTATTCAACATATTGTCTTCAAGTTTCATCCATGTTGTGGCATATATCATAACTTCATTCCTTTTCACTGATGAATAATATGCCATTGAATGTGTATACCACATTGTGTTTATCCAGTCATCTGTTGGTGGACCCTTGGGTGGTTTCCATCTCTTGGCATTTATGAATAATGCCACTAGGAACTTTGGTATGTAAGTATTTGTTCAAGTCCCTGCTTTCAATTCTTTTTTGTTAGTGAGATTGCTGGGTTATATGGTAATTCTTTACTTAACTTTCTGAGGAACTGTCAAATTGTCTTCCGCAATGGCTGCACCATTTTATATTCCCAATATTGAACATATAGTCCTATTATTCCATATACTCTCCAACATATTATTTTCTGTTGTTTTTTTTTTTAATAGCAGCCATTCTAGTTGGTGTAAAATGGTATCTCATTGTGGTTTTCTGATTTATATTTTCTTATTGACTAATGATTTTGAGCATCTTTCATGTGCCTACTGGCCATTTGTATATGTTTTTGGAGAAATAAGGTGTTTTGAAAATATGAAATATCATGACTCCCTGCTCACGCAGACCAGCACCAATTATTGTCCACTCTGGAGCATGGTGTTTGAAGGAAATCTTGTAACTAGTTGTCTGCCTGAGATTCTCCAGGGCAGTGGGTAAGGGAGGAATTGCCACAGCTGGACACAATCTATGCCCCACCATTCAGCCAGAAAGAGAGCAGGAAAAGTCCATTCACTTTAGTTATTTTTTCATGGGCAGAAGGACCACCTGGAAGTCCCATGATTGGGGCGAAGATGATGTGTGATTTTCCACAACTGCCACCATCTTTAATCATACAGCTGATACCATGTAAAGCTTCTGAAACCTGTGGATTTTCCAGAATCTGACCCTGTAATTTATTCAAATCAATTTCCCATGGACCCACATTTTTTATTCTACTGACCATGTGGGAACTGATCTTGTTTTCAAGGCTTCCTTTTGTCCCTTGTAGTTGGGTTTTTCAATACTAACTACATTTTCTTTTGGCTTCAATCTTAGTTTTCTTTTCTCAGTCTTAATTGTGGTCTTCTCCTGTCAATTGTTCTAACTGACCCCTAGGACATTTTACATTCAGAACTATTGGTGACTCCTGTCAATAGTATACCCAGTCCCTAGTTCAGACCTTGAACAGGGGCTTCCCAAAACTCCCAAGGAAACTGTGGAATTGAATTAGTACCTCCTAAAAACTTCCTGACTTGAAAATGGGCCGGAGCAGTGATTGGCAATCTTGGCTGCACAATGGAATTACCTAGGGAGTTTGGAAAAAATACTTGTTCTGATTTAATTGGTCCATGTTGTGGCACAGGCATCAGGACTGTTTAAAGTGCCCCATAGATCTCCTTGTTCCATGGTTTTTCACCTTCTAACCATCCCCCTCATCTCCCCAAATCCTTTCCCCCTCAAGTATCCCTGTTAATTTTTTTCTTCTGGGAACCACATTTAAAAAAAAAAAAAAATCAAATCTCATTCTCTATCCCCTCTGATGTCCTATAAATTTAACAGTGTAGCACACTGGATTGCAATGGATTTTATCCTCTGCCTAGTTGCTATTTTTCTGGTGTCAGCATCCACGGCTCCCACAGTGAGCTTGGTCCCCATGACCTCAGCATGGGGAAGTGGGGAGGCAGGAATGAGATCTGCATTCCACTCTGTGCTGCAGATGGTCCTCTCCAGGAAATTCTAAATTCAAACGTATCACATTACACCAAGGTATAATTTCCTGCCTGAATTCTCAAGTCTGAGCAACTTGAGAAAATACTATTCCTTATGCTAATTTTACTTTAACTCTTTTTCTGTGAACCAACAGCCAGACTTTATAATGATCGTGAAAGCCTTTACCAATTGCCCTGGGTTATAGCCAAAAACATCTCTCATTACCATGACAATGAGATGCTCTAACCCTAAATCTGTAATTCCTAATCCCAAGGAAAGGTTATGTCAGATGGCACAGTACTAGTCATGTGACTAAAGGAAAGCATTCTAAACTTCAGATTATTTAGAAAATTGTGAGACATTGAAACAAATGCATCAGACATAAACAGATAACATCGTTCTGGTCTAGAAATGATGTCTCTATTCTGAAACAGTAACTAGAGGACAATGTGTGTGTGCGCGTGTGTGCGTGCGTGTGTGTGTGTGTGTGTGTGTGTGTGTGTGTGTGTTGGTGGGGGCTATAGGTTAAAAGTTGCTACTCAGAACTATTTACATCATCCATAAAACATTTAAAAAGTATCAGTGAATAGTCTGTATCTTTCCTATGCACATTGAAGTTGGGATAATTTCTCAAAATGCAACACTGTATTTTATTCTGAAGGTTAGCAACTCTGTCGGTTGCTAATGGTATTTTGTCCATTAATCCAGACTCTTAAAAGACAATATTTCATCCTCTAATTCTAATATTTTGACATAGAACCACACCCCCAGAGTAAGAGAGAAGGAATTTGATTTCACGTCTTTTCCTAAAAGCATGACTCCTGGTTTCCTATTTCTAAAATGTGGATTTTTAAAAACATTTGAAAGGTACCATTACTTTCCTTTAGTGATAGTATTTTATGTCGCATTTCAACTTCTATGTCTCAGATATTTGTCACCTCAACATTGCTTTGTCAAGTCTTCATTGTGGCATGGCTCTCTTTTTATTCTGCATATAATAAAAAAGAGCATCGAGAAAAAACTGACACTTTTCATGAGTTTATTCCTGAGGTAGAAATTAATTTACATGGTATCAATGATATTTTAGTATCACACTGGGTACACTAAATTTCACAGCTGAGAACATTCAAAATTGATAATGTTGCTGTTTGAAAGAAAGTGAAATGGGACAAAATGACTCTTTCTTTTTGCAAGAAATCCTTTAATTTTCATACTTTGAGTATGATACAGAGAAGAAAATTTATTTTAAAGGTTCACAAGCATTTCTTGTAGGACATCATGTGCCTATTTGTCTACATTTTCATTTCCTTTCCTTTTTCCTTTTTCTTTTTTTTTTTTTAAGTAAGGGGCGAGAATATATAGGACATACTACAATGTGAAAGTATGGGCTTCTGTTCCCACTCTTTCCAGCCACAGCTGACTCCTTATTTTCATCTCACTTTCTTCTCAGATCTTTTCAGACTCAGCTCAGTTCCCAACTGTTGGGGATTGAATCATTTACCTCACAAGAGACATATTAACATCTTAATCCATATTCTTGTGGATATGAGCCTATTTGTAAATAGGGCCTGTGGAAGATGCTGTTATTAGGTAAGATGTGGAATCAGGGTGAATCAGGGTAGATCTTAATCCGTATTACTGAAGGTCTCATGAAGAAAAATGAGAAGGCAGAGAAATCCACAGGAGGAATGAATGAAGCAGATCACCATATGACACAGACTGCCATCACCAGAGCACTACCAATTCCAGGGATAAAGGATGGTCTTACCAACACCTTGATTTTGGATTTCCAGCCTTCAAAACCATGCGATAATAACTATTGTCGTTTAAACTAACCCATTGTATGGTATTCATCAAAGCAGCTCTGGCAAAATAAGATATCTGCTTTCTTCTAAGGACATACTTCAATGTGAAAGTATGGGCTTCTGTTCCCACTGTAACCACCCCAGCTGACTCCTTATTTTCATCTCACTTATTTCATCTCATTTCATTCCTTTCCCATACCGAGTTCCCCTTTTCTGACTCCTAGCTTCACCATTAATGGTTCGAGAATTATTCCACATATTTTTGATGTACTATAGGCTACTTAAGTGTAAAGACCATGTTTTATAATTCTTATACTCTTATAATGCTAAGTGCATAACAAATTCATTTCATTCATAGATTCATTCAAGAATTCATTCAACACATGTTTGATGAGAACCCTCTCCATGCAACCCTCTCCATGCTAAGTGCTATGAAGACAACAGTGAACAATATGGTTACTACATCTCATTTAGTGAGATGTGGAACCTTTAGGAGGAAGTGTTCTTATGGAAACAGTAGGAACCAGCAATTGAGGATGTGCTCCCTCCATCGTTAGCCCTCCAAGAATACTTAGAGGTCCTGCCTGCACTCTATCTTCTCCACATGCACTTGGGGGGTATATATTCAGGCTCAGACCAGGAAGCTTCAGCATACTGAGACTCTGCCAACAACTCTGACAGGTCCCTTGGATGACCTCAAAAGACGATGAGAAAATCATGGTGATTATGGAACCTGACTTTTTATTACTGTTCTCTTTGGGTTGAGGGCCCAAAAGTTTCCTTGGTACCTCTCTAATCATGGCCCTCAATCCTTTCCCCTAGCCCAGCATCCACATGTTAGCTTCTGGGTGACAAAGGACAGAGGCTGACTATCTGTAGGGGTATCTGGGAGCCTGGGGAGCAATAGTAAAGCTTATTTTTTTAAAAAACTATAACATCATCTGCCATACATTGTTTACAATGCATCAGGGATTCTACTATGTACTTTATACACATTATCTCATTTAACTTTCATAATAACCTGACTAGATAATTAGTTCTACTTTCCATTTTATAGTCAGGGAAATTGAGGTTTATAGATTTTAAGTGACTTGTCCTAAGAGACTTTCCAGTAAATGGAAAATTCAGGATTCAAACCTCGATCTAGCTTATTCTATAGCTGTGACACACACAATGTCACAACTTGTGAGGGATTCTTTATGAATTATCCCAGGCCAGTACTTCAATTAACTATGCATTTTGACATCAAGATGTGAATGAGAAAACGGAGTGGAAATCTTTGATGCTCCTGACACTTAATGTCTTCTCAAAAAGATATAGCTCCACTGTTGGGAAGCCCATGGATATAGCCAGTAGCTTATATTCTTAAGCAAAGTGCTAATCATCTTGCAAAAACCTCAGCAAACTCTATTTCCCATGGCATTGTGTTCCTTGAGTTTCATGAAGTTTTCAGACCAATTTCATTCTCAGGCAGGCACTTGGGATACATGTGCCTTGGAATGAATGGCTCTAATCAAGCCCATTGAAGGTGATTTTCAAAAATAAGCTAACATTAATTGATATTCATGACTAGAATCATTTGCCTTTTATATCAGCATCAGGTTGAACACACAAGAGAGGCATTTGGTATTGACGAATGGTTTGTCCAAAGACTTTTACAAAGGGAGAGCATCAATTGTTTCTATCCACATCAGACATATAGTTTATTTCTTCCTAAAATAAAGTGATTGCTGTCTTCAGGCTCAGAATGCATTTATCTAGTAGCATTTATCTATTTCTTCCCATTGATGTTTGGGGACATTTGCTTATCTCAGCAGGTAGAATCCTAAAGGGCACTCTTTTGTTCATTCCCTTTCCTTTGGGTATACTTTTGTGTATACATATGGATTGCATAAGTCAGCTACTCTGAGTCCTTTAAAGAAGGAAACATTTCTTTTTCTCACTTACAGTTCTTCAGCTCATCAGTAGTAACTCTGCTTCAAGCTACTTAATGGTCTGTTTCAGGACATTCAGGAAGTCTGTTTTATTGGTCTCTCATCCTCTTTAGACTAGTAGTTATCCAAGATATGTTCTTCTCATGATGAATAACAGGAGCGCAGGAGGATGAGCTTTAAGATGCTGATGCGCTTTTAAGATGAGGATGAGCTTTGATGCCTGTTAAAGTCAAGGCTCTGAATTTGCACAGTTACTTCTGCCCAGTTTCCATTGGCCAAAGAAATTCACATGGCCAAATCAAAATCAATGATGCAGGGAAACATTTTCACCCATTTTAGAGGGAGATACTGAAAGTCACATAGCAATGGATAAGAAGTAATTGGCAGCATGGACCAATCTTCTACAGGTATATTTGTTTTACTCATATTGATATTTAAATTTTGTCTCCTGAGTCCCCTGTCTCTCTGTGTGTTATATATAGCACAGTTAAGAGCTATCAAAAGACCATCTGAAATTGTCATTTAATGTTAGGGTTAAAACTCGAGGGAAAAATAACACCAAAATCATACAGGTATTACTTTACCCTTATGATGATTAAGTTCATGTGTCAACTTGGCTAGGATATGGTGTTCAGTTGTTTGGTCCAGTAAGCACTAGTCTGTGTGTTACTATGAAGATATTTCATGGATTTATATCATTAGTCAGTTGATTACATCTACAACTGATTCCATCTACACTCAACATAGGAGATTGCCTTCAGCAATGAGAGTGTCTTATCCAATAGTTGAAGGCCTTGATGGGAGAACTGATGATTTCAGCAGCCAGGAAGAAGAATTCTCTCTCTCCTTCAGCCATCCTGCTTTTACTGGAGAATTCATCCAAACTATCATTGGAGATGCCAACTTGTGACTCGTTCTACAGAATTTCTACTTGCCAATTCCTATAATAAATCTCAAAATATTTACATACATGTATCTCCTTTTGGTTCTGTTTCCCTGGAGACTCTGGAGATCCCTGTTTAATATATATTTAGTACTTGAAAAACAGAATCTTAAAGATGAGATTTATGAGTTGATTCTGGGGTTTTTGAAATTAGTTCTTTTATCTGATTAGATTAAAAGCCAATAATGACTCTGTTTACAATGATCCATGGTTTGAATTGGCAATAGAGAGATGCAAAATATCACCATTGGATACAGCTACTCAAATGTTTATAAGAGGAAAGGCTCTGGGTGACAAGTGTATTTGATATCTTAACAGAGTATTGTAGACTTAAAAAGTATAATGATGTTAGTTGGTTGTTCTTCAATGCACTGGATACAGTTATTAAAGAAAGGGAAGAGTTCAAGGCTTGAAATTCCCAGCTCAAGAGTCTCATGAAAGACATGAAAGTTTCTAGGTGTGCCTTGAAAAACCCTTATTTCTTATAGCCACAGACTTGAGATTTCTGAAAACAAGACCCAGAGTCTCACTGTGTGAGTGGCTGAATTAAAATATAAATTGAGTTCCCAGTCTTGCAGATGTTACTACCTAAAGTAAGGACATCAATGGGGAAGGAGTAGGATTCTGAAAATTGGAATGGGGACATATAGGCTGATAATGAAGATGACAGGGGTGCTGAAAACCTAAATTCTGCTGAGTCTTCTTTGCCAGATAAACCTGTAGTGGTCTGCTCTGAAGAAAATCCACTCAACCTCCAGTCTATCCTGAGGAATCAGTCACATGACCACAAGTCTACCCTGAAGAGTCAGCTGTCCTGGCCCTACCTGAAGAGATTAACCTTGCTATGCCCAATAAACCTGTACATGCTTCCCCTGAGGAAACATCTTTCACACCTCCATCTGAAAAGAATAACCCTGTTTTACCATATGAAGCTATAATGGAATGCCTTGAATTAGCTGGCTTGCAAGACACTGCTAATTCCTCTCATGACCCACCCCACCACCCTCTTTTCTTCAAGACCTATAACTAGACTGAAGTCCCAACAGGCACAACAAGGTGAGGTACAAAGTGAAACCCACGAGGAGGTGCATTACACTACAAAAGAACTGCGTGATTTTTCCAATTTATGTAAATAGAAATCAGGAGAATATGTGTGAAATGGATATTAAAGATATGAGATAATGGTGGAAGGAATATAAAGTTTGACTAGGCTGAATTGATTGATATGTTTTCACTAAGTGGAGATCCTGGATTCAATGTTGTAGCTTGAGGAATTAGAAAGGGCTCTAATACTTGTCTGGGTAGTTGGCTGAAGCATGGATCAAAAGGTGGCCTACATTACCTGAAGTTGAAAGCCTGGAACTGTCCTGGTGTAATACAGATGAGAAGATCCAAAATCTTAGAGAGACTGGAATGTTGGGGTGAATTTATCATGTAAGACCAGCTTACCCACCCCAGGAATGTGCAGAAGACACACCTATCACCAGTTCTGTGAGGAATTAATTTGTGAAAGCAGCTCCATCATCCCCGAAGGGCTCTGGTTGCGCTTCACTGTAGGTCAGATATCACTGTGAGAACTGCTGCCACTGAACTTGGATCTTTAAACACAATGGAGGTAATTGGATTCTGGGTTGGCAGAAGCCAAGTGTCACCACTTAATTACCAAAGACAAGGTGGGCATGTCTACCATAATGGACAACAGAGTCCAGCTATAATCAGAATAGTCTGAGCTGCAGAGAACTGTAGCATACAGAAGTGAAATAGATGGGCAGTCTACTAAATTCTCATTTGATCTGTATAGGCAGAAGAGTTCTATGTCAAATGAACAAAAGTTTCACTTGAATCAAGAAAACAGAATCACAGCCTCTCAATCAATTCCCAGACTTGGGAGAGTTTACAGACCCAGAACCCCTTGAATGAAGGGAAGGCTGGGTCCCTTTGGAGAAGGATCCTGCTACACTGACAAAATTTATACTATTAATCTTCCTCCCAGCTTTCCCCAAAGGGACATATGACCTTTTACCAAGGTGTCTGTCCATTGTGGTAAAGGAAATTATCAGACGTTTCTGAAATTTTTAGACATTGGCTCTGAACTGGTATTAATTCCAGGGAACCAAAATGTCACTGTGGTCTGCCAGTCAGAGTAGTTGCTCAAGAAGGTCAACTTATCAATGGAGTTTTAGCTCAGATCTGTCTCAGAGTGGGTCCAGTGGGTTCCAGAACTATTCTGTGGTTGCTTCCCCAGTTCCAGAGTGCATAATTGGAATTGACATGCTCAACAACTGGCAGAATCCCTAAATTTGTTCCTTGACTTGTGGAGTGAGGCTATTATGGTAGGAAAGGACATCTGGAAGCCTCTAGAACTTCTTCTACCTAACAAAATAGTAAAACTAAAGAAATACTGAATTCCTGGAGGGATTTCAGAGATTAATGCCATCATCAAGGATTTGAAGAATACAGGGGAGGTGATTCCCACCATATCCCCATTCAGTTCTTCTATTTGACCCGTGATGAAAACAGATGGATTTTGCAGGATGATAGTGGATTATTATAAACTTAACCAGGTGATGACTTCATTTGCAGCTGCTATTCCAGATGTGGTATCTTTGCTTGAGCAAATCAACACATCCCCTTCTACCTTGTATGCAGCTTTGATCTGGCAAATGCTTTTTTCTCAATACCTCTTAGAAAAGACCACCAGAAACAGTTGACTTTCATTTGGCAAGGCGAACAATATACTCGTATTTTCTTATCTTAGGGGATTATCAACTCACTGGCCCTATGTCATAATTCATTCTACAGAGACCTTGATTGCCTTTCTGTGCCACTTGGGACATATGATTCAGCAGAACCAATGGTGCTGGAAGTTTCAGAGGCAAATAGAGATAGCATTTTGAGTCTTTGGCAGGCCCCTACAGGAGAATCACAGCTCAGACCCTTAGGATTTTGGAGCAAATCTATGCCATCCTCTGCAGATAACTACTCTCCTTTTGAGAAACCTTTTTTTTTTTTTTTTGCCTACTACTGAGCCTTGGCATAAACCAAACACTTAACCATGAGCCACCAAGTACCATGGAAACTGTATTGCCTATTATGAACTGGGTGTTACCTGACATAACAAGACATAAAGTTGGGCCTGCACAGCAGCACTCCATCATAAAATGGAAGTGGTATATACATTATAGGGCTTGAGCAGACCCTGAAGGGACAAGTAAGTTACATGAGGAAGTGGTCTATGTGCCCATGACCCCCACTCCTGCCACATTACTTCCTCTTTCCCAGCCTCTACATTTATGGCTTCATGGGGCATTTCCTTCCTCAAGGGAAGAGAAAGTTGGGGCATAGTTTACAGATGGTTCTATATGATATACAGGTACCATATGAATCCCTTCCTGGGATATCCCTGAAGGACACATGTAAAGGGAAACACTCCCAGTGGGCAGAAGTTTGAGAAGTGCACCTGATTGTTAATTTTGCTTAGAGGGGGAAATGGCTGGAGGGGCATTTATATGCTGATTCATGGGCCATAGCCAATGGTTTGGCTAGATGGTCAGGGACTTGGAATGAATATGATTGAAAAATTGGTGACAAAGAGATCTTGGGGAGAGGTAATATAGATAGACCTTTCTGAGGGGGCAATTAAACATGAAGATATTTGTGCTATATGTGAATGCTCACCACAGTGTTACTTAGCAGAGGAGAATTTTTGTAATCAAGTGGATAGAATGACCCATTATGAGCATGCCAGTCAGTCTCTTTTCCAAGTCACTCCTGCATTGCCCAATGGGCTCATGAACAAGTGGTCATGGAGGTAGGGATGGAGGTTATGCATGGGCTCAGCAACATGGACTTCCACTCACTAAGGCCAACCTGGCTACAGCCACTTCTAAGTGCCCAATTTGCCAGCAACATATACCAACACT
The DNA here is from genome assembly GCF_015220235.1 of Choloepus didactylus. NCBI lineage: Eukaryota > Metazoa > Chordata > Mammalia > Pilosa > Megalonychidae > Choloepus > Choloepus didactylus. Next base: position 178,668,744 of record NC_051307.1, on the reverse strand, counting down.
CAGTCTTTAATATGGAACCATTCCATGGGTGATCAACCTTCTACCTGGTGGCACTACCAACTATGGTGTTATAGAATGCCTTATCCACCACCATGCTATTCCATACAGCATTGCTTCTGATCAAGGAACTCATTGCATAGCAAATGAAGTGTGGCAATGGGTATATGCTCATGAAGTTCACTGTTCTTACTATGCTCCCCACCATCCTGGAGCAGCTGGGTTGATAACGCAGAGGGAATAGCCATTTGAAGACTCAGTTACAGCACCACTGGGAGGCAGTACCATGTAGGACTAGGGCAATGTTCTTCTGGAGGCTGTATATGCTCCAAGTAAGCATCCACAATATGGTGTTTTTATCCATAGGCAGGACTTATGGGTCCAGGAATCAAGGGTTGAAAATGGAAGGGCTACCACTCACCCCTAGTGATTAACTAGGAAAATTTTTGCTTCCTCTCCCTTTGACCTTAAGCATTGCTGGCCTACAGGTCTTAGTTCCAAAAGGAGGAGTGTGTCCTCCAGGAGACACAACAGTGATTCCATTGAACTGGAAGTTAAGACTGCCATCCAGCCACTTTGGGTTCCTCATTCCTCTGCATCAACAGGCAAAAAAGGGAATTACTGTACTGAACCGGGGTGACTAATCCTGATCATCAAGGGGAAATAGGAATGCTCCTAAGCAATGGAGGTAAAGAATAATTTGCCTAAAATATGGGAGAACCCTTAGGGTGCCTCTTAGTACTAACCATGCTATTTTGGTTTACTAAAGCTGCAGGAATGCAATGCACTAGAAATGGCTTGGCTTTTACAATGGGGATTTATTAGTTTACAAATTTATACTTCTAAGGCCATGAAAATGTCCAAAGGAAGGCATCAACAGGACTGATACCTTCTCTGAAGAAAGGCTGTGGGCATCCGCTTTTCCTCTGGCAGATAGCAAGGCACATGGCCTGTGTTTGCTAGTCTTTCACTCTCAGGTCTCACTGTTTTCAGCTTCTGGTTCCAGTGGCCTTTCTACCACACAACAAGGCAAATTAAAACACTGGGTTCATCGAGCCTCTCTGCACTTTAGCTTCTATTGTAGTTGAATCTGTGGCACAATGTACTATTTTCTAATAAGCTTCCCACAGGCTTCTAAGTTTCTTGTTTGCAGAAATCTTTTACTAGTTGAACCACAATCCTTGAAAGCTAAGTGGACCCATCTGTGCGTCTCATAGACCAATGGTAAGCCAATTCTATGTTTTTATTGCTTTTCAACAGGTAAGAAAAAAAAGCCATCATTTATAATCCTGGTCAGAGTTTTGGAGCCCCTAATCAGAGAGGTGATCATTGGAGTTCTAACCGGAGCCAATCTATTGTGAACATTGCTGGAAAGGAATTGATAAAAACTTCCCATTTTAAAGCACCTGCTCTTAAGGATTGCTATTTAAATGGAGTAGTTGGGATTTTAGCTGAGAGAGAAATGAAGAATTCTTGATGAAGCTGGGAAAGAACATGGAATAGGAATTTGGATGTAATTAAATATGGGAACACAGATACTTATATTATTCTTCTAATTAAGACAGTTTTATTACTTAAGGCCATTTTTCTCTTAAAAGTATTCTTAGTTATCTGGAAATGAAGCCAACACAACCTGATCATTTATTCATTTTGTTTCTTTTGCTCTCATACATCTGTTTGAAAATCTTCATTTCCCAGAGCTATTATACTTTCTTCTCAGCACTTGGGCATTTCTAGGAGGCAGAGGTAGGTTCATTACAAAAGCAAAGTTGTCCCTGAAAACAAAAGCAATGCAGAATGACCCAGATATGGTGCCCCAAAATGTGATGCCATTAATAGGGTAATTGTGTTTCCTGAGATTTTTCCTATTTTGCCTCCCAAGAAAATCCTTCAAAATGTTCCCTAGAGGTCATGACATCAGTTGGAAAGAATGAATGGAGGAAAAAAAAAAAAACAATAAAGCAACTAAATTTTTGCTTGTTGTTTTGTAATGTCTACAACATAATCTGTCAACTCTGAGTAAAAAGATAAACATGGTTTGTTTGTTTTTCATCCTCCAAAACAAATGTTCTTCTCCTTGCAATTATCTGAGGCTTCTCCAAGGAGGTTCTTGCCTCATAAATGAGAAGCGGACAAGAGATCTTCATGGAATCCCCAGCTATTTCCTGAGGACACCATGGACAGATTAATTAGCCTCTCTGAGTCTCAGTTTCCTCATTTGGAAAATGATGCTCTCATCCACTCTGCCTCTCTCCTTGCAATCTTGGTGATTCAGGTTCAGTTTCACAGCACAGTATATCAGGAATTTCTGGAACATGAAACAAAGTTTGGGGAAACAAATTATAAGGCATTAGAACTTAAACAATAAAGAATGTGAAATGAGTGTGAGAAAATCTACAAATTGGAGGGAAATTAAAAAGACAGTAAATAAATATAAATGTTTTCCTGCTTTACTACATAAAATGGTTTGAGGGGCCTTAAGAAATACTTACCATAAAATGGAAATATGCAAATAATAAATTAAAAGCAATCAACACCACTGAATTGTATACTTGAAAGTGGTTAAAATGGGAAATTTTAGGTTGTATATGTTACCAAAATAAAAATTTTATAAAGAATTATAGAACTGTTCAATACAAGGAGTGAACACTAACATAAACCATGGACTATATTTTATGACATAAATAAAATAACATTGGTTCGTCAGTTGTAACAAAGTTGCTACACTAATGTAAAATGCTAATAATAGGGAAACTGAATGTGGGGGCTTTTTGGAATCCTGTATGTTCTGAATGATGTTTCTGTAAACCTACAGCAGTTATATATATATATATAAAAAAAACAACAACAAGAGAAAAACAATCAGAATAACTGATGCCATATGTAAGAAAGTCAAAAGTGGAGGAAACTAGATGGCAACTGGGTGGGTTACGGAGTTGCAGATAATTATTAAAGTTTAAGCACAGACTTTTTATTCTGAATTTCTTGGCATTTAGGCCAAAAAGGGGAACTTGATTATGGGTTGACATGAAACTCACTTCTGATATAGCAAAAAAGCTTTGCCAAGCACAATGTTCCAAATGCAATTTCTAGTGCAGGACTCCCTGTAGATCAGTGCTTACCACCCTGCCTGATCACCCCAGATCTCCAGGGCAAAAACCAACAGAAAACAGAGATGCCTGAGCCCATTCTCTAGAGATCCCAACTCAGTAGGTCTGGGTGGGGCGTAGGTATATATATTGTCAAAAGCTCTCTCATTTCTCTGATCATCAGCCAGGTTTGGAGAACACTGTTGTAGGGTAAGTTTGGGTTCCTCTGATAAGCATACACTGAGGCAAAGATTTGAGTGCAAATAGTTTTTCCTCAGGTGAAGGAAACACGCTGATGGAGGAGTGGAGAAGTGAGACGAGGAAGTTAACACAGCTAAAAAGGTGGCCCACCAAACCCATTACTATGATGGATTGGTAAGTGGAACTTCATCTCACTGCGGAAACTCTAGGAGCTGGGTGTTTGTATACAACTCCCCAAGTCACTGGGTGAGGGCTGCTCCTACGGGTTGTAACTTCCTCTCATCTCATCTTCTTCTCATATCCATCGTGCAAGTGACGTGTGCTGTGGTGGCCAGAGAAAACCCTCTGGCAAATGAATGCAAGAGGTGCCAGTAAATGTGGCTGCTATAATTCATGGAAATGTTAAGAGTGAAGGCAGATGTGCCCGTCACAAAAGCAATGTACTGGATACTACCCTCACTACCAACCCTGGAGCAATCGTAGAACAAGGATCATTCCCAAGATTGAGAGGTTATTCACATCTGCCCCACCCAAGGCTGGGGATAGGAGAATGGGCGTGGAAAGGGGATTAACTATTCTGATCCCCAAACACCAGACCCTGCTAATTGGATAAGTGATTTAAATCTTGCTTTGCTCTTTTGGATGCCACTTCCCTCTTGTATAAATTAGGAACAATATCTTGCTTTATTTTCTTCCATTAATTATTTGGGCCTTACGATGGGACTATAAAAACGTTAAAGGATGATGCACAACTAGGCAGTGTGGCATAGGTAGAGCAAAGGGCTTTGAAGACAGCTACATCTGACTCCATTAATGCATACTAGTGGTGTGATCTTAGCAGGATGCTTTCTGAATGTTAGTTTCCTTATCTGTAAAATGGGAACAATTATAACAACTACTTAGCGGGACTGTTTGAGAACCAGAAAAGGTAAGACTAGAACTTTGCACTGTTCTAAGTAAATGACAGCCATTGTTAGGGAAAGGTGCGTTGATTTGATAAAAGGTTCTTTTATTTGTGACATTACATGGGATGCCTTAGTTCATGTTTTAGTATGAAGACAGAAAGTCTTTTCAATGGCAGAGTGCTGATAATTGTGGTGTACATACATCAGTCTTCTTGTCCCCTATAGCCTTGCTTCCAGGTAGCACTTTCCCATATTTGTCTTCTCCATTTCTCATTTTGTATTCTCCTCTTGTTACCATAACTCACTCACAGAGAGCCCAGGAATTGGCAAGATTATTTGTGGAGATGAAAGACTTTGAGAGCAGACTGGCATTTTTCAGATATTTTTCTTCCAGAAGAAATGTGGACAGTCCCAAGCAAGCTGGATTTGTGTAAATTAATCTCATCTTACTCCTCAAGGGCCATTTTATTTTAAAATCTATTGAAGAGTCAATGCCATTAGCTCAACAGATGGCTTGTTAATCTTAAGACCAAAAGCCAGATTTCAGTTTGTCTTCTATTTTACAAACTCTTCTCTAAGGGAAGAAGAGAAGAGAGGAGAAGAGGAGAGGAGAGGAGAGGAGAGGGGAGAAGAGAAGAGAAGAGAAGAGAAGAGAAGAGAAGTGAAGAGAAGTGAATGAATGAATGAATGAAAGAGGCTTTTGTTCCCAACCTCCAAAAGATCCACAATGTATTCATTTCAGGCCTACCCCGTAATGGCAGTGCTCAAGAACTTTTGTCAGTTTGATGATCAGACATCCACAGGAAAGGCAAGAAAGGCATTCATTCTTTTTTGAAGGTAGTGGGCAAAATGCAGAACATTTTTCAGCCAAGGAAGGAGCAGAACTTATGAACTTGATGAATCAGTTGCCATTAGTGGCAAGCTCAAATGTTTTCACTGAATTTTGGGACAGCTTATAAAATACATCTAATAATTTCCCCCAGAAACTCTAAACACAGGTCATCCTGGATTGTATTATTAACTAGATTTTGTTGCCATTGTTCCCCGTTTCTCCTTTTCTGATGATTTCAGGACATACACACACATACACACATACACAATTCTAAAGTGATTCACTTTGTCTCTTGGTTCTTTTAATATTGAAGAAGTTTCAGCCATAAAAATAGGTAGATTTCCTTTTACTGCTACTAGTGATGCAACTGCAGAACACTCTGTCCATCTTGTGATCTCAAGAGCATAATTTCCTTGAGTTGGAAAAAAAAAAACTTGAACCCTTGAAGAGTGCCCCTGGCTCAGTCTGTGCGATCCACCAAGCCATCTTGTGCATTTGGGACCATCCTTACGGTGAGTGTGGGCAAGTGGGGGTCACTTGGACTATGAGGAATTAAGGTCTTCCTTTTGCCTGAATCCCAGTTCAACTATCTGTGTGCAGGAAAGGGTTGGAGAATCATTTTCAAATGTGTGGTAACCGAGTTTTCCTCTGACTCGTTGTGACTGTGTCAGACCCAGCCAAGGTGAGGGATCAGTGATACCACTCTGGGGAGCCAGACCAACAGAGCTCTGGAGATGGAAAAGGGCACTGTGTTCGAGCAGTCTCTCTGGTCCTGCCAGGAGGGCTGCACCCAACCACTCATGGTTTATGTTGCTATTTAAGGAAACAAATGCTAATCATTTGTCACGCCCCAGGAAGTAGCTCCAAGATAGTTTTCTCCATGTCTCCACTGGGAAGCTGAGTCACGTACAGAGTTGAGCAACGTTACCCTGGTTCTATTAGTGAAGGGAAACTGATCCCCTCTCATATCCTGAAAGAATGAGAAACTATTTAGAATCATAAATATTTTTGATGATGCCCCTGTGGCGATGTGGGAGCCTGAAGTGCCATCTGACAGCCAGTGATGTTTTCATGCTACATATTATTATATAATTGTTTCTTTAAAAATGGCTATCAGGTTATTAGGAGAGGCCGTGGGGTCATGTAAGGGACACTAGATGGGGAACATGGAGACACTGGTCCTAATCCCCAAGCCTATAAAGGTAAAATCAGTGGATGAGATCACGTCTAGGTCTCTTCCAGTCCTGACATTCTAGGATGCCCCATCTCTAGTAACCAGAACATGCAATTAAGCAGGTTTTTCCATTCCCCAACTGTGCCAGATAGACAAGAGAAAGTCTTAGGCCAATAAGGAAAACCTGTCACATCCCAGACTGCCTTATGCTTGTTGATGTCAGAACAAGAATTACTGTGGGTAATCAGAGAAGGGCGTAAAAAAGTACAATACGTACCTGGCAGAATTTGTATATCAGTGCATTACAACTTGCCAAAGTGTTCTTGAAAGTTAAATCCTCCATTACATAACTTTTTATCACTTTCTTCAAAATGTTCCAGTTAGGTTAGCATGTTTTATGATTTGCCTTCCTTAAGAGATAAGTACTTCATCAAAGGTTACACTAAAATGCCCAGGTATTTTTGAATTCAAAACTTTGAGAGTGACGCCAAAGGAAAAGATTGAGAAAAGATGCTGCTATTAAAAGTATTTAAAACGTAAGATGATATGTACCTCTGATATGTAGGTAATTTCAATTAGATAACTAGTTAATTTCAAAAACCTTACAGCACCAAAACAGGTAGCTTTCCAGGAATACAAGCTTCTGCAAGAGTCTGGAAAGTTAAGGAGTGAGCAGTTTTCAAAACTGGAATTTGTGTTGCTACAGAATGCTGTGCCTTTTTCTGTATGGATGTAGGCCCCCCAGTAAATTTTTTCCACTTAGTGGAATCATACGCAATTGTTCTGGTAGGGTAGAATATCTCTACAAATTAGACAGGAAGAGAATTTCTTTTCAATTATGGACAGGAATGGGCTTTACCGTCTATTTGTTAAAATGTAATTAATTTGCTCCTATAATGGCTTATGTAGTCCAATTCATGGCAGCCTAATTTGAAAGTTTCAAAAAGAAAAAGCACTTAGAGCACCATTAACTGACAATCTGCATGTGAATACAGGCAAGGACATCATTAGTAACCTTCATCTCTGTGTATGTTGGGAATTACAAACTTAATAGGTGGGAACTTAAATGTCCTGCTTCTGAACAAGGATATGACTTTTTTTAAAAACATTCCTCAGAGATTTTGCCTTTATGACTTTCACTTGACTCATGCATTTATAATTTTTTGGCTATTAGGGAAATAAACTCTTGTTTGCCAGGATATAAAGATCATTTTTTAAGGAGCAAGCTGGAATGGATTATCTGATTTGTGAAAGCTTTTCTAAAATGAATGTGATTCATAAACTCAAATAAACACAATTTATTTAAAATTTTCATGGGTTAGCTTAGCAAAGGCTTAATTTTTATATTCTTTAGGAAAAATGTAACTATTCAATTCAGCTAGGCATTTTTCTGTGGTAGATCTTAAAGAGACGTATTATAACATTGTCCTCCAGGGGGTGTTAAGTCTTCAGCAAAGCTCTGATTTCACTGGCAGGTCCAGTTTAGCAAAAGCAGTTTGGATTCCTTCTTGCTGGAATGAGTGAATTCTAGGGCCCATATCCTGAATTTCACATCAGCCTTCAAGTTTCTAGACTAAACCTTGAACTTTTCACTACAGATGGGTAGAAGTGAGAAGTCCTTGGCCCTGGGGTGTGTGCTATGGGTCTAGCCTGGTTACATTGCTCTGAATGCCCTGTTACGGGTCTTAGATTGGCTGATCTTCATTGGTCCCTTCAGGATGGGTTGTATGGTGTGTGAATATATCTCAATAAAATTGCATTAAAAAAAAAAAACTATTGGGATGGGTATGTCCTCTAGTGCTTTGCAAGGGAAGGAACATGATGCTTGGTGGACCTAAGATTGCCTAATATGGGTTGGAAAAGGCTACATATGTGCTTCAGAATGGCAGTGAGTCCCTCCTTACATAAGCTTCACAAAGAGCTATTTCTGCTATTTTTTTCATGAAACCATTGCTTAGGAGTCTAACAACCTAGAGGTCTTAAGAACCAGCAATTTTGTGTAAGACAGTATACTATAAAGGAGAAGAGGTCCAGAGGTTTCTGGAGTTGACTAATTGAGTTTCAATATCTGTTATGCTTCTTATAAGCTCTAAGATCCTGAATTAATTACTTAAACTTCTTTGTCTCTGATTCCTTACCCACAAAATACTATCTCATAGGTAGTTGTAAGGATTAAGAAAATCCAAAGAGAGTACATGGTGCATAGTAAGTGTTCAATAAATGCTATTGGTTACTATTATTCCTTAGTTTGGAATCAAGATCTCCATCTTCTGGCTCCAGCATTATTTCTCACTTCTCCCCTATGTAGACTTCTTCATCCCAAATACCACCCCATATATTTATGCTTTACTCTCTCTCTGTTCCCTCTACCCTCCTCACCCTTATCTTAGTCTTATGAAATGCCACCCAAGTTTCAAGGGTCATCTCTAAAACCAAAAAAACAAAAACAAAAACAAAAACAAACCCACAATTCCCTACTCCAAAAACCGAATGATCACTCTCCTGCCTTTAACCAATGTCAGGGACACAATAACTTGATTGTTGTGGTAGTTAGGTATACACATTTGTCAAAACCCACAGAACTGTACACTTAAAATGGGTGCATTTTTTAACATGCAAATCATTCCTCAATAAACAACCCAGCAGGAGTGTAATGAGAAGACCTTCGGATTCAAGAAGATCCGGTTCAAATGCCAGCTCTGCTACTTTCTACTTGGCAAATCACTGAACCTTTTTCACCCTCCTTTTTCTCCTATGCAAATGGTACTTGTCACTTTCTCCTATTATCTTGAAGATTTAGAGATATAATAGTATAAAAATGCCTTGCACAGTGCTTGACATACAGTTGATGGTACATGATTATTAGGGCCTTCCTTTCCAGAATAGCTATTTCTATATTTGCCATGTACACCTCCCACCAGTCTGTAATCTTGAGGACAGAAAATGTGCCTTTCCATTTATTTTCCATTGTGCCTAGCGTAGAGTAGAAGCACGGTAAGTATAGTTTATTACTAAACACATCTACTTTTAGACAGCAAACACCAAAAGGTATCTCACCTTAAGCCTCTGCAGGATGCCACCTTGTGCATTAACACCTGGGGTTGCTAAGGCTCAGCATTTGAAAGTCTGACAAATACACTTTTCTTGGTCGATAATTCAGCCATGGCTCCCCAGTGCACAGTAGGGCTTACTGACACATCTGCTATTATGATAGTATTATGATAGTTCTTTAGGTCCACAAGGTTTGTTGTTATTTTTCTTTAAAGCAAGTGGAATGACTACTGTTTTCTCAGCCAATAAGTCACTCTGTTTTCCATGGTTCAAAGTTAAGCTTTTATTTGGTTTTAAATTAAAAAAATAAATTTCATTATTAAATAGTGGGATGGATCTAACTAACGCTTGGATAGTAGCTTACTCAAGGATATACCACCAGGGGTACAATTAAGGGGGTGGAACACCTAAACTAAAATGAATGTTTTTTAATGTTGTAGTATTTGTTAAAGTTCAACAATGGCATAATTCAAAAGAAACTGAAGTACAAAGTTAAATGTTTACAATGGATGGGACAAGTAAACAACTTATTCTACTGCAAATTCAAACTACTTTCTTTCTCACTGCCAGTTAGCTTGGACACTATACCACAGTGCTAATGTCATCAGGTTCATCTGCTTTCTTTTGCCTGCTTGGCAGGGATTTCAAGTATTCAAGGTGTCTCCGGGCGTCCTCCTGATTTTGCCTCACATAATATACCACATACGAGATCACCATGGTGAACCAGCCAAACATGGTGACCAACATAGCATAATCGGTAGTTTTTTTAGGGAGGTTACAAAGGTCGGCGTCATTGGCAGCATTGAGGAAGGGTCTCCCGGCATGTTCATCCAACACGGAGGTCTTACAGATGATGTTGTGGGCTGTCTCGTGATTGGACGCCATGCTCCTCAGAACTTGCTGTAGAGTACAGTCACAGTGCCAGGGATTGTTGGCAATTCTGGCCCTGGCCTTCAGGTTATTGAAGGCATTTTTGTGCACACTTTGAATCCTGTTGTCGGACAAGTCCAGAGTCTGCAAGGTTTCAGCTACTCCCTTGAAGGCATGCTCGTCAATAAATTCAATGCCATTTTTGGACAGGTTGAGAACTCTCAGTTGATGGAGGTCCTTAAAAATTTCATTGGGAATAGAAGTGATCTGATTGGAGTCCAGATACAGTAAGACTGTTTCAGGAGGAAGATCCCTAGGTATTTCCTTGAGATTTGCATTGCTACAGGTGACATTTAAACCCCCAGAGGAAGAACAAAGACAGCCCTTGGGACACATGCTGGCAGAGTGAAAGCACAGTATCATCAAAACAAAACTTTGTAGGAGGAGACACATGGAGAGGGAACGAGTTAACCACAGGTCTACCAGATTCATGCTGGAATGTCAGCATAATCACAAGCCCATTCCTCATTTACTCCAACAAATGTAGCAATGGTTCCAGCCCTGTCCACACCGTTGATTTCCTTCTTTGCGTGGTTCAAAAGGCTGCAACTAACACACTTGTCTCTTCATCATTCCTGTCCTTGCTTGGGTACCTAAAGGAAAGGGAAGCAGATGCAATTAGCTCTTTTGCAAAGGGAGGTACAGTGCAATTAAAAGGGCTCTCAGGCATCTTTTATTCTATGTGGGTAGGAGGGTTAGTTATGCAGGTAATTTCCATTAATGCCACTGGGAGTTTTCTGCATAATGGGAGTCTCCAGCTCAAATCCCAGGTGCTGGGTGAGAGGACACTATTTCCGAATTAGGTTGCTGTGTTTCTAATTGTGCAAAATTAGAGCAAGCAATCCAGATTTCTCCTCCCTATGACTCCTCTTCACATCTTGAATCCCTTCTAAATTCTTCAGCATTAAAATTTAGTTACATCTTCCCCTTCCTATAGTAACAGATGCATTAATACAATTTAGCATTGCACTTGTGCAGCACTGAGAAATAATACCAGTATCAAAGTTAACATCCACAGTAGAATATCTTTCATGGCTTTAGAATGGATACCCAACTTGAAATATTTTCTCTAAAAATCTTACTCAAATTAAGAAGTAATGAATGTACTCCAACCTTCACAGCCAAAATCTCCAAAAGAGTTGCTTGCCTTGTGACCACCTGAGATTATATTATATCTGTGAGGATGCCTTTAATTAATTTTCCAAATGATTCTCTGTTTTCTAAACAATATATCCCTTCCTCCATAGATCTTAAAAGTATGACACATACCCACAAGCCTTTTCTACCTAAGAGGAGCATTAAGAAATACTAGCCTTTAAGAATTCTCTTATAGCCTGTTTCCTTTTTTCCAACTAGAAGTATCCAAATACTGTTGGTATTGGAAGTGGTTTCGGAAATTGCAAAAATTAAGTTATATGTGCAAACTAGTTTTAAAGCTACTCAAAAGCACTGATAAGACTACAGGCTAATCCTCAAAACTGCCCTCTGAAAGAGAGAGGACAGGCATCTTTGGGACAGGTTCACAGACGGGGCAAATGGATCTTGGAGAGATATGTGACTTGCCCAAGGTCAAACAGCTTGTCGGTGGTGAAACAGGACCCAAGCCAAAGCCTTTATGCTGACTCATTAATCTCATAACTCTTTCCACTACCCCCACAGTTCTCTCCCAATCCCATCTGCTCTAAGAGGACAGTCAGGATCCAGGGAGAATTGCTTGTGATTTCCGAGGCTGTTATGTTGCAGTCCGGTCCCTTGTGCTATAGACTTGGTCCAAGTTAAGTGCCCCATGGAGGTCAGCTGAGGGTGTCCTCCACATTTTGGGGGCAATCACACCTGACTTTGAAGGCTTTCCTCCTAGGATCTGAGAAACAAGGAGAGCATTCATTCATTTTACAGCAGTGAGCAACAGATGACTTTCTGCAAACTTATCTTTTCTAAAGCTCCCAGATGGATAAATACAGAAGAAAATGACTCCAAATGTTACCAAACTAACAGAAGAGAAGATTAATGTGAGCTGAAAACATAATGAACTGGGTTGTTAATCATGGAAAAAATGAGATTAGCAACAGCAGAACGGAGTGGATGTGCTTTTGGAATCCTGAGTCCCTTAAATGCCAGAGCATGCTAAAGGAGGACCCCTAGGCTTACTGAGCCATCCATCAATAGCTCATCTCATTTGCAGTGAAAATTTCTCTCCTTTCCATGTTTTCCTTTAAAATTGCATTGCTTGGCATTTGGGGACTCGAGAAATTTTTCTAGAGAAAAAAACAAACAAAAAGTGTGGAGGGGAGGATACTCAGAGAAGAAAGAGAGGGACAGAAGGACAAGGAAAATGATGCTTGAAAGAGGTCATGAGAAGGACACGTGGAGATGGGAGAGATGAATGTGAGAAGAGAAAATTAAGGGAGTCTACGTTACTAAGGGATGCCTACCAATCGACAATGTGCACCAGCTTAATGCCTGCTGAGGTTGATTAAAAGAGTCTATCTGAAGAAAAGTATTCTTTAATTTGGACTCTAAACTCCTCAAGGGCAGGGACTTGTTTGTCTCACAAAAACGAACAACGTAAAGTGGAAAGTACTTCCTATTAGCATTGTGCCCCTCGGCAAGTTACTCAACCTCTCATAGCCTCACTTTCCTTATCTTTGTATAGAGATTTTTAAAGCACCTAATTTACAAGGTTTATTTGAGGGTTACATGAGATAATCCATGTAAAGCACTTAGCACCGTGCCTAATAGGTAGTAAGAGTCAATGCATGTTAGCTGTGGTTACTAGTATTACTCCTGGATATGTTCCTAACACCTAGCATAGTGCTTCGCATAGAGTAAGGACTAAATAAATATCTGTCGTGTGAACGAGTGAATGAAATGTTAAAGAGTCAAGCTGTACTTCTGCTTCCTGATGGTGATTATTTCTAACACAGAGACTGGTTCATCAGAAGCCTGTTGGTTTTACATGACAACATGAAGGTCTTTGGAAAATTCATGACCCCTTCCTAGGAGATTGAAGGAAGAATGGAACTTTCTCAGCTGGCTCCTCTAGTTTTAGTCATGGTTTCTCCAGAATGGTCAATCCAATGGTCATAGTCACAGACAGAGGCTACTCAATTAAAAACAAAACAAAAAAATGATTAGGACACATCTTGAGTTCTCAATACCAGGGTGCAAAGCCTCTTGTTATGGGTCCCACATGCCCCAAATGGCCCACCCACTGGCTCGATGGAATGTCTCTTAGGATTGAATATATAGGGCGACCCTTATATTTAAGGAGGTTGAATTCAAACTGTAAGTAGTGAATTTTCTCTCTATGATGTTTGAAAAAAGGTAAATACACAACTTTTGGGATTGGCTAGATTGATGGGCTACTCTGACTCAGTATTTAAAGCTTCCACCTTAGGCAGGACAAAGTGATAAGGGAAGAAGGATGTAGGGAGCTGAGCCCTTGGATGTCAGACGGAATCTAAAGATATCATGTCAAGGTCATCTTCAATAGGGAAGATGAAAGAGTTGCCTCTACTCTTTACTAGTTTGAGAAGAGAGTTCCAGCTTGACATTGCCTTAAATTACTGTGTAGGCCACAGTAGCTGCTGGAAAAGGAAGACATGAGGATATGTGCCTCAGACAAAACAGGTGGCTTTTTTCCTGACAGCAGTTATAACCCAGTGGCTTACCAGAGCTAAAGATGAGCTTAGAACCCTCCCCTCGTCCCTCGCCCCCACTCTGTTTCTGGTCAAGTCTGCCCAAACAAGCTTTGCTGCTGGGAAAAAAGAGCAACTCCTTACTAAGTTTAGAATGAGTGGGTAGAACATAAAAAAGGCCCTGGTACCACACGGTAATTGCAACAACAGCAACATCAGTCTCCACCTGTCACTTGTCTTTCCTATCAGGAACTCCCCTCAGCATTTTTCAGTCTCTTGGGAATGAAGGAGGCAGACGGCACAATCAAGTCCCACCAAAGGTTCAGACCTAATTAAAAGGCATCTTTTCTATCTCCCACCTCCTAATTTCCTCCTGCAATTCTCAACTCCATAGGCTCTCCTGTCCTCATTCCCTCATTCCCTCCAAAGATGCCTAGGTCAATCAGGAAGCCATGATACTTCTGGATGTGGTGTTTAGACATGAGTTTTGTCCTCACAGAGAGCCATTTTATTGCCAAACCCATCATGCCTTCCTTGCTCACCTGTTTCTGCCATTCAGGTTTCTGAGCTACAGTAGTTAGTGCTGTGCCTGGGCAGCAACCATCAAATGCTGCTTCCAGAATAAAAGTGCACTTAGCAGACTGCCTGAGAAGAGAGTTCATTCACGACTGATTAACAACTCTGTCTTGCTTCATATCTCTTTCTTCTCATCATTAGGAGATAGTTAGGGACACTCAGCATTTCCAATCCAAGAGCTTTTGTTAGCCCTTTCTGACTGAGAAAGAAATGTCAGACGTACCAATTACTTCCAATTAACTTCCAAGCAACTCTGTTACCAAGCAGGAGGATTTGATTAAAAAGCATAAAATAGCAAAACAAGATCTTCTAATTCATGACACAAAATTCAAATCAATAAAAACTCATACATTCAAATACTTAAAATTTTAAACTTCTGCATGACAAAAAGTAAGGCCATATACAGAGTCGAAGGAAAAATGACAAAACAAAGGGCTAATTTCTTTAATATGTAAGAAATTCTTACAAAGGAATAAGAAACTCATCCAACAGAAAAATTGTCAAAAGGCATGAACAGTCAGTTCACAGAAAAACAAATGCAAATGAACAATAAATTACAAGAAAAGGTTCTCGAGCTCACTGACAATAAGATACATTCTAATTAAAATACTTTTATATTGGTTAAGACCAGGCACCTTGACAATATTTAGTGTCAATGAAGGTGTGAAGAACAAAGCGTTCTCAAACCCTTGATGAGAGGATAAACTGGTATACTCTATTTGAACAATTTCACAATAGTTAGATTGACTGATGTAAAAATTTAAGAACAAGTTAGATCGACTACGTTGATGTAATAAGATGTCAACAGTTGTCCAGAAAAAGTAGCTTGAAAAATGTGAGCTTACAGCATAAACCCATTTGCGTAAAAGCAAAATAAAGTTTAAAAGTAGGTAAATATGCAT
The DNA here is from genome assembly GCF_015220235.1 of Choloepus didactylus. NCBI lineage: Eukaryota > Metazoa > Chordata > Mammalia > Pilosa > Megalonychidae > Choloepus > Choloepus didactylus. The sequence continues at coordinate 178,653,449 of NC_051307.1, read as the reverse complement.
GCATAGGCATATAATATATTTGCTTGTATGTGCATGGATTATTTCTGAAAGAATATTTAAGAAACCATTAATAGTACTTTTAACTCCAGGAAGTGGAATTGAGGGCTGGCAGGGGTGAAGGGGAAGTGTCATTTTATTTTGTACCTTTCTGGATGGTTTTTAATTTCTTGTGGTACAGGGTTTTGTTGTTCTGCTGTTGTTTACAATAAAGATCAAAAGGATAATAAAACAAAATGACAGAGGCTTAACTTAACCAAACGAAATTGAATGCCTCAGAAATGAACTTTTCAAAACATCAGGCAACGGAGGCCGGGAGATAAGGGCAAATGATAAGACAACAAATCTTAAAGATTAGAGCATGTTTCAAGGCTAAGGACAGAGTACTTGATATTTTCAATGTAACGTTTCCAAAATTAGTTTTATTACATGTTAGAGAAATTACATGCTGCTTTCTTTATATATCAGGTTTTCTATGTACGAAGTATGGATTGCATAGACCTTTAATCTGTATAATTCTCACCCCTCAAATAAGGGACACTTGAGACCTGAAGAATTCAGGTGAATGAATCAGGTAGGGAATTTTCCCCACTGCTGTTCTACTAAATTTGTAGATGCAACCCCTTAATCCAACTTTTTGCTAGAGTCCTGCCACAAATTTCGTAAGTTTTATGTTGCCATTCACAGCCATCTACTACCAGATACTTCCATCAGGGCCTCATATAGTTCACCTTGCACATGGGAACTGCTTTAGACACCTGAGTTGGGGGAGCAAGTCTGCAGTTATGGTCTCATTGGATTATGTCTGAACAGCCCTGTTAGACAGACATGGTGGAAAGCATTAGTCCTATTTTAGGACAGGAGAGGAACTCACCGACTGGTGCAGTAAAACAGCTTGCTCATAGTCACACAGCTGGTTAGCAGAAAGACAAAACCTAGATCCCAGATGTCCCCTAGAACAGGCCCCATTCAACAAAATTGGTTCTTACATCTCCTTTACTGGCCACACTGTGATATGGAGAGTCTGTAAATACAAGCGCTGGGTTTCAAAGGCCGAACCAGGCCTCTGTTGACTGCTTCCTAAGAAGTTTGGGAAAGTCAGTGAAGGCAGATGTGACTGCCATTCTTCTGATAGAATCTCTTTAAGGCCACTCTGATACAAAGCTTTTATCAAAATGACATGAAATCCATTTGTTCCAGATCTCAGTCTGTTCAGGCACTGCTTTTCCTCTTTTGAAACCTATTTCACAAAACAAATCTTTAAGCAAACCCTCAATTTATTGGGAAAAACAGACTTTTATGAACATATTGCCTCCTTCCTACCTGATGTAATGCTTGTGGATCTCGATGGTGGATTTAAAAGTTCATCCTACCCATGAACCCACTGGAAAAACAAACAAAAACAACACTTTATTTGAACTCATCTTCTGTTCCTCTATGGATATAGATATGGATATGAAATAAAGATAATACTAATATCCACATTTATTATTCAATATATGGCAAGTTAATCAGGAGACTGAGTGGGAATCCATCCATCTTGGTTTCTTTCTGCTTCTCTTTTGCTATTTTTCAGCACTTGTCAATGGCCTTTTACAACAGAGGGAGCTTTGCAAACTCACAACACGTAATCTGCATAAATGTAGGCTCCCAAATACCCAGTGGTGGTCCAGGGGAAACTTGAAAGCTGCCTTTAGAAAGACCTAACACATAATGAATGACATTTCTGAGTTGGATGAGTGACTTACCATTTTTAAAAAAACTTATCCTGCTTAACCCTGCATTGTCATTCTTACACCAGATATTATTACACTGCGGCAATATTCATTGGCTTGGTGGGGAAAGCACAGAACTGAAATCCAAAACCAATTTCAAGAAACAGATTCAAACCCAGCTTCTTGAGGAATGAATTCCAGGAACTTAGCAAATCACTTACCCTTCAATGCCTTGGTTGCCCCAGAACTTTGGGACTACCATCAATATTAGCTGCCTCATCAGTCCCACAATTACAAGAATAAAAAAGAAATAGATGTGAAATGTGTTTCAGAAACTGTCAGTGATTATACAAAAATTAGGCTCTATCATTGGTTTCAGTATTTAGTTGTTTTCCAAAAACATCAGATCATTCTGTTTCCAATGCCTCACATTTCTTTTTCCTAAGCATAATCAACTAGAAAATGATTCTCACATCACCTACACATTATTCTTGCCAAAATATATTTAACCTGAATCTGACTGACGAGGTAACAATCTGACTAATCCAGAATTTGAGGCATTTTATGGAATGACTGGTCTGGACTATTCAAATGGATAGTGAAGGGAAAAAAGAAAAAAGAAAAACAGTTTGCAGAACTGTCCTAGATTAAAGATAAAAGAGATGTGACACTCAATGCAATGCAAGAGTTTGAGTCTCAATGCTTTTTAAAAATTACCAGAAAGGACATGAATATTGGAGAAATATTCAGATTTCTCCATTGAAACAAGTGGAGAAATCTGAATATAGACCATATGCTAGATATTACTGCACCAAATTTAAATTTCTTGGGCTTTATCGTGATTCCATTAGGAAAGAGACAATCCTTCTTATGTGGTAACTGCTAAAATATTCTGGGGAGGGTGTCATGACAATTGAAACTTTTAAATTGTTCAGTGAAATCAAAATTATATCTATCTCTATGTGGAGAGTGAGCCAAATCACAAGTGGCAAAAGATCCGCAATTGGTGCACGTCAATGTGATGGATAGGCATGTGTTCATTCCATGAATTTCTCACCTTTTCTGAGAGTTGCAAATTTTTCCAAAAGAAAAATTAAGAGAGGGGAAATTCTTAAACAAACAAACAAACAAACAAACAAACAAAACAATGTCAAAAGAAGAAATCCCTTTCTTGTGAATCAGGAGAGTATTAGGAGCCCTAGTCAGGGTGTGCCTTATCTCCTCAGAGTGACTAATACAAAATGGAAACCCAAGGGGAAATGGGCAGCAATTCTCTTAAAATGCATTCCATGAACACTGAGACTAGAAAAAGGACTGGTCCTTTTGCCTTATGAGACATGTGCAGGGTGGTCCTGGTTTTAATTGGGCGGCAGGGAGATCATGCCTTGGCCACTTACCAACTGGGTGGTGTCTCTGTCCTGCAGCTTTCTCATCTGAAAATGGGGATAATCATTCTGACCTCACTGTAGTGTGGTGAGGATTAAATAAGGTAACATGTAAAACTTAGAAAAGCTTCTGGTTCATGATAAACTCTCAGTAATAGTTACTATTACTGAGTACAACTGAGCACAACTCTTACTACCATCATCATCATCATTAAGTCGTCATCTCATACTTTGTCTTCTCTCTGACATTGTGGGCCTACAGAGTGCTGCCTTCCTTTTATTGCTCCTATTTTGCTAAAGAGTCAATGCTTTATTTTTCATTTATTCATTTATCATTTACTTCTTCATTTTCTTTCAAGAAGAAACTGAATGGTCCTATGCAAAGACTTAGCCACACTGGAATCATGGAATGGTAGAGAACATAAATCATATACTGAGGGAAAAGTGTGAAAGGGATAACCCTGATAGTGGCTAACATTTCATGGGCAACTACAATGTTCTAAAGACTGGGACAAATGCTTTACTTTAAAGATGGAGATGAATTACATCCCAAGATGAACTATACCCAGAGGAGTCTGTTTGAGATGATGTAGATGATGAGATTTGGGACTTTTGAGATGATGATATTTAGATGAGATTCTGGACTCTGAGTTGATGCTGTAATGGGTTGAGATTCTGGGGGATGTTGGGATATGGTGAATGTAGTATTCATGGGAAATGGATGTGAATCTTTGTAGGACAAAAGGAGGCTTGCAGACAATAATGCCCCCCTCCAGCCCTCCAAGAAAAGATATACATGTCCTAATCCTTGGAATCTGCTTGTTAACTTCTATGGAAAAAAAGACTTAGCTTAGATGCGATTCATTTAAGGGTGGGCTATAACTGCAATAACAAGTGTCCTTATAAAAGGGAGGCAAAGGGAGATTTGACATAGGAGTGGAGAAGGCAATACGACCACAGAGATAGAGACTGGAGTGATGTGATTCCACAAGCCAAGGAATGCCGGCAGCCACAAGAATCAGAAAAGTTGAGGAACGAGTCCCTCTGGAGGGAGCACAGTCCTGCTGATACACTGGCTTTGGCTTAGTGCAACTGATTTTATAGTACTTCTGGCTTTCAGAACTGTAAGGGAATAAATGTGTGTTGTTTTAAGCAGCCAATTTTGTGGTAAGTTGTTACAGAAGCCTCAGGATACAAAAACAGTAAAAAGTGGAGAATAGAACTAAAACCTAGTTCTATCTGACTCCCTGTAGCACTGGGCTAAGGACATTTGCTGCAGCAAGTGCCTGGCTTAGCTCTGAATTTCCTGACAACTTAAAGCATAAGCTAAAACAATGTCAAATTACAAAATGATTATTATCTAATACTGTGAAAGATGGTCAGTTATTAGCAGAGATAAAATTCCTAAATTTTAGAATTTCTTAAAGATCCTGTGAAAGTCCACAACACAACATGGTAGGCAATGTCTTTAAAAATTTCACTGAAGATGCAGAAATATTCTTTTACAGCTTTAGACATAAGGTGAAATCACTGATCTGTGAGAGACTTTCAATGCCATGGAAAGCTAAATTATTATCTAGGGATGATGCTTACTGGAGATGTAGGATAAAACAGGGATGGGAGGGAAAATGTGGTTAGCAGGTCCCTCCAGAGAGGGGGTCCATATAATTTATTATACAAACCAGGACACTGTTGAGAGGGAAGAGGCTCTGGTGGCAATCCTGCTGGGACAACAGGCTTAAACAGGAACCATCCCAGACAAAATGAGCCAATGTTGTCATTGTACTTATAGACAACATCCTTATGAGTTTGAAGGGAGCCTAGTCAGAACTCAGGATGCCACTTTAAGACAATATGTCAATCCCAGACTGAGACTAAAACAGACCTTTGTTCAGGGTTTAGTCTTTCTAGAAATCAATAAAGATTAACTTCTGTGCACTTCTGAGTTATCAATTTTACAGATGATATTTTAATAAATTAAAATGACTATCCAGATTTTAAGCATCCAACAAATCAAATACTTTGTTCTTCCAGTCCTTACAAAATGAGGTGTAAATGCATCATTTTAGAGTTGCCATCTTAGCCTAGATAACATTTTTCTTTTTTTCTGTCTTTTTAAGGTCTTAAATAGTCATAAACCTCATCATTTCAATGGCCGCATATTGTCCCAGTGAATGGGGTTATGTTTTAGATCTATTTAAACATTATCATATTGTTAGTTGTTTAGGTTGTCACCCACTTTTGTTATTGTGAAAAAAGTGGAATTGAAATGAATGCTTTGAGTCAGTGTCTCTTCTTTTTTGGATCATTTCCTTAAGTATCTTAAGTATCTATTCTCAGAGGTGGGATTTCTTGCATCAGAAGATGCTGAACTTACCTGAATTCTGTTCATGGTCTACATCATTGAAAGGATTAGTACGTAACATAATGGGCAATGTTTTTAAAATGAGGAAGAGTTGGTGCCATCAGTCCAGGGCATGTAGAGTCTGCATCCATAGCTTCAAAACCAAGCTACTGAGAGCTGATCCCCAAGGAAGGTAGCAGCTCGAGGAGGCTGAGTCGCCTTCTCTGGGTTTCAGCCATTGTGAGTCTAGGTCATGAAAACAACTGATGAGAACCATCAGCTCAGTCCTTTTGCTCCCTGGTTAAAGCAGAGGAGAACAGAGAGGCAGGGAGCTGTTTTTTGTTTGTTTAAGAATCTACATTTTTAAAAACTGTTTATTGTTTATTTCCAGCTCTTATAATTTTTTTTTGGCAATACTCCACTATTTTTCCCAAGAGGAGTCATTAGGGGAAAATGACATCCTTTATGTTTTGCGTTTTTTCCCTTCCATTAAAAACACAACTGTGACAAATATATGTACAAGGTTGTTTCTTCATTGAGGCATTGTTTGTTATAGCAAAGAAGAAAAAAAAGAAGGAATAAAAAAAAAAAAAACAACCCTAGAATTAACCAAAATATCCATCACTAAAACACTGATTAAATTACGGCAATCAATACAAAAAATGAAGTAATATAAAAGTACTGCTGAAAAAGATGTCAAGTATATACCAAGTGAAAAATTTGTATGCATGATCCCAACTGTGTAAAACAGAAGGATCTACACTCACAAATACACACACACATATTCATAGAGACACACACACAGTCATATAAGATTTAAAAGGCTATGGAACAACAAAAATAATTTCTAATCAACTTACCTCTAGGGGATAGTTCTGGGGGCTCATAAAGATAATTTTTGTTTTTTATCTTATATTCTTTTCTACTGTTGCAATTTTTCTGCCTCAAGCATGACCATAATAACTAGGTAATAAAAAAAAGGGATAGGCCAGCAGGCAATGACCAATAATCCCTTCTCTGATAGGAAGTAAGGGGAATACAAAATATTCTTACCAGCTGAGCCATACTCTGCAGTCCTTTAAGCTTTCTGAATCTCAGCGAAGTGAACTGGCGACACCATAGACTTAAAAGTTAGATAAAACCAGGTTCAACTCTCAGATCTAATACCAGCTGGGGGATCTGGCACCAAATCAGTTTCAGTTTCTTAAAATATAAATAGGAATAATCCCTATCTCATAGGTTTCTGACATGTTTCTAATAATATCTGTCTCATAGTAAATGCTTGGCAAATATTAGTGACTGAATATACCTTCAAAAGGATCAGAATCAAGTTCAGCTCTTTCCAGAGTTCCATAGGTTACTAGGTACCTGAGAGTTCCACAAAATGAATATTCTGCAGTCACATAAGTCCAAGAAACATTTTCCAAACAAACTTGGTCTCCAGACCCAGGCCATCCCATGCCCCATTACTCTTACAGTGTAACCACCCTCAGAATAACACATTTTCAAAAATTTAGATCTAATTGAACAACATTTAATGCTACTGCTACTACACTACCACTACTAATATTAATAACTTTACCCAAATATTCTGGGGGAGGTACAAGGTGACAAGTTTTGCAAATGAGAATTCTAATTGCACTTGATCCCTATTAGGCTGCATAATAAAATATTTCCAAAGAGATACACCCAAAGTGGCTAAAGTTGATTGCAGAGAGAGATGGAAAAATTAATAATCCGTGGCTACTCTAAGGGTCATTTCTGATTAATTAACAAAATGCCCCTTGATTAAAACTATCCATGCCTATAAGTAAACGAGAATGAACAGGATAATAGTATGTTTAAATTTTATACTCTCCTATTGCTGATCCTCACCTACCCCTTTCAGTTTTGAAAATTTCATCAAATAATGTGGTCCTCAAAGACCTTGAAACTTGTAGAGTCGTGTTTACAAGAAAGGGCTTTGGAGTTAGACACACCTGAGTTTGGACAACCACCTACTAGCTACTAGTTACTGCTAATAATTTGCTACTTATTAGTTTTGTGAATTTAAAAAAAAAAATTTTTTTTCCTGATCTGTAAAATGGGCATGATAATAATTATTTCATGCAGTATGATAGATTAGTTGCAAAAATGGCTGCCAGTATTCTCCATCATGTATTATCCCTGTTCTTTTGCTACGTGACTTTGACACTATTCCCATCAAAGTAAAGGTGGTCTATTTACTCCTTCCTTGAATCTAGGTTGGCCTAAGGACTTTCTTTGTTCATAGGATGAGGCAGAAATGACATAACGCCAGTTCCAAGCCTTGGCCTCTTTAAGAAGCCTGAGGCACTCCTGGTTTTGCTCTTGGAACCCTGCCCAGCTCCCATGTGGACAGGCCCAGGTCAGTCTGCTGGACGAGGAGAGACCATGTAGAGGACAGCCCTGTGGTCCCAGCTGTGGCACCCAGCCTAGAGCCAGCCACACGTCAAACACGTGAGAAAACCCCACCTTGATCCTCAGAGTGAAATACCTAACCTACAGCTGACCATAGATAGACTCATGAATGACCCCAGCCAAGGGCAGAAGGACGCCCAGCTATTCATGGATTTGTGAGCAATAATAAATGCCAGTGAGTTTTGGAGTAGCTTGCTATATAGCCAAAGCTAACTGATACATGTGGTTCTTATAAAAATTAAATAAGCTAATATATTTATGTATCTTATCAGGTCTGGTTGATATTTGTTTAATACATAGACAGCCAACAACTAAAAGGAAAGTATGCTTCTTAATAAAAAGTATAATAGAGGCCTTATTCAAGGGTGTTGTAATTGCTCGATGCGGAAGGACATCAACAATTACATTATCATTAGAAATGAAATTACTTAATTTTAATTGATGACAGTGATAGTCAATAACATTCCAGGTTGTTATGGTAATATCCAAGCAGCCCAGAAAAAAACAATACACAGATGAAGAATTTTCCAGGCAATTATCAGGTCAAATCTGAATAATGCATTTAAATATTGCTTGCTCACATATCCCTGGTGCCTAGCGCAGTGCCTGGCATGCAGCTGATGCTCTATCAGTGTATCCCAGCTGTTAAAAACAGGAGCTCAGGAGTCAGACTGCCTGAGTATGAATCCCAGATCCCTCAACAACTTTGCTTTCCCTCAGTTTCCCCACCCGGAGCATGAGAATAACAATAGTACTTCTATCTGCAGTGAGGATTAAATGCGATTATTCAGGTGAAGTACTTAGAACAACACCTGGCACATGGTACGTGCACAATAAATAGTATTGATTTTCTTTTGTTGAATGACTTTTTGTTTTAAACATACTCCTAGAAACAAAGCCCGTGTGGTTGTTCTGCACATGTATGTGTAGCCATTCTAGTGCTTGCTGGTTGTTTCTGTCTCTCAGAAACTGTCTCTTGCAAACATAAAGACTAACATCAAAGAGACAACTCCAAAGGAAGCTAAGTTTCTAGAGATTCAGTGAAGGATTTAAAGGCCATGTCTCAGCAACCCTGATGAAACAGAAATGAAAGAAATAATATTTTATTAATTCAGGAGCTTTCACCGGCATGTAAATACCATGAGGTTCTCAACCAACAGCTTGTCCACAAAATTCTCCCCTCAAAATGGCATCTGCTCTCCATTACCCAGGCTTGAAGGATAGAACCCCAAGCGACTGCTCTCCTTGATTTCTTCTGGTCATGGACCCCCATCCAGCCTTGCTATGACCTAATGCAATTTCTCGCCAAATAATCCAGGCTGATGACCTGAGGCAGATGCCTGGATCCTGACAGCCTAACCTTCTTGCCTGGTCTTGTCCTTCTCAGGAATTCAAAGTCTCATTATACACTCAGAGAAGTGGGTAAAGAGCTTGGAGTCAAAATAGATTGCATTGATAAATTGGTAACATTTATCCAGATTATATACAGATCACACAGGGAGTCAAGAATCACCTCATAACTAAAGTAGCTCCCTTAAGTCTCATATTTCCCTCCCAGAACCACTGTCCATCAGGACAATCGCTACCCCTCCCGTCTGTTGGCAGAAGCCAAATGGTGTATGAATCATTCCTAACTTTCATGTAATTTGCTCTTGAGTTCAGATTTAGAGTTTTCATTCTGTTTGGCACCCTAAGGTACATTATCAAATTTCACCTTCTCAGTGATCACATAGGGGATCATATGAAACCATTTCTTTTCTCATTTATTTTATCCTGTGTTATATGGTTTTCAAAAAAACCTAAGTCTTTCTTAAAGTAGAAGACAAAGGAAAACCAAACAACTTATCTCTGTAAAACAATAAAGCCATACAAACAACTTGACTGAATATTATCAATGATAATTTAATTCTAAAGTGGATCACCAGACAGGCTGCCTCCTCTTTACCTAATTATGCCAGCGGATAAGGGAGGCAGCCCTTTGTAGATCAATGGGTTGACTCTATCTGGAAAAGTTCTTGCCTCTCCCTGTTAGTTCTTTACCTTCCCAGTTAGACCAATGTTGAAGAGAAATCTTTCTTTCACATACTAAGGAAACCCCACCCTCCCAAAAAAAAACCCAAAAAGGAAATTAGAACAGAGATTTATGGCCCACCTTTTCCATACTGTACAATTCATTGAAGGTCTACAGGGAAATACATGGCCCTGTGTTGGCCTTATTTTCCCCTGGGAACCACCCGGAAAAATTAACTGCTACCTTGGGACTCAGCTTTTGTCAACAACAGACCAAATAAAACTTTCCAAACCTATTTATCTGTCTGCATGAAGGAGCAAGACTTCTCCTATCTCCTTGCTCAGACATAATGCACAATTTTAAATAAAACGGAATTGTTATTTTCCATCCTAGCATTTACTCCAGCTTGGTGAATCAACCGGTCAGGTAAGATACATAAAATGTCAGGAATTGGTCCAGGAGAAACTAAGAAAGTCAAGAGGAGGAGAGATAGCTGTTTCCAGAACAAGAGAAGGTAAATTCCCACATTGTCTCCTCTATGCTTGCACAATTATAAAAAAAGGAGACCATCACCATGTTAACATGCACACACAGTCACAAATTTCATTACCTGTGGGATGGTTTCGGGAATCGTGACCAAGTTGCCACTGTATCAACTCCATTTTTCTAAACATTCAGCTCAATTCACTTTGGTCAGGTGACAGCACGTTACTTTCACTCCACCTGTGGCTTTTTGCTTTGCACAGATTTTCAGGATGGGAGAGTGGGAAGGGGTTGTGAGGTAGTTCTGGTTTCCTTGATGCCCTGGTTTCCTAATGGTGTGAACACTGCACACTTCTTTCCCTTTTTCTCTTTCCACTTCATTAATTCCCAGAGTTGCAGATGGAAGGATGTGTCAGAACAAAGCAAGACACCCACATGTGGACCTGTCACACTTGTGAGTATCCCCAGAGCTGTCTTGGGACACAAGACACGGGGGGTTACTTGGGTATGTTTGCTCAACGAATAGTTGAATGGCTGAAAACACTGCTGGAAGCTTCTCAGAAGCTAAAAGCCTGGCCTGGGTGCAGGACTGGAGCACTGGGGTGGACAACCCTGCCCTTAGCAGTACACACTTTCCACCTCTCATCTGCTCAACAGCTGTGCTGGAAATGGAGGATGAGGGAGAGCCACTAATTGTGAGCTGCTCCTCACATAGTCAGGTTCAAAATCAAAACCGAGAGCCTCTCACAGTGGGGAAATGGGGAAGGCAGAATCCAATTAAGGAAATATGACATCAGGTAAAGTCAGAAGGATGTCGCCTGTGCTCCCTGCATATCCCCCAGGGAGGGCCACAGTCAGGGAGGTCGGTCTCTGCAAGGGGTCAGCATCGTTCAACACGTCGGGCACACTGACATGGAGCCAGTGACACTGACCGGGCCTAAACATTTCAGAAACACATAGTCAAATCATGAAGGTTCAGTATTTATGGGGACGAAGAGGCAGAGAAAGACTGAATCTGTACTTTAATTTGCTTTAAATTCACTAGGATTTCCCACTTTGCCTCTATTTTATCCCAGCTTTAGAAGGTGAAACATCATTATCAACCTTTAGGAAGGTGGAGCATTTGAGAGTCCAGAAGACCTCACTGTGCTCAGTGGCTGGGAACTCCCTGGGGTTGAGCACACATTGCAGGGGTGCGGATGCTGAGTTCTCTCCAGCTCTAAGAACAGCTGGCACTCATCCCATGATGGGGAAACTGAGGCCTTGGCCACATGAAGAGCCAATCTTTCTACTACCCAGGTAGTAGACCCTTGTCTGTTTGGAAATCCAGGTAAGTCTGTTTACAACAAACCAACAATTATTTATTGGCTTGCCCTTCTATAATCAGAACTAGGAGAGTGGTTGAAAAGTATACTCCGGGCCATAATTATGGGTGTGGGGTGCAGAGGGTCATTATTGTCTCCTAGTGGTGGCAAATATTCCTGGACCAGACTGAACTTTTCCTCCTGGCACAAGGGAAGAGCAAATATTATTTTTTCTGTAGTTCTTTATTTAAAATATGTGCCTGCTACCTGCTGACTAAAGAAAAACAGTTGCCAGGGTGTCCTTTTCTATTAATTCTATTAATACCTTTTCTATTAATCTGTCATCATAAAACTTTGAGGTTATGTCCGTCCAGGTCCCCCTGAGATACCTCAGTCTTGTTCTGACATGTTTAAGATGGAAGATTCAATGAGGTGTCTTTAGTGCCAAAGCAAGGAAGAACCTGACAAAAATCTTTCCAGAGGGTACTTGTGAACTGTCTCTTTGTTCCATAGCCCTATACGGTGGCCAACAGAGAAAAAGCTGTGGGAGGCAGAGGTGACAAGGCTAATTCTCGATTATTCAAACTATGGATTAGCTCAATCCCTGGATTTTCTTCCCCTTCCATCTTCCTCCCTGATTGTGGGTCATTTCCACTGCTCATTATCGCCAGCACCAGAGGGAAGGCAGAGGAAATGAAAGGCGATGAAATTCCAGTGAATCAATTCTGCCACTTGTTAGCAGCTCAGCTCTCAGATATACAGTGGGGGAGGAAGCTGAAGCTCTTCTGTGGGTTTCAATCTCCATGCTATTCCTGTCCCCCATGCTACCAGGCAATATCCAGTGGGCTGTTAGAAAGGATCTGTGGGATGAAAGAAAAAAAGGGGGAGGGGTGCTCCCTCAAACAGTAGCTTCTTTTAAAAAACTGGAAAAGGAATTGTGTGCTCAGCTGCAGAAAGCTACATGAGGAGCTCAAATTTTTACCAAACAAATTCTTGTTTGGAAGCATCCCATACCCTCAGAACTAGAGGCAAAGAAAGCTGAGACCATATTTAGGGCAATTATAATGCAGAGGGTGCACTGATTGTCATAGCAGCAAAAAGAAAATAAGGAAGTATCCTTAAAAGACTATGTGAGGTCAACAAAAGCAGAAACAAGCAAAGGGCTGTATTAAAACCCCCCCAAAAAAAACAAAAAGGAAGAAAAAAAGGCCTTTAAAACTACCATCACCAGCCAATGTAGGATGGCAGGGAGAGGACAGAATCCTAGAGCAGGAAGAAATGTCTTCTCTCTCAGCTTAAGAAAGGAAGGAGACAGTCTACCGTCACCAATGTCCTGTCCTGCTCAGACTGTGGTGGACACTGTGAGGTGCCACCCAGATGCCCCTGCTACTGTCATACTCTTGGCCCCTTTGGGGGTTCTGTCTGCTGCAAAGAGCCACTTTGCCTTCCAGAGACAATCTACATCCAATGACTGATCAACGTGGGAGGTAAACACCTGGCCATTTTGGCCCAATTTGGGACAGCTCTGAAAGGCCATTGTAGATCTTGAGCTGCCTGTGGGGTCGTCTGTGTCACACCACTTCTTCTTCCTCAAATCCTCACCATCCCATCCACAAATGTTGACCGAGGGCACTCCTTAACACGCCCTTTGCCTACCGTCTCAGAGTCTTCTCTCCTGGACTCTCAGTGCAATAGTTAATGGTCACTGCTTTGGTCTCACCCTGCCTGGCATGTACATTCTTTCTGAGCTGAAGATTTACTTTTGTGTGAGGTTGGTATATACCAGAAGAAGAAAAGCAATGGAGCGTATCAGAGAAGAAATGCAACTTGGGGAGGTGCAGGAGAGAAAAAAGCCATGAATGAGTCAAATGGGAATAGAAGAAAGAGATTGAGATTCAAAATAAATTTTAAAAGAAACAGTGTTGAAGTCGCCATAAGGAATATGGAGCCCTAAGAAGTAACATCTACATCATTCATGAAATGTTTATGGTGCTCATATCAGGTCCAAGCCCTGGGTATCACACTGGGCAGAGAACAGTGAGGGGACTAGTCATAGAGTTTACCTGGGTAAGGACAGAGTCGTGTTCTGTGTGCATCCCACACCATGACTGAGTCTAGTAATGTGCAGGTAGCCCTTTTTGGCCAAACCTAAGCACATGATATTTTCTATATGGGGGGAACAGTTGGAAGTACAAACTTAGGGAATGTCTGCCACGAGATAAATCGTAACTGAGTGGACTAAGTTATCCACAGAGCATTTCTGTGCATACTACCCCACTGAATGGCATTAGACGCTGCCTTTAAGTCCCACTTCTGAGGGAAGTAAAGCAGGAAACTGCTCCGTAAATAGAGATTCATGAAACCAAGATATTCCTGAATTGTCTTATAGGAAATTTCTACCATATTAACTGCCTAAGTAAATTAAGGTATAGTCATAAAATAGAATAGTATGTAGCTGTTTTTTAAATGTGATGGAAATATACATGGGGATATTTTTTAAAGTCTACCACATATTCACATTCAAACTAAAAAAAAATCCAATTGCAAAACAATGAGTGGCGATAGAGTTACATTCAATTTGCAAACACGTATGTAGAACTGACTATTAGGTGCTGCTCTGATCATTTCACAATTGCTGACTCATTTAACACTCATAACCTCCTCTTGAGGAATTTACGATTATTGTATCCATTTTCCAGGAGAAGAAATTGAGACAAAGAAAAGTTAAGTGGTTTTCTGCCAGGATTTGAACCCAGGCATAATCCATGCTAATCATTACATGGAGCTTTCTCTCACTCTGTTATCATACCTGTGCAAATAAAGAGCATTTAGGGTAAATTAAACCATGTCATCCATCTTTCTTTCTGTCACTGTCTCTGTCTCTGCCTCTTATTCCATCTCTCTGTCTCCCATCTATCTGTCTCCCTTCCACCCTCAACAAATTGAAGCTGGTCCTTGTAATGAGGAAGTAAAGCAACACGACCTTGCATTCATATGATGTTTTAGGGTTTACCATATACCTTTACAGGCATCTCAATTTATTCTCACAAAGCCCCTGTGAGTTGCATGGTCATCATTATAGTGCTTCACAAAATTTCAGTCTTTCTGGGCAGTGGTAAGATTGCACTACTCCATCCTCTGTGAAGTTAGGTGTGGCTGTGGGATCACTTTGGCTTCTGAATTCTGAGCATAACCTACATGAATCTTTCCTGTATGAAGTTTTGAGAACCTGTAAGTCATTTGCTAATGTCTCCTTTCCCCTGGCCTGGGCAACATATAAATGCTGGTCTATATGAAACCTCCTTCTTCTTAGGTCACTGAATAACCAGGAAAAGCAGACCTCTCACTAACCCATGCTGGATATGTAGCATGAATGAGAAATTAATGTTGTTATTTTAAGCATTGAGATTTGGGCTTCACTCTGAGCCCATCCTGACAAATACAGTCAAGTATCCTCCTTCCACAGATAAAGAATCTAATCTTCAGAGAAGTTTCACGACTTGTCTGTGGTCACATACTAGCAAGACGTGCAGGACTATGACAAACAGAGACTGAGGGAAGGGATCATTTTAGAAAGAAAGTCAAGGAGTCAATAAAAGCATATATGAACAACTGAAAATACTCCAGTGTGTATGGAAATAGAGTGCCAGAGAGCTGGTGATGGGTGAATCAGGGCTCTGAATGCCATATGGATAACTGGGGCTCATTCTGAACTTATGAAATATGTTTATAGCCTAGTAAGAGATCTGAAGCAGAGGATAGGGAATTGTCAAAGAAGAGACAGAAAAGTGTGAGCATATATGCAGCCCAGATCATGGTCAAGCACAAGGCACCATAAAGATTTTCCAATCAACCAGCCGGATCCCTAATACTGCAATATTCTTTAAATGCCACATAGATTGAGATTCTGATTTGATTTCATGGGAAGCAGCTGACCAGTTCCATACAAACTGCTTTTACTCTAGGTTCCTTGGACACCATCAGACAAAGCCCACAATGAAGGCTGGAGCTTTCCCAATTTTGTTTTCAAAAAATAAAATTAAAAAAAAAGAAAAAAAAAAAAAGCTTCTGAGGGAATTGTTTGTCCGGCTGTGATACTGTCTGAATAACTTGAGCAAACCATCCAAACTGGCTGATTCACCAGAAGAAATGGGATAAGTCCACAACAGACAATTCTGCCAGAAGGATCCTGAGAAAATATTGAGAGAAACAAGCCCTGTAGACTAAGAATCAGCCTCTCTCAGACAGAAATACGTCTTACACTCAGAAAAAAGCTCACAGAGCTGGCACCAGGACCGTCTGGCAAAGTACTATTAGATGATTCCTGAGCAATTCTACTGCAGGCATCTTAGGAAAAGTGGGCATCCCAGTTCTGCACAAATAGGCAGGAAAGTTATAAAATGAAAATCTGGCCAGGCCTATCTCACAGGCCAGGAGAATTGGTGACAACAGAGCTGGACAGAGTGGTGGAAGCTGAGCTGCCTTGAGTAGGTAGTATTTTAGGTGTGGAGTCTAGAATTAGTTTTATTGCCTTGAAATGGTATAAAAATCAGGCACCTTTGGGCCCAGCCAGCCACAGCCCTCCCACCGCCATACTGGATCAGTGTGCTTTCATTTCTGATCTGCATTCTACATCCGCTGGTGGGGCACTGCCATAAATCCCTGTCCCTTGGGGATCCAACACCCTGCCTAATCCTTGCCAAACAACTTTTTCATTTCTTTACCTCTTGCTGGGGTTTATGCTTGATCCATACCAATGGGCTCCTAGGAACTGTGATGCTACAACTGCTCAAGTCCAGCATTGCCAGTGTTTGGAGACTCCTGCTGCTGCTGCTGCTGTTGCAACGTACTCAACAGATCAGATGGCTGCGGTGTTAATGCCACTCAGTATCAAGTGTTGTGATTCCAACTGCTGTCCCCTTTCCTGATGGGGGGAAGGGCAGTCCCATAGCCTAGTTATTTTCCCTTTCCCTGTTCCTGACCTTTCCTAGCCTTCTCCATTCCCAAATGGTGCCGCTAAAGTCCCAAAATGCCTTGGAACGAAACATTCCTAGAATATAAAAGATCTCAGAACAGAGCTGCAGGGTTTAACTGGTATAAGGAATGAAGACAAGTTTGTTTCTGAATGTCAGTCCTAATGCATGCTGCAGAGTGCTTGTGTAGAGAAGCACAGGGGGTAAATTACAAAATCTCAGATCTTGCATTGTTTTTGGTAAACACAAAGGAAAAGTGAAACGGGAAAAAGAGCTAATTGGTATAAAAGAAGGAAAACAGCAATCTTTTGATGCTAATATTCCGTGGGTGAAAACCAAATAGAATATGCAATGGGAAGGGAAAGATCCAACACACTGAGGTAATGACTCCCTCAGTGTGGAAACCCTGAAGTAAGGGGCTGTGCTGAAATCTAGTGGAATTTAAAAATCAACAATAGCTACTATCAAAGGGAGCCATAGATTTTTATCTTGGCTGGGGAATGTCTTTCCGGTGTTAACTTGGCCAAGAAACATATTTTGCCATCTAAAAGACAGGACTTCCTAGGAGAAAATAAATAGCTCTTCCTCTAGGAACAAAAGCAAAAGGAAATGTAGTTACACAGCAAACCAGGTGACAAAGGAGTGACTGAAGAATTTCTCTTTTGCTGGTGACAATGTATATGTATGTGGGGGTTGGAAAATAGTTGGGGGAAGAAGCAAAGGAAAAATAGGCAGTGTGTGCTGCAAGGGAAAGTCCATAGTTAGAGGGGTGCAAATTCTAGATAATGTATAAAAAAGCAAAAAGAGCATGAAATTATCAGGTTGAGCAAAGAGGGGCTGGCTGTGAAGCAATTGCCAAGTCAAGTCCTGCATGAGGCGGGACTGGGGGTTAACTGTGTAACTTGGCTGTGGCATAAAATGGACCTGTCTTATAACTGTTAAATCTGGTAAACATTTTGCACATCCTGATTTATTAAATTAACCATTTTGTTTAGATATTCAATTCAAGAGCCTCTGCTCATTTCTGGAACACTTTCATTTATACCAAGCCCATCAACCATCTGGTCGTTACTTTAGTACCAGACAGTGATTGACACTGATAATAATACAGTAATAAGAATAATTATTATAATTGTAGCAGCTGACATTTTTTAGCCCTTACTTGGGACTATATGCTTTATTCACATCACATCATACCATTCAACCGTCATAGCAACCCTGAAAGTTGCGAACCACCATCATTACCTTTTACAGATGAGGAAATCAAGGCTCAGAGAAGCCTGCTCAGTTGCAGAGCTCAGATTTCAACCCAGATCTGTCAATTCCAGAGACTGAGCTTGTAAATATTATGCAATATGTCTCTTGCTGAGCAGCTATCACTGATAGGGCTTATGTCTATGTCTCCTCATTAGACCACAAGGGAGGGAGAACACACAAATATGTTCTCATAAATACATTTAATTTAGCCTTGCTTTTTAAATCAATTTCCCTGTAAAACTATATATTCAATACAATTTTTTCCCCACAAAATGTACACCTATAATTAGGTTTGTTAATACAATTTGGTGTGATCCAAAGGATTGACTTTGTATTAACTGTGTCTCAAAGAATTTTCATAAACACAAAAGAACAATAAAAAATATCAACAAATGTCAATGAGAACAGAAACTATATATTAATTATCTCACCTTCCAACCTTCCTTTTCTCCTTCTTCATTCTCCAAAAGCTATGTTTTTAAAAGCTTGATCCAAACCACAGTAACTAAGCTGTCATCTATAAGTATATAAGCGACAAAAATACACATTTGAGGGAACAAAAGAACAGGTTCGTCTCTTCTTTGCCCATGGCTACCTCTGCTCTTTTGCTTCCATAACAAAATCCTTTGACTACTAATGAAGTTGGAAAGATAAAGCCATCCTTCTACATTAGGATATTTTTTTCTGAAATATTTGCAAATGCGAATCTTAGGATCTGCCAAAATGGGACCCTTCTCTTGGCTGGCCTGTAATTTGATTCTTTTGATTACAATGAAATAAAAGTTTTTTGACACTAAGAGGGAAAAATCGGTTACAGACCCCCCAACCAATGCAATACCCCAACAGTTTTCGCATACTACCAACAGACTTTCCATCTTTTTCCTGATGATGCAAAAGTTCCAATTGTTTGAACAATTCTGGGCTGCAGAGCAGAAATTACATATTTGCGACTAGAGGTGACAGAGAGGGATCCAGAAACTTCAGAGGCTCATGCCTTACATGCGGAATTTCTGGGCTACTGTTTCAGCCAATGGATGAGGCGTAGAATATTTCCCAGGCCCATGGAGAAATTTATAATCTCTGCCCATGGCATTTGACCTCAACCAGGAGAAATCTCAGCAGAACTTTCTTTTACTTTATTTCTGAAGCAATGACATAAGTCTGTCCCTAAATAGATTAATGAGGCATACATTTTAAAAGTGCAATTTAGTGGAATTACTGAACGTAGAAACTTCAAGTAGCATTTAGCACATATTTTTTCTCCCCCAGTGCAGATTTTTACTTGGAAAGTCCTAGAAACCTAGAGACAATGATCATAACCTATTGATACCTTTGGATTGACATAAAGAGGAAAAATTGTGATATGGCAGGGAACCAGGAGATTCACATGCCTGTCGAAAATTTCCTGAGGAGATCCCATCAGTTTCAGTGAATACTAAAGCTCTGGGAATCCCTTTCTCTATTAAAAACAATAAAAAATAATTAGTTGTGACTGTCAAGGACAGTTGACTTTTTTTCCTTAAAAACAAAATTGTCATCCTGACTTTGAATCTGCTAGTTATTAACTGTACAACTTTGGGCAAGTTACTTAATCTCTCCAAGTCTTAGTTTCCTCATCTGTAAAATTGGGACAATAATTGTCCCTACCTCAAGATTTACTTGCTCATCTGCTTCCACAGTCATTCTACTAACTCGAAGGTGAAGCAGTAAGGACAGGTGATTCAGCTCTGCAGGTGAAATGGAAAAGAATCTCATACTGGCCAGGTAACTTCTGATTCTCTCTAGCACTCAGAACTTCTCCCTTAAACAGTAAAATTAACTTCTGGTGGAACAGACCCTCAGGGCAGCTATTCTTTTCTGCAGCAGGCCAAAAATGGCATGGCTGTTTCCTACATTAATTTTCTAATACATCCTTGAGATTATAAAATTATGGATTTGTATGCTGGTGTGATTTGTCTGGTTTCTAACCACAGCACTCCCACATGAAGCAAAACTCTGAACTGGGCCTGGCTCCCTTTCCTTTTATCTGGCTGGGGTGGGATAGTGATAGATGAAGGACCTAACCTTTTTTCATAAGGATACTGGATGTGGATCCCAGGGCCAACTTTGTCCCTCTTGAGTTTGAAAGGTGGAGAAGAGAAGATATGAATACATGCTTAGGAGACCAGGAGGATGTGCAATGCTTCTGAAGAGAAAGAATGTGACTCATGAAAAACAACCACAGCAGTCCCACTCTCTACTTTCCTACATCCTCTAAGTCCTGAACAGTTCTCCACAAGGTGGAATATTCAGCTAAGCAAATAGCAATGACATTCATTCATTCACTCATGCATTCATTCTTTCACTCAACACTATTTATTGGGGCACTACTATGTACTAGGCACCATGCAATGGGCTGTGGATGCAGAAATGAATAGGTCAGAAGCACCTGCCTTCATAACAGGGAAGACAGACAGCACAGAAGGAAGACGGCCACCGCCTATCTTTTTGACAAATAGCTCCTGTGTCTAAAGGACAACAAAGCATCATGGGTGGGGATGGGGGGAGAAAGAGCTCGATACTGAGACTGGGATTCTGTGAGGTTGTTTATAAAATGAAGGCAAGACCATATGGTTTCTTAGTGTCTTCTTTAGTCATCACCCGTTTCTTATAAATGAACTACAGAGAGAAGCTAGTTTCTTTTTCTGGCAGAAAAATCTTTAGGAGGACCATCAATACAGAATACTTATCACCATCCAACACACAGTTCTCATTTCCTAGTGGGAAAGATGACCAACCATCACACATTTCACTGGCTACCCCGCAACTACGAGCTGAAAAGAAATTATCCATTCATCCTAACACACACTGTACCAAAGTCATAACCAGACTGTCACAGTAGGTGTCTTGTCCCACCATCAGATGAAACAGAGTAAAAAGGATCATAAATAACCCTATGTAATTTGATTTTGCAATCCATTAAGGAACTATCCAAATAAAAACCACACACTATTTTGACTCTTCAGCCCAGATGAAACACACTGAAATTGAAATTACATAAGTTTAAGGGGGGGAGGAGGATCCAGGACAAGGTTTTTGTTTTTCTCCTTGAAATGACCATCAAGAGATTCAAAACAACACCTGGGAAAACAAGGTTTATTTTTTAAAATAAATATAGTCCAAAAACATAAATCCCAGAATTACAGGCAGCCTAATGTTTGTTATTTTACAGTTTCCTTTCCCTTTAATAACTTCCTTAAAAATAAAAATAAAAAAAAAAATGGATGGAATTATATCCTCGTGCTAACTCAGGGGGCACTACCTCAGGGGGATTTTTTCCTAACAGTTGCTCTGGTGTGAGAGGCAGATTCACACCAGTAGCCTCCCTTGGGTTCCCCCTTTTCCCTTTCACCAATCCTGACTCCACCTGAGAGCCACACCTGCGAGCCAATGGTGAGGAAAGGGGTGCAGGTGGGACCTGGAGGGCCAGGAAGGGCCTGTGTTACCTTTATCTTTCTCTGGCCTGTGGACCAACAGCATCTACATCACCTCAGGATTCCAAGAAATGCAGAATTTCAGGCCCCACCAGACCAGCTACATCAGAATCTACATTTTCACAAGAACCTGATGATTCCTTCCTTATACCTAAAGGTTTGAGAAACTCTGCCTAGGCCTCCTCTGTGAAGGCTGAAGGAGGAAAGCAAGTGAGCATGGCAGAGGGCGGAGTGGTGGGTGAAGGAGAAAACAGAGCTCAAGGATTCATATTCTCCCTTACGTGCCATTCCTTTGCTTCCCCCTCCTCAGTCCTGGCATCACACCACCCTCATCCATCCATTCTCTCATTCAACAAATATATTCTCGTGAGCCTACTAGGCACCAGGCACTGTTCTCAATGCTGAGGAATCAGCAGTGGGCAAGAAACACCAGGCCACTGCCCTCATGAAGCTTAACGTTCTGGTGGAGGGATGGTGGGGGAGACTGGCGCGAAATCCATACACATATGATCTAATGTCAGGGAATGATGGAGTGACAAGTGTGATGAGGGATAATAAAGCAGAGTAAGAGAATGGAGCCTGCTGGGGTGTGATGGTGCTATTTCTGACAGGGTGGTTGGTAGAGGCCTGTCCAAGGAGTTAATGTTGGAGCAGAGAGTTGACTGAAGTGAGGAAATGATCAATGAAGAGAGTGAGGGGACAGGGCTCCAGGCAGAAGGAACAATAAATGCAAAGATTCTGAAATACCCTTGGCTTCTTTGAGGAAGATGAAAAGTCCAACGTGGCTAGAGCAAAGCAGGCAGGGGCACAGTGGTAGAGAGAGGTTTAGAGAGATTAGCAGGGGCCAGACCATGGAGGTCTTCCAAGACCACGATGGAGGATTTGGATTTTATTCTAATGATGAGAAGCCACGGAAGGACTGTGAGCAAAAAGCAGTATGATCTGATTTACACTTTGAAAACAATCACTCTGGCTCTTGTGCTCACACCCAGGCCCTGTGCCATCCCCTCTCCTGCAGAAGCACCTGCAGACTGTCAGAGTCTTGAAGATTTTGTACCTCTCTGTTCAAATAGTTGATGAATGAATGAATAATTGAATGGACAAGCAAGTGACTGGTTCTTGTTGTCCAGGTTCTGGCTACCCAAGACAAATAATTCTATGTTCTATTCACAAAGGCCTG
Source organism: Choloepus didactylus (assembly GCF_015220235.1). Lineage (NCBI taxonomy): Eukaryota > Metazoa > Chordata > Mammalia > Pilosa > Megalonychidae > Choloepus > Choloepus didactylus. The sequence goes on along the minus strand of NC_051307.1, from coordinate 178,630,888 downwards.
TTCTCATCAAGTCAATTGGGATTTCTTACAAGACAGAAGGTATGTTGTCAACAGAGAGTTCACCTAAATATTTGTGAAAGATCTGACTTCCTGAGAGAAATTCCAGTTCTCATTTCATTTCTAATGGGCGACAACAGAAAAAAAAAAGCTCATTTTTTTTCTCACTGGCAGAACTTAGGAGAGAAATTCATAACCCTTCCTCCCAGAAAGAGCTTACTCCTCTTCTCTACTCTCAAAAGTGTTCACATGAACCTTTGACAGAATATAAATTGGGCACTGGATGACCTTCAAAGTCATTTTTATCTTTGGTTCTATGAATCTATGAGTTTATGCCCTCCTATTGTGCTATTTTTCCAACTCTTCTTCCAGAGTAAGCTTCCAGAACCAGCACCATGCTTATCCTGTAGCTTTGAGGGTGGGTCTCCCCTTGATCTTGGGTGCAGTCTGTGAGGGCACAAGATTCTCCAGGATGCAAAACCTGTCTTTTCAGCATTGACTGAGAACATCTGCTTCTGCCAGATGTTCACACATGTCACCAAGAAGGCCTTTGTGGCATTCATCTGTACCTAAAACAACTTATATGTGGCATATTAGAGGATCAATTTGCACTAACAATAAGAATGTGTTATATGTGTATAATATGCTTCTGTGGAATTAGAGCACTATCATTGACCAACTCTAAAGATTCTTCAAATGTCTGTGGCATCAGTGCAGGGGGTATGTCCCTACCCCCCCACAACCTGGCCCAGGGGTCAATCTGCTTTGACACATGAAGACCCTCCCCTCCTCATATACAAGCCCTCCTGTCCCTCCTGAGTGGACTAGAAGCAGGGTGGAGGAGCTTGCACCCTGGCAGCAGGGCTGGCTCTGTGACAAGCAAGAGCCCGATGCCCCTCGCCCCATCCCTCTCACCCACAGCACACCACACCAGTGGTTAAATATTTTCAATATCACTACCTGCGCACTCCCAGACCCCAGAGGAAAACATGGCCTCCTCATGATTGATGTCTTATTGTGGTGTCATATTATTGCGTTTTTCAAAGTGTTTTATGCACATCATTATTGTTTTTTGATTGTTCAACATTCCCATGAGGAAGATGGGTATGGTTTTATCTCCATTCTGCAGATGAGGAGACTGAGACCCCAGTTTCATGACTAGAATGGGAATCCAGGCTCTCTGACCCATAAACTCGTGCCATTTCCACTCCACTATGATACCTTAGCCAGTTCCTCTATTTATAATGTGATTCTGAAGCACAGACTTCTCTGTTCTACATCTCTTCCATTTAGGGAGGGTCTGCAGTGAAACCTAGATGCCTACCTTCCCAAACCCTGCTGCTAGGTCGGTGCATTTCTGACTTTTGGAATTTGCAGACCTGCAAAATTTAAAAATAAACAAAGGACTAACAGGGTGCTGCATTTTACTTTGCCAACTACCACCATTATTTCATAAAAGAAGCAATTTTTTTTTTCACCAGAAAGGGTAGGAAGATAAACATTTAGAATAAGGAAAAGTCTTTCCAAAGAAAGAACCATGTTCAAATTTTATATCACCATAGCGAAAATACATATTTTCAAATTTAGAATCCAGAAAAATTAACACAATATTACTTTAACTACACTTTGTATTTAATTAATTGACAGAAGTTTGCCGATTTGAGAGTGTGTACATACATGTGTTTATATATATGTATATATGCATTCAATAATAGCAATAGTCATTCCAGTTAAATTCATTTTTACCAGTATCACTGTCAAACTTCCAGTTTCACACACTTGCTGGGGCGTCTTCACACAGCATGGAATATTCTGGGCAAACTGTAAGAAGTTGAGAATTAATTGTTTCCATGCCACCAGCCACTTCTTCCACCTTCCCTCTCTCTGGAGTGCCAGGAAGACAGTGGGTAGCTGGCAGAGTGTGCGTCTGCCCGAAGGCAGTGAGCGCTGCAGGGAAGCGGGTGCAGCACCTAGAGCCACTGCCATGACCCAGGGCTGATGGCTGGGGGCCTGATTCACAGCCCGTCACCCTGTCAGGCGGGCGTTCACGAGAAAACGGTACCCAGGACACTTACACTGCAGACCCAACTTCAAGGATCACTGCTTTTTATTTACATACTATGGTGGAATGTCTCAATTTTATTTTAAGAAAATGACAAAAGTTCCTCTCTATATGATATCTACCAATCTATACAGGCATTTACCTATATGCCATCGAAAATGTAGGAAGAAAACAAGGGGGAGGCATCCTACCGAAGTTCCCAGAAAACATCTATGAAAGGCAAGAAAATGTTGAAGGAAGGTTTGCTGGGTCTCTTTGCTTGTGATACCCCAGGATGTTTCCGATTATTTCAAATAATCCGAGTCAAGTCATGGAATGTGAACATAATAGCTCAATAAAAACTCCTGTGAATTCATTTTAAACTATTGTTAAGGACAGTCTACTTGAGAAGTATTTGGGAGGGGCAATGGGCAGGACTTAGTCCACGTTGCCTCCCCGTTGTCACGCCTGGTGACTCTTTACTGAGAAAGAAAACATGGGAGAAGCAGTAGGCTTTGGTCTGAAAACAGATAAGGAAGGGGGTGATTTAAATTTTCCAAAAAAATATATACTAAAAAACAAGTTTTCCCAAAGAACAAAAACATTCTTTCAGTTTCCCCAGAAAATGAGTTCATCATTAGAAATGTTCAGTTCAAGGGGCCTGTGGGACTTCTAGATTATCTAGTAAGTATTTACAAATCCGTTTAGTCATCTAAAAATATTTATTATATACATTTATTGAATGTCAAACCCTGTGCTAGGTGCTAGGGATAAGAACCAGATTTTAACAGCAGCAATTTCTAGGATAACTGAAAGAATGTTTTTGTTCTTTGGAAAAACTTGTTTTTAAGTACATAATTCATTTGGAAAATTTAAAAAGCATCTTTCATTCTTTTTTATAAATAAACCAGAATAGAAGTCAAGTACTAACCATTTGCCATATCTTAATGATTGGCTTTTCTTATTTTGACCTGGCTGAACTAGTCAAAACCTTAAAATTTAATTTTAGCCTATTTAATTTCATCTTAACTTTTTTCACATTTATAAGTAAATGTGTTTGCTTTAGTCCTATGACAGCATAACAAAAATATTTACCAAATATCCATAATTAATGTATTGAATTGGAGATAGTGCAACTTTCCACAGACTTCAGAAGGATCTTTTCCACTAGTTAACTTTGGGAAATGATAAAAGTCATCATCACACTTCTGATAGTGCCACCTTGTTAATCCGAAAACTAAATCAACACAAATCTCTCCTGTAAAATGCATGGTAGGCCTGCTCCAAAATTCAAGTGGTTAAATGAATTCTACCAAATCACTGGGTTGACCTTGTCCAAAACCTCATCACGGGCAAACCTACTTGTTTCCTTTATTATTTATACCACACTGTTTTCCAAAAAGGATTGTGGTTCTTTTCTGGTGAGGACAATCTCCCCTGGACCAGGAGATGAGATCGGACCTTGTCCTGCTTGGCTTTCTGATGTGCTGCACCACCTGTGATCCCATTTCAGGAACCAGACTCAAAAGAGTAAAGTGGAGAGGGTGAAAGTCACTCATGGATTCATGTGACGTCATGGAGAAAACTCGCCTGTTTTCACCCAGCCTTCCTGACTGAGTGGAAGGGGCTGCTTTCGGTGGGTTGAGGCAGGGACAGAGACAATCTCAGGGAGGTGGCAGCTGGGACCCACAGGGCATATGATAGAACAGAGAAACCCAAGCCAGAGAGCAGGACTGAAGGCCCTGCTTCCACCTCATCCCAGGTAAGCAGGCTGAAACCGCGAGAATATTCTCTATATTATTTTACAGGCTTGGAATGGGGATAGGACAGGTAAATAATCACACAGTATGTATCCATGGCACCTTGTTGCACTGCTCCATTTTCTAAGACTGCATCTCAAACCCTCTGCAAGCAGCTGGGACAACCTTAGTAGAAGTACATTTTTCATTGCGGGTCTATGCCTTGATTCTGGTGCCATTTTCCTCCCTATCCACAAATCTCTCAACCCCCCTCTGCAGCATCATTGGGTTTTCATCTCACATGAAATGTGTCTAAAGCCACACTGCTGCAATCAATTTCTGCTTGAAATGAAAACCTTAGCAGAAGAGAAATAAAAGGCTGCGTAAAGCCAATTTTAGATTCAGCATGTTCTGATTTTTTTTTAAGGATATGATCTCTAGAAAAAATAAAACAAATAAAAGCAACCAATGAATACTTTCATTTTTCTTGATGTGACATTTGTGCAAAAAAGAGTTCTCACCACTGTGGCAGATCCTTTTGTTTGGGCCATTCGAGAGTGATCTCTAAGGCTCATTTTACATGGCAATAATTAAATTTGCCAAGGTTATAATTTGAATCCCAAGTGCCATGAAGCTTGGCTAGTGGGGTGAACTTTTGGAACAATGAGTAAGCCTCACCTGTCACCCAGCATCCACATCAGCAATGGATAATTTTACTTGTCAACTTGGTTAAGGTTATGGTGTGCAGTCGTGTGGTCAAGTATCGGCTTAGTTATTACACTGTGGAGGTATTTCATAGACAGGATTATCATCTATAGTCAGTTGACCTAAGTAAAGGAGATTACCTTCCAAAACATGGGTAGGCTTCATCCAACCACTTGGAGGTCTTAACAGCAAGAACCGAGGGTTCCAGAGGTCAGAAAAATTTCACCTCGAGGCTTTGACCTCAACTCTGACTAGAATTTCCAGACTGCCAGATTCCCCTAAGAAATTCAGATCCACGACTTCAACAAGAACATTACCGGAATTTCCAGCCTGTGGCCTGTCTCACGGAATTTGGAATTGCCAGCCCCATAATTGCAAGAGCCAATTCCTTATAACAAAGTTCTTCATGAACCAAAACATCTCGTAGCTCTTGTTAGCTCTTAATTATTTGCCTCCAGTATTTATGTAGTACTAGTATGGTATGCCTATTAATTATAGTCCCTAGTATGCAGCATGTAGATTTTTCCCATATACCCTTCTGTTGTCAACAATTTGTGTTGGCGTCATACCTTAGCAATATATGGGAATTGTTTAAAATGGAGAGTGATGAGGATTGTACAACTAAGTGATAATAATGTGAGATATGATTGGATCATCGTGCACATAGCATATGCTATGTGAACTTAGGAACCCCCTACTTTATAAGTCAAGCCCTTGATCTTGAGGCCTGCTCAGGTGAAACTTATAGTTGTAAAGGGGAGGCTAAGCCCACCTATAATTATGCCTGGGAGTCACCTCCAGAGAACCTCTTTTGTTGCTCAAATGTGGACTTTCTCTCTCTAAGCCCAACTCTGCAAATAAATTCATCACCTTCCCCCTGAGAGGAGACAGCCCCCTCCCCCCCAATGAATGAGTCTCCTTGGCAACGTGGGACACGGATTCTGGGAATGACCCTGATCCTGGCATTGAGGGTTTGAGATTGCCTTTTTGATCAAAAGGGGGGAAAGAAAGGAAACAAAATAAGGTTTCAGTGGCTGAGAGAATTCAAATAGTGTCAAGGGGCTGTCCTGGAGTTTAGTCCTATGAAAACTTCAGCTAGACATGCGAAATGACCACAGTATGATAAGCCCAAGTAAACAGAAGACCCCAAAACCTTAAAGAATACTTGGCTCCCTATCTGAGACTACATAAAAGTTTCACTCACTAACTTAATTCATCAGAAACTTAAATCCTTCAGAGAACTCCTATGCCAGCTAAGTCACAAAATCCAGAGACAATATAGCCTCTTCAAGAACATCAACTAGATGTGTCCCCTTTTCTCATAAAGTTGACACTCCTTTTCAACATTAACAAGTTAGGGTGATCACTGCCTATTCATCCCTGAAGATTGGAACATGATTAAACTAGAGGAAGGGGTAGCAACAGACAAGGTGGAATTTAACAAAGGATTATGAATACTGGATCTTTATATCATTTTCTTTTTCTTAGTTGCTAGGGTATTGGAATAGCTAGCAGGAAAAAACTGAAATGGTGGAAGTGTAATACATAGCATCCTTTGAAATTTGTTCTATAGCTACTTGTTGTAGTGTAATTTGAAAGCTATCACCTTTTTGTATATATGTTATATTTCACAATAAGGAAATAATTGAAACTATGGTACTGGCATACTTTGTCCCTATTGTATACTTGGGAAAACTGAGGCAGAAAAAGTTCAACTAACTTGTTCAAGTTTGCACAGTTAGCTAGAACTGGAAATTCATACCCAGGATCACTAACTTCCTCTACAATAGAGAAATAAATACAAAATAAATTATTTTTGCCTTATCTTGTTAATAAAACCTTTGACACAGTAATAATTTCTGATATTTTTATAGCATATGGTATTTCATAGGATTTCCGAACAAACAGGGAAGTAGATAGGAAAAAAACAAACTTTAGTTTCATTTCATAGATTAAAAACCCAAGGCTCAAAAAGAGGAAATAATTTGCACAAGGATATAAGTGGCAGGGTGAGTGAGAAATCATGACTTCATCTTTCACCTGGGAACCAGTCCCTATCCCTAAAGTAACTCAACAAAATCAAACTGAACCGAACCCAACCAAACCCAAATATCCAAACAAAATCAAACCAAACCAAACTCAACTAAAACAGTGGTCATGGAATGTATATCTGTTAGCACATCCTGCTTATGAAAAATCCAAGAAATCATCTTTCACCAGCTGCCGTGAGAGGAAACTGTTACAGTTTGCTAATTCTGCCATCATGCAAGATACCAGAATAGACTGCCTTTTATAAAGTGGACTTATTAGGTTACAAATTTGCAGTTCTAAGGCCACAGAAGTGTCCAAACTAAGGCATCAACAAGAGGACACCTTGATGAATAAAGGCCAGTGGCATCCAGAACACCTCTGTCAGCTGGGAAGGCATATGGCCAGCGTCTACTGGTCCTTTACTTCTGGGATGCATTTCAAAATGGCTTTCTCCAAAACGTCTCTGGGCTTTTGTCTCTCTCTTAGCTTCTCTGTGAGCTCCTGCATATCCTTGCTTGTTCTCCCAGGGCATTTCTCTCTAAGCATCTGGGGGTCTTCTCTGGGGCAAACTTGGGGTTTCATCTCTTAGCTTAGCATCTCCAAAGGTCCTTGTGTCTGCATCTCCAAGCATCTGGGTCTGTGTCAGCTTTCAAATTCTCCCAGGGGCAAACTCTGAATGACATATCTTAGCTTCTCTCCAAAATGTGTCTCTCAGCTTCTCTGCTTTGTTCTCCTGGAGTGTTTCTCTCTTCTTAAAGGACTCCAGTGATCTAATTAAAGTCCCACCCTGAATGGGTGGGGTAACACCTCCACTGAAATGATCTAATCAAAAGGTCTCTCACCTACAGTTGTGTGGGTCACATCTCTGTGGAAACAACCTAATCAAAATGATCCACCCTAATCAAAAGACTAATAAGTCCGCCCCTACAAGATTTTATTAAAGAACACAGCTTTTGTGGGGGACATAATATATCCAAATCAGCACAGTGACTTTAAATAAGATTCAACTTTGGGCAAAGAAAAGTAATGAAGTGTGAAATAGTCTCTTTCTTTAGAATGGCAAGTAGGAAACCACTTTTATTTTCTAACTTATCAGTTTGCTCTCTTCAAAGAGAATGTATTTTACTGTGAGAGTAGATCTTAAAGAATAGAAACAAGTAATTAGTGAAAACTGAGGTTCTTGGGGTTGTCATGGTATAAGATTAAAATTATAATATTCTCACCCCCCCCATTTTTTTAAACAAATAATAAATATTTGAGCAATATTTTCATCTCAAGAATCAAATCTTTTATTTTCTGGATCTAGATAAGCCAGTTCAGGTTGATTCATCCAACTATGGGAAAACAACCCAAATTTGCTTCCCCTTAATGAAGTGAGCTAAAAGAGAAAATCAAAGGAAAGGAGGTGTTCTAGAAGCATGCAACTGGCATGGGCTGAAGTACAACATAGTGGAAATATCAATGACTCAGCAAGCCAGTCATCCTCTCATCACATTTTTTTGTTTCCAACTTCATAAATAAAAGGACCCCTTTGGAACATTAGTACATTTGTGGACCTATCATAAAATAATTGAACTTATTTAGTGTTCATTAACTGAAAAAATAACTAAAGGCAGCAAGCTACATTAAATTCAGTAGGACTTTTGAATACATTTGCATTTATTAATCCCAATTAACAGCATCTTTGTATGCTTATCCAATGACTGTTATATTAATTTGTTCAGGCTAGAGAACAAATGTTTGGTGAGCATAGTTTTTGAGGACCCTTGTAAGAAATCCGTGGCTCCCTAGGGGTCTTTGCTGTCAGATGGGAACTAATGAATCCTTTCTCTTCTACACTAAAGATTATATGGAATAAAAACAGACTTTTAGGAGGCATTCCCGCATGTTCTCTTGCAAGCCTTTGCAGTGTACATGCACTGAAAAAGAGCCAGAGGATCATAAATAGTAATAATGTTGGTTAGAATACTTGAGGGAGATTTATTTGCTTTTCTGCATTTTCCAAATTTTCAGTGATACTTATTCTTCTCTTTTGTAGCAAGAACAAACAACAAAAAAGCAGAAAAAAAAATTAAGAAAAAGTCTCTCTGTCACTACATCAGGAAGACCCAGGCAGCCCTCTACAAACTTAAAAGCCTAGATTCCTGGAAAATGTCCCTAACCTCAAAGGCTCATCTCACCTTTTCCTGGGGACCTATTCCTGCAAAGTGATGGAGGAAACTATGGAAATCTAAATGTGAATTCTGCTACCACTATGACACATTCCACAAAAATTCAGTTTCTGGCCAGAACCACCTTCCATTGCAAAAGTAATCTAGTCACACTCCTGTTTAAATCTTTCAACAACTCCCCTGGATCTGTGGGGTAGTTTCATGGCCCCAAATGCTTTCTGACCCTGCCCCAGCTAACCTCTCTAGCCTCACGTCCCACACTGCCTTTTGTAACCAACTTTGGCTCTGTCATGGCCATTCATAGACGTCTTGCTTCCTATCACTTTGAAAGAGTCTACTCATTTCTTAGTTCACATCCTCTAGAACAAAGGCTCTCCAATTCATTTAACAGGGTTCATTAATTCAACGAAAAACACAACGTATCTGCTCTACACATCCCCAACACAGAATGCAAAGAGAGCAAGCCCATTTGTTTAGGTTGAACTGCAACCGAGATATGCTCCTATCATCTAGCTATTTGCAAATTATAGGTCCAAAACACGGTTGATGCAAAAATTGACAATAGGTTCAAAACACTGTTGATCGCTGCACACAGTAGGATTAACTAAACAATTGCAACACCAACATTGATGGCAATGACATAAAATGCTAATGTATAATTGAAAAGCAAGTCCAGCAGTGATTGTGAACTGGTTTAGGTAATAGGTGTAAAACCCTGGGCTCCTAGCAGGGTCTTGATAAATGTGAATACCCTTTCTTTCAAGTGAACCCTAAAAATTCCACTAACCCTTAACATTGACTGTTATCAAATGTTTCTTTTGATGTATACTTCTGTCTTGGCATAGCAGAAAAATCCATTCTCTTATAATGAACTTTCATAAATTTGAAGACAGTTATATGTTTTCCTGCCCTTTTCTTCTACACCATCAATAATCTGTCTTGAGCTTTTCCTCCTAGTAACTCTTCTGTCTTCCTTGGAGCCTTTTCTTCTCTGTAGTCTCTCTAAATTCCACATATTTGACTAAATTTAGGAACCAAATCATACTTGGTGCTCCCACAAAGGCATCTTGTAGTAAGCTTCTGAAGGAAGAAGATCCTCTTTTCTCCATGGTTCTCTCTCCTTCTCCCTTCCCAGGGTTTTCCACAGACTAAGTATTCCATACATTTCTATTAAATTGATTTGAATTAATGAACAGTAAATACAGTGAAAGGACTGTTTCATAATTCTTAAAAGATTTACTACCTTTGCACACATTCCAGCATGATGTCAGATTTAATTACAACATTAAACTTTTAACTCTGTCATATTTATTTCAAAGTGCAAAGTGAGGCAGATTTTCTAGTACATGAGCTTCTCTTGTGAACATCAGAAGCCTTTGGGAGCGCCACGAACTCTTTCAAACAACCAGGATGAATCCAGTGAAGGAAACCCGCCTTATGAAAAATAAAAACATACATAAGGCTTGACCAGAATTCCCACAATTGCCAAAAAATTCCTCATTTATTTCACAAAGAATGGCCGGCAAATCAACACATATAATTCTTTTATGCCAGGCCCTTTCTTGCTCATTTAACCAATTTTAGTGTCTGATTATTTATTTCCCACATTGTATTCTTATGATTTGTTGCCTTGGCTCTCCTTTTATACTTGTCAATACTGAACTTCATTCTTTTCCAACTAGATAACATCATTTTGAAGTTCATTTTGGTATATTATAAAAAAAAAAAGACAGCATACACAGAAGTCAGCTGTAAAGAAAAACAAGTCAAGAAGACAAAGCAATGGTGTCTTCAGTAAGGGTTTTTGACAGAACTACAAGAGGAGAACCAAAGACCATAAACAGAAATAATTTAGTGAAAGTGATTTTCAGGCACAGCAAAGTGAAGTTTGATTTAGAAGTTAAATCTCCAAATGAGTCAGTCCTTCAAACTGGGTTCTGGCCATGGATTAGAAATGGGGCCAGCAGTAGGCTGCTCTGGGCAGCTGAAATCCTCTTGGGTATCAGCCAGTCCCCAGTCCCCAGAAGCAGACAATGCCAGTGCTCTACACATATTTCCTTGGATCCCTTGATGAGTTTCAAGCACACCACCTTCTGGTGTGCTTTCACTCCCAACAGCCTTCACCCAGGCCTCTACTGAAGGACAATCCACAGACTGCTAGAATCCACTTTGCTTAAACCAGCAGCACTCACAGTCTGATGTGCAGATCAACAGCATCGGTATCACCTATGAACTTGCTAGAAACACAAATTCTTGGGACCTACCCCAGATTTTGCAGATTAGAAACTTTAGAGCTAGGACCCAACCACCAGTATTTTAACAAGCCTAGATGATTCTGATGAATGCTCAATACATGGAGACACAAGGGACTGGGAATTTATATTTTGAGATGGGGGCAGGGGAGGCAGCCCTTAGTCAAGGCTGACAGGGATATCAAGGCCACAGCTCCCTTACCCCTGGTGAAGACAACTCAGAGGTGGAACTCAGAATTCCCCTGCAGAGGTGAGTCAAAATTACCCTCCATGTGACTCTGTTGATAGCACAACCATACCTGTTCTCCTTCCCTTCACTCCCTTGTCCCACTTCCCCATCCCCCTGCCAGAAGTTCCTAAGACTGCTTCCTAATAAATCAGTTTCATATGAATGCTCAGCTCAGGGTCTCCTTCTAGGGAACTATAGCATATATATTTCTTTAGTGAAAACCTTCAACTGGCTGCAGCCCAGTGGCCTGGCATTGCATTATCAGCGGTTATTAGATGCAAAGCACCACACTAGATGCTGGGGATACCAAGACAAATAGGTCATTCTCTCTTCCCTTAGAGAAGTTGGGACTAGTGGTGGCAGTGGCGAGGAGGCAGTCTCATGAATGGAGATATTGTCAATAGAACAATATTGCCATTCTCAACAGTGCCAGGGAAACACTTTGCCCAAAATTTCTGGAAGAAGCAATAGACCAAGTAGATTGTTGAAGGGTGGAAAAGGATTAGTGTCAGAATATGAAAAAGGTACAAAAGATTACAACCAAAACTATGGGCCAAACGTGGAAGTGAGGAGCAGAGAAGCACTGTGTGCAATGTGTTATTTGTGTGGTGTCAAGTTCAAATTGCAGAAATGCAGGCGATGAAACTGCAGACATGAGAAGTCCTAAAGCATAGGGCAATTTCTGTGTTTATTTCATATCATGGACTTTATTCTGAGAGTGACTGGTAGCTATTAACAGATTTAAGCATAAGAGTTACATGTTTAGACAGCTCATAGAGAGATCCTACTAGCTGACTTTAAGACGGGCAGCTCTATTGGCCAGGAGACCAGATCAAAGGCTATAGTCATAGTCAAAGCAAGACATGACAAAGGTCTGAACTAGAGGAGAATATGGAACCTAAGAAATATTTGGGAGCTAAGAATGGCAAGATTTGACTGAATAAAAGTGGAAATGAACTATGGGGAGGAAGGAGGTGATGATGTATACAGGTTTCTTATTTGAGTGGCACAATTAACTTAGAGGCATAATCATTTCCATTTTGCCAGTTCAGAGTGAAGACTAAATAAAACAGCCATTCTGAGAATTTCTCCCCTACCTTGGGAAAGTTAGACCCAGATAATATTTTAGTCAATGAAAAACTTCATCAGTGCTGGAAAATACAAGATATCTCTGATTAGCACTGATACAGAATTTCACCGATACTGAATTGCCTAATAAACAAAAACACAGGGCACAATTAATACACAAGTAAGGCATGATTACTTTAAATTGAAAAGATTGTGCAATTTTCCAGTATTTTTAAAGCAATTAATAAAATTCTAATTCTTGAGATAATTGGCTATAGGGCCATACAAAAGTTTTATTAGAAGAGCAAACAATGGAAAGAAGATGTATGCTAGTATGTTGTGGGGATGGAGAAGGTGAAAATGTACTCAACGGGAAATTGAAACAAGGCAAACAGCAAAATGAATTCCACAAATTAATATATGGACAGAAGCAAATGAAACACCTATATTTGGTTCATATATATTACCAATGTTCACCTTTTTAAAAGAAAGATATAACTCAATCAAGCCAAAAGCTCCCTTCAGAAAGTGAGAATCCTCATGGAAATTGCTTGGAAGAGATTTTTTACTGGTGTCACTGGAATAGAACCTTAGTATGTTATGCCTGGGAGGGCTCTAACGTGCAAACCAATCTAGATCTCTCTTCTTGTATTAGTACCAAAAATACAGAGTGGGAGAGTCAGCCCAGGACCTGGTCCCCCTCTTGCCCAAGTGTTCAATTTCCTGCTTCTTAGGAAACAGCTCCCTCCAACAACTGACACAGATGCACCATCACATCCCTCTTCTGCTCTATTTGACTTCATAGTCCTTGGGAGCTGATCTCAAAGGAGTAGCAATAGGGAAATAAATGGACCAGTTTTGGGCTTTCCCCAAAATAACAAAGATGTCAATTGGACTCATCATCCTGCCTCCATCTGAGAAAGGACTGCCCACCAAAGAACTGGATTGGGTAAGATCAAGGGGACAGTGATAGGACTCAAGACACATCCTCACCACCAAAGTAACCACACTGTCTCCAAGAAGTTTATAGTTAAACACTCAATCCAGTTTGAATTAGGTGGTGGTGGTGTTAAGATATATAGTGTGCGTGAGCGCATGTGTGTATGTATATGTGTCTGACTGCCTGTCTGTCTATCTTTCATAAGACATGGACAGCAACTAGTCAGAATGGACAATACCATAGCTACAGCAGGGTCCAGAAGATTTCAGAGGAGAGGCTGGGACAACCAGGAGAGGGAGGAAGGTGAAGGGAGAATGGGGGTCTTTTAAGGGGCTTAATAGTAGAAGCTATTTTTAATCAGTACTAATGCATTTCAATATTTCAACAACTGGCTTGCTCTTGGCAGTGCATAGCAGATGTGTATAAGTCATAGCAGACAAGAGTATTTTTCTTTATTAAACTCTGCACATCCCAGAATGTGGAATATAAGTGGGGCATGGCAGAGAGTCTAAGGACAGTAATGAATTGACTGTAACAGTCTAGGAAACAAAAGATAGAGCAGGCTAGCATTAATAGCTGGAGGAAATGATAATTATCTAATTCAAGAGAAGGATAAAGAAGGGCTTTCATTAAAAGATCTGAAATTCATATTTCAGTGGCAAAGTTAATCTGCCTGGTTTTCCGGAACAGATAAGTGAATGTCAGGGTGAAATATAAGGGACGACAGCATGTCTCAGAGGAGCCTCAGGACCTTTACATGATTACTGGAAGTTTCTGAGGTGTCACAAAGATCAGAACCTGCAACTCCCAAAACACAGTTATCTGTGCAAGTTATCGGAGCAGGACGATGAGTAATGATTCTCCATTCTGGTCCTTTCTTCACCGGCTTGAACTTCCAGGCTTATATCAGCACAGAAATGTCAGAGAACAACTTTGGGCTTTGATCTTGGGTTGGAGGAATCTAAGGGAATCAAAAAATGCAGTGCAAGAAATTGATGGTAGCTGCATCAATCAACTTCCAGATTTTTACAGAATTGGCACATGCAGGTCTGGTGTGACCCTTGCCATAAACACTGCAATTTTAGAAAGCACAAAGATATTCATGGCAGCAGTGTTCAGGATGGCAAAGAAGACATAATGTTTTACTCCATAGAGTTTGCAAGACTAACAATAATACACTCACTAGATGTAATATGACACACACATTAAAATGATGTTTATAAAGCCTTTGTAATAATGTTTGAAAATGTTTCTGTAATATAGTGAAAAGAAAAAATATAAAATCACCTATATAAAATGATTACAACTAACAACAACACAAAACCTAACAACTTAAAAAATCATCAAAATATTAACAGCATTTGGGTATGTGGAATGAAATTTTGAGTGGTATTTTTGTTTTGTGTTTTTTTTTTTAATTTTTATTTTGAAATACCTGCAAACTTGTGAGACAAAATATTACAATCCCATATAAAGAACTCCAACATATCCCTATCCCCCTCCACCCCAGATATCCAGATCCACCAATTTTAACTTTCTGCCACATTTGCCATATCATTCTAACTAGCCATCCATCATTCTATCAGTCCATCTATCTATCTATCCATCTATCTGTGTATCTATCTGTCTATCCATCTATTTATCAATACATTTTCTGAACACTTGAGTGTAGGTCATATGTACATCATGCTCCTTGAACCCTTACTATTGCCATGTACATTTCCTAAAAAATAAAGATGCTCACTTATGTATCCATCTTAAGTCAGTTATCAAAATTCAAGAACTTTAACATTGAGTTAAAGCTTACAGTCTCTATTCTATTCTCTCCATATGTCCCAATAATGTCCTTTTGAGCCTTCTCTCTTCCTTTGTTAGTTCCCATCCAGGATCATGGATTGCCCTTAATTGTCAGTCTCTTAGGTTGCTCTCTCTTTCTTTTTCTTTTTATATTGCAGGAACATACATGTAACATAAACTTTCCCACCTCAACAGCTCCTAAGCATACTACTCAGTGGGATTAATTACATTTACTATGGTACAGTACAAGTGACAGTTTTTCATTATTCAATTTATTAGAAATATTCCAATTTTCTTCAAATAAGCATGTAGTAACAAAATGAACTAAAAACAACAGTGAGCTTTGAATGAAGTGTAGGGAAGATCTCTGTAGACAGTAAACATGGACTTAAAAGAGCAATCACCCTCTTGACTCCAAATTGGTCCAAAGATAGCATAACACTTTGTAGTCCCTTTGCACAAGACCGCCCCTAAACAAAGGCCAATGTCAGGCCTGAGTGTGTATGTGTGCGTGTGTGTGTGTGTGTGTGTGTGTGTGTGTGTGTGTGTGTCTGCTTGAGGGAGATGAGGTGAACTCAGTCAGTGAAGCACACACCTCTGGGATCAGTATTTCTACAGTCTGGCTTGAAAGGTGCTCATAATCCATTCAGGCTGGCTTTAAAATATTTCAGAAATCCAGGAAAATTGTTGGAGCTAGATTCCACATGAATTAGTAACAGGTGAGAAATCACTATCTCAAAATTAACTCCTATATTAATAATTTTTAACTTTTAAAAAAGTATTTACCAATTCCACAGTCTGTGCTTGTATAATCCTCACCACAACCCCTCTCAGGTACATACGATTATAATCTCCATTTTAAGGATGAGGAAACTGAAGCTTAAGCTTAATAGATAACTGCCTAAAAGATACACAGCCAGGAAATGAGGAGGGCAGGATTGGAACAGCATGCTCCCAGACTTCAGGTCTGTATCTTTGACTACTATGCTATATTGTTTCATATTTTTGACACCAGATATATGCACCCAGTCACCATGGAAGTCAGTAGTCTTCACAGATGATCCTTCTTTACCAATGTTTGCTCTAGAATAATACCAGAGAAGGTATTGCATCTTAACCACTAGAGTTTCATACACTGGCCACTTCAAAAATCTAAATGGACCCTATCTCAGAAGTTACAGTTAAAGGAAAATGGTGTAATTGTCTGATGGTTTGCCCTTTTGTTAAATCAGCTTTAAAATGTCACCTATTAGCACATATAAAATCCACTCCATCTTTGTTCTGTTGTGAATTTGATAATTTATTTGAAAGAGTAGATCATATCTCTGAAAGAAATTTAATGGTCTTTGGTCAGAAAGGAAACAAATTCTGACTTGGCTAAGTGAGATGGAACACAGAATATTTCTGATTTACAATTACTTGCTTTATTATCACGGCTCTCTGACAAAAAGAAAAGAAAATTAATCTATAAGTAGGAGGTTCCTCCATCACATGCATCCAGAAACCAGACATATAGAAAACCTGGCCCAAGCAACATAAAACACTGGGAATTCTTTTCCCATACAATTCCATATTCTGAAATCCCCTGAACTCTTGGGCCAAGTAATATAATTATGAGGCAACCTTACACCATCTCCCACCAAAATTTGTTGGAGGAAAAATGTGTGTAACTGGAAGATGAAAACTCTAATAAAAGTGAGGTCTTTTGCAGAATGAGAAATAAGCTGGAATGAGGCAAAAACAACAATGAAAACCATGGACTAAATCTGAGAACAAAATTCTATGGTGAAATTGATTTCATCATGAAATACCTTCCCAAATCAAGAGTTAAATGCAGGAGGCCTTTCTGTGTTTCAGTTCCCTCATCTATAAAGTGGAAACAGTAATAGTACCTACTTCATAGGGTTGTTGTGAGGATAAAATAAGTTAATATCTGCAAAGTGCTTGGTACTCAGTAAGCACCATACACATGGCTGTACCATTAATATGCATGCAGATATTCTGCTCTACCACTTCTTTTAACATAAAAACATATTTGTGAAATTATGTACTCAATATTTATATTTGGATCCCCCCAAACTCCCAACTCACTGTGCAAAACCTTGGCAAGATAGCATCTGATCCCAAGCCAGCTCTTAAGCGCCTGTGGATCCAGATACATCCCTGCTCTTACGGTTAAACATCCCTTCTGTCAGATAATTTGTCGCAGTTATGTCCACACCACCACTCAGATGGAACGGGATCTGCTATCCTCCTGCTCATTGTCAGTCTAGATGCAATCTGAGAATTGGAGCTGCCTGAATTATGCAAATTCGCAGTGACCCAGAGGAGGCACTTCGTAAAATATTGTCCACTGAGAAAATAAAAGAACCCATTTTCCCCCGATTGCATTTTCTTAAATCTATTTCCACAAATGTAGTCTGGTTATTATTCCTTAACACAGAAACCATACCATCTGAAAACGTTTTGTATAAAGAATGAGGCCTTGGTAAGAAGGAACCTGCTTCACCAACTCTTCCTCCTCAAAGTGTGGTACTTAGACCTGCAGCATCAGCATCCCTGCGGGCTTGTTACAAAATGCCAATCTCATGCTCCACCCTGTCTATCGCCTCAGAATCTGCGTTTTAAGAAGAACCCAGAACATTCCTATACACATTAAAGTTTGAGAAGCACAGAGCTACCCAAGCAGGTACTTTATCTGCAATGTCTCTTTTATTGAAAGGGCCATTTGCAGAATGATACTGGGCTGGTTGTTGGGTGGGCGAATAAAGTCAAGATTAGGCTAAATTGATAGTCAGCATTGCAATGCACCTCAGCAATCATTTTGGAACCAAAGACAGCTAGCTAGCCTCTCCTTGATTTTCTCTAATGTCCCTTGTTATTTACTTATTAAAGCTTGAAAAGGCAGATGCAGCCTCACCTACAGCAATCCAGGAAACAAAAGTGAGTCATCCCACTCCACGATTAGAACAGGCTCTGCCTATCGATTCCTAGCTGGGTACGCCCACAAAGATGAATGAGAAGCCCGGCCAGACATTCACCCCTCTGCGAAATGCAGCTCAGAAGGCAGCCTCCAAGGTAATGAGTACCTCGGCTGGAATTAAGGAATTTCAAGAGATTCCAACAAGAATAAAAAAGAGAGAAAGGAAAATAGCTCAATGAATCACTCTAATTCTGGAGCTACTCAAGACATGAAAGAAAGCATGAGTCTATTTACACGACTAACACCAACAATTCAGAGAAGTGACTTAGCAAACAAGGAAGCTGGAATGCGATCACTCAAGATAAACTTAGAAGGGAATTGTACCCTCAAAGAGAGTCATGGGAGATGTCCGAGTTTCAAATTATACCTCAGGGTTGCCAGTCACTAGAATTGTGCCAGTCCCCTTGTCACTTTTGTCTTTGTCCAGAAAGTATATTTTACTATTGAATGTAATTCAGCAAGTAACAATTGGGCACCAATTACATACCTGGCATGCTGGAAATTTCCAACACAAAGGTGATTCACTCTGTTCCCTCGAGGAGTTTACAGTCATTCATGATGCTGTGCTGAATGTGAGCATCTATTTCAGTTGTTTGACAAAATTTGCTATTTTCACTCATAAATGCTCTATTTAATCCGGAAGGGGAGGACAGTGCTGGGAGTTGGAGGTGCAGAAAGTACCCTCTAGGCAATGGGTCCTAAAGAAGGCCCTGATGATATTAAAAACAAAATCTTTAACATCTTTAACATATGTAGTGGTTTCCAAAACACTTTCAAATAAGCTGCTGATTTTTATGCTTCCTATGAAGCAGGTGGTAAGTGCTTTTACTCCTGACTTAACAGACAAAGGCTTGCCGCTCAGAGTGCTCAAATGAGCAGCAATGCTAAAGAGTGGCAAAAAAAAAAAAAAAAGTGAACTTAGATTCCATCTCTCAATCTACGTCTCTGTTTATTTTTCCAACTTGTAAAGCAACTTGTCCACATACCTTATTTCACTCTAAATTAGATCTTAAAAGACTCTGGGTAGTAGAAAGCAGTAGGAGCCATGGAGTCTGATTTTTGGATGAGAAACTGAGATTCAGACTGGTTTATTAACTTTTCAAGTGGCTCTAGCAATGGGTTGTCAGAAATGACACTGGGCACTTTCTTCTGCACTCTGCTTCCCTGATGTGGGTGCTCTAAAATCCATTTCCTCTTCTTCTTTTGCACCTGACTTGAATATATTTCACATCCTCTCTTGCAATTAGGTGTAGTAATGTGCCTGAGTTCTGGCCATTGCAATGGCTATGTAAGCAACATGTGCCTCCTCCAGGCTTGATCCATAAAACACGCTCCTTCAAGCCTTTTCCCTTTGTGGCTGACCAGAATGGAGATGACAATGACAAACTTGGAAGATATGCACTGAAGAACACAGAGCCACAGTCAGCCTAGGTTCCTGAATGAGTGCTTGGAGCAAAGTCACTTTCTCTCCTACCCACCAACAACCTCAAACTGCCCTGAATAAGAAATAAACTTCTTTTCTCCAAAGAAGATATGCAAATGGCCAATATATACAGGAAAAGATGCTCAATGACATTAGCCATTGGAGAAAAGCAAACCAAAACCACAATGAGATACTATCACACATCCACTAGAAGGGTTACTGTTTTTTAAAAAAATAGAAAATTACAGATGTTGGAGAGGATATGGAGGAATAAGAACACCCATTCATTGTTAGTGGGGACATATAATGGTGAAGCTGCTACAGAAAACAGTTTGATGATGCCTCAGAAAGTCACATATAGAATTACCATATGACTCGGCAATCCCACTTCTTGGTATATACCCAAAATAATTGAAAGCAGGGACTCAAACAGTTATTTATTTGCACACCAATGTCCAGAGTGGCATTATTCACAATTGCCAACAGGTGGAAGCAACCCAAGTGTCCATTAACAGAAGAATGGATAAGCAAAATGTGATATATACATACATTGGAATATTATTCAGTCATAAAAAAGATTGAGGTTCTGATGCAGGCTAAAATATGGGTGAACTTTGAAGACATCATGTTGAGTGAAATGTCAGACACAAAAGGCCTAATACTATATTATCTCACTGTTTGTGGTAATGGAAGAGTTTTGGCAATGGATGATAGTGATGGAGGCAAAACTTTGTGAACGGAATTAACACTACTGAAATGTATATCTGAAAAGGGAACAGAAGGGAAGTTTTAGGTTATAATGTAAATTAACACAAAAAAACACATAGAACTGTACAAGACAAAGAATGAATCCTAATGTATACAGTGGGCTAAAGTTAATAGCATAATTATAATAATATTGTTTCATTGATTATAACAAAAGTATCACACTAATGTAAAATGCTAATAGGGAAAACTGAGTGTATGACGGGCATATACAGTAATTCTACTTTTTACATGATTTTTCTGTAATCCTAAAACTGCTCTAATTCAAAAAAAAAAAAAGAAAAATTTTTTTGGTGTTGAGTCATTCATTTGGGTCTACTTGTTACAGTGGTTAGACTATCCTAGCTACAACACACAGCCAGCCCCGCATGCCAGCTCATTTTGGGCATCAGTAGCAGCAGCTCACCTGTTCAGCTTTACAGAGATTATCACACACATCCCTGCACTGATGCTGCAGGACACTCATAATTCATGGAGCCAAAATAACTTGGGGAGATGAGACCAGGCACAGCCATTTAGAGACAGCATGGGAAGGCTTTGCAATCAAACATCCCTCGGGCCAGCTCTGCAAAGTCTGGCTATTAGCTGAGCCTTGGTCTCCTCATCTGTAAAATGGGGGTTAAACATAGCAATAAGGTTATAGGGAATTTTAAGCCATATCACAATCTATATTATATGATATGTTTGGCACAGACCCTGGGACATAACGGATACTTGGTAACAAGCAGATATTTTAGTATTTATCAGATGCACTATCAACACTGTACAGCTAAGGTGGTTAAGTGTGGAGAAGCACAGACGTGGGCTGCCCTTCACTTGTGTTCAAAGGAGGGCACGGCTAAGAAAGACAAATCAAATGACAGAAGTTAGGGCTATTGATGTGAACAGGACAGACAAGTTCATAAAAAGGAACAAATGTATATTTGGTTCCAGCACTACTGAATTTTAATAATAATTTTAGACCAACCCGTCAACATAAGCAACAGCTACTTATCAGTAAAATGTCTTTGTCATGCCAGTCGTAGGAAGGCTTTAGATTGCTTTTTACTCACAGACTACATAAACAAAACAGCATGTAACTCAAGACATTATTATGCCTCTCACAGTCTTTAAGGGAACTCTAGAGTGTTAGAGAGAATTAAATTTCCTTCTCAGATGGTCACTGGCCTTAAAGATAGGATCATAATGTTTGTTTTATGGCTTATTTCTTTTATTCCTTTATCTAGTAATTTTGAAACTTTATTTTGGAAAGTTCCTGTTTACCATAGTGCTTAATAAACACAGACACACAGACACACAAACAGATACATGGTCTTCCCATTGCTTCAAACCTAATCAAACTACCACCTAAATAAAATGTGCCCTTATCAAATGATAGTCACGCAGTTTTCTAATTCCAAATCTCACATCATTCAATACTGCGATATAACCGTATTTAGTTACATTGTATGTTACCAGTTAAATTCATTCACATTGACAGCAAGTACCTTCTTCCTGGATTCTCAAACCATCAGGAGCTGTCTTTTCTGCAGAATAATAGATGATTAGATCTGAAAGCACCTTCAAAGATGGGCTGTTGGATTTTTATGCTGTTGCTCAGCCACATTCCCTTCAGGTATTTTAGCGTTCATGCTGACTTATGGCAGGCTGAGCTTGCATTCTCTGCGGCGACACTGACAGAAAACCCACCGTCCCCCATGCACAGCCCACAAAGGGGGCTGCTGGCTGAAGCCTGGGCATGTCTGCTCTGAGCTGTCTCATTTCAACTCCCTCTTCTCCATCCTCGGGGCCACCACCCTGCTCAGTGCTGCTGTGTCTCTAACACCACAAGCAAATCTCCCCTTTTAACAAAGAACTGTTGGCAGGTGAGTACATCTAACAAGAAATGACTTTGTTTTATTTTTTTGTTATTTTTTTTTTAAGGTTAAACTATTTTTGAAAAATGATACCAGTTTTCAACTGAGTTACACAAAGTGTTCTTTACATGGGTATAAATAGATATTCTTTTATAGATATATTTAAGTAAAAATAAATAAGTCTATGTAAATAAAATTATTAGGAAATAGTAAACAAAAATCATGGGGAGGGTAAGGTAATGACTAAATAGGGAAATATCATTTAAAAGCAATGATAGTCTCTTAACCTGATACAGATTTATAGTATGCAAGTGCTATATTCATTAAAAACGAACAAACAAAAAAAAACAAAACAAAACAAATTCTTTCTCCAATGCTTACCTTTGCCTTCTAAGCTCTATATAAAATTTCATCAGTCTGGCATCCAAGCCCCTTTAGAGTATGTTCTGATACCACTCTGATATTCTCTCTTACTATTCCTTTATGCCTCTAGACTATAACCAAAATGAACTTTGAAAGTCTACTCCACACTTTCTTATCTGTTTTTGCTTATGTTGTTTCCTCGGCTTAGAACTCTCTCTTTATTTTCTTCCAAAGAAGTCTTTGCAATCCCTGTTTTCTCTAAAGTACTCCTAGAGCATATCCATTGGCATTTATTATAACTTCCCTTATTTAATAGCTTTTCATATCAAAATTACCCAGGAAGTTTTTAAAACTCAGATGCTTTAGCTCCAGCCTCAGAAATTCTGATTTAATTTATATAGAGTGCAGCCTGGGCATGCAGATCTTTAAAACCCCTCCGGGAGAGTCTAGTGTGCAGCAAGTTTTTTATTTATTGAGAACTACTGTTCAGTAGACACTCAGGATCCCCCTAAACCCCTGCTGCTGGACAGCCAGCTCCTCACGCTGGCTTGTCTTTGCATAGAAGGAACGGTGTTGGGGAAAGACTTGAGCATACACTTCAGCTTTCTGAATGGAGCTGGGCCTGAGCTTCCTAAATCCATCCTGGTCCTGTTCCAGGACACCCAAGTCTCTGGTGTATTTAATATCATGATTCTATTACATTATTGTGCAGCTGATTAGAAACAGAGCACCAGGAACAGGAAGGCACCACAGTGATTCAGCCAGGCTTTGCACTGCTTCCCCATCTAGGAACTGTATCATGCAGGTTATTTTAGGTTGTTAATTAGACATGGGAAAAATAGCCATCTGGTGCCACCAGCTACGGATACCATAAACTTTTTCTTCAATATCCATATTATATGTCACTTTTTTATAAACCAATCACCACCGATTAGATGAACCACTGTTTTCAGCATGACCACGCCATGACACATGTTGAGTACAGTCTATTTCAAGAGCAAACAGTTAGTTTAAATGGGTGATATTATAACTCATGGTTTATCAAGGCATGACCCTGAGCTGTAACTGGAGAAATGATTTAAGGACCGAAAACATCCAGCATGATCAAGAGTTCCTGAAATCTCTGCCAGACTCCAAGTTATCTCGTCATTGTTTAAAGGACACTGTCGGCTTTCTTTTCTGTGAGTTCTTCCTTTTGACAGTTTACATGTTTTGTTTTATGCTCCATCTCTCTCAGCCTCCCAGAGGCCTAAATCAGTGAGAAATGGCATGCCATTTTATCCCAAAACATTTATTAATGACAGGCCAATTTCTGTATCATCCAAACTCACGTGTATATCCAAATCCATCTTTGAAAATATTTCAAGTCGGCCTTTCTAAAGTCTTCCATTACTCTGCCTGTAGAAAAATGACATAAATTCTACATTTCATGGAAAAACTGTTCAGGGGTAGGCTCTGGCTAGCTTAACTGAAAGCCAGAAACATGCAAGTCATTTTCTTTTCAGTGATTGCCACTAATAGCTTCCTATTTTCTCATTTTTCTCTTTCCTCATCTATGTCTGCTGAACATTGTTACCAAGTCTTCTAGGCATCTCTCTTTCCACTTCCTTAGCATATGCTCCAACATCGCACTCTTTTTTATCCCCCGAGTTTGGCCTCAGGTTTGGGCACCAGCTCTCCTCTAAGTGTGTGGGTCTACCAGGAGCACTGGCATCTCCCTCACGTCTTCTCTGACTCTGGCAGTGCTTACCCTGGTGACAGGGAAAGCCACAGCTCCCAGGATAAATAGATTCCAGCACAGTAAAGACATGGGTTTATGCCATAACAAAAATGTGCATGAACTAGAAAGGGGAAAAAAAAAAATCCCAAAAAGTAAAAATACTTTTTTAACACTCTGAAATTTAGAGAACTGCTTGGTTTATTTTCCTTAATGTTATTATAACTTTACTATTAGAATGTTAAACTTTTAAATAAAAATTTGAGCATTTAAAAAATTTTTCAACCTGAAGTCTCTAAAATATCTATGGATCATTTAAAAAAAAGGAAGTGGGGTTGTGTGGTGGGTACTCCAATGAAAAAGTCAGAAAATAATGAATAATGAATACCTTTGCAGATGCAGATTTAGTGTGCAGACATAGGAAACTGGCCCATCCTCCTATGCATAGCTGACTCTATGAATTAAAGTATACTTCCTTCCCACTTTGTTTTCCTGTATCTCTGAAGCCTTGCATTTGGTTCCCCGGCTCCTCTGCACTATTTCTTTTGCTTCTCTCTTCCACCCCACTTTACAGCTGTAGGGTGACATCTAACACATCCTGGCAACACATGCTGGCAGGAGCAGGTGCCAAAGCAGCAGACTGTGGGAAAAGCAGAGGATCCCATGAAGGTTGGGCTCTGCCTCATCGGCCCCAGCTGACCTTCTCTCCCCATCCTGGTCCCAGGGACAGGGCAACCCCAGTATAAAGACACTGATGTTGCTTCCAAATATACAGCATTCTTCCAGGTTTATGGAAAGCCAAGCATTGCCTCAGCTGGTCAAAACTCCTCTGGATTTTCTTCCACCTCCCAGGAACTGCTGAGGGATTGCACGCTCTGTATTCCCCCACACCACTACCCAGTAAAAGGGAGCAGCAGAGCATCAGCAGTTCATAAGAGCTAAGAGCCAGGCCCTGCAGTTAGATCTGGGTTCAAATCCAACCTCAGGTACTTGCTAGCTCCAGGACCCTGGACATATTCTAGTGTGATCAGTTGTCATTTTCTCATTTATAAAATGGCTTTTATGAGAATTCATTGGTATACTCTGTATTAAAGGGCTTAACCACAGTAAATGTTCAATGCACAGTAATTTTTATCACATGACCACTTTCGGACTTAGGTTTTCAGGCTGAACTGACAGGCAGGGAACTTGGGGCAATTTTCTATCTATTTCAAGAGGGACACATTCTTTACGTTAGGCATAAAGGTACTTTTGTAACAGATCTGAAGTTCTGCTTCATTCTCCCCACTCAAAGAGGATCCAGAGAAGAGAGAATAGATAAAAGTTCTATGTAGGCTATATTATGACATTTCTTTCATTCATTCACTCATTCATTTTTTTATTCAACAAGTATTTATTGAGCATCAATTATATACCAGACTGTGTTCTAGGTGCCTGGGATATAACATTGATAAAAGTAAATTTCCTGACCCCTGGAACTTAGAGACTAAGGGAAGAGATACTAAATAAGTAAACAAATACACGTGCACACATGTACACATGCTCATTTGTTATACCACAGGTGGTGATGGGTGCTTTGAAGAGAAACAAAACATGGTAGGAAAAATAAGAGAGCTGAGATGGTGGGGGTTGATTACCTGTTTCAGATGGTTTGTAAGGGAGCCTCTATAATAAGGTGATGTTTGAGTAATGCCTTCTCTGGGGACCTCCTAGGAAAATGTTCTTAAGTAAAATAAAAACTCCACAGGTACCCAGAAACTATAGCATACACAAAATGCAGAGAAAATCATTTTTAACATCTGCCATTCCTCTATATGACAAAATTAGTTTTGGTGATAATCATGAAATGGAATGAATACATTTCATGTATACACTAAAACATTCACTCACCATACACCTCCTTCTACTTCTAATGTATTTCATGGTGTGTCTCTGTGCACACACTGAAATCATCCAAACTATTACCTGACTTGTTAACACAGTCTGCATTTTCTTACACCTCTGAGGTAGTCTCTGCTTGTAACTTTCTCCCTTTCCTTCCTCTATACTCATTCAATACTATTGTATTCTTTTGCAAACCAGGTAAAATACTGATGCAGAACTTTTCCTTGTCCTCCCTTGATGAAAGTAATACCTCCTTTTTAATAAACTTCTGTCTCTTGATGGCAAGCAAGGCAGTGAATGGGAGTACACATAATTATGAGACATGATGTCTTATAATCAAGTTTGAGAGACAAAACATAGAAATATGCCCAGATTTTACAAGGCAGAACCATGTACCTTGCAGTATCCAAATGTTAAACACAAATAAAAACCATAGAATGACAGAACTGACATAACTCAAGGGCTGTTTCTTGGTCTTTACAATCACTGTGCTCTCATTGTTTATTTGGGATCTACTATTATTAGCATATAGGGAAATACAGTACCACAGAGGCTAGAGACACAAGCTGTGCCTGAAGCAAGAGAAGGATTCCAGAACTGCTATTACTTATTCTCGAATGAAAAACCAAGGCTGTGTGTGCCGTTGGCATAACTGGGACTTCTCTGACTTAACTTCCACGTAGAATACAATGTTTATTAAATATTAGTGATATTAATTAGAAGGTGTTAATTTGGAGCTTCCAAGTATTATTAAAACTTAACAGTAACCACAGCAACAAATTATTTGTTGGGGGGGGTAGTATTTTATCACTAACATTGTTTAGAACTGCTAGTGTTTGGTGATTCATAAAAAGCAGAACAACTCTTAGTGGGTTATATACTAGTTTTTAAATTCCCTATGCACCCTTAGTACCTGCACCCAGTGTGTGCTGTCCCACCACCCTGCCCCAGGTATGCCAATGATGAGGTATCTGTGACCCCTCTCTCCTCATTTCCAGATACAGTGAGCCCTTCTTCCAAATAGGTTTCAGACTCTCTCTCTCTCATGAGCACTTCAGACCTTGGAACACAACAGCATGTATCCTGAAAGTAAAGGGATCTACACAAATGCTGACACTCAACAGAAAAGTTTAGTTGATGCCCATAGAAATGAGAGTCACACCTTCATGTTTCTAAGAAAGATTATCATTTCACTTTTAGGGGCAAATAACAGATATTTACTGAGTGCCTATAAGGTGTAAGATGGCAAGCAAGGCAGTGAATAGGAGTACACATAATTATAAGACACGATGTTTTATAATCAAGTTTGAGAGACAAAACATGAAAATATGCCCAGATTTTACAAGGCAGAAAACATAGAGCAAAAAATTCAAGAGACAGAAGTTTATTAAAAAGGAGGTATTACTTTCATCAAGGGAGGACAAGGAAAAGTTCTGCATCAGTATTTTACCTAGTTTGCAAAAGAATACAATAGCATTGAATGAGTAAAGAGGAAGGAGAGGGAGAAAGTTACAAGCAGAGACTACCTCAGAGGTGTAAGAAAATGCAGACTGTGTTAAGAAGTCAGGTAATAGTTTGGATGATTTCAGTGTGTGCACAGAGACACACCATGAAATACATTAGAAGTAGAAGAAAGTGTATGCTGCACAGTGGGGTACTGTTAGGCAAAATATATGTCTGTTATTGTTATCTACTTAGAGATAAAGTATGGTTTTAGGTGACGTGTATAACTGCCACATTGACAAGGGGTGGACTGTGATGGTTAGATTCATGTGTCAACTTGGCCAGGTGATAGTACCCAGCTGTCTGGTCAAGCAAGCACTGGCCCAACAATTGCTGCGAGGACGTTTGTGGCTGGTTAATAAACCAACAGGCTGGTTTATTAAATTATCAGTCAGTTGGCTGCAGCTGTGACTGATGACTCACCGAAGGGCATGTCTTCCACAATGAAATAATGCAATTAGCTGGATTTAATCCAATTAATCAGTTGAAGACTTATAAGCGAGACAGATAGAGGACCCTCACTTCTTCTTTGGCTGCCCAGCGAAGCATTTCCTGAGGAGTTCGTTGAAGTTGCCAGTTCATTTCCTGAGGCGTTCATCAGACATCTTCCTTGGAGTTGACAGTTTGCTGACTGCCCTACAGAATTTGGACTCGTGCATACCCACAGTTGCGTGAGTCACTTTTATAAATTTTATAATCATAGATACCTCTCATTGATTCTGTTTCCCTAGAGAACCCTAACTAATAAAGGGCCCTAGGGTGATCTGCAAGGCCAGGTTAAGGAATTTGATTTTATAGACAGTTGACAATCACCAATACTTTAAGAAAAGAGATAACAACTAAAGTGGCATTTTAGGAAGATGAATCTGGTAGTAGTATGAAATAAGGGCTGAGGTAGAGGGAGGAGAAAAACTGTAAGACTTAATGAAATCCAAACTCAAAATGTGAATTTATTTCTAATTTGAAGAATATAGAGAGAAGGATCTAAGGAAAATAGCCATACAGGCATCTGGGAAAGACCTTTTCAACTCCTTGATGTGGTATTCCATGTGAAATGTTCTTAACTAAAGATTCCTGAAGAATCCATATACAGCAGAAGTCAGAAAGGCAAATAATTCCCTTTGAACATTAGAACTCAAATGTTGGTTTCTCCAGTAAAGCCAACAGAAGCTGTCCATCCTCAAAACCGAGCTAAAGAATCACTTGCATGATGTTCCCAGGAAATTCTGTTGGGTGGTTTGTCCCACCATGGGACAGCCTGGCCATAAGTCAGATGATACACTGATGAAACCTTTGGGCCCTTTTAGGGCCTCTATTTCTAACTCTATTATAGAAAGTAAAAGTATCTTCTATGATATGCATTAAAAGACCAAAGCCAAAACCCAAACAAAAAAAAAACAGCTATATTTTGCTCCTCTGGATAAGCTGTATTTCAGGGCTGCCCTTAATTTGTGATTTCTCCTGTGTTGCTTAATTCACCTCTCCTCTTTAAATAAAGCTCCCTACAAAAAACACTCAGCTATCTAAAAGAGAGAGAGAAAAAAAAAATACCCCATTCTGATTTTTGAGTTGCTTTAAAGGAAAAATGTAAGCTAAGAGGGTTTAAGGCAGCCAGTATATTTATTGTCTTTATTATAGATAATCTGCTTATTCTCAAGCATGGTCCCTATTATAAATTTGGTGTTGCAATTGTCCTCTCTTCATGCTACTCAAATTAAAAGTGAAAAATAATGCAATTAAAATATTTCTGAATCAAGCATCAACATCCTTGTGCTAAAGCCATTTCTTTTTCCTTTTTTTTTACCAGTAAATATGAGTATTTATGTGAAGGTTTCTCTTAGGAGTTTACCAAAGAGACCCCACATCCTAGGAGGTGTGGGTAGGATTTTGAGTTTCTGGAAGGCTGAGTGAGCAGACTGGATGAGTGATCTCCTCTGTCTCAGCATGCCAAAATCCTTAAGATTATACTTTAGGAAGTGGGAGAATATCTATTTTGAGAGCCACAGGTAAAGAGATTTTTCCCAAATTCAAGATGCGGCTTCATTTTCTTAAACTGCAGATTTCAATTTCCACTGAAACAAAAATAACCCACTTTTCAATTCCTGTAAAAATAGAGAGAGCGTAAGAGTGGGAATAAAAAGGCACAACACCAAGGTGGCAGAGAAGGAGAGGTTTTCACCATCTGAAATCAGTGCTGTTCGTTGCCTGATTCAGTCTCTATCAGGGCGATTTTCACACTTTAAAAAAAAACACATCTTTCTAAACATCATGAATAATGGATTGAAATTTCTGAAATCCCCTTCCTTTCCCTCCACAATTTAAATCAAGCTCTTTCAAAGCCAACATACTAAGTCTTGATTGAAGTCTGAAAAGGTTATAAATAGTGAAGGTTGAAAGTTTTCCACAAAGGTAGACAGATGAAAAAAATTTTCTCATACTATACACAGGCGAAATGTATTCAGCAGCTCATTATCAGCACCATCCTCCTTCATCACTGCTCTGTTGTCTTGAAAGAACACAAAGAACAAAACTGGGCCGTGATAGCATTGCTGGTCTCCAAGATGAACCCTCTGCATATATTTCTTGCCTTCCCCAAACTGGGCATATAGTGCCATTGTTTTAAGCCAAATTTATCACAGGAAAGCTGTTTGTGGCTTAAATTTTAATACTCTCTCCCTCTGCTGCTGTGCATTGTTTAAGAGCTGAATGCTCTGTGTACTCCATGGGAAAGAAGCTTACACCTGTAAACCATTTGCTGAGTGGCAGTTTCCAAGCTGGAAGATTTTTCCTCTTGCTTCAAAATTCCTCCAGGTTTCATCTGAAACTCTGCCCAATGAGCTGTATCTGGAGTTAAATCATGTCTCAGGAACACCAGGTTTTACAGAGATGTCAAATGCTGGAAGTCTGGCTGGGGCAATGGGAGAAGATGCTTCATGGATTGGGTGGAGTGGGCTTCATAGTAAGTGGCATTTGTATAGTGTTTTAAAATCTCCAAAGTATTGTCGCAAATCCTGTGTTCTCAGAACAGCCAGGTGAGGTTGTTCTGTCTCTCATGCAGTTCCGAGTAACTTTCATCCAACAAATATTTATTGAGCGACTAATAAATGCTAGGATACAGGGGTATACACATGATGGTCAATGTCTCTGCTTCCATGAGCTTCGGGTTGAGAGAAGAGACACAAATGAATCATCAGGATAACTCAAGATAGTGAGAAATTCCATGAAGAAACCCCTTCGGGGTAACGTGTTAAGAGAAGAGCCACAGGTGGGAAGACTTCTCTTAGAGGTCACCTTGGAGCTGAGAACCGAACAGCAAGCCATGCAGTGATCCAAGGGTGGGGCATAGCAAGCAGAAGGAAGTGCAAGTTCAAAAGCTCTAAGGCTGGAATACACTTGGCCTGTTCTAAAAGCAGAAAGAAGGCCACTGTGACTGGAGCTGAGGGAGAAATGATGAGAGCTGAGTGAGTCAGAGAGGTGTGAAGGTTCTACCTGTTTGTAGACCATACATAGAGAAAAAAGAAGGAGGAGAAGGAGGAGGAGGAGAGGTTGGGCTCGTATTTGTTAATGCTTACTATGGGACAGGCTTTGGACCAAGTTCCCAGCCATGGTGGGGCTGGGGCTCAAACCAGGTTCTCTGACTCCAAGTCCTGTACATCCACACCATGCTGCCTCACCCACACCAACATCTGGAAGGCCAGGTTTGCTCCACACAAGTGGAAAGGAAGGGAAATAGAAGGAACATGGGTATCCTCAATCCTATATAGGATCCTTTTTACTGCTGGCCTATCTCCTGCATAATTTTACATGAGGGTCATATTTTTGGTTCAAATTTTAAAAGTTGGAATTTCTCTAAATCTTAAGGAATATTTGCCATCATTTCCTATCCTTGGAGGCCTCCAGGTTGGAAAATCAGCTGACTGGTTCTACAGTTTGGGGTAAATCCAAGCACTACAGATAGAATATAATTATCAGAGGCAACTGAAAAAGTGACTGAAAGAAAAGATAAAACATATTTAATGCCTCCAGGAAATGAATCCAAATGGATCTTGATTGGTGTTGCAAGGAGAATGCAATAAAACTTCTTTCCCCCACCCTCCTTTAAGCAAATTTGAATACTCTATTTCTCACAGCTTTTACATGAAATCAAATTGCTTTAGAAACCTGTCAGATTGAATTAGCAAAAGCAGACAGTTATTCAGAGGGATGCCAATGTAGCATTATTGAAAACTGATGGTCGGAGGACTTCCTGCAGCATTATTCAGGGGCAATAACTTACTTTCATCACCATGTGTCAGTGTGAGCAAGTGATGAGCTTCCTGTGGTTTGGGGATTAAACTTTCTTAAAAGTCCATCGGTAAAGATGAGAAGTCCTACACTGTCAGTGAAGAGCGCAGAGAGAATATCTGCATTCATCAATGGCTTGGGAGAATAATGAAACAAGAGCACCCCACAGGTTGGTCTCACATGGTGGTCACTTGGCATGGACTGTAACCAGCAACAGAGACCCTTTTGGTAACCCCGTAGAACATCCAGCTTCTGGAAGACCCTTGGCCTTGAAATCAGGGCAAACTCAAAGGCTATGAGAATTGGTGATAAGTAACATGGACATGTGAAATAACATGCTCTCCTTTCTGATCTTAATGGTTGGCCATCTCCACAGAAAACCCTTCCATAATTATCCTATTTCACCCTGCCTCATCACTTTCTGTAATGTTACCCTCATAGGTTCTTTTCTTTCTAAGTCTTGGCAATTTTTGACTTCACCTTATTCATTCTGTTACTGGCCTGGCTATTTTCTATCCCTTCCACACCAGAACATAATTTCTATGAGAAGTGGGATTTTAACCATCTTAGCGTCAGTCCCCAGGAACAAGTGTGCATAGCTTCACTCAATAAATATTTATTGAAAGAATTTTGAATTCACTAAAATTGTACTGTAGCAGAAGCCATTCTGTGTGTCCAGCTGAAATACAAAGTCTGCTATAAGCTGATATAGGCAGTCACTATGAACTGTCCTCAGCTCTTGATGACCAGAGACAGGCTTTATGTCTAATGGTTTCTTTCCAGAGGAAATCTTCGCTGTGGAATAGCTGTGGAGGAATTTTAAGTCTCCAGATAATGTAAAAATGCTCCTTAACAGGCTCAAGAAAAATTCCATCCAACTCCTCAAGTCTGCTTCTTTGTCAATATGATGAGAACCTTAGATTAGATTTTCTCTGAGATTTCTCCAGCTATAAAAGTCTAATATTTTGCCTGCAACTTTGTATTTTGGAAATGTTTAAGTAAACAAAAAAGTTGCAGGAATTTCACAATGAACACTCAGAATTTCCAACTGTTAACCTTATGACACATTTGCTTTTCATTCCATGTACATATGTATATATGTCAATGAATGTCTGCATGTGTGTAATTATGTGTGTATGTGTACTCTGAGAGTTAGTTGTAGACATCGTGACTTCACTCTTCAATAGTTGAACACAAATCTCCTAAATACAAGAACAGTCTCCTATAATACAATGATCACACATAGGAATTTGAAATTGATAATACTATTTTCCAATATTCATTTGGACATAAAATATTTTTCATAGATTTTTTTTTTATCTAGGGCCCAATCATGGATCACATATTACATTTATTTGTCTTATCTCTTTAGGCTTCTTTAATCTAAAAACTTCCCCAGAAATGGTTTTCATTTTTTCCTTTTTGTCCTGTCCTTTAAAGAATCCAGGACAGTATTTTTGCAGGATTTCCTTTCATTTTCATTTGTCTGACTGTTTCCTCCAAATTACCGTGAGGTTAAAATCTAACATTCTGCATATCTAACATGACAAATATAAAATATAATTGAAATATCACAGGTTCCCAAAAGGAATTTTTAGCTTAAATTATCAAGCTAATTGAAAAATAAAGACATTATATTTGCATAGTTGCTAAAAACAAATGAGTAGGCTGGCTTAACAACAGGAATCTATGGAAGCATTGTTTCAGAGACTAGAAGGCTTGCTTCCTCCCAGGGTCAGTATCTTCTTAACTGGCAATTTTGGGGGGTTCCTTGGCTTTTTTGTCACATGGCAATGCACTCGGTGGCATCTTCTCCTTTCCTTCCGGTTTCCATTGCCTTCCAGCTTCTGGCTGCTCCACCCTGGCTTCTCTCTCTGTCCTTCTCCATTAAGCTTCTAGTCATTGGATGAAGACCAATCCTGACTGAGCTGGGCAACACCTTAGCTGAAGTAACCTTATTAAAAGGTCCTATTCACCATGGGTTCATACCCACAGGAACGGATTAAGATTAAAAACAAATTTTTCTGGTGGACGTAGCTCCAGGCCACCACATATAGATACCAGATATCGCCTGATAAGACGATCTCTCTTCTGAATTTGCTAATACAAAAGCCTCATCATACCTCACCCAGCATTTTTTTTATCGATTAAGTTAGTGTGTCCACATTAGCCACTAACATATTACCTTCAAGATATTTGCTACATCTAAATTCTACCTTTATTAGCACTTAAACATTTTACTTTTAAGTACTTTCAAAACACAGAGAACTCCCTCAGATACCCAGATCCACCAATTTTAACATTTTGTTATATTTGCCACATTTTATTTATCATCTCTCTCTCTCTCTCTCTCTCTCTTTATCTATCTATTTACCTCTATCTGCCTGTCTGCCTGTCTGTGGATCTATCTATCAATCCATTTTCTGCACACTTGAGTGTAGGTCATGTACATCATGCTTCTGGAACACTTAATACTGTCACATACATTTCCAAAGACCTAGGATATTTACTTATGTAACCACCTTAAGTTCAGTTATCCAGTTGAAGAAATTTAACGTTGGTATAAACTTATAGTCTACATTCCAATTTTTTTCATATGTCACAATGATATCTTTTTGAGTATTTTCTCCTCGCTTGTTAGATCCCATCCAGGATCATGAATTGCATTTAATTTTTATTGTCTCTTTAGTTGCTCTATCTTTCTTTTTAATTGGGGAAACATACATACAACATAAATTTTCCCATCTCAACCATCCCCCCAAGCATACTATTCATTAGGATTAATCACATTCATAATATTGTGGTACCCTCAACCAACTTACATTACTAAAACCTTCCCATCTCCACAAACAGAAACCCTATATGTTTAACTCTCATTCCCCCTGTCCCTGGCAACTTGTACTCTAATTTCTGTCTTTATAGATTTGCATATTCGCTGATATTTTCTTTGTAGTTTCCACAGGTTATGGGATCCTACTGCTTTTAAATAGCCTTTTCTTGATTTGGCATTTGCCCTGTTTCTGCAAGGCTTTAACTATTTTTTCAAACTTTTATAAACTTGTTTCTGCCAATTCTTGCTGGTCATTCAAAGTTTCTCTGGGGGGATGGAGCTCTGAAGCTTCTCTTTCCAACAACTTGAGCCTACCTGAATTAGCATTTATTCAATCTTTTCCTTAATACCAATTTGCAACTTGAAACTATTTCTTATCCTTAGAAATATCTATGTAATGTTTTTTGCTATGCTTGCTATATTTTTCCAATACTTACCAAAATAATACATAATTTTTTTTTTAATTTGTACAAATCTAAAACTACCTCCCACACCACAGTACACAGAAGTGTACTTAGGAAAACATTGATGGATAAAGTGTGGCCAAATTGCTGTGTTTGTGTGTGTCTTAGAGCTGAGTGGGTATGAAAGGCCTTCTCAAGAAGTAAAGAAACAGGAAGATCCCAAGGTTGCTGGGTCAAGGCTTGGGACAGCATTAAAAAAAAAAAAAGATAAGACCTGCAAATCTTGAGAGGCACAGCTGCTATATTTAGTCCCCTGATGTAAGACTGATCACTTCTCCACTCATTTCCAAATCATTCTACAGCAAGATTGAAAACTGGGAACAGGAAAAGGCTACTTAGGCAAATTCTGACACTGATTGAATCACTGTGTCCTCCAGAAAATCACACTTCGTAGCCCATAAAATATGCATATTGGATCACAGGATTCCTGACATTTCTGCTCCCACAGATTTCCCAGACAAGGGAACCAAGGCCCAGAGATCCTTGGTGAGTTGTTGAAGGTGACACAGGTAATTGGTGGCAAATTGGGAGCTTCATTCACAACTCCTAATTCCCAGGCCAGGATTGCTCCATCATCCCGTGCTGAATTTGGGCCAACATAATCACATGACAGTTCTGGCTTTCTGAGTCCTTCCTAAGTGATCTTTCAACCACGAATGTGACCAGTTCCAAGGAGAGAGGCATTCTCCAACCTTATCCCTTGTCTTCTTTGCTGCTCCGCCATCTTTCCCATTGTCACTACATGTGTAAACTGTGCAGGCTGGGCCAGCCCACACTGGAATGCTTTTAGTCCCTCTGCCCATTCTAATTCCTGCTAATATGTAAACATACTATAAAAGTCAGCTTCGGACATGCAGATAATTATTCTAAGACTAGACCTCCCTCATCTTATACACCTCAGG
Source organism: Choloepus didactylus (assembly GCF_015220235.1). Taxonomy (NCBI): domain Eukaryota; kingdom Metazoa; phylum Chordata; class Mammalia; order Pilosa; family Megalonychidae; genus Choloepus; species Choloepus didactylus. The sequence continues at coordinate 178,594,944 of NC_051307.1, read as the reverse complement.
TCAAAGTCTTTTAGAGCAGATGCCATATCTGGCTCAGGGACGGGTTGAAGAACACAGCTGTACATATCCAGCTATCCCTTGGCCAGGGGCTTCTCAAGGACTCTTGCCTCTCCTTTTGTGCTTCTATCCCTTTAGCATCTATCCTATTCATCCTTTCTTCTCCTTCCCTGTTGATATGCCAATGCAGCCTCTCATCTTTCTCCCCTAAAGCAGTTATAAAATCTCCTTTCTGGAATCCCCACCACACTGCTTGTGCTCCAAGCTACTTTTCTATATTGGTGTCTCTCAAGCTGTGATCCAGAGAATTCTAGAGGCCCCTGAGACCTTTTCAGGAGATACATGAGGACAAAATTGTTTTCATAATACTATTAAGATATGATTTGCCTTTTCCAATCTTATTCTCTCACGAGTATATAGTGGAGTTTCCCAAAAGCTTGAAGACATGTGATACCACAATCCCGTGAAGGCAGAAGCAGATATAAGAAGCAGATATAATGTGTATAAAGCCAGACATTAAAGTGTAAAATAATGTTACTCTTCTCTAATGAGTTTTTGTTTTGGAAGATATAATTATTTTTCATAAAAATGTGCTTTTATATTAACAGTAATAGTGTTATTGTTTTATTAATGAATTAATAAACATTTAAAAAGTTATCAGTTTTAATTTTTAATATGGTAAATATGGGTAAATACAACCAACATAAACATAAAGCTCTTTGGGATCCTCAATAATAGTCTAAATGGTCTCAAGGGATTTTAAAACCAAAAAGTTTGAGAACCTTTGCTTGGCTCATCTATCAGAGTGATTCTTTTTACAGAAAACACTATTTCTCATATTATTCTACCATCTATGATCCATTGATATCCAGAGGATAAAGTCCATAATATGTACCAAGACCCTCAAGGCTATCCATTGCAGCTTTATCTCTTCACATAGGCTGTCATCCCTCCTCACTACCCCATTCCCACCCTACATGTCCTATGCTCTATCCAGCCACCCCCAACATGGGTTTCCTACACAAACTGTGGTAGTTTTGTATTGTGTTGACTTAGCTATATTGGATTATGTTTCTCAGAATCCCCTTCCCTGAGTAGTTCAAGTCAAGGTTGGCCACAAGTGAAATCTGCATGAGGTTTGGAAGGCAGAAGTAAAGTAGCAGATCACTGTGACTGATCTGCTGGCTTACCTCACTGGCGAGGGGCAGATCTGGGCCCACAGCTCTCCCAGCTCCCACTGGATCTCCACCCTTAGATTCTGAGCCTGTGCTAAGTGCATGTGCAACAAAGGGCACCAGCTTCTTCCACACGTAACTGGAGTCCCTGGGGCACAGGCTCCAGTTTGTCATCGCAGGTTCCAGTTTGTCTTTGTTTTTTCTCAATTCAGTCCTGATTTTTTCCCACCCTTCAGTCCCAGTTTCTTCCCTTCTTCAAGCCTTATAACCTACAGAGCAACTTGAGTTCCACCACAAGTGTTAGAGACAACAGCCTCCCATAGATGTCTTCACCAGCCCCCTTCATAGTGCCTTATAAGTGATTTTTTGCCGCCCTTTTCCACCTATCCTCGGCTGAACCTTTGCCACCTTAACTGTGTAAAGTTTGACTCTTGCAATAAATCTGTATTCTATATCATTCATAGTGGCTCTGCTTCTCTGATCACACCTTAATTCACACCAAGTCTTTAGGTATCTCCTCCTCCTCTGTCTGGAAAACACCAATTTTACCTTTCCAGAATCAACCAAGGATCTTTGAAGCTTTTTTAAAGCCATTAGCACCAACTCATAGTCCAGGTAGATATGAACTTTTCTTCTTTGTGTCCTTACTGCCTCAGCACATACACATAGCACTCCACCTGCAATGCTTCGTGAGCTCAGTTTTCCATAGATCTGCCTTTCCTTACTAGGTCTGCAAGCTCTCTAAGATCAGAGATAGGATCTCACTTTCTATATCTTTGTATCTCCAGTCCCTGGACAAATACATATTTGTTAAATCACCTGAACAGATAGGAGGCAGAATAAATATGGTATAGTGTATTTCTAAAATGGCAAAGGCAAGGAAAGAGGGTGAAAGGGAAAGGGTGGGATTGAAGAATTCCATATTTCTAGACTAGGGTTCTATATAAAGCAGTGGTTTATAGTTTACGGGCATAAGAATGACTTGGGGAACTTGTTAAAAATGCAGGTTCCTAGTGCCACAGTTCCAGATATCTGATTTAGGTCTGCAGCAGGGCATTCTGATGAAGGGGGACCTCACTACACACCTTGAGAGCCACCGGAATAAAGAATACAGGGGGAGGAAGAGTGGTTCAGACAGTAGTTCTTAAATTTGGCTGTTCTTCTGAATCACTTGGTTGGGGCGAGGGGCTGGCAATGGGGGACTTGATAAAAATGCAGTTTCCTTCCTGAGCCCTAACCCAAATTTTCAGAATCAGAATCAGAGGTGCTTCAAGGGTGGTAGATGTCCCAGTGGGGCTCAGAGTCAGGAAAATTGGCTTCTGTGGTTTAACTGCTTAGTCATAATAACCAGGGCTAGAGGTGGTGGGCATTAGCTTCCTGTCCTCATCAAAAATCATCTCTGAACCTTCCGAACCTTCCCTCTAGGAAGTAGAGACCACATGGTGCCCTGGGTATAAATGATGCCAACTCGTAAGTAAAAGTCCTTTGGGGAGTGATACAAAAGGATTCTAAAGAGAAGATGGGAAACATTTGGAAAAATACTATATTAACTAAATAACTGATTCAGAGAAAGGATAACAAAAGCTGGAAGGAAAAGCATCTTTCCTTTCCCCATAGCTTATACTTGCGCTGTCCAATAGGGCAACCACTCGCCATATGTGGTTACTGAGACTTGAAATACGGCTAGTGTGACTGAGGAACTAAATTTTTAATTTTGTTTAATTGTGATTAATTTAAATCCAAATTCAAAAATTACTGTTCAAATCAGTTATTTGGAAACTTTTATGTATATCTGGAAAAACCTGGGTACGTGAACCTGATTTTTCAACTATAAATTTCATGAAATCTAAATATAGGTCAAGTATCTGTAATGAAAACTCAGCATCCAAAGTGTGATGCACTGTAAGTATAAAATATATACCAGACATAAATGACTCAGTATGAAAAAATATATGAAAGATCTCAATAATATTTAATTTGATTATATGTTGAAATAACAAGTTTGAATACAGTGGATTAAACAGAACTTATTAAAATCAATTTCATCTTTTTTTTTTTTTACATTTTTAACGTGTCTACTAGAATCTTTGAGATTATATAAGTGACTAGCATTGTATTGTACAGTTCTATTCAAGGCCGTATAGAAAGCGACTTTGAATGCTGTGACTAAATCTTTTGAAATCATCTTGGAACATTCACATAGAAATGAGTATCCCTCATCAAAGTACTCACCCCAGGAGAATATAGGCAGGTTCTGAGGATACCATCAATCAGGAAATGTAATCTTTCCACATATCTACCCACCCTAACTCTACCTGCTATGAGGCAGCCTTCAGGGTTAAGTCGACAGGTCCTATTCGAAAAGAAGCCTTAGGATTTCCAAGTTCCAATCTGGTGTCTGGGCATCTTGATCACCCTTTACTTCAAGACTTTGGCTTATTTCCAAAAATCAACCCACTCAAAAATGGTTTAAGATTTGTCATTGATGAAAATATCTGAAACACTGTACCCCTGGAAGAAAACCAAACATTTTGAACAACGGCAACAGCGTTTGTCTACAAAATGATCAGTTATGAAGTCAACCATACTCCTTAGTTTGAATTCTGGGATGTGTGTTCAATAAATCAGCAAATAGAAAATGATGTTATTTTTTGATCCCATCTGTAGGTCTTTTGAGTCTGAGGGCTGCTCTGTTATTTTCCGTGTTGTCAGGTGTTGATTCACACCTTGAGGAGATTTTTAACTAGGGTTCATGGCCCCCCAAAAAATCCATGGTTAGAATGCAGGGAATCCATAAGGACTTTTATGATTTTTCTTTACACTAACCTCTGTTAAAATGGCAGGCATCAAACTACACTACTATTAGCAATACCTGTGACATCACAACAAAAATCACAGCCATATATATATATACATATATATATATATATATAGTTCCAGATATCCCAAAATATCATTTATGCATATCTCTACTTTAATATCATAATTGTTAAGTCCCCCTGACCATGGCCTCTCATACTACACAGAGACAACTCTAGCGGTCAATTAGGCAAAGGGGGAAGGTGCACATTGTCACCCTGATGAGCCAGACATTAATGATGCTTTGTGGTCTTCCCAGTCTCTAATTGTTTTTTCATCATCAATGCATGGAAAGAAGTCAGTCATTTAAATTACTTGATACAGGTTTGCAAAATTGGACAGTTCAGATGAGAATAGTTAACTCCCTATAAGGTAGCATTGTCTTTTGAAACATGAATAGCCATGCACGTCAGCCACAAGTGTAGACCATGCAATTCAGACACATCTGAAAGTTACGATAACTGTTGAAGTGTTTTAAAATAATTTTTTATCGCTGCCAGATTGGGTAGGAATATTGGTAATGTATAATGTTGCAAGTTCTGTGGGAATCAGTGTGTTTTTGTGTTATTTGTTTTCTTCTTTGTAGTCACATATATGTATGACTTTTATGTGTACATTTAAAAGTATTATTCCAGGAAATGGTCCAGAGAGTTCATCAGACATACAAAGGGATCCCTAACAGAAAAATATGATCCAAGCCCCCTGATAAAAGCCTTACATGAATAAGCCAGGACTCTGAATATCCACATATTGTTACCAGAGCCACGTGTTACATGCAGAATCCTCAAATGTTACCCAGCACTGGTCACAGTCATACACTTCCCACGCCACCTACAGCCGAGTAGAAAGAAGCCTTCTCTATGTTATTCCTCCATTGTTGTCAGCACAAAGAGAGAAAGGTACATGACTTTTTAAAAGAAATAATGGTGCACAATTTTACCCGAAGATGTCTTAGAAGTTAACTGATCTTGAAGTGTTTCAGCCTGGGAAGCAAATAGCAACTTCCTAGTAACTCAATAAATTACCTCTAATTTTTCTAGAAACCAGTTGGCTCTTCTCCCCTCAATATGAAACGTGAATGAATCTTACCTGTCATTACTGAAGCTATTTCTCTCAGTCAGCTGAGTACAATACAGATGTAAATTTAGAAACACTACAACACCCTTGAGTTAGAAAGAAAGCTATGTGGGGCTTTCACAATAAACCCACACGGGCAGAAGAAAGCAACGCATATTGGAGGCCCATATTTCTCAGCACTGTTGTCCCAACATTTAGAAACACCCCTGGCATAAAAACAACACTGTTGCTTTTAGAAATTTTGTTCTGTTTTTTTAAAACACCATAAACGAGATTCAGCCCACAACTTTAATACTGTCAATACATAATCGTCATTACACAACTGGCATACCAACTGTTACCTAAGCACTCAGACTCTTCAAATCCCACACCCACACATTCTGAACTCCTCTGCATCTAGATATGAATAAAGATGAATAGCATCTTGAGGAAATACCATCTCCATTCTCAAATGCTGAAAAGTCATGGAGCAAACACCTCGTAATTTCTGAGGGATTTCTCAGAGTAAAAAGACAGAACCCTAAAGCCACCATTTTGTTATAAAAATCACATCCTTCTATGTCAACCTATGCATTGGGGATTTCAAATTAAAAGGGACCTCAGGAGTTCCTTCCAATACCAAGGTTCTATGGATCTCTTATAAAGAAATGACTTTTTATTTTATTTTATGAAACTCAAGTTAATTAGATTTTGGCAGGTCAGCAGCTCAACTCAGCATCTCTTTATTGAGAATAGTTCTAGGAGACCTTGATGAAACAGTTACTTGCTTGCATGCTGGGTAAATAGGAAAGCATGCTGACTGTATTTATTTTGATATCATTATATCTCCATGGGGTGAGCTAGTAAAAAAAAAAAAAATGTGGGTTTTTAACATCTTTGTGTGTGTTATGTTTAACATGTCCTAAAAGAATTTTTTTCCTTCCTCTCCAACCAATATTGCAGGAAGTTCCCAACACTCAAATAAATTATTTAAAAAAATATTTGCTTATAAATTGGGATATTTTTCACCCCACTCATTAGTGTTCATTCATTCATTCAACAAATAGCTATTGAGAGCTTACTATGTGCCAGGCTGGTGGTGGACACTAGATAAATGGGTACAAAAACAGGCACACAGGCACATCTTTACCCAGAGATGTTTCACAAAGTGGGTAGGTACCCAGGTTAACCCTAAATAACCGCTTTAACACCAAATGCTCTATTCATCTAAACTATTAATTTAATAGACCAAGAAGTTTCAAACCCATATCAAAAGAGCAGACCTTGGCTTCTCTGGGCCTCTGCTCCCACAGTGGTTGAAGGGTGCTAGGTCCTGGATGCCAGCAAAGGATGGGGGTTTCATTGGCATCAGACACCTTAATTCTGAGGACTCCGGTGACCTGGGGCTTGGAGGAGAGTGTGATGGACTCTGAGGCTCAGGTCAACTCACGAAGCAGAGGTGGGAAGATCTCTGCAATGGAGCCCAAATCCAAAACTGATAAGCTTTTGTAAGACCTGCCTGTATTTTGTTTTCTTTTTTTAAATTCAGTTTTATTGAGATATATTCACATACCATACACTCATCCATGGTGTACAATCAACTGTTCACAGTACCATCTTATAGTTGTGCATTCATCATCCCAAACTATTTTTGAACATTTTCCTTACACCAGAAAGAATCAGAATAAGAATAAAAAATAAAAATAAAAAAAGAACACCCAAATCACCCCCCCACCCCGCCCTATTTTTCATTTAGGTTTTGTCCCCATTTTTCTATTCATCCATCCATACACTGGATAAAGGGAGTGCTATTCACAGGGTTTTCACAATCACACTGTTGCCCTTTGTAAGCTACATTGTTATACAATTGTCTTCAAGAGTCAAAGCTACTGGGTTGGAGTTTGGTAGTTTCAGGTATTTACTTCTAGCTATTCCAATACATTAAAATCTAAAAAGTGTTATCTATATGGTGCATAAGAATGTCCACCAGAGTGACCTCTTGACTCCATTTGAAATCTCAGCCACTGAAGCTTTATTTTGTTTCATTTTGCATCACCCTTTTGGTCAAGATGTTCTCAATCCCAAGATGCCAGGTCCAGATTCATCCCTGGGAGTCATATCTTGCATTGCCAGAGCGATTTACAACCCTGGGAGTTAGTCCCACGTATGGGGGAGGGCAGCGAGATCACCCACCAAGGTCCTGCCTGTAGTTTTGAAGCATCTTATGATCACGTTAAATCATGCAATACAACAAAATAAATGAAGATAACACAAAATCAGAATGACACCAAGATTCAATGTATTATAATAAGCCTGAAGTTTCTGCAAAGCTGCAATTACAGAATGCTTTCAACTGGTTCGATGAAGCAGGCTAGATGTGTAAACACCTCTCTGTTGCATGAAAGCCAACATCTCCCAAGCTTGGCCCCTCTCTAGAGAAAATTCAACCCTTCAAGGGTTTGATCATTTCCTTAAAAGCCTGCAAGATCAAAGCCATCCTGGGAATGGAAAGAGATCAAAAGAGGGGAAATTACACAAATGGAAGTACAGATTTGACATGACCCTAACTAATACCTAGTACAACTGACTCTTTTTTAGAGACTTGTCCCCACTTCTCAAAGAAATAATCAACACATACCATAAAGAGGTTAAGTGTACCTTTTCCCTATACTCCTCAATCCATGCAAAATAAATCAATAACTCTTAGCCAGATCTGACAGACTGGCTTCCAAAATGGAATGTCAAGCTCCTTGTAATGTTTTTAACAGAATGAAGGGGGGAAATACACCTACGTTTTTCTTCCCCTATATATTATTAAAATTAAAAAGGCAAATGAGGACATTTGAGTATCTTTGGGTGATTTAAACTACACTTGTGGTTGTACTGAGTATATGGCATTGCCACAGCACATGAGGGCCTAGGAACAATTCTCAGACTTATCTGGTACTTTGCAAGGGTTTTATCGTCATCATCCAAAAGGCTCCACACAGCAAGCTATGCAAGGCAAGAAATACAGTAACCATTCAGCAGATAACTAAGGCTCAGGGAGCTTAAGGGACTCTCACCTGTGGTCACACAGCTAATGGTAGAATCATATTCAAGATCAGGACTCCCAATTCCAGATCTTAGCATCTTTAAACACACTCAGAACCAAGAGCTCTAATCTTCTGCAGGAGGCTCATGCTTTACCTGGATTGGACAGTGTTTTTCATTTTGTTTTGCTTTGCTTTTAATTAAATTAAATATCAGGGGCTTTCATGTAAAAAGCTGAATATCTGACTTTATTTTGAAAAATTCAAAGCTCACACCCTTACTGGTACAGGCAACAGAAGTGTGGAGCTAAGCGAGACTGCAGCTCACTCCCCAACGGATCTTGCCATATCCTAAATCTAATTAAAGACTCCTTCCCTAACCATTTTATGCTCAGCTCTGCAAAACTCTAATAGACCATGCTGTTTCCTCTTCTGTGCTTGTGCTCCTGTGGTTTGCTCCTCCTGGGATGCCCTCACCTGTATTGTCAGTTTGGTGGGTGTTATGGATTGAAACTTATCCCCCAATAAGAAATATCAAAGGCCTAATTCCCAATGTCTCAGAATGTGATTTCATTTGGAAATAGGGTCACTGCAGATGGAATTAATTAGATGAGGTCACACTGGAGCAGGGTGGGTCCTTAACCCAATCTGACTAGGGTTCTTATAAGAAGAGGACAAATGACACAGAGACACACAGGGAAGAAGGCCACGTGAAGATGGAGGCAGAGATCAGACTTCCGCAGCTACAACTCATGGAATGTCAAGGACTGCTTGCCATCAGAAGCTGGGAAGAAGCAAGGGAGGATTTTTTTCCCTAGAGCCAGTGGTGACAGCATGGCCCTGCCCACACCGTGATTTCAGATTTCTAGCCTCCAGAACTGTGAGACAATAAATTTCTGTTAAGTCACTGCATTTGTGTAATTTCTAAAACAGCTCTAGGAAACTAAAACAGTGGGTATATATGAATGTGATCATCTTACTGGACTCAGATCAAATGTCCCTGGCTCTATGAAGCCAAGTCCGATATTCCAGGAACAACCAGTCAGGCTTTGTTCAGGGCTTCTGAGTGTTTTCCTGGGCTTGTTTACTGAACCACTTTTGATATTTGCATCTTCAGTATTGGGCACAAAGTAAACAATCAATAACGTTTTGATCAATACTAATAACAAAGACTTACATAGTACTTATCATGTGCCAGAAGCCATTCAAATATCTCATACGTGTTAATTCAATTAATCCTCACAACTACCTGTTATTATAATACCATTTTAAATGAAGAAAACCGAGACATATTAAAGGTTAAGAAATTTTCCCAAGAGTCACTCACTCAGCTAGTAAGTGGCAAAACAGGAAATAGAACCCAGTTCAGCTACCTCCAGAGAGATGGGTGAATGGGTAGGTAGAAAGACAGGTACATAAAAGGAAGGGAGGGAAAGAAGGGAAAGGGAGAGGGAGGGAGGGACAGATGAATTGTCAGGGATAGGGAATGGAAAATGGAAAGAGGTGTGAAAGAGCATTTTTGGTTACAGGAACTACAAAGCTTTTGGTCAGGCAGGGACAGTGATGTGTGCTGGTAAATTTAACCACTGACTCTATGGAAACAAAGCAGTGTCTTCCAATTTCAGTGGTATAAATACTGCCATGGCTGATTTCAAATTATCAACATGATGTCAACTGAATGCAGAGTTGGAAAGAAATGTGATGACCCCAGTACCAGACAGCTCCAGCACCCCAGGGTGTGGGATACGGTGAGGGAAATGACAGACGAAGAGGCAGGCAGCAGCCAGGTGATCAAAGACATCTCAAATATACAAGGGATGTAAACCTCCCATATGCAACCAAGAGTAATTTAAAAGTTTTTAGCACAGTGGGAGTGACATGGTCACATGATTCTAAAGAAGTATATACAAGATGGGTACACAGTCAAAAAATTAGGAATCATTCCTCCATCTTCCCTGCACCTTACCTGAGTAACAATGTTATCAATCATTATACCTCTTGCCTTCTTTATCCCTTGCCCAGTCGTTGTCCTCCCGGACCCCTTCCCCCACTCCCATCCTCTTTGGGGCTCTCCAAAGTACTCCAGTTGTCACAAAGAAGTGAGTCTGAACCAGCTTAAACAGCGAAGGCATCTTATAGAGTATAAACAATGCCAGATACCTCCTTGATATTACAGACCATGCATGGAGATGGAAGGAGCCTTAGAAATCACCTTGTCCCAAGTCATCCTCTTACAGATAGGAAAGCTGAGCTGCGGAAGTTGACGTAACTGGCCCAAAGGCACCCAGCTAGTTAGGGCCAAAGTTGGAAATAGAACCAGGTTGACTTGTTCTCAGTCAAATGGTCTACAATCACGAAAGAAGGGCATTTTCTGAGATATTGTCTCCTCCTGCAAAGCCAAAGACTTTATTAGAGGAGCTTGTTCTTTTACTAGGCAGGTTCCATTTCACCAATTAGAGCAGATAGAAACATGTTGATCTCCAGGAGGGGGGGGGCGTTACCTTCCCCCAACACAGTTCAATATGAGCCATCTGTTTAGGAAACACTGCAAGACCTCAGTCCCCTGTCTATCACTTGAGGCCTTATTAACCAGTTTGAAAATTCTCCATATCCTGGCCTTTTCCCCATGGTTCTCCAACAGCCTGCCTACCATGAGGCCATTTCCTGATAAACAGAAAGTGGGCAGGGAAAGGAAGTGAACCTTTAAAAGCCACTGTGGCAGCTCTGCTAAAAATAAAAAAGTGTTGGAGGGGAAGAGGAGCTTTTGGCTGAAATGCAACACACTGTGATAATTCAAACTCATTTCAGGTGATATTGTCTGAGGCTACAGGGCACCTGGCCAAGGGGGCAATTGGAAACTGAAATCCAGGCCAATGTTGACCTAGAAAGAGCCAGGAGGCTGCTGCCCCAAGGGAATGCCATTTTCCAGTTCTCACAAAGGTATCCCAGGGCCTGCCTGGTTGTGGCCCTGACATGGGAACCCTCTTTCAGCTGAAGGTGTTCTCCACTTCCCAATGTCCTTCACTGTCCACAACCAGGATCCCTATGATTAATGCAGATGGGCCAATTCCTTGGACCAGAGAGGGGAAAACTGGTCTGGGGAGAGAGGGCTCAACTAGGAGGACCCCATGTTACAATATGCTCAGGCTTGTCCCAGTTTACACCTACTACTGTCTTGGAGTAATTACTAAGACCCTTTCCATTCTCAAAAGTATCACAGTGAGGAGGATAACTTGATATGGTCACCTTAGTCCAGGGTTCTTGGAATCAGAGAACCCCAAGGCATCTACTAATAGAATTCAGGGGATCCATGAATTTGCGGGGGAAAAAAGTCATAACTTTATGTTTAGTAACCTCACATTGCAATTGAGCACTTCATTCCATTATGAATGGAGGCCACAAACCCCAAATGTAGTGCAGTAGTATAATTTTGTCATCAATATATATCAAATATTTTCATATCACAATACAGTTGTTGCACATGTCTTACAATAGCAATTATGCTGTTCGACATCAAAATTATGGCTTCCTTTAAATAAATATGTATAGCTCAATAAAACTGGTTTCTGTTATACCTTTATGTATTTTATTTTTTATGCATTTAAACACCTTGCTCTGGGGTTCTTAGGTGGATCCCTAGGCTTTACCAGACTGTAAAACAGGACCATGGCATAATTAAAATTAAGAGCCCTTGGCTCAGCAATTGAGAAGCACAGAAAGGGGGCCATGGGGACTTTAGAAAGAGGTCATGCCCACTGGTTGAGGAGATAGCCTTTCTTGGAGTTGATCTAAACTATTAGGAATTATTTAGGTACATTCTTCTTCCTTCCACACCTCCCCTTCTTCAGGTCTTTATTGCTCCCATTGCTTTCTTTGTCTTCCTTCTCTTATTTTTATGCCTTTTTTTCTTATCCTTCAGTTTTAGGTTTACCAGCGACTATCTCATAGACTTCCTATGCTAATTTCTGGGTTGTCTTCCATCAGGCTGTTTGTTTTTCCTCGTGGCTGATCCTCTCTTATCCCTCTTTCTCTTCTACCCCCACCCTTCTGTTCTGCTTTTCTGCTGGCTCTCACTTAGCCCTCCTGAACCGGTTGTCTATAAACCATCCCTCCGTTAACGGTTTTTGGGCCAGATGCTTGGGGCACTGAAAGTCTACACCATCCTTCCATTTGGGAATGAAATTCATTTTGTTTACAGGAAGTGCTTCTGAGAGGCAACTAAAAAATAGACCGGACACCCCAATAAATTACTACGAAACACTCCACAGCAGGAGGCTCCCTAACGTGACAAACCCAAGCTTAAATATAATCTGTAGAAAGGGTGAAAAGCATTCCTGCTTGATGGTCCCTGATGACTAGCTGCGTAGGGAAGGTCAGCAGGCTGGACCGGGATTCTTGTCAGTGCATAAATTCCCACGGAGCGAAAGGAAAGCATCCTGCTTAGTCACTGCTAAAGGGTGAGCCTCCTGTAAGCAGCAGGCTTACACAGTGATTGTTTTTCTAAATCACAGCTGAGGTTGGAAGACTAGGGGGAAAACACCATCTTATAACCTTTGTGCTTTAGCTTTGGACAAATAAACAAATGCACTGTGCCTTCACTCTGGCCCTCACCAAGGGAAATATTTGTCCTCAAACAGCAGTTTATTCCAGTAAGATACTAAATACTTGAACACAGACTGAAAATTCTATTAATGATGAAAGGAAGGAGGGAAGGCGGGAAGGGAAGGGAAAAATAAAAAAGGAAACTAAGCTGTATCTGAAAACATACTTACTGCTTTGTCAAGTACTACTACATAATTGAAAATGACTTACAATATTATATTTTTTGTTATATTCATTTCCATTTTACTTCTAATAAAAGGCACTGAATATCCCTTCTTAAAAAGTGTCCAAAAGTGTAGTGTCATTTGCACTGGACAAGTATTAACTAAAAGGTTAGCTTAGAGAGTTCAGGATAAAATGAAACCAAAAATTTCATCAATTTCACTATGTTCATTTCTTCTCTTAAAGAAAAAAAGATCTGTTTTTATCGGGGTGTTTCTTTTTCAGTAATTATTTATTTAAGAAGAGTTATACACCCTTACTATTAACTTACTAGCTTTGGAAAACAGTGTGTTTCAAATCTGTCAGCTGTTGAAAAGATTCATTCTCATCTGAAATGACCATTTCATATATTGTGTTGAGATGTACTAATTCCCTAAGTTTTTGCAAAGTACATACACACACACATATGCACACACATCTTGAGTAACCCAGATACAAAATCCTCAATTATGGCTCCCAACCACTTGTCGAATAAAGCTCACCAAGGTCTCAATCTGCAGCTAAAAGTAACACTAACTGTGCTAATCTTATGGATTATTCAATTCCAAATACAGAATACAATATTACATTTTTATTTAAAATAAAATCCATGTGGGTAAAGTTTCTCAAAAGGTTTCCCTTTGATCTCCCGTCCCCCACCCAAATTTTGTATAAAACTGTTTCTAAAGAACCTTAATATCTGGCTTCTTGTTATTAAAAATAAGTCAAGGTCAGATGCTCTTGTTCTTGACTATTTTTTTATTTTAAAACATATACCCCAAATGAGAATTTTAACTCATGTATTGCATGATTTGTTGTGCTCTGAATTAAAAGGTCTTCATATTTTCATATCCTTTGCCCCAGAACATGTTGCTTAATAGCAGCTGTTATTCTAATCATCAGCACACTCATAGTGACAGATGCATCCATGCCCAAGGAATTGTCCCTGCAGAAGTGCTGTGTGAGCCTGTTAGCACTGCACCATGCAGGAGACAAGGTACAGTAAGTAGAGGGGTACATACAGAGACTGAGGATATAGCCCACTCCCTTAACACCCCCAAAAGAGTAGGAATTAGGAACCAGGATGTCTGCCCAGATCCAAACAGAGTCTCCTTCTTATGGATCCTAGAACAGAGACTGCTTATTTGGATTTTGTCAAACCCGATATCAAGATCACCACATTTTTCTCAAATACTGCTGTTATCCCACTTCACCAGTGTCCCCACCTTCAGAAGGTTATCCGTCTGAGATGATCTGATTTCCAGTGGCTCTCCATGAAAAGTGGAGCCACTATCTATTTCTTTTCCTAAGTACATAAAAGCAATGTTCAGTGAATGCTTCCCCTTGAGATAACTTGGGACTCGGGGATTCAGATCCGTCAACCCTGACACAAATGACAGACTGAGGTGGTGGGTAGGAAGGGAAGTGGGAAGAAGATCATGTATTTGTGCATGCTCTCCGTGGACACTTCTGGTGGAGAGGACCACACTGAGAGGCAGTCTGCCCCCTATCACATAAGGGCTCTTCACCAGTCAAGCCTCATCACCATCTTCCCCCAACCCATTCCACCTCTGGCAGCATTGTTCCCTCACATTCATCTTTTCTTCCTTCATCCTCAGTCACTACCTCAGGGCCTCTGTTCTGGTTTGTTACAGCACCAGGGATGCAAACCCTGTTCCTTGACATGACAGGCATCAGGATTTTACCTTATGCCTATCACCCCTGCTGTCCCCACCCTCACCCCCCGTAATTCTGAGAAACAGGTTTTTTCCAATCCCCCTGCCTGCTTTCCTGCAGCTGACTTTTTGTTGGTATGTCCACAGGGGGAGGATGCCCTAGTACTGTAGCTAAAGGGAAGCCTTGAGATGTTCTTAGAAACCAGAATTGTATTCTTCAAGAATGGCTAGTGGTGTAGGGAATCCCTAGGAGGCTGGAGAAATTTCCCTTTGTTGAAGGGATTCAATGGGTGAGAGAATTGCAAAGAATTAATTTTTCCTCTTCTGAGTCCCTACTTTTTCCCCAATAGCCACTAGAGAGAGATTGTTTTTCCTCAGATTTACATCAGCCCAAAGGTCAGAAGACCCAGGAAAATATATCAGTTCTTTTAATCATATTCAAAATGGTTTTCACTTATGCTGTACTACATTTTCTCTCATTTTCACAAATACTTGGGAGAGGGGCAGGACAGAGGTCCTCAACTCCACAGAAGGATTTTGCTAAAATTGTTGGAAATCCATTTGATCTTGGTTAGAATCATCCAAAGAGATGCACAGTTGATTTCTGTTGTTTTGAAGGCTTATAAATACTTTATGCAATTTTTTTTTTTTCAAAAGAAGCACATTTATGATGGCTTGTCCATTATATAATAGTGACTTTTCCTGGTTGAGATCCTGATTGCGGTATTTATCAAGTATTGGCTAAAAAGTCTATTTTTTTTAATAAAAAACTTTTTTTCCTAATTAATTTCATGACATTGAAAGACAACCACAGTGAACATAATCTATTCATGCATAAACATAGTTTATCTCGACCAAGGGTCAGGGCACAGGGGTTCTAGCACCAGTTTTGGGAGAAACACACAGAGAGATCTTGGCCACATCACTGAATCCCCTCTCTGCACCTCCATTGGGAGGGATGATGTCTGAGATCCGTTTTAGCTCTACCATTAAACGGTCAATCACCAGAGAGGGACTCATTTGCAGAATACAGTTTCTGTCTAAAACTGTCTTTTGACCATAGAACAAATCTCTGCTCACATATGGAGACTTTCTTCCATTTCTCCTCTCATCTAAAAATGAACTGCCTACCAAAAGGTTCAAAAAAGAAGTACAATCCCAGCAGCCAATTCCTAAGGCTGCTATCGGAACTAGCATTTCATCATACCAAGGCACATCCCAACAGACTCCAAGGTGGGCAGCACGCAATGTCAGTATCCCCAGTACCGCAGCACCCCACCAGGCTCACAGATAAGAACTGGCATTTATAATATGCTCCTGAGGTTTGGGGTAAAGGGCAAGGGGCTTCATCCAGACTTCTTTTGGGACAAGAGTCTTTAGTACCAAATAAGGCTGGTGGCATGGGATATACTCAGTGTTTTCAGACCACTAGACAGACCATCCCCACTATTTACTCACTGGCAATGAGCAAAAAACTTAATTTCTCCATGGTTTTGTTTCCCCATCTATAAAATGTGAAAAAAAAAAAATTGTACCTGTCTCTTAGGGTTGTTGTGAGGATTAAAACTAAAACAATGCACATAAAATATCTAGGATAGCACCTTGCACATAGTAAGAACTCAATAAATCCTAGCTCTGATTATTATCATTATTATTATTATTATCATTATTATTATGTGGCTCCCCATAATGGCTCAGCAACCTGAAAAAAAAGTCATTGCAGTGTAGATTTGGAATCTTTCTTCAAGAGTTCCCAAGGGATATGTTCTACCCTGTTTCTACACGTAACGGGAGGTGGCCTGAGCACAAATCCAGGTGATGGGCATCCAGAAAGAAACGGGTCCTGGGGTGTGAGAAACTAAATCTAGCCCAATGAGGGATTTGAGTCTGGGATCCTACCTCAAGTATCCAGGTAATCCTCCGGGCCTGGCGTGTGAGGGTGTGGCCTTTATGCTCAAGAGCTGCACCTGGAGCAGGCTCAGAGGGAATCCCCTTTCCCACTCCTGGGGCTCAGGAGCTTTCCATGGGAGGCGGGAAGCTCGCTGCTCCAGGGGTGCCCGGGGATAGGAGTGACCGACCTCGGGATTCCTCCCGGGAGCCCTGGCTAGTCGGCGTCTTCTCCAGAGGGGTATGGCCAAGGCGTGGGGCCCAGAAAGGGGGACTGCGCTGATTCCGCTTTCTCCCTGCTGGTGCAGGAGAGCAGGAGGAGTCTGCAGGGCACCCGCAGAGACTGATGTGCCCCCTAGAAACCCGCAGGTGGGCGGTCTGAACAGGGGGGCTGGAGGATTCTGCACGGCTCCAGACCCTCGCAAGCTCCAAATTGTTACTCTAAGGGGCCAGTAGGAAAGAAGGACCGGACTTCCAGCCAAGCTCCTTGGAAGGGGTGTGCACCTCCTCGGGAAAAGAAGGGTTAAGTCCGGTGCTTCTCCGTCTTGGACAGTCCTATGTATTCCCTACCCCGGAATAGCGGCCTCCAGGCCCCCTGCCGCAAATGGTTTTGCATTGCAGACTGCTATGGTGCAAAAGACCAAGGAGTCGCGTTTCCAGAATCCGCCAAAGCGGTCTGAAACAAGCAAAAAAATCTACCTGTAAACTGAAAGGTGGACAGACCCACCTCCGCCCCAGGCCCGGGCCAGGGCGCCTAGATCTGGCCTCACATGACGCCGGTACTCCCTCGCTTGGCGTTTCCCCGCAAACCCTCCGGCTCCGCGCTGGGGAACCTCCAGGGCGCAGCGTGGGGCTCCCCGATTCTCTCGCTCCGCCCAGGTGTGATTTGTGGAGAGGCGGGCGGAAAGGTGGCTCTCACCGTAGCCTCCGCCCCTGTACTCTCCTCCAACCGGTTCCGAACCCTGTCTAGTCGCCTGGCGTTGGGGACTTCCCCCACCCGGCACAAAAGACTCCTCCTGGGAGCCCGGAGTCCCCTACCCTCCCGGCGGCTGTGAAGCTGGCCTTGATTCCCGAAAGCCTGGCAGAGAAGGTGGGCGTGGGTCCACGGACCCTGCCGCGGAGGTGGAAAAGGTATAGAAGGAGGGGTTGACGGAGAAGGAAAGGGACTAAGATCCTCTCATCGCAGAGAAAGCATCCCTGGTCCATGATCTGACGACCCAGTCACCGCCCAGGAAGCCAAAGCATTCAGATTCTCCCGGGGATGTTTATTTGCTCCTGGGGAGGGAGATCACCCCATCCCAGGCACCCAGCAGCCTGCCTTCCCAAGTCCCCTTGGGCTCCAGCATTCCAGGGCTCCATTTCGCATCTCTGCGCCTCACCAGGTACCCAGCCCCTCCCCCATCTGTATTTGCACACCCGGGCCAGCGCCCTCCGGACTCAGATCCATTCTCCTTGTCGCCAGATCCACAGTTCCAGGGCTCTGGCGCTTGCCTACAGTAGCAGAGGCTTTTCGTTCCCCCTCGCCAGTGATCTATCCCCAACCCCCAGAGTGCTTCCCTACCCCCACTCGCACCTTACCCTCCTCAAACCACTTAAATCACCCACCCAGATCTGCACTTGCAGTTCCCACGGCGTACAGCCGCAAGCCACTCCAAGGGTTTCATTACTGAAGTTGGGGGTATCGTGCACAAGACGCGACCGACCCTAGCGGCGTTGGACAGAGCCCCGGGGGTGGTCCCAGCCTTGCCTCCAGGTCCCACCTCTCTCGTTTCACTTCTTCGGTTCCTACCCACCCCCTACAGGCAAAATGAGCACTACTGGGTCCCAAACCCTCTTGTGGAGCGGATGCTGCAGGAAGTGAAAAGTCGACTGGCAGTAAAACACTCAGAGAAAGGGGCAAATGCATATGGCAAGTGGGGCTGGGGGAAGGGCGCACGCGAGAACTAGACGTGCAACTTGTGCGGCCCGGGGTGAGCACTGCCGCAGGGAGGGTGGAACAAAAGTTTGCAGACTATCGCAAGGCAGCCTGCTGCGCTGAGAGCAGAGGGTCGACACCCCCTCGCCAGGCGGGATCTCTCCAGGTGTCGGGCCAAGAGGACCAGGGGGTGTGGACAGACATAGATCAGTAATGGGGTGACAGTCCCCTTCTTCTTGTTCTCGGAGGGACGGCCTAGGCGTCCGAGCCGGGAACGATCCCGCGCTCTGCGAAAAGCAACAGGCGGCTGCACCTTACCTTGCGCCAGTCCCGGGCTGGGGCGGCAGCTCCATCCTCGTGGCGCAGGGAGGAGGCGTTGGGTGCGTATGCCTGGGAGTGTGCGCGCTGCCAGGGCTGCGGCGATGTCTACGTCCAGCCGGCTGCAAGCCGGGCTGCCCAAGCCGGGCCGGGCGGACAGTCTCCGCTCCCTGGTGGCGGCGGTGGTGGCGGCGGCCGCGGCAGCCGCGGCGTTTGTGCTCCGCGGCTGGAGCGCGGGACGCAGACGGTGTGTTGCGCGGCTGGCGTCCTCCCGCGCCTCCACCCAACGAGGGTGCGGCCCCCGGCAGCGGTGCAGAGCACGGCTGGACTCCTGCTTCTGCGGTGGCTGCTGCAGACCCTGCACCGAACCCCAAAGCCTCTCAGGAGGAGACAAAAGACGCGAGGGTGGCGAAGCGCTGCTCGCCCAGATGCTATCGACTCAGTCACTAGAGGGGAATCGCCTCCAAACCCGGGCTGGGACTGAAGGAGGAGGGGCGAGGCGGCTGGGGACTGGAAAAGCAGCAGGGAATGAACGTGACTGTCAGAGCCCTGCAGTTGCCCTGCCAGTGCTGCCCTCTTGCCTCCCGGGTGGGGGGTCCGGAATGGGGAGAGGGGGCGGAGGCTGAGCCTTTGCTGGGGGAGGAGATGAGCTGAGGTGAGAGTGTTAGCTCCCTCCGCCGCCTTCGCCTTGCTTCCTCACACTCCTTTGCAGAGCTCTACTTGCTTGATGCTACAGCCCCATTCTTTCTCCTATTTTTCTAACTACTGAGATCAGGGCTGAATTCAGCAAGCGAAAGAAGCAAAATGTGGCGATGGGTGGATTGCCCTCTAATGGGGAAAACGGCGGATGTTTAAAATCAATTCGACAAATGATTATCTATTTGCCTACTAAATGCCAGGCACTGTGCTGGGCTTTTGTGCGGAAGCGTGAATAAGTTGAGGCCCCCATCCTGCAGGCTCCCTGATCAGATTTCAGAATGAGTCTTCCCTGCTGTTCTTGAAGCCCAGAGTTTCGGAACCCCAGCCAATCCAGTTTCCCCAAGCAAAAGATTTGAGAATTCAAGTTTCCCTTCCTCTTCAAGGAATGACTGAAACGGTCAGCCTAAATGGAGTCTATAGGTCCCTTAAGATAGTGGGTTTAATTTTGTTTTTGTTTTTTAAGATGAAGGCAAACTATTGGTCTCAGTGATGTACTTATTTCATGATTTCAATTATTTATCAGATCTGCACCAGAAACCAATTTGGAACAGAAGAACCCCTCTGCCTAGACTCTACAGCTTCTGCTAGGTAAAACCATACCCTTCAAAGCCCAACTCAAATGCCACCTTCTTCCTAAAGCCCTTTTCCACGCCCTCCCTACCACCAGCCCAGACACTGTTCATCTTTTCCTTCTGCTCTTTGCTGTCAGGAGTTTTATTTGCCAATGCTTGCTAGTGCTTACATATAGATTACTGATTTCTATTGTTTCACTCACCTCTGTGTGTTCCCTCTTTTTTGTTGTTGTTTTTTGTTTCTACTGCAACATTCAACAGTTTTTTTGCCTCTAATGGCTGCTCAAGGAATGCTTATCCAGTTTAAGGTCATTTCATCCTTCAAGAACAGCTAAATCCCAATGTCCTTAGAATTAAAGAGACTGGGGTGATGAAACTTTTATGAGTTTTTTGTTTTTTGTTTTTTGTTTTTGGGGGGTGGGGCACATATAGTTGCATTCACAGCCCCTTTGTCATGGCCTGGCAGTATAAAACTATTTAATTCATTTTTGTTTCTTGACAAACTGTATTTTCTTTTCCCAGTAACCACCCCATCTCTGCTGAATTCCCAAAGCCAAAAGGAAACTAACTGTTGAGCAACTGCATAGAGCAAGAGTTATGTATTCAGCTGCCAGCACCTAAAGCAAACCCATTCCAGGTGGAGAGTGACCAAAAAATCTTTATCATTTCATGACCTGTGTCAAGTATGTTGAAAGCCTGCCAAGGTTTCCTCATTTCCAATGAGGCTCTCTTATTCAGGATGCATTTTAGAACAGTTTGAGATGTGTTTCATTGCTGAGAGGTGAAGAAATGTACATTGTAGTTCAGGGACAGTTAAAACCATCCTTTGTTTTCTATACCCACCTTCTGTGAATTATAGGATGGATAATCCCAGGTCAGGGATGCTGTGTGGAAAAGCTCTATAATGTGAAGGAGATTAGAAGAGATGACTCTTAAGATATCTTCTACTTCTAAGATTTTTGTCATACAGTAATGTGAAAGGTTATGGTTTGATGTTTTATTTATTCATAATTTGTTTTTTCAAATGAGGTTTTAGGATCCAGGCACAGGGACATATGGATGACAGGTATGTAATTTAGCATAATTTTATGAAATTTGGCATTATTATCAAAAGCTATCTAGAAAGTCATCCTCAGGAAATAATTAAGTATGCCAAAAAGATTTATCTACAAGGATATTCATTGCAGTGTTGTTTATAGTAGTGGAAAATTGAAAACAAATTAAAACAAACTCAAATGCCTAGCAAGAGAAGAAGAGTAACATATTTTGTAAGTGTATGCAGTGGATATTAGGCATCAAAATGTTGTTCAGGTGAATATTGTCAGGAATGATGCTTATATTTTCAGATGCATAAATTAAGAGGTAGAATAGTAAAAATTAAAATCTGGAGCTGATAGAGCTGGGTTTGAAGCCTGATATTTTTCTACTTACTGGCTGTGTGATCTTGGACCAATTCCACTCCATAAGAATGTGTTGTTATTACCTATCTCATAGAGTTGTTGTGAGTTTTAAATGAAATAGTATTTGTGAAGCACTTAGTACAGTGCCTAGTACATAGTAAATTATCAATATGTCCTTCTTTTGGAAACATTAAAGATAAAGATGAATTTAAGGTCCAATGCATTTTTTTTGTAATATACACTACAGTATTAACAGTGGTTAGCCCTGTTAATACTGGTATTTTGGGTGTCTTTTGTTGTTGTTGTTTTAGTTCTTAAATGGTAATCAGAAATCAATTCAGTTTGTTTTCAATTTAGTTTTCTTTTAATTGAAATTTTTTTTTAAATGTTAACTATGGACATAGGAAACCTCTAAACTTGGATGCTTCCTGCCCTACTTGATTCACACAATCATCAAAATGACTTGCTGACTGTTGGTGTCACCAGTACTATAAAAAGGATAAATGGCAGGGCATGGAGTTTGTCACGTCTGATATAAACTTAGATTTGTTTTGTAGCAACTCAACAAAATATGATGTGTAATATGAAGAGCTAATTGGTTTCTGTCTTGACAGCCAATAAACAAAGAAGAGGAAAGAAGCTATATTTGTAATTTTGGATTAATGAATTAGAGAAGGAAGCCTGCCATTAAATGACCATGAGATTCAATGACCTTCACCTCTATAGTAGTGGCTCCTTAGGATCAGAGGTGGGGCTTCTGTGAAACTTGTCTGGGTATATGGGAAATGTTTCAAAAATATAGAGGCGAATATCTATTCAACTTAACTTTCTTTGGAAGTATGGGGGCTTGCTTTTAAAATCAATGTTCCAAAAAGTAATTGCATGTAAAGAAAATTTCTTGAATTTTGACTTGTATTCTCCCTTGGAGATTCCCTGCAGAAATGGAAATGTGTTCCTCTGGGCCCATTAGTAGACTTTTTGAAATCTGAATATTTGGGATGCCCGGAACACTGCTGTCTAGTGAATAAGTGGAATCAATGGAAGGAGATGTCAATATCGTGAATTCTCTGTGGAAAGTTGTTGAAATTAACTATTCAGAATAACAAGCCTCCCTAAAACTTCATGACTTAAAATAACAACATTTGCTTAGCCTGAATCTGTAATTTGGACAAGGTTCTGTGTGGGAGGCTGTTTCTACTCCCTGCCCCCATGTCAGCTTGGGGCCACTCTACTCAAGGCTGAAGAATATGCTTCCAAACTTCTTCACTCATATGACTGACAGGTTGTGCTGGCTGTTGGCAGAGTGTTCAACAGCACCTTCCCTGGATAATGAAACCGAGTTTAGCATTGCCCATTATACAAAGACTTCTGTCTTGATTGATAATTTTAAACCAAAACTCACTAGAGACAAAGTGCACTGGTGGACTAGCTAATCATTTGAATGACTCAGACAAAAAGACCAAATTGTCTTCCATTTGTTCAGATTAGTTTAGCGAGAATTAGAGAACTAGCCAATTAAATGAATTCGCAATAATTCCCATATTTTTCTTAAAAATCTGAATAACTCCACCCCATAATTAAAACCAAATTTCTTATTATGGTTTTTATGGGCCTTTGCAATTTAACTTGCTTTTTATCCCTATCTCATAGCTTCCTCTAGATTTGCATGTTTGTACATTATATCCCTGCCTCATGTGCTGACTTGTATTTGAGCTAGCTGTCAACAAGTCTGCCTCCCCTACTAGATTAAGTTCTTTGAGAGCAGAGACCTTGTTTCCATCAGTTTATGCTCCACAACCTTTAGCCTAGAGCCATGAATGGAGTAGCTGCTTGATAAATACTTATTGAAAAGATGAATAATTCAATAACCCTTCCCTTTCCAACTCAATAGTTCCATCTCCAAAATGGCAATATTGCTTGTGAGTTGCTCCACATGGCAAGCTAGTTAATTCCCTGAAACTGGAAGATGTTTTGAAGTTCCATTCTACTTTGGAAGCACTGAAGAACATTAGTACATACCATAAAGATATTATTATTACTTCCCAGACACATAAATGGCAAATAATACCTTTTTAATGTGTTTGTTTTGAATATACTCAACAAATTTGCAGAAAGTAATGGGTTGTTGGCAGACTTCTATTAATGGACACCTTGTATAGATTGAGTAAGACATGGCCTCTTCTAGCTATATTGTTGGTTCATGTCTCCAGCTTTCAGAGCTGCTATTTGCACATGCTTCTTGCCAGAAAGATAACCATTACATGGGAAGCAGCTTTCTGGGGTTCTATGTCTTGATGTGTAGTACAAACAGCCCAATTATAGAATGGGCAAAAGAAATACAAATGGCTAAAAAACACATGAAATACATGAAAAAAATGTTCATCTTCACTAGCTATTAGGGAGATGCAAATCAAGACCACAGTGAGATATCATCTCAAAATAATAAGAATGGCTGTCATTAAACAAATAGGAAACTATAAATGCTGGAGAGGATGTGGAGAATTTGGAACTCTTATTCATTGCTGGTGGGACTATATAATGGTACAGCCACTCTGGAAGTCAGTTTGGCAGTTCCTCAGAAAACTAGATATTGAGTTATCTTACAATCTGGCAATTTCACTTCTCGGTATATACCCAGAAGATCTGAAAGCAGTGGCATGAACAGGTATTTGCACACCGGTGTTCATAGTGGCATTGTTCACAATCGCCAAGAGATGGAAACAATCCAAATGACCTTCAACAGATGAGTGGATAAACAAAATGTGGTATATACATACAATAGAATACTATGCAGCAGTAAGAAGAAAGAAGGTCCTGAAACATATGACAACATGGATGAACCTTGAAGACATAATGCTGAGCAAAATATGTCAGACACAAAAGGAGAGATATTGTATGTTACCGCTAATGTGAACTCCATGAAAAATATAAAATGTGTCTTATAATGTAGAATATATGGGACCTAAAGATAGACAGAAGCTAGTGAAGGGGGAGTGATAATCTAATATGTAAAGATATGATAATGAGGGTGAACCTAATGGTATGGGAATGGTCAGGTATGACTATGGTTCATTAGTGGGATTGTAAGTATCAAGGACACATTGAAGGTGAAGATGTTTGTAAAGGGTTGTTTAAAAGCATGTAACCCACAGAGTAGCACCGCAAACCTGAATAAGTTTTAGCATGATATACTTATAAGGTATGACACTGGTGCCGAGGGTTAACAACTGAGTGGTATATGGAAAAACTACCCATTACATATGAAAGACTATGCTTAATAGGAATATCTTACCAACACTACACTAATACTAGGGATGAATAATTAGCAGCTGAGAAGAGCTCTGGGATGTATTATGTTATGATAATGGTTTAAAGTTGAGAGTGATGATGATTGTAAAACTAAGTGAAGATAATATAAGAAACTGACCATTTATCTTGGGATAGACTATATATTAAGTGAAATTAGGAACCCACTACTTAATAAATCAAGCCCTCAATTGGCTTTTCTGAAACTTAGGTTGTAAATGGGAGGCTGAGCCCTCCTATAATTATGCCTAAGAGACACCTCCAGGTGCCTCTTTTATTGCTCAGTTGTGGCCTTTCTCTCTTTAAGCCCAACTCGGTAAATAAATTCATTAATCTCCCCCCAACGAGGGATATGACTCCTGGGGGAATGAATCTCCCTGGCAACAGGGGACATGACTCCCAGGAATAAACCTGGCCCTGGCAGCAAGGGATTGAAAATGCCTAGTTGACCAAAAGGGGAAAAAGAAAGGCAACAAGCTGAGGTCACAGTGGCTGAGAGATCCCACATAGAGTCAACAGGCTATCCTGGAGTTTTCTCTTATGCAAGCTCCAGCTAGACATCCCAAATGGCCACATCCCAAATAGCCATGCCCTTACCAAAAGTAGTCCCCAAATAACTAGGTCACTACCTGACATTCTATAGAAGATTTACTCATTAAGTTTTATCTCTCAGAAACTTAAATCCACCAGAGTGTTTCTGTGCCAGACAAGTTCTAAAACCCAGAGACAACAGCCTCTTTAAGAACAACAATCAGATGCAGCCTGCTTCCCCATGCTGTTGACATTCCCTTTCAATATGAACAAGTTAGGGTACTCAATGTCTAGGCACCTTGAAGATGGAGAAAGGCATTAAGTGAGAAGAAGGGGTAGCAACAAAGATTTAAGATTTAAGATCTAAGATTTAACAAAAGTCTATGAATACTGAAACTTTATGTAAATACACACACACACACACACACACACACACACACACACACACACATATATATTAGATGCTGGGGTGTTGGAATAGCTGGAAAGAGCTAAATGACATGGTAGAACTGTAACCTATAATGTCCTTTGAAATATGGTCTATAGCTACTCATTGAATTGCACTTTGAAAATCTTTACCTTTCTGTATATACCTTATATTGCATAATAAGGAAAGAACTGAAACTGTGGAACTGTAACCCATAACAATTTTTGAAATTACCTATATAACTGCTTGTTGAGCTGTACATTGAAAGTTAACACCTTTCTGTCTGTATGTTATATTTAACAATGATGGAAATAGCTGAAGTTATAGAACTGTGACCCATGACATTCTTTGAAATTTGCTCTCTAACTACTTGTTAAATCATACTTTGAAAGTTATCACTGTTTTATATATATATATTTTAAACTTAACAATAAAAAATGCATTAAAAAAAGCCAAATGATCTAATAGAGGACCCTAACTGCCTTAGTTTCCTGGCTGTGATCACAACTACCACAGGCTGGTTTTGGATTAAACAATGGGAATTTATTGACTCATGGTTTCAGAGGTTAGAAGGCTTGCTTCCTCCTGGGGCCAGGAGTGTTCTGGCTGGCTGTCAATCCTTGGGGTTCCCTGGCTTTCCCATCACATGGTGATGTCCTTTCCTTTCTCTTCTGGATTCCACTGACTTTCAGCTTCTGACTCTTACCCATGTTCTCTCTTCATAAGGCCCCCAGTATAGGACTAAGACCCATTCTGATTCAGTTGATCATACCTTAACAAAAAATAACATTCTCAAAAGGTCTTATTTATGATGGGTTCACACTCACAGGAGTGGGTTAAGATTAAGAAATACTTTGTTTTTTTTTTATTTTCTGGGGTACATAATTCAATCTGCCACACCATCCCAAACTGGAACTATCAGAGTCTCTTTCCTGGGAATTTTGGACTAGAAAACTGGGAGAGTTGAGTTAATGGTAGGGGTGGCTAAATCTTAGGAAGCACGAGCAGTCATGTTTTCTGCCATGTGGGAAAGCCACACTGTAGTGAGAGAGATAAAGCTGACACAAAGGGATAGACATGAGAAAAAGGAATTCCCAGCAGGGTCTGAGTTGCAGCAGTTTGGAGATTCAGCCATGTTTTTGCCTCTCCTGCAGCTTTTTATTCATCCTGTCATTTCAATAAATCCACGTTTTTGCTTAAACTAGTTCAAATTTGGTTTCTATCACTTGGGACCTAAAGAATTCCAACTAATGCAACATTGCAGAAAGATTTGAAAAATGCCTCTCAGAAAATGTTTGATTAAAGGTTGGTGAGAGAGAGCATTTGGGGATGCTTTGACATAAGGCTTACATTTTGAAAAGATAAAATCCTGGCGAACAACATAAATTGAATCCTATTCTTCCAGACAATAAAAATAAGACTTTAAATGTAAAAACAGGATCCCAATGTTTATGATTTACTAGAATGCATGCTTCATGCTGGCTGGAATTTGGGTCCCTTGCCACTCTAGTCTACTTTGTGACTACACTAGAATTCTGCACATGATAGATACTTAATAAATATTTATTGAATGCTTAATGTATTTCTTTTTTGCATCTCTTCCTTAATACCAGTACTATTTATTGAACTCACTGTGCTCAGTGTCTTCAAACATCTCATTTAATTCTGATCAGAATCTTTGGGGGCAACCATGGATAGAGGGAGCTTGGTCTCAGAGAATAATTATACAGTTTTCTCTAGGGCACTCAGGCTCTGTATGTTGGAGTCAGGATTTGAACCCAGGACCATCTGCTCCAAAATGTGAGCTATTTCTACAGGTCACACTCACACATTGACATATTAATCTATAAGGCAGAAATCTCTTCTGGGGCAGCAAAGTGAAAGGTGGCAGGTTCTGACTGGTACTTTGCTTCATATATGATTTCAACTTTAAATATCAAGGATTTAGTGAACACAAATTACTCTCCATTTTATAGACAAATAAGTGGAGATCTATGGTGCTGACCCCAGTACTCACCAGTCATGTCTTCTTGAAAAGTCTCATCATCAGGGTAGAGGCTCTATTCCTTTCCCCCTTGCCTTTCCATGAGGGTACTTTATAATACTCCTCATCCCTTGTAGCTGTTGGTGCTCCACCCACATCCCATTGGTATCACCATTCCCCACCCCACAGCTTCCAACTGAAATCACCTGCTACTCTTCGCCTGATCCCCTGAGGGGTAGGCTGGAAGTGCTGGGAGACCTAATGCTCCCATCCCCAATGACTGATGAGAATTGATGGATAAAGTGCGCTCTCCCTGCTCCGCAGTTGATATGATGATTAGGAATGTTCTACACTGTCTCCCAGAGAGCCTCAGTATGATTAAGTCCCAACTGCCCACAGCACTAACTTGCATAAAAGTGAGCCCTTTATTGGATTCCTTCCCTTCCATGTCTCACTTCACCAGACCTCTGCCAGAAGTTTCCAAATAGACCACTTGAACGCACATCGTTATCTTAGGGTCTGCTTCATGGGGAGCCCAAGCTGAGCCATGTCTCTGACCCCTTCATTTCTGATTCCTAAGGGAGACAATCAAATGACCTGACTGTTGAGTTTAAAAATAGAAACTGAGCATTATCCATTAAGTTTGTCTCTTTTGGAGACAATAGTTCCTTAGGACATGCACATTTGGGACTGCCCTCTGTTGTGTGGTTAAGAGCTTGCCCTCATGGGAAGGTCTTCAGTTAGTGACTGGATGAATAAGTCAATTTAATTCAGAAGTGATATATTAGGACACCTTCCAAGACCTTACAGACCTAAAATCATGTTCTCCAGTAAGCTTTATCTATAATATAGTAGATAATCCATCAAAATTAGATCCATAAGATTCATAATCACCAAAAGGTGAAAACAAACCAAATATTCATCAACTGATGAATGGATAAACAAAATGTGGTGTATCCATACAATGGAATATTATTTGGCCATAAAAGGGAAAGAAGTAATGATACATGCTACATCATGGATGAACCTTAAAAACAGTATGTAAAGTGAAAGAAGCCAGTCACAAAAGATCACATGTAATATGAGTCCATTCAATATGAAATGTCCAGATCAGGGAAATTTGCAGAGCCAGAAAGTAGCTTGGTGGTTGCTTATAGCTGAGAGGGAGAGGGGTGGAAGGAAGAGAAGGGAAAGGTGGATGATAGCTAAAATGTACAAGGTTTCATTATGAGTTAATGAAAATGTTTTAAAATCAACCTCAGTGAAGGTTGTATATATCTGTGGAGATAAAATAAAACCCATTAAATTGTACATTTTAAATGATTTATGAATTTTATATCAATAAAGCTGTTAAAAAATTAGGTCCTCATGGTAAAATGTTAACATTTTGAAATTGAGTGAAAGGTATATGAGAACTTTCTGTACTATCTTTGTAACTTCTCTGTAAATATAAAATTATTTCAAAATAAAAAATTTTAAAGCATTGGGTCCAATCTTGGAAAGGTCCAAATTTGGGGAGGTCCAAAACCTCTCTGAATCTCAGTTTCCCTACCTATGGAGAAAAATGCTATAATACTCATCTCATATGGCAACTCTGGGAATCAGTGGAGATGGTGCATATGGTAGCATTATCTCTCGGGATTAATCTACCTTCCCACCCCACAATCTCTTTCATTCATATAAGAACCTAGGTTCATAAGACAGGACCACCACTAAGTCTCAGGTATCTCATTTCTTTCTAAGAGCTCCATTATTGTGAGTCCCCCTATTACTTTTCAAATTTGGCCTGACAATGTATAGTCAGGGTTCCAGCAGTGGGTTTTCTATGCTTATTATTAAAATTTAATAGATATAATAAGCCAGCTCAGTTTGCAATGTCAGAGATTTGCCAAAAAAAAAAAACAAATAGCAGGGTGATATTAAAAACTGATGCTGAGGCAGCCCTCCTTAGCAATTATTTGTTCTTGTTTCTTTTGCATCCAGTAACAGCTATTTTTGTTATTTGCATTTCGTGAAAATGGTTCTGTTCCATTAGACCAACATGTAAGCATCGAATTGCTGATGTAGACTTTTTTTTTCCTTCTCTGTAGCACTTATGGAAGCAAGCACAATATTTCTGCTAGTTGGTCTGCAGTCAGTTCTATATCTAATTATGGGGTTGATTTTCTTCTTTTGTATTAAAGCTTTCTCCACCCACTGGGGGTGTTCCAGGGATTTGACAAGGAGGCTCTCCCTCTCTGTCCCCATTTCATTGGAGGAAGCCTAGCGCCTGGGGAAAATGCCCCTGTTGGGGGTGGAGGCTGGGCTTCCAGTCATTTTTCTAAACTTACGGGATAAAGGAAACCACAGACAAGACGTTTAATCCCTCCAGGCTTCAGTGTTTTCCTCTGAAAAATGAGTGGATTGGCCTAAATCATTTCTAAAGTCCCTTTCAGGCCCGACAATCTTTCAAGCACAAGCATTTTCCCTAAGTTTACTGACAAGTAGTTGCCAAACACCAGAGGAGTGCTGATATGTTATTAGCTAATATTGTCTCTCATCTGTTTGCAGCATCTTGATGGGAAATCATCACCCGGGGCCGCTGTGGGTTCTGGCGTCTGCGCTGAGGAAAGGATTAGAGGACCCAGGAAGAGGGAGTTATACATGGGGCAGACCCCTTCCATTTGCCACTAATAGTCTTTTCTGTTATTACACTGAAATAGATACAGAGAAACCAACTGAAGGCTGGCTCCAGTGCCTGGAAGATGAGTATTACATAAGTGCAATTTTACTTTCTGCGTTAATCTTTGCTGAGGTAATTGCCTTCCTTCTATTTTCAGTGCGTTGTTGGCAATGCTGCATGGCCTACTGACAGTTCAATAAAAATAGAGATTATACTCAAGAGGGAAAGTGCAATATTCACATGTGGGCTATGTTCTGCTTCTGTGAGACGAGGTACTTATTTCTAGAAGAATTGAATGGGGAGAGGCACTTCCTAGTAAGTTTTACCAGGAATCAAGATTGAGTTATGCTTACAGATTACTGGGTGTGCCTGTCACATACCTTTGAAGCAAGGAGTCGTGCAACAGTTTCAGCAAAGTGGGACCTTTCCAAAGTGAAGGAATCTGGAAGTTGTCTCCTCTTCTCATGTTTACCCTTATGTCATATTCACCCTTAACTTCCATACTTACCAACAGATAGTTCCAGGTTTGCCTCTCAAATAGCTCCTGATGGCCTATACCTCACCATTCTATTCAAAATATTATCATTTCTCACCTGAGTACTATCATTCTCTCCTAATAGGTCTCATTTTGCCCAGCTCTTCCCTCACATTCCTTTCCGCCCTCCACAGGGAAGCCAGAGTGAGACTTCCAGCCTGCATTTGTGACATGCCTTTCTCAAAATTCTTCAATAGTTCATGACAGAATATGAATTCCATTACACAACCTGCAAGTCTCATTATAATCTCCTTTCTGCCTATTTCACCGGCCTCACCTCCTGCCATCCCCACCCCCTCCTATGTTCCAGCTAAGCTCAGCTGCTCACAGTTCCCCACATTCACCACATTTTTGTAACTCTCTCTACAATACTGCTGGCATCTCCAACTCATGTGGCCAGTTTCTCCTCCTCATTCAGTTGTCTCTCACCAGCACTCTCCCTGAGTTGCCTTTCTTAACTTTCCAGGCTGACGAGGAGGCTATTTTCTCCCCAGTCCTAATGCTCCATGTCCATTCCTAGTATGGCAATATTCAAACTAGTATTATCAGAATGAACTCCAGTGTGGTTACCTGAAGGCTGGGACCAGATTATCAGGTCATGATCTCAAGTGCTTCTGGCAGATAGTAGGTGCTCAATAAATGTTTCCCTAAGGAAGAGAATGGAAAGGGCATTTCCTGAGCACCTAATGTATGTCAGGCTCCCTGCTTGCGATTTTAATGGAAGCTATCATTTCTTTTGGAGGGGGGAGGAAGGGAAAGTAAGCAGTCTGTATCTTACATCTGAAAGAATGATAAAAGTTTTGAGGGGATGAGCATAGATATTAATAATAAAAATCCATACATATTGAAGCATCAATATGTCAGAAAGTCCTTTTGTCTTGGGTAGAAATCAATAGATAATGGAAGGAAGGCAAATTAAGTGCAATACTAAGGACATATGAACTTTGACTCTAAATGACTCTCACTTCCACAGGGTGTGGAGGAACCTGGAGTCCTCAATATTAAGCCTCCTGGAATATTTGAGGATGGCCTCGACGATACAGCTTCTAGAATATGGAGAGGATTGGACAGCATAGATACCCCAAACCATTGGAAGCGCAGTAATCACTCTTCATGGTCTGCAGAGAGATGTTGGAAAGAATTCTTAAGTGGGAAACTCTAGCCCCCATAGAATTTAATCATAGGTTTTACTGTTTCTTATTCTCCTTCAGATCAAAGGCATTGACTTTGATTTTTAGTGGGGTGTTTTGAGAGAAGAGGCTTGACAGGTACCAGAGAAGAAATTGTCATGAGACTTGCAGACTATACTATGCAGTTAGTATTTTGTCATGGCAGATAAATAATTTAAGAATTTTGAAGAAGGTATACACAGTCAGATTTGCAGTCTAGAAGGCTCACTCTAGCTGCTATGTGGAGGAAAGAGGGAAAGTGTGAAGGGAGAGAGAATGAGACCATTTTGGAAGTTATTACAGTACCCCAGATGAGAAATGATAATGTTCTAAATCAAGACAATAGAAAAGGGTTGGTGAGACTTGGATCAATAAGGGGAATTCATTCTGAGTTACCTGAATTAGTCTAAGTAACCCAAGCTATCATGGATTCCAATCATCTCTTCTATTTATTAACTTAGAAGAGCATTCCAAGTCCATCATGATTTCAATGGCCATCTAAATGTTTCAAGAACCGCACTCCCATCATGACAGACACAGTTCATGTCCATCCATAACTATTTGCCACCCAACCATTCTTCCAATGGAACCCATATCTCACTAAGAAGCTGAAATTTTCAGACACCTGCTTTCCCAAATGCCCAGGCAGTAAAGGAATAGCATCAGGCATGATTCCAGTCAATGCATCTTAAGGAGAAGCTTGCTGGGAGGTTTTTGGTAAAATAATTTCTTCCTAATAAAAAGAACCACACGAGGACAAAGGTCCCTCTTCTTCTATTGATCATGCACTTGAACATGTCTATGTGTGATGTCTAGAACAGTAGCAGCCATTGTGAGGCGATGAGGGATGAGACAAGCCTGAAGACAAAAGCCAGTATGTTGAGGGTGGTGGATGTTCTTTGAGCTATCAAACCAGCCCTGTAATCCCCCAACTTCAAAGCCTTGTTTTAAAAGCTCTTGATACTCAAAGTGTGGTCAATAGACCAATTATATTGGCACTAACTGGAACTTGTTAGAAATGGGGAATCTTAAGCATTCCCCCAGAAATACTGAACCAGAATCTGCATTTTAAGAAGATCCCTAGGTGTCTTATACATACAGTAAATTTTAAGAACCATCAGTTTAAATCACTTGTAGTTGAGTATTCTGTTGCTTGCAGTTGGTAACATCCTAACTAATACACGCACTGTGAAATCTCCTTGCTGTTTTTCATAATAGTCTCTTGGCCTAGAAATACAACTGAAAGCCAGCTTATCCTTCAAGGCTCTATTTAACCAAGGCAGCAATTTTAATAGCTAAAATTAATTGTATTTTCTTCTCTTAGTCTACAATATTTGATGACCTCCTCTATTACAATACACATTCTATTTTGGCATGTCTATGTAGTAAATTTAGAGTTTTTCATGACATTCTGACCCATGCAGCTTTATAAATTCCTGGAGGGTAGGCCCCTTGATGCCTAGAATTAAGCTCTGTGAAAACTAGGCATTCAAATATTTGTCAAATGAAAGAAAAAAGAGAGCAATAATTTCTTTTCAATTTCTCTGACCAGTGAAAATCTTAGAACTTCCTGTGATTAGGTACCATGGATTCTAAGGTATGCTGGTGATCTCTTTGGGGTTATAAATGTATTATGTTTCCTTATCCAACCACTTTTCAAGGTAGAGCTCTGTTCAACAGAGCTCTTCAGAACCAAGTGCTTAATAAATCTTGGGGCTTCTTGTGGACCACATCACTATCATCTTCCTAAAGCTCAATTTCCTTATTGTCACTGGAGTAATGAAAGCCATCTCAAGTTTACTCCTGTCAAAGTCACCAGACCCAGCCCTCTTGGCACCACTCTTACATATAGGTGTTTGATTTCAAGCAATCAATACCACAAATCAATCCACCATTCAATATCTTGCATAGATGATTAAATAAGGCCAGGAAGGAAATCCTTGGCCTTGGAGAATTCAGAAAAAGCCAAAATGGGGCATTCATGTTCCAGCTGACTCTGCTTTCCTTAAAAGGCTTTGGCAGTGACTTAGAGAAGCTAGAATGCTAGGATAAATATAGAAAATTGATTTATCTTTTCATTTTATAAAAAGCATCCATAGATTTCATAAAGGAGAAAATCCTGTGTAATAGATCATCCAAATAGAAGACAGACACACACACACATACAAGTATGCACATGCTTTTGGTCATCTTACAACACACATGCACGTATATAACAATGTGGTTTAACTTTCTATTGTATCCATAATCTTGTTAATATGCTTTCACAACCCATAAATCTGAGTGCTGGTCTGCTTGCCCAGAACCAGTTAAAGCAACAGGCATTGCAAGTGTGCATAGTAAAGCACAAGACCTGAGATCAAGAGATATAGGCTGTGTTCCCAAATCCATTCTAATTAGAGGTGAGAAGTGAACCAATCTCAGCCTCAGTTTATTCAAATAATTACCATCCTTTTGCTTATGAACACCCCTCAACCTCAATTTTGGAGTAGAGAAGAATAAACATATGACTATTTAGAGAAAATAGTTTCAAAAAGTTGGGAGTTATGCAAGATAGGTTAGACAACGTTGTGACTACATCGTTCTGTCTGTTTCACAACAATTTCATCTGTTTACCTACAGCTCTAAATGGGCAAAGGAACAGATGTGATGTAGCAAAATAATCCCCAGCAGTGCCTACAATAATTCAATATTGTCAACTAAAAGCTGCACTTTATTGGACCAAATTGCCTGATAAGGCCTACAAAAAAATCAGGCAAGGACAGCTGTGACTATAAATCCTCAATTGTCCTTTGCAAATAGGGAAATTGCAACAGCTATTCTAGAATCTGGGAGTGCCTATTAGCAAAGTTTTCCTGTTCAAATTATGGCCTAGATTGAGAAAATCAGTCCTGTAGTTCGTGAGGAATTTTTTTCACTCCCAGAAGAAAAACTAGTTTTATGTTTATATTAATAAGATATTTTTGAGGCATTATTTATTTAAAATTCAGTGGAAGTTAATTCCCCAGAAAGAAAGACTTGGTTAGCTAATTTATAAAGTTCCAACTAGGGTTAGCATGCTTTACTCATATTTATGGTAAACACAGCAGGAAATAGAGCCCTAAGAGGTTCATCGGCTTGCTTAAGGTCACACAATTAGAAGCAGAACCACTTAGTGCCACTTATACTTAGGGCAGTGGTTTTCAATGGGGGACAATTTTGCCCCCCAGAGGATGTTTGGCAATACCCAGGGGCATTTTTGGTTGTCATATCTGGAGTGGGGATTGCTACTGACTTTGTACTTCTAGTGGGTAGAGGCCAAGGGTGCTATTAAACATCCTGCAATAACACAAAACAGGCGCCCCAATAAAATAGTGCCAAGGTTGAGAAACTGGCTTGGGATAGAAGTAGCTTTCAAATGTAAAGCTTGCATACATACACATAGATGTAAACGCAAACACAAAGATGACCAGAAGAAGATAAAATACCCATCTACATTGTTTTTAACACTTGCTTCTAGTGAAAACAGGAAAATAATAGCAACAGTGAATCTTAGAGAGTTCTGTGGCTCCCAGAGGGCAGAGTTTGTCTATTTTTTTCATCTTTGTATCTTCAGTACCCAGAACTGTGCCTGGCACAAAGAACGTATTAGACTAACAGGTGAGGAGTGAAAAAATGAATGTACGTCTCCACTTAGACCAAAGTATAAATCCCTCTAAAAATGTGAGTATGGTCAGAGTAGAAAGAAAATAATAAATTTCCCTTTAAATTGAAGGCTGTACATTTAATAAAACCTAACACCTTTTTAAAATTCCAGCATTCTGTCAAAGACTGCTTGCAAAATTATGTTTAGGAAACAGTTATAATTGTGATTTTAATTATTTGGTGACCAGATCTGTCTTTATGGACTGGTGTAGTAAAATAAGTCAAGGTATTTTTCAGTTATTTCATGAATCATGGACAAAAAGTGGGAGCATTCAATTAGATCTATCATATAAGTTATAATTAATATTCTTAATAAGGGCTACAAAATTTCATGGACTGTTGTGGGTTGACAATCTTAAATGTGTAAATTCAGTAGGACGGTGAAGTAAGGAAAATTCCTCCCCATTAACTTTGATGGGACTTGGGTGTCTGGCAAAACTGTGATTGCCTCAGGGTCTGGTTTCAGGCCAAGGGGACAAAGTACTCTTGAGAAAAGTCTGTGTTTGGAGAGACAGGCTCCCAGAGGTCCTTTGATCAGCAGGCAGAACTTGGCATCATCTCTGAGCTCTGTTTGTCCCCATGCATCTCCTTTAGCCCTCCTGGCTAAAGAAAATTAAAATGTAGACAGAGCAAAAAGAAGGCTGTTGGAGACTCGGGCAAGATGGCAGCATAGAGAGGAGTGGAAGCTAAGTAGTCCCCCTGGAACAACTACAAAAAACCAGAAACAACTAGTAAATAATCCAGAATAACTGCGGGGGGACAAATGAGACCATCCAATCATCATACACCAACCTGAATTGGGAGGAATGCCAGAGAACACAGCATAAAATCTCTAAGTAAAACCTGCAGAACCAGGTCGGGAGACCCCCTCCCCCATAGCCCGAGCTGCTGAGCCTCATGGTGCCAGAGAGAAGCTCTCTCCCAGCAAGCGAATACGGCTCAGCTGAGCTCCAACTGGGATTTTAAGTAGCGAGTGTGAACTGCTCACTACAGGTACGCAGCCCCCAAAAACAGACAGACGCTTTGGGTGACGACTGACCTGGGAGAGCTGGAGGGTCGCCTTGACTGTGTCTGAAGGGGACTATCTGTTTCTTTTTTGGCTCAGTGGAGAAAGCCCCAGTCATTTTCAGTTTCCAGGGCTGTGACACTGGGAAGGGCGGAGACAGCACAAGCAGAGAGAGAGACCATTGAAATGCTAATGACCTCCACCTGGGGGGTCTGTCTTCTCTAGGAGGAAAAGGGTGGGGCCCTTTCCATTCAGAACCAGACCCCAGAGCCTGGGGGAACACGGCCACACCTCCTCACACCAGTCAAGAATTATAGGCTAACAGGCATCACTTGCTGGGCAGAAAAGCACAGTGACCCGAGGCATCAAAGGGTGGAACAATTTTCTAAGACACACCCGCAGGGAAACCAGATACTGAATATTTCTTCCCTCTGGGACCTGAGCCTGTTATGGTCTGGGAAAACCTGATTTGGATAACCAAGGAAACCATGCCTAGACAACAGAAAATTACAACCTACACTAAGAAAAACAAAGTTATGGCCCAGACAAAGGAACAAACGTACACTTCAACTGAGATACAGGAATTTAAACAAGTAATGCTAAATCAATTCAAAAAGTTTAGAGAAGATATCGCAAAAGAGATAGAGGCTGTAAAGGAAGAACTGGACATGTATACAGCAGAAATCAAAAGTTCAAAAAACCTACTAGTAGAATCTATGGAAATGAAAGGCACAACACAAGAGATGAAAGACACAATGGAAACATACAACAGCAGATCTGAAGAGGCAGAAGAAAACACTCAGGAACTGGAGAGCAAAACACCTGAAAGCCTACATGTAAAGAAGCAGATGGAGAAAAGAATGAAAAAATATGAGCAACGTCTCTGGGAACTCAAAGATGAAACAAAGTACAATAATGTACATATCATTGGTGTCCCAGAAGGAGAAGAGAAGGGAAAGGGGGCAGAAGCAATAATAGAGGAAATAATCAATGAAAATTTCCCATCTCTTATGAAAGACATAAAATTACAGATCCAAGAAGCACAGCGTACTCCAAACAGAAGAGATATGAAGAGGCCTACGCCAAGACACTTAATAATCAGATTATCAAATGTCAAAGACAAAGAGAGAATCCTGAAAGCAGCAAGAGAAAAGCAATCCATTACATACAAAGGAAGCTTCATAAGACTATGTGCGGATCTCTCAGCAGAAACCATGGAGGCAAGAAGGAAGTGGTGTGATATATTTAAGATACTGAAAGAGAAAAACCACCAACCAAGAATCCTGTATCCAGCAAAGCTGTCCTTCAAATATGAGGGAGAGCTCAAAATATCTTCTGACAAACAGACAATGAGAGACTTTGTGAACAAGACACCTGCCCTACAGGAAATACTAAAGGGAGCACTACAGGGTGATAGAAGACAGGAGTGTGTGGTTTGGAACACAATTTTGGGAGATGGTAGCACAACAATGTGAGTACACTGAACAAAGGTAACTATGAATAAGGTTGGGAGAGAAAGATGGGGAGCATGTGAGACACCACAAGAAAGGAGGAAAGAGAAAGACTGGGACTGTGTAACTTGGTGAAATCTAGAGTATTCAACAATTGCGACAAAATGTACAAATACGTTCTTTTACGAGGGAGAACAAGCAAATGTCAACCTTGCAAGGTGTTAAAATGGGGAGGCATTGGGGGAGGGATGCAATCAGCATAAACTAGAGACTGTAACTAATAGAATCATTGTATTATGCTTCCTTTAATGTAACAAAGGTGATATACCAAGGTGAATGCAGATAAGAGGAGGGGATAGGGGAGGCATGTTAGACACTTGACATTGGTGGTATTGTCTGATTCTTTATTCTACTTTGATTTAAGGTTATTTTTCCTTTTGCTGCTTCCTAGCTGTCATTTTTTTTTGTTTCCTCTTCCTTTTGCCTCTCTACCTTCTTTGACTCTCCCTCCTGCCTTGTGGAAGAAATGTAGATGCTCTTGCTTAGTATGAGCAGAATGTTTAATTAGGATAAACTTAAATGTTTGGAAATGAACAGGGGTGTTGGTAGCAAGATGTGAGAATAACTAACAGCGCTGAATGGTGTGTGAATGAGGCGGAAAGGGGAAGCTCAGAGTCATATATGTCACCAGACGGAAAGTTGGAGGTCAAAAGATGGAAATGTATAAAACTGAATCCTATGGTGGGCAATGTCCATGATCAACTGTACAAATATTAGAAATCACTTCATGAACCAGAACAAATGTATGACAATACAATTAGAAGTTAATAATAGAGGGGCATATAGGGAAGAACTATATACCTATTACAAACTATATACTACAATTAGTAGTAGTTCAACATTTTTTCATAAACAGTAACAAACGTACTATATCAATACTAGGAGTCAACAATTGAGGGGGGTTGGTTAGGGATAGGGGAGGTTTAGAGTTTCCTTTTCTTTTTTTCTTTTTTCATCTTTCACTTTATTTCTTGTCTGGAGTAATGAAAAGTTTCTAAAAATTGAACAAAAATTAAGTGTGGTGATGGATGCACAGCTGTATGAGGGTACCCAGGGGCAAGTGATTGTACACTTTGGATCTTTGGATAATTGTATGGTATCTGAACAATCTCAATAAAAATGAAAAAAAAAAAAGTAATTGATGTACACGTATGCTCAAAGAGCAACAAAATATATGTGGCAAAATGTGAACAATGGATTAATCTATGTGAAGGGCATAGGAAAATCCTTGCCCATTTTCTGTACTTTGATTTTTCATAATACAATGTTAATTAAATAAATGATAATACACATTCAAGAAAAAACAAAGAATTTAATGTAAAATTTGAATTAAAAATAAACAAAAGGAAATTCTAAAAAAAAAAAAAAAAAAAAAGAAGGCTGTTATGCAGATGAAGGCATCTGTGATAGTCAACTTTGGATTTGTTGACGTCATGTGTTTTGGGTCCTGTTTCATAGACTTGAGCCCACAGTGGGCATTTTTCTGAAAGTGAGTTATTGGGGGTGGCTCTCAGGAGGAGAGTGTGGGAAGCAGAACAGGACGGGAGAAGAAAGCAAAGCAAGGATGTAGTCTCATTTGGAGTAGAACCTCCACTTGGTCCCATGGGGAGGTGTGGAGCATGCTTTGTATGTACACATGGGGTTGCACCTCCTGAAGGCAAGGGGGCCAGCCTTTCACACGGCTTTGTCATTCAGTCATCTGCCTTTGGCTGCTCCATAGGGGTGGGGAATAACCTCCCTGGTTACATGGAGGGCAATTGTCCCAGAAGGTGGCACCTGGGAGCCCCCTTAGCAACTAACACAGCTGCTAGGGGAAAGGTACACCTATTCTGTGAAGGGAACTTGGGTGAGGAACCAATAGCATCTGCCAGAGCTCTAAAGAGATGTGAACCACAGGTACAACTAGTCATTTGGTTTTTTTTTTATTATTATTATTTATTTTTTATATTGTCCCAAAGCACAGCATTATTCACAGTGGCCTTGATAATCATGTCCAGTATCTTGCATTTCTTCTAAGGGAATTTTGTTAATGTAGGGCAATGTCCACATGGTATTTGCAATGCTGAATACATCTTCTTTCCTTGAAATACTCCAAGTATTTTACAAAAAGCCATCTTAAATCTCAGAAAATGGAGGAAAGGAAAAGAATAGATGTTATAACAACAAACTTAAAGAGTATTTCATTAGGAACTCTGAAAAATAATCAACTGAAATCATTTAGAAATCTTGTTCATATGTATTTTCTTTAATTTCTTTCTTTCTTTCTTTTTTTTTTTTTTTTAAGAATTTTGAAGCAGCATGATATAGCCCAGGGTTTCTTCATCTTGGCACTATTTACATTTTGGGACAG
Source organism: Choloepus didactylus (assembly GCF_015220235.1). Lineage (NCBI taxonomy): Eukaryota > Metazoa > Chordata > Mammalia > Pilosa > Megalonychidae > Choloepus > Choloepus didactylus. Next base: position 178,554,390 of record NC_051307.1, on the reverse strand, counting down.
GTAATTTAGACATTGTAAGTATCTATAGCATCACTGGCCCCCTTCCACTAGATGACAGGGGCACGATCCCATCTCCCCCTTTACACTGAAAATATCTCCTGGAGTCAAATTCATCCCAGTTAAGAACCACTCATAATGCTAAAGGAAGCCAGTACTTTGAAGTCCTAGCTTGAGCAACCTAAGAAGATACTGATTTTTTTGTTTGTGAAATGGGAATAATACCTACCTTATAGGACTGTTCTAATGATTTAAATAGCTGACATTGGTATACTGTAGAACCTGGCATATTAGTCAGTTTGAGTTTCTTCTCTTTTATTTCTTTCAGGGACCAAAATGCTTTCAAAAGTGGTTTGTATTCTTATGAGTAGAAAAGCGATTAAAGCACCTTTTTATACAAATTAGGACATGATGCATGATTTAACTTCAGAGATCTAAGGTTGATAGGAAAAAACTAATTCCTTCTAATTGGAAAAGATATCACTTTTCCTTGCCCTTTTCTATTTTTTCTAAATAGTCTTTAAGAAAAGTATACATTTAAAGAAGTGTATAAAACAACTAAATTTCTGAGTGCTTAATGGATGAAACTTGAAGACCTCATGTTGAGTGAAATAAGCCAGAAACTAAAGGACAAATATTGTATAAACTCACTGAGTTGAAATAATTTGAATAAACAAACTCATAGAGTCAGATTCTAGAATATAGGTTACCAGGTGTGCTGGTTTGGAGCTGTTGTGTACAGCACAAAAAGCCATGTTCTGTTAATCCATTCCTGTGGGGGCAGACCTATTGTGGGAGGGACCTTTTGGTTCAATTGAGATGTGACCCAGCCCATTCAGGGTGGGTCTTAATCCCTTTACTGGGGTCCTTTACGAGGATAAGAGAGAGAAAATGCCCAGAGACATTTGGAGACGGCCATTGGAACCAGAGCCCAGGAGAGAAGGACCAACAGATATTGCCACATGCCTTTCTATGTGACAGAGGAACCCTGGATGCCAGCAATCTCTCCTCTGAGAAGGTATTTTCCTCTTGATGCCTTAATTTGGACATTTTCATGGCCTTAGAACTGTAAATTTGTAACCTAATAAATCCCCATCGAAAAAGCCAACCCATTTCTGGTATATTGCATTCTGCAGCTTTTTAGCAAACCAAAACACCCAGGGAATGGGGTGGGATAGGGAATAGGGAATGAAGGCTTAAAGGGTACAGTGTTTCTGTTTGGCTTGATGGAAATGTTTTGGTAATGGATGGTGGTGATGTAGCGCAACATCGTGTATGCAATTAACAGCAATGAAATATATATCTGAATATGATTAAAAGAGGAAATGTTAAATTGAACATATGGTAACAATAAATTTAAAAAAATCCATGGAACTATGCTACACAAGCAGTGACTCCTAAGATAAACCATGGGCTATAGTAAAGTTAATAGTAAAGCTAAAAAATGTTCTATCATCAATTGTTAACAAAGTTCCACACCAATGCAAGGCGTTAATAATAGGGTGGTATATAGAAATCCCTTATTTTGTGCTTGATTGTTCTATAAACCCATAACTTCCCTAATAAATAAGAAAAAAAAAAGTGTGCCAGATACTGTTCTGAGCACATTACCTGATTATCCCATTTAATCCCCTGAGGAGATACTAATATCTCCATTTTATAGATGAGAAACAGGAGGCAGAGAGAGGTTAATGCACCCCAAATCACAGAAAATAGTGGGGAAGGAATATGTACTGAAGTAGTCTACTGGAAAGTGGAACAGTCCTGTCAGGATCTATAAAGGCAGTTGGTAGTTTGTGGACAGGAAAACAAACACCAAAAGAAGTAACCCATGAGTTGACTGCCCTCTGAGGCCCGGTCCTGGAGGCACAGTTCCTCTTTGCACAGACTTGAAATTTCAAAAACAGGTGTCAGGGAGAGGAACCTAAGACAGCAACTAGGTGAGACAGAGAAAAACACCTTTGTGGAAAACACTAGATAAAAAACCAGAAAGGACCCAGAACACCACTCCAGAGTAGCACCAGCTGGACAAGTTCTGCTAAAGCCACAGGGAATGTGTGTTTGGTGAAACCAGGAGTCTGCATTCTGAAACGAGTGAGTAGGCTGAATCCCTTGGCCACGCTGCGGTGTGGGGAAACGGTGGGTTGGCATTTTTTTTTTTAAAAAAAGAAGCCCGGGAACAGCTGCAGATAAGACGGGAGCGGTCTGGACTAACGCCTCGGTGTCTGGGGTGGAGGATACCCCTTCCCACATCCACTACTGATTGTCTTGGGTCCAGGGAAGCAAAGGGGAGATGCATGACTTGCAGCCGTCTCCCCTGTGGGCAGGGCTACTCCTGCCTCGGGCCGAACATAGCACAGAACCAAGACAAGAAATCCAGCCTGACAGGGAGTCTTTCCTGCAGCACCACTCACACGACACAATATCGACCGTGGACGGTGTCCTTGAATACACCCACAGCTGATTGTCCCGGAGCTGGGAGAGCGGAGCTGTGTGGAAAGGGGGAAGTTAACGCATCCCATTCAACCATCTTTGAAGCAGGCTGGGAATGCCCCAACACAGCCCGGTGGCCCAGGGCTTCCTTGGAGGCCGGCGCTCACTTGTGACGTGGCACGGCCTTCCCCTTCTCAACAGAGGTCCTGGAAAAGCACAGCAGGGAGGGGGGAACCGCTCGGAAATCCCAAGGAACCTACGCCAATACCAAGGACTTTTGTGTCAGTGGCGGAGAACAGCCTTAAATCTCTGGGAACACCTGGGAGGTTTGATTGTTAAATCTGCCCTTCCTCCCTAACCACTCAAGCACATGCCCCTCATTGAGGGCAGACAGCACCAACAACACACCCAAATTAAGTGCACCAATTGGACCCCAAAAGAATCAGATCCCCACATACCACAAAGTTGGGGAGAACTGACTTGAGGGGAATAAGTGACTCACGGACGCCATCTGCTGGTTAGTTAGAGAAAGTGCACGTCACCATGCTGCAATTCTCACAAATTAAAGATCAAGTAATGCAAATGCCAAGAGGCCAAAAACAACAGAAAATCTTAAAGCATATGATAAAACCAGACAACATGGAGAACCCGAACCCAAACACTTAAATCAAAAGATCTGAAGACACACAGTTCCTGGCAGAATTAATCAAAGAACTACAGACAGGCAATGAGAGCATGGCACAGGATATAAAAGACTTGAAGAAGAGCAGGGCACAGAATATAAAAGACATAAAGAAGACCCTAGAAGAGCATAAAGAAGATATTGCAAGAGTAAATAAAAAAATAGAAGATCTTACGGAAATTAAAGAAACTGTAGGTCAAATTAAAAAGACTCTGGATACTCATAATACAAGATTAGAGGAAGTTGAACAACAACTCAGCCTCCGCGAGGAGCACAGAACAGAAAATGAAAGAACAAAAGAAAGAATGGGGAAAAAATTGAAAAAATCGAAAAGGATCTCAGGGATATGAAAGATAAAATAAAACGTCCAAATTTAAGACTCATTGGTGTCCCAGAAGGGGAAGAGAAGGGTAAAGGTCTAGAAAGAGTATTCAAAGAAATTGTTGGGGAAAACTTCCCAAACCTCCTACACAATATATATACACAAAGCATAAATGCCCAGCAAACTCCAAATAGAATAAATTCAAACAAACCCACTCCAAGACATATTCTGATCAGACTGTCAAATACTGAAGAGAAGGAGCAAGTTCTGAAAGCAGCAAGAGAAAAGCAATTCACCACATACAAAGGAAACAACATAAGACTAAGTAATGACTACTCAGCGGCCACCATGGAGGCGAGAAGGCAGTGGCATGACATATTTAAAATTCTGAGAGAGGAAAATTTCCAACCAAGAATACTTTATCCAGCAAAACTCTCCTTCAAATTTGAGGGAGAGCTTAAATTTTTCACAGACAAACAAATGCTGAGAGAATTTGCTAATAAAAGATGTGCCCTACTTCAGATACTAAAGCGAGCCCTACCGACAGAGAAACAAAGAAATGAAAGAGAGATATAGAGACTTTTAACAGACATATATAGAATATTACATCACAGGTCACTGGGACACACATTCTTCACTAGTGATCACAGATCTTTCTCCAGAATGGACTGTATGTGGGGACAGAAAAACAAGTCTCAATAAAATAAAAAATAAAAAAATGAATTTGTTCAAAGCACATTCTCTGACCACAATGGAATACAAATAGAAGTCAATAATCATCAGAGACTTGGAGAATTCACAAACACCTGAAGGATAAAAATGAGGGGGAGATGAAAACATTCCCAGATAATCAAAAGCTGAGGGAGTTCATCACCAGTAGATCAGTCCTAAGCAGGCTGAAAGGAAGGGACACTAAACAATTGACTGAAACCACATGAAGAAATAAAGATTTCCAGTAAAGATCACATGGTAAATATAAAGACCAATACTACTGTATTTGTGATTTATAACTCCACTATTTACTTCCTACAGGATCTAAAATACATAAACTATAATGATAAATCGGTGGTTTTGGACTCAATGTAAAATAGGTAATTCTTGACAAGAACTACATAAAGGTGGGGGAATGGAGGAGTATGGGAACACAGTTTACGTGTCCTATTGAAGTTAAGTTGGTATCAAAGAAAAATAAGATTGTTATAGATTTAAGAGGTTAAATTTAAGCCCCATGGAACACAAAGAAAGTATCAGAGAATATGACCAAAGAGATGAAAAGTAGAGTAGGGGTTCTAAGAAGTGGGGGAAGGGGCAATGGGGAGTTAAGAAATGAGAGTAGGGTTTTTGGTTTGGGATGAAGGGAAACTTCTAGAAATGGATGGTGGGAAGGTGATAGCATTGCAACATTCTAAATGTGATTAATCCTACTAAGAGAATGCTAGGGAGGGTGTGGAATAGGAAGATTTAGGCTGTATATATCTTTCCACAATTGAAAAAAAAAAAAAATAAGACAGTCTAAATAGATGACAATTGAATGCCAAGGATGATCCTGGTTGAGGCTCAAAGGGACACAGATGGGACACAAGGGAAAAAAAAAAGGAAATATAGAATGTAAGCTTTATATCAATGTTGAATTTCTTGAACTTCTTAGCTGCGTTTAATGAGATTGCATAAAATAATATTCTTGTTCATGGGAAAGGTATATGTGAATTATATTGTTTGTTCAAAGATATGTGCAGCTTGCTCTCATATGTTCAGAAGACAGAGCAATAGATGATGGGTGTTAAGAAGGGAGGGAGGGAGGGAGGGAGAGAGGGAGGGAAAGAAAGAGACAGTGATGTGACAGGATCTTAAAGATGATGGATTGGGGTATCGGGGGAGGGGGGTCGAGGTATGATGGAGTTCTATGTATGGGGTTTGTACTGTTTTTACAACTGTTCCTGTAAGATTGAACTTATTTCAAAATAAAATTTATTATAAAAAAAAAAAAAACAGGTGTCAGGCCAGATTTGTAGACCCCTGATCAAGGGTCCTTACTTCCATGTCTGCTTAGTTCAATATCAATTCTCTGTGTTTTCAACCACAACACTTTGTCTACAATTAGATTATATTGCTGCTAAGTAGCTGATGTTTTGTTATTTGGCTTCATGATCCAAAAGGTCAGGTTTTCCTACAAGTGATTACTCCATTGATGCCAAATAAACAACTCTTTATAAAAATGGAAAAAGAAAATAAATGTTCTAATCAGAATTACAAATCATACACCTCATAAAAATGAACTATAATTAAAGGAAGTATTACAGAAAATATTAAAGGAAGTATTACAGGGAACCAGTGCCTATAAAGGGTGTTTAAGATTACAAAGCTATTTAGTGACTGACCAAGCTAGAACAGAACACCTGAACCTCATTCTGGTACTCTTCACTGTCCCATTTTAGCTGATTTCTCTAATCTTATTTCCCTGAGGTTTGAATAGAGCACTTTGCATTCATGCTGCATTTCTGAGTTTGGTATTAAATGACTCTGGTGTGTGTGCTCCTTGGGGTGGTATAATAGTCTGTTTTGCATCTTTCTTCACCTGGTCTTGGCTAACTAGAGACACCAATGATTGAGACACAAAATCCAGTGGCTGTTTTTCAAGTCTCATTCTCATTGACCAATATACTTAGTTTGACCTTTTCTTAAACCATCTTTAGCTTCTAGAAATTTCCTTCCTTCATGATTTCTACAGTATCATTTTTCCAGGTTCCCCTTGCTCTCACAACAATTCCTTCTTAATTTCTTTTCTTCTTACTAATTTCTGTCCTCAGTCCTTTTCTTTTTCCACAAGTTCTCTCAGAGAGCTCTTAACCATTCCTAAGGTCATTATTATTATCGACTTGCTGATTATTCTAAAATCTGTATCTTGTGCTTTTCTGAGATTTATAACCCTATTTTCATCCAACCACAGTCAGTTGTGCTATGAAGTGACATATGAACTCCTAAACATTGCAAACACAATGCAACACCACCCAGAGGGCTTGTGGGAAAAATGGGGCTAAGGTACCAACAGTTAAAAACTGTATTAATGATGTAGAAATGAAAGATAGGAAACTAAAAAAAGCAATAGCACAGTTTAACACATTAAATGGCTAAGAAATGCATAAATAGTATAATAAATATGATTAAAATGCTTTAGCTTGAAAAAGACATGAAATTTGCTTGTAAAACTGAACATGGAAAAGGTTGCAGCTTATGAGTTGTTGTGAGGTGATGGAAGGAGGGTTGTGTGAAATCAGACAGAAAGTTATAATACCAGGTGTGGATGGGTATGGCTCATAAGTCATGTGGTGAACCAAAGAAGCTGGTAGATATTTCAGGTATGTGTGTTGTGTGTTTTTGGTAAACCTGAATGGCTTGGCTCAGTTGGGTGATGTTTTCTATATTCACCCTTCTTGCAGATGAAATAGCATACAAGCAAACACAAAATTCTCATTATGCTCAAATTTTTCCCATATATATTAATAGCATTGGAACAAATTCCTGTTTTCACAAGTGTTATGGAATAACTGATATCTCACAGACATCTCAGAGTCAACCAGCAAACCATAATATATCCAAGTTATTTCCTCCACAAAATCCTGCTTTCTCCACAAAGTCTGTAGACAACTACCCAACCACCTCAAACAGAAATGCTGACATGGTCTTCAGCTATTTTTCTCTCACTCACCACATCAAATTAGTCATTGATGACTCTCAATGCTACCTTATAAATGTGTCTCAAATTCTTCCTGTCTTCCCCAATGTGGGGTTCTTGCAAAAATCTCCAACATGGTTTCCTGTCTCCATTCCCATCTCCTGACACCCCATATTTTGTGTAACCACCATGGGAATTTTCTCAGAGCAAGGCTTCCTAAGAGTAAAGGTACTGGGTTTGAATCCTTATGCCACATTCTGTGTGATCTTGGGTAACTTATGCATCCTCTCTACCCCTCATCTTCCTCATCTAGAATCTGGTAATGATAATAAATCTTGTGTCATAGGATTTTTTGTGGATGAAATGTACAAAGCACTTAGCACAGTGTCCAATGTGCTGGCAGCTATGATCAATTTCACCATTCTGGTTATAGTGATCATTGTCAACATCGTTGTTTCTACCATTATCAGGTTATCATCATACCAGGATAGCTTCCTAAGCTGAAAAACTGGACTTTTTTCCTTTATTTCATTCACTTTAATTCAATGTAATGTGACACTTACTGAGTGCCTTCTGCATCCAAAGCAGTATCAAGGGAGACACTCAGTTGAATCTGACCCCCAAGGCTGACAAAAATATTGTATTAATATCTCTACTTCAAAGCAGGTTGTTATGATGACTATAAATAAGGTAAAAGAGGAGTGTAACAAAAGAGAGAAATTCTAATAGAATATTTGAGAAGCCTCTGTGGGGAAAGACCAGATTTGACTGATCCTAAAGGATGGAAAGGGCCTTGAGAGGTAGTTATGATGAATAGCCTGTATTTTAGAACCATTATGAGGAAAGGATGCAGGTGGGAAGAGGGAGAGTTTAGAGAAGTACAGCTTCATTGTGGGTAGGCTGTGGCATGTGGATGGAAGGAGCTGCAAAGAGAGACATGGACTGCCAACAGGTTGAACTGAGGTGCGGGGCCAGCAGGTCCTATTCATTGTACTTCATAATGAAGTCCAAATCCATCCACTCATCTCCATTTCCACTCTTATGGCCATAGTCCAAAACTCCCTCATCTTTCATGTGATATACTGCAACACCTCCCTACGGGTTCTTTCTGCTTATACATTTTTTCTATCATCCCGTGACTCAGAATTGATTCTCTACACATGGGTCAAAGTTGTAATCATATTAAAGTACGTAACCTGCTTAAAGCCCTCTTAATCCTTTTCCATTGCACTCGAATAAAATCCAAACTCTTCCCATCGCCTGTAGGCTTTGTGCCATCTTGCCTTTGCTATCTAATACACCTGAATTAACCACACCCCTTAACTCAGTTGCTTTTGCCTTCTTACGTCCCTCTAACAAAATGAGACAGTACCACTTCCAGGCTTTTACTCTTGCTGCTCCCTCTGCCTGAAGTCCTGCCCTCTTTCTTTGGATGACTAACTCCTTCTCCTCATTTTGGGTGCAGCACAAATATCTCTTCTTCAGAGAAACCTTTCCCCAGAGTCCTATCCAAAGTAGACCAGCCTAATTGTTTGCTGAACCATCACCTTGGGTCATCCATTCATTATTTTTCACCTGTCTCTGCCAGGGATGTATGTTCTCTACCGTCTGGTTCACTGCTGTATCTTTAGCACCAAAAATAATGCCTGGGCATAGTGAGTGCTAAGAGAATTTTGTTGAATGGCTGCAAGTCTAGAGACTTTTAGATAGGTACAGGCCATAGAGAGAAGACCCTAAATGACAGACTGAGGCTTTGCTCTGGGGAGGAGGGGGGAGCTTTGTAAATGAAGGTGTTTTGTCTTCTTTCTCACCTAACTAAATCCTACTCCTTCCTCAAGACTCAACTCAGACCCCATCTTACAGCGGTGATTATCCTTGATCGCACTAGCTGGAGGAGCTCTCTCTTTTTGTTTCCTCTGTACTCTGGGAGCATTTTATTATGTATGTCATTTTTTACATGAATCATATTCTGCGAATAATTACTAGGTATTTGTTCTCCACAAATGCTTATCGTTTCCAATAGATTGCCAGCTCCTTGAAGGACTTTATGTATGGCCTCTTCTCGGTGGCTCTTGACATGTCTCTTGCAGTTTTAAGAGAACTCCTGAAGTATTTTGTAAGGTATCTGATTATTTTTTCAGGTAATTCATATCTTTTCAAGTCAGTTGTGTGGATTATATTCGCTTAAATGCATATTTCTTAAGTGTCTAGTGTGTGCCATGCTCTATGGTAAATAAAGATGAAAATGATACAGAATCCCTCTTCTTGGGTAGTTTATGGTCACCCTGAAAGAAGTGGACACATACATCAGCTGTAATTATTAAAGTGCTAGAATAGGAGTATGTACAGATTGCTGTGAGACTAGAAATAAGGAACCAACTGATTCCATCAGTGGTCACAGAGGTGGTTGGTCAGAGACAAGAAAGCCATTTGAGTTTGGACTGGCAGGAGGTGCAGGCATTCAGCGGGGGGCAAGGCTTTGCTGATGGTGGAACAGCACGAGACAAAACCAGAGACATGAATATGCTGATTGGTGGTGAGTAGCCACAGGCTGGAGGGGCTTGAGCACAAGGTCTAAGGATAGAAGAGTAGTAGCTGGGAACAGATTAATTATATATGCACACACACAAATGCACACACGCACACATACATGTCTTTTTTGTGCTTTTTAGGAGGAAGAGTACCTGCAGAGAATATGATGTCATACCTAGCTCTTTCCAAGCAGCTGCAACCAGGATCATGCTGCACTAATGAGTTTCTCGAGGGTGATGGGGCTGGACTGACAATGCAGGCTCTTCACCTCCATTCTAGCTTGCACCCCAGCCCTCGGGGCAGCTCCCAGCGGGCAGAGCTATCTCTGCTATGTCTTGCTTCCACGTTTTATGCTAGTACAAAGAAAATGTAACTCATCCTGGATGGGCTGAGCCTACCCACCAGAAATGTCAGCCTGGGGTTTCTGACGATTCAGTCAGTGAAATCACTCCTAGCGTGACTCAATTTCAAAGACTTTCTGAAAATGTATTTGGCATTTGCAACTGGAATTTCAGGTTGCTGGGATGTGCTTGTCACATGAGCATAGCTTGCAGTCAGCACATGGGAGAGATCAACTAAATACAGTGAGTTCATCCTGAGACCCTGGGGGCAGATTTCTTTTGGGGTCCCGTAGGTGGTAGGTGTTGGACTAGGTTCAGGCAGATATGTGCCTCCACTTGAACCCCTGGGAGGACAGGCCTAGTGCAAGGTTACCTTCATGGTGATGGGGAGGCAAAAGCTGGAGATAATCGTTGTCCAAGTGCTCTGTCCTTTTGTCCAGAACTTGGTCAAACTGCTCTCTGATACAACAGAGGATGCATAGCTAAGAGCTCATAAAATTCGTTACCCCCTAATTACTGAACTGGGCAAACCCGGTTTTAACAATAGTTATCAGGCACTGACATATGATAGCAGAGAGAGATTTGCAACATTTCTGCCTTGCGCTAAACAGATACTGCTCCTGAAGCAGTCGTCATCCAGTTCTGACGGGGACTGGGTGGATAAATACCACCCCAGCAGCCCAGCTCCCCTGCAGGGCTGGTTCTGAAGCATGTCCTGCCCAGTCTCCCCGGGTCCCTCTGAACAACTGAACCCAGCTGCCCACAGCTGTACCCCAACAATAGCACAGCCTCTCCCTGCCTCACTTCCCCACTTCCCTATTGGTGATTTCTGGTGTCATTGCCCAAATAAACCACCTGCCCTCACATCCCTGTCTCATTGTTTCTGCAGGAATTATATAGTACAGACAGAGTAAATTTAAAGATTAAAATCTGGCCACAGGAAACGTTGAGAAAGGGAGAAGAGGTGAAGAGAAAGTTGTAGGCATTTACTGAAAGCCAATTAGGAGCCGGGTTTTCTGCCAGGCCCTTCACCTGTGGCAGGTGTTGCAGGTGCCCTGCCAGCTGCCCCCAGCACACACTCTGCAAGCACAGGCTGCTCACCACCAACCTCTCCCAGCCCCTGCCCGAGGGCTAGTTTTTATGGCCCCAAGAGCACACTCTACCTGCAAACTGGACAATGCAGAAGTGAGGTAGAATGAATGTTCCCAAAGCAACCCTCAAAAACCAAAGATGGATGGTCTCATTTGCATGAATAATCAAGTTCCCAAGACCCAGAGTCCCCCTGGCAGGGTCGAGCCCTGACACCGTGATCATCAATGCCTTCTCTTCCTCCTTTACTTCCCGAGGCCCCTACCAGTACTTCCTGAGACCACCTCCCAAATAAACCACTCACATCCAAATCCTGGTCGCAGGGTCTGCTTCTGGGGAAGGCCAACACAAGACAACATATTATTTCATGTGACGGTAATAATAAACAACTGAGTCAGATAGTATAATAATTATAATTATTATTCACTGTTCTAAGTGCCTTATACCTATTAACTTATTTAATTCTTATCACCAGAATGAGCTGGGTACTAATAATTTCCCCATGTACAGATGAGGAAAGGCGTAAAGACTTGACTGTCTTGTGTGAGGTCACACAACTGGTTTTATAGGGGAGCCAGGATTCTAGGTCAGGCAGTCTGGCACCAGAATCAACACTGTTTTTCATAAAAGGAGCCAAGGCTCAGAGAGGTTAATTAATTTATCTATGGTCACACAGACGGTAAGTGAAAAGATTGCGATTAGAATCCATGTCTGTGAGCACCAATGCACTTTCCCTGCCATAATTAACAAAAATTCTCCTCAAAATCCGTGAATAGATTCGGCCTCTGGTGGAGCAGGCCTGAACATGTCTCCCGGAGCCCCATTCAGCTATAGCTTGGCTTACTTTCTCACACAATCCTGTGCTGAGAAGGAAACAAACCCCATGGGGGTACCATAGGAGGGACACTCACCTCCAACCCGCAAACCACCACTAAGCCTGAAGCTATCCCCTGCTTTCATCTGGATGTTTTCCAATCCCTGAAATTACTCAACAAGGAAAACAAGGAAGATCTAGCTCTACAAGTTTCTGATCCTTGCTCCTATCAGAATGGCTGGCACTTGATAGATACATTGTTCTTCCAAAAAAGGCGGGGAAAAAATAAGGTTTCAACTTTACTGCAACATCAAAGCCTTTGGTTTTTTCTCTGGCTCTCCCCAGAATCATAAGCCACATCCTTAAGAAGGAAACCTTCAAGAGTTATAGTGCATTGCAGCTGGGTGCCTGGTTCAAGTCAGGGCTCCATCACTTCTTACCTGCTTGAACTTAGGGAAATTGCTTCACCTCTCTGAGCCTGACATTTCATGAAATGAGGATAAGAACAGTACCAGCCATGCATTCCTGAGGTGAAGAAAAGGGGGCAAGGCCCAGGAAAGGTTTTCTGAATATTAAGAAGCTATAACACGCTAGCAATGTTGAGACACTGCATAAGGGTGTGTCTCCCTTCTCCTACCTGTGCCAATATTAATTCATTCTGTAAATATTTACTGAGTATGTATGAGGTGTCAGGCACTGTTCCAGGCCCTGAGAATACAGCACAGGGAAAACAAATAGAATTTCTTGCCACACATCCTATTGAAAAGAAAATAAATAAACTATTCAGTGTTTTAGAGGATGATATGTGCTAAGGGGGAAAAGAAAATAAGGAAGGGAAGAGGAAGTGTTCGGGGAAGGGTTGCAATTTTAGAAAGAACGACCAGGAAAGGCCTCACTGAGAAGGTGACTTGAAGAGGGTAAGAGAGCAGACCATGAAGGAATAACCCAAAATTGCATGACAGAATGGAGTTCAAGGAACACACTTTAGTAAGCACCACCCAGAGAACAGCCCAACTTTCCCCACCCTCTAGCACTCCATGACTGTGACCCTCTGGACCAAGCATATCATGCTCCAGTCCAGCAAAGAGAAGCAGGACCTCACCCGGCCTTGATGCTGCTGCAATTTTCTTGTGGATCTAATGTTTCTCTGATTTGGAGCCCCAGTTCAAGAAGCCTGGGGAAACAGCTCAAAAGGTTTGTTGAAACTGGCAGCTTGAGAGAACCATTCTGCAAAGCCAGCAACCACTGGAGACTCTTGGGTTTCTACCGGAGCTGTGATAATCAGGAACAGTCACAAGGTGCAGGGTGTGTGTGGAGCTGGTAACTCTTCCCCCTTACTGTGCAGAGGGAAACCTGCTTTCCAGCAAGTTGCTTGTGACCACTAGAATGTCAGCAGAGCCCCCAGCACAGTAGCTCCATGATGAGGTCAGCAGTGTACAACATAACCATGAGGTGGACAGCAGCAGCTCTAGAATTATGAAACTGGCTCAAAGTTGACTTCAGCCCACCTCTGATGCCCTTAGGGGCAATTAGAATTCCAATGTTTGTCACTGCTACAGCTCTGCATAAACTGCATTTTATATATGGAGAGCAAAGACCAGAGCATTGGGCTGAATTCCCAGGCAATTCGCTTATCCTGAGTTTTACTTAGCAAATTTAAGCATAAGTTGTTACACTCGGCTTTTTAGTCAGCTCCTCCTAGCAAAGCAAGCACAGGAAATTGAATGTATCTCAGCTGCCCTGGGATGTGTCCTTGCAGCTCAGAGATGAGGCAAGGGACACAGAGGCAGCGTGCCAGGCCAGGGCTCTGAGCCCATGTATGTCACCCAAGGGACTGCAGACAAGAAGAGTTCTAACCTATGTGCAGGCAAGACGCTTAACCTCTTTGCTTCAGTGTTTCTATCTGTACAATGAGAATAATATTTCTTCATCTCTAATGGGGATTTTCCTCAGGATAAACCATCCTGAACAGAGAAAGATTCTACATGAACAGGGCATCTCACCAGGATATGGGGTACAAAAAAATTTTCCAGGCCCTGCTGGCTAACTAAAAATCTCTCCATAGGATTTGCATTAATACACAAAAGAGTAAGACCATGGGTCTTGGACCACCAGTCATCCAACATTCTTTCCTGCTTCTTTCTTATCTCATCTGTGTCACTCTTTTCCTTAAATGCAATTTTAGTGTGATATATTCACATACCATATAATCATCCAAAGTGTACAATCAATTTTTCACAGTATCATCACATACTTGTGCATTCACCAACACAACCAATTTTTTGAACATTTTCATTACTCCAAAAATAAAAATAAAAATAAAAATAAAAGTAAAAGAGAATGCCAAAAACATCTCATACACCTTTTCCCCCATTATTATTCATTTGCTATTTGTCCCCCTTTTTTCTACTCATCTCTCCATACACTGGTTTAAGGTATGTGACACATAAGGTTTTCACAATCACACAGTCACACCATACAAGCTATATAGTTATATGATCATCTTCAAGAATCAAAGATACTGGATTGCAGTTCACCAGTTTTAGGTATTTTCTTCTAGCTATTCTAATAGACTGAAAACTAAAAAGGGATATCTGTATAATGCATAAGAGTAACCTCCAGAATGACCTCTTGACTCCATTTGAAATCTCTCAGCCACTGAAACTATATTTTGTTTCATTTCTCTTCCCCCTTTTAGTTGGGAAATCTTTCTCAATCCTCAATGCCAGGTCCAGGCTCATCCCAGGGAGCCAGGAGATTTACACCCCTGGGAGTCAGGTCCCACACAGTGGGGAGGGCAGTGAGTTTACTTGCTGAGTAGGTTTAGAGACAGGCCACATCTGAACAACAAAAGAGGTTCTCTGGAGGTGAGGCTTAGGCAAAATTATAAGTAGGCTCTGCCTCTCCTTTGCAATAACAAGCTTCATAAGGGCAAGCCCCAAGATCGAGGGCTTGGCCTACTACCATGGTAGTCCCTGATGCTTGCAAGAATATCAGGAATTACCCAGGTGGGGAGGTTTAATATTTCCACATTTTTCCCCAGGCCCTCAAGGGGACTTTGCAAATGCTTTTTATTCTCTGCCCAGATTACTCTAGTATGTGTTGGGGTTTCACGCTAACCTGTACACGTCAACCAAATCTCACCCCTCATTCAAGGTTCCAGTAATTATGGTGTTTGAGTAAACTGACCATACCAGTTAAATTATATAGCATGCAACAGAAAATAGACTTTTCACCAAATAAACATTTTTTTTCCTTTGGTCTCACACAGAAGTTGAGGTTTTAAAACACATTCAATATCATCCTTTTCCCTTTAGTCTGGTTTACCTTACTTCCAATCAAGTACATTTTGTTCATATCTCTAATTGAAGTCTGATCTCTCTTTTAGCTTCTTTAACATTTGCTCTATGGGGTAATGCTAACATTCATAGCTGCTGAACTCTGGCTCTGAGTCTCAGGTGTCACAGAGATACCTGAATTTCCAGGGACTGACCAGGTTATACACAAACAACTCAGCATCTCTGAATTTAGAAATAGCCATTACAACTCATGAATAGATGTGACTATTGTGAGAGTTTACAATCTAGGAACCTTTACAATAAGACTTCCCCTGATAACCTATGCCCTCAGATTCAATTCTCAGTGTTTGCACAATATAGTTATTCCATAATTCATGCACTTCGTGATGCCATTCAATTCTTTGAGACCCTGATCATATTTTTCCATTCTTTTCCCTATCTGTTCTTTTGTGGATAGGATTTCAGATGTCTTGTCCTCTGGTTCATGAATCCTTTCTTCTGCCTCTACAAGTCTGCTGTTGTATGAAACCATCGTGTTTTTCCTGTCTTCTATTGTGCCTTTCATTCCCATAAGTTCTGCCATTTGTTTTTTCAAGCTTCTGTATTCTTCCTTATGGTCACCTAGTGTCTTCTTTATATCCTTTGTCTCTTTTGCCAGATTGTTCCCCAACTTGTTGATTTGATTTTTGAATTGATTTAGCATATTTGTTTGAAGATCTTTAATTAGTTATTTCAACTCCTGTATCTCATTTGAAGGGTTTGTTCCTTTGACAGGGTCATATCTTTGTTTTACCTAGTGTGATTTGTAATTTTTTGTTGTATAGACATCCGGTTTCTTTGATTATCCCAATCCAATTTTCCCAGACCAGACCAGACCATGTCTCAGGAGGAGGTTGTAATCAGTATCAGGTTTCCCTGAGGGTGAGACCCAGAAAATCGTCAGACTTCCTGTGAGGCCTCTAGACTCTGTGCTTTTCCTGTCCTTCCCAGCAGGTGGTGCTTGTCAGCCTGCAGCTCCCCACTGGCATAAAGAGGTACAGTGCCTTTAACTTTCCATGGACGCTGTCCTGCCCAGGAGTCAAGGGTGTCAGAAGCCAACCTTAAGATCTTTCTGTTTTTTATTTCCCCCCAGGCCCTGGGGTCTGAGTTCTCTGAGGGAGGATCACCACTTGAACTGGACCCCAACCCCCATTTTCTTAGGGAAGATATGCCCTTTAGGAACTCATCTCCTATGCTTGAGTTTTTCTTTTGACTCTCTGACTATCTTAACTCCACTCTTGCCTGGGTCAGTGCTGACAACTGAAAATGCCTGAGGCTTTCTCTAATGAGCTACTTAGAATGAGAGACAAAAGGGAAAAAGAAAGAAGTCCCCTTTTCAGAGCCAGTCCCCAGCCCTGGTTCCTGGTTCTGTGTGCCCCTTTCCTTGGAACACAGCCCTTTTCCAGTATTCTGAGCTCAGCCAACTTCAAAAGCCTCTGTTTTTATTTATTTATGTATTTTTTTCCATCAGCCCTGCCTCCTCTCTGCTGGGAGAAACTTCCAGGTTCCTTTCCTGCTTGCTCCAGGTTTATCTGTGCTCTTGGCTTTTATTCAGTAGTTCAAATTTGTTAATTAAAACCACAATTGGAGCTTGGTTGAGCTACATTCCTTGCTCCTGGCATGGACTGTTTCTTTTTTCCACAGGGAAGTGTTCCAACTCACCTGCCATGCCAGTAGGGGAGGAGTGACAGCTCCACAGTTTGGGGAGCTTTACTTACAGTTCTATGCTGTGAGCTCAGCCATTCCAGCCATTCCAGACTGGTATACAATGTTGACTGGTCACAGAAGTCCCCCTAAAATTGTTTCAGATTATTTACAAGTTGTTCCTGGCTATTTGCTAGTTGTTCTAGGGGACTAACTAAATTCCACACCTTCCTATGCTGCCATCTTGCCTCACCTCTGTACCACTCTTTGATTCTTATTATTATGTTTTCTCCACCACTTCCATTAGAAACCAGCAGTACACCAAATGTAGAAAAATACTTTTTAATGTTTAGATTTATAGCAGATGTTTTGAAAAATTAATTATGAATTAATGAGCAATCCCAACACTAAGTGTTTTAGTGTGCATTTTTCCCCATTTAAACATTTCTCTATAAGGTAGGTATTATGAGATGGCATTGGTATTAATAGATGTGAAACCTGGGGTTCAGAGGAATTAGGATCCCATAGAGATTGCACAGTTAATTGGTGGCAATGCCAACCCCAATCTGTTTGATTTCAATTCCCTGTTCTAACCACAAAGCTAAATTGCTGTATTAGTTAGCTATTGCTGGGTAACAAGTTGCCCCAAAACTTAGCAACTTCAAACTACAAATATTTATTATCTCACCCTGCTTTGGAGGAGCAGCTTAGATGGGTGGTTCTGATTTAGAGGATTCAAGTTCATTTACATGGCTGTTGGCAGGAGCCTTTGTTTCCTCACCACTTAGGTCTTCCCATAGGGTTGATCATGACATGGCTTCTGGCTTCCCTCAGAGTGAATGATCCAAGACAGGGAGAGTGAGACCAAGATAGAAGCCACTGGGAGTATGGAACCTAAACTGGGAAGTGATACATCATCACTTCTGCCATATGCTGTTGGTCACAGAGACCAACCCTAGTTGAGTGTGGGAGGGGGTGGTATAAGAGCGTGAATACAGGGGATTGTTGGGGGCCACCTTTGGAGGCTGGTCACCACAATTGCCTACCAGAGCTCAAAGTTATCACTTGAAAGGGACTCAGTAGACCAGCACACCCATCCCTCAGCCTGTGCAGACTTTCCCTCTTCAGGGTATGCTGAGCCACTTCCCTCTTCTTCCATCTGTAAACACTACCCCTTCCCAGAGCCCTTGGCTCGAGATCCTCCTAGCAGCTAAGAATCAACACTTAGAATGTATGGGATGGGTTTTCTAGCTATTTTCTCCTTAATTTGGAGAAAGGGGGTGTGGGACATATAATCAATTATTTTTGCACCCTTCACAGTGCCTTGAATAACATTGATTGGACCTGAAGTATTGAGGGTAGTTAACCTTTCTTCAGGATACACATCTGATGAGAGAGAGAGCACAAATGAGCTCATTTTTCTAGACTCCCTGGACACAGACTCACCACTAGATTTAGTACTGGTTTTCTCATAATATGGCAGGACATTATCTAACTCAAGAAATGAGAAAAACTGATGAGGACACAAAGGGAAAAATGAACCACAGATGTTGGAATCATTCCACAGCACCAACAAATAATAAACTCCCGCTGTTCCTCATATAGATCTGTAACCACAATTGTGCTTGTCTCTTTTAAAAATAGCAGTTGGAGTCTAGAGTATTTCTAAGACAGTAGAGTGTCATCTTCATTTTTAAACATGAAAAAGCTGCACAGATGAAACCCATGGGGGGTTAAAGCATTAGACAAGAGACACTCAGAGCTGGGGAGGGGGAGAGGCAAATTTTGCCCACAGTTCTGAAAAGGGTTGATTATTCATTCATTCCTTCAACCACTATTTAGGGAGACTTTACTGTGAGATAGGTACTCTACTAAGCATTTGGGGGGAAATATAAAATTATATAAAACACAGACCCTGCTTTCTAGAAGTGGAATAGTATGGATTGATTCCCATAGATTTAATAGTCAGATAGAGCCTCATTCATTCATTCATTCATTCATCAAGTATTGCTGTGTCAGGCATTGGGCTAGACACTGGTGTGGCAAAGATAAGTAAGCTAAGTCATCTTTTCTCCCAGAGCTCACAGTGTAGTGGAGGATCACAATTGAGGTGAATTCAGAATGCTAAGAAAAGAAAGAAGGAGCACCTAATTCATTTTGGGGGTGGGGGTGGGACAGGTGCTAGGGGAAGTTTCTAAGAGGAAATGGTACTAGGGCTGAATCTCAAGGGGAGAGTTTAAATTAATCTTTAGATCCATATCTGTATAATGAATCTTCCATCTGTTTGCCCATTAAAGGGATGTGGCTTAGTGGTTAAAATCAAGGACTCTGAAACCAGAATGTCTAGGTTTGAATCCTAGCTTGTCACTTACTAGCTTTGTAACCTTGGATTAATCAGCCTCTTTGTGCCTCAATTTCCTCATCTGCAAAACAGGGATAATATTAGAGCTTACCTTCTACAATTATTAAGAGAATTAAATGAATTAATGTCTGTAAAGTGCTCAGGAGAGTACCTAGCACATAATAAGCTCTATGTAACTATTAATTATTTCTCTCTACAAAGAGGAACTCAGTAAATTTTCTTCTGGAAAGCCTCCTAGCCAGTGACCCTCGGGTATGTTCCTGGGTCTTGGGAATTAAAATTAGGCAGGTCCATGAAATGGAAAGCCCAAGATGCTAGCTTTGAGAGGATTCTGAGAGATGGAGGGAGAAATATTTATCTAAGGCCATGAAATGGCCAAATTAACAAATCAAGAGGTAGATACCTTTTCTGAAGAAAGGCCAATGGCATGGGGTTCCTCTGTCACATGGCGACACCTACTAGTCCTTCTTTTCCTGGGTTCTGGTTTCAAAACGGGTTTCTCAAAAATGTTTCTGGGCTTCTGTCTCTCTTAGCTTCTTCAAAATGTCTCTGCCTTTTATCCTCTCGTAGAGGATGCCAGTAAACTAATTAAGCCCCACCTTGAATGGGTGGGGTCACATTTCCACGGAAATAATCTAATCAAAAGTTCCCACCCGCAATTGGGTGGGTCACATCTTCATGGAAACAACCTAATCAATAGATCCCACCCACAATAGGTCTGATATCACAAGATTGCAGTAAAAGAACATGGTTTTTTATGGGGTACATAACAGATTCAAACCAGCACATTTGTCCATTGGGAAAAACAGAGCTGCAAACTTTTTATCAGGGAGCAGGGACAAGAGCTGCATGTCTCAGATTCCTCCCAGTATCAGAGGCCTGAAGGAGGAAACCACTGTGCTGATGAACTTCTGGATGTTCTGTCTTACACGACTGCAACCAGGAGGAGCAGGAACTGCTTTGGTGCATCTACAGCAGCCTTCTGCTGGACAGAAGATGAGAAACAAAAACCTGCACAGGCTCCAATCTCCGTATCCTCACCATTTCTCCCCTTCCTCAATCTCTCCCTTTGGGTCGCCCAGACATTGAACCCAGTAGGGAAACTGAAGTGGCAAGCAATATGTGGCATGTACCCAAGAAACTATTCTACTAAGTATAGAGTGGGGAATTTTATTTTTAGCAAAAGAAATAAAACTAATTGCTATAGCTTCTTGAGCATTTTGTCTGTACCGTGGTACCAAACTATACATGTGTTATCCAAGGTAAATTCTCTCCCACACCACCAGCCTTCTGAGGAGGCTATTATTACTATTCCTATTTTAAGATGAATGAAGAGATATCCAGGCAATTAGTAACTTTCTTAATGTACTTTTCATAATTGAGGAAACAGGTTTTGAGCTCAGGTCTACGTGACTTCTAAAGCAGGTGCTCATAACATTTGTGATACATGATATCCAAACTCAGGGGTTCTGGAGTTTCAGAGGAGTAAGAAAGGGGGAAATGGTAGGTGGTATTTCAGTTGGGCATGAAAGACGGGCAGGGTTTTTAGACATGGAAAAGGTAGGACAGAGCATTCTAGACCAAGAAAGATGACATGGGCCTGAGTGGCAGGGGAGAAGTCTGGTGTTTCTAGCATACGGTGATATGGTGGGAGATAAAGCTGGATAGGGGCAAGTTCAATGAGAGTCATCTGTTTATTCAACCCGCTGGCAATGGAAGCCCTTCTTTAAAGAAGGATGGGCAAGTATATCAGAAGAGTTGCTCCATGTCCTACGATGCACCACAAGAAGGCAACATTTTATGCCCATCAGGCTTTTGCCAGTGGTTGATGCTCAGTTTCTCTCTGCATCATTGTCTGAAAACAGTAGCACAGAGCCCAACTGCTGGGCCTCCAGACAAGTGTCCTGGCCATCTGGATCAGACTTACTTATGGGAAACGAGAACAAAAATCAGTAAGGGCTGAACCTTAGACCCGGGCTTGAGGAATCATGAAGCAGAGAAGGTGGTTGCTTCTGCCAGAAAGGAATCCCTTCTAGCTCCTTGTGGGCACCACTGGTCATGTCCCACGGAGATGCCAGTCTGAACAGCGCTGTTCCACAGAGTGCCAATGTTTTGGTGAATTTGTTGTTTGTGGAGATACCAAGTTTAGGATTTGTTTTGATGATCCTATTCTTACCCTACACCATCCTACACTAGAAAGAATCTCCAGCCAGCCAGTGTGTCTTTGTTCAGAGGTAATGTGAATCCGAAACAACAAAATGTTGACCCATTCCTTATGGGAGAAAATGTGGTTTTGTTTTTGAAACCAAGAGTTCAGATTCAAGCCCCAGTTCTCAGAATTAAGCAATTGTGTGATTTTGGGCAAAGTGCTTGAATCCTTGAACCTCCTTTTTGTAATCTGCAACATGGGGTTCAAAAGCATATCTTGCAGGGTGGATGTGAGCAGAAATGAGATAATCTACATAAAAACACACTGTTATCCTAAAGCAATGAGTATTCAGGCTGCGTGAGAGATAATGAAGGCATTTTAGTATCTGAGGGAAATATGATCTGATCTGCTTCTGCCTTCATGGCCCCAAAGGTGTCCAGGGAGGCCTCAAAGCTGCAACGCTCACAGGCGCTTTTCTGTGCCCACACTGTTAAGTCTCCCCAGCAAGTGCAGGGGCAGGGATGATGTGCACCCAGAGACTGCAACGCCTCTGCCTGGCAGGCAGAAGGGAGAAGAGTTGCTTTGGGGCACTGCTGGCTCCTGCTTCACGAAAGGTCTCTGATCACCTTCATGCCCCTCTTCATCCTGATAAAAATTTGAGATGTTGACATCTGGATACATCTACATTTAAATGTGCTCTGAACCAACAGGACAGATCCAAAACATATCCCTCTCCGCTGCCTGCTTCCCCCTGCTTGGTTTGTTACTATCTGTTTGTGGTTTTGTATCCTTGAGAAATTTATTTAATCTCTCTGGGCCTCAGTTTTCTTATCTGCAAAAGTGTGACATGAATATTAACTCTATAATTCTATTGTGAAAATGATGTAAATATTATATGTACTTATTATATGTAAGAAGAGTATCTGGCATACAATAAGGACTCACTAAGTATTGGCTACACTGCAATCATTCCTTACATGGTGATTCCATGGGAGCAGGGGGTCTGGCATATAGTAGATGAAGAATAAATGAATGGGTTTGGGAATCAGTGAGAAATGGCAACTATCCCAGTGGACAGGGGTGGTGAAGGAGAATGTCAGGAAAAGCTCCTTGGAGGAGCAAAGAACTGAGCTGAGATTCAACGAATGCAGAAGCCATAGCTGGAATAGGAGGAGAGGTGAGTGCTCCAGGCAGGGCCCAGTGACTGGGCACCGGGGAGTGGGATTCCAGGCATCTGGCATAGTGACAGACACAGAGCAAGCCGACAGGGGGAGTGATGGATGTGGACAGGGAGGGAGATGGGAACAGACACTGAAGGGCCTTGGATGGCATGTGAAGTAGTAGCATGGACTGTATCCCTTGGGTTCAGTGTTTTCTAAACTTCGGTCACTCAGTTTCACCTTCAGAAATTTTTGCCAAATCTTAGTAACACAGCAGTATTTGCTTAATACCATCTTTAAATTGTTGATCTTAGTTTGCTTAAACAAACTTACTTTATTGGAAATATTCTATCACCGTTGAAAATTATAGCCCATATCGTTTACAGCAAACAAGATAATTGTAAAAAATTTTATGTTAAAAAAAGAACCATACACTTCTCGCCCAAGTTGCCGAGCTAGTTGGCCAGCGGCTGGCGGCGGCACGGGCGCCCGGAGCCTCCCTGGCCCTCGCCGGCCGAGGTGCACGGGCGCGGGCCGGGTCGGGCGGGGTGAGCGGCGGCGCCGTGCTCCGCGCCATGCAGAGTGCCGAGCTCCGCGCGCGGCCCGAGCGCCTGGCGGAGGCCGAGCGCCTGGTGGAGGCGCGGCTCAGCGGCGGCGCCCCGTGGGGCTTCACCCTCAAGGGCGGCCGCGAGCACGGCGAGCCGCTCGTCATCACCAAGATTGAAGAAGGAAGTAAAGCCGCGGCCGTCGACAAGTTACTGGCCTGAGATGAGATCTTCGGCATCAACGACGTGGGTCTCTCGGGGTTTAGACAGGAAGCGATTTGCCTGGTGAAGGGTTCCCATAAGACCCTGAAGCTGGTGGTGAAAAGGAAGAAGTCTTGGAACGGCAGTTTGGAGGATGGGACGTGAGAGACGCTGTGTTTGCTATAAGACTTCCTTTATTGCCACCTGTTAGCCTCCCTAAGGCAGTAGATTTGCTCTCACAAGGTTCAGTTAGACTCAGAAGTGAAGCGATGTCAGTGGGAATGGAAGCTTGTTCCGCAGAGATACGACAAGGGGTTATAAATGTCCCTGGGGGTCATCACCTTGTCCCCGCAGGCTGACTGGCATCCCCTTTTCTTCTGTGCCCTGGACATACTGAACCTTGCTCTTTGGTTCACTGTGCTCTCTTCCATGGGAAAGCTCAGCTGTCGTTTGACTCTGCAGGAAACTGGGTCTCCCCAGACTTGCTTACCCTTACCTCTTGTCCTGGTGCACAAGGACATGCAAAGTAGCTGAGTTTATTTGAATCAAAGTGACTTGATTGGAACCTTAAGGACATCTGGAAAGGATCTGAGTGAGGGCATCAATATTGACGAGTTCGTTCAGTAACCGTCATCTGTGCTGGTGGCACTGTCCAGGACATACAGCCATGAAGATGAGACACAGAGTCCTTGGCACCTTTTGGGTACAGAATCAGAGGGCAAGAATATTTTTCCCAGCTGAATCTAACAAGATGGAAAGAAATGTTGGTCAACATATAAGGTCTGAGTTATTCTAGGGTCCAAAAATAGTTATAATAACATAGTGGGCTTAGCAGTTACAGATATAAGAGACATTGAACCCCAATATAAAAATGGATAAAAGACATGAATAAGCAATTAATAAAACGAGAAGTGCAAATTGAAAGCAAGCATATAAAAGATGTTTAACTAGGAATCTGCAAATTTATTTGACATCGAGACACTAACATTTGCCTATCAAGTTGGCAAGGATTTAACAGAGTAACGGTGCCCATTGTTGGTGAGATTGTAGGGAGGTGAACACTTTGATATAATGCTGGTTAGACTAGACAACTTTTCTGTAGGGCAGCTTTGCATCGTGTTTCAAAAGTCTTAAAGATACTGCATATCTTTGATCCAGACTTCTATTTCTAGGTTTCTAGATATTCAGCAAAGGGGGATTACTGACAGGAATCTGTAGAATACTATGCAGCCATGAAAAATGATGCCAGTATTTACTGACATGGAAAGATGTCCACAAAATATAGTTGTATGGGGCAGATTCTGGTAAGATGGCAGCATAGAGAGGAGTGGAAGACTTAGTCCCCCCCAGAACAATTGATAAATGACCAAAAAAACAGTAAATAACCTGGAATAACAGCAGGGAGACAAACATGACTGTCCACTCATCATCCACCAACCTGAATTGGGAGGAATGCCTGAGATCACAGCATAAAATCTGTAAGTAAAACTGCAGACCCGCGCTGAGAGCCAAGAGCCTAGAGCTGAGAGCCCCTCCTTCACGGAAGCCACGCCGTGCACTCTCTCAGCCCAGCTCCAAGTGAGGTTTTAATATTAACTGCTCAATACAGACAGTGAATCCTCAACAAGCAGACAGAGGCTTTTGGTGACAACTGACCTTGGGAGAGTTGGGGGACATATCTGTCTCAGGATAGGGAGCCCAGAGGATCGGGTACTATCTCTGGCTGACGGGTGAGCCTGGGAGTTTTTCTGACCCTCTCTGTCTCTCTCTGTGGAGAAAACCTCAGCTGTTCTCAGCCCACAAGGCGTTGCAGTAAAGACAGCCTCAGACATTCTGCATTCTGAAACGAGCTGAGAGCCCCGCGGCACAGCCCAGCAGCCTGGGGCTTCCCTTGAGGGACAACATGCACTGGTGATGTAGCACAGCATTCCCTCGGCTGAGCTCCTGGAGGATCACGGCTGGGAGGGGGGACCTGCTTGGAGAACCCAGGGACACTACACCAAGTCCGGTGGTTTGTGGATCAGTGAGAGAGAGGGTCTGGGGCTGAACTGAAATGAAGGCTTAGACTCTTGCAGTGGCCTTGAATCCCCGGGAACCTGGGGGATTTGAATATTAAAACTGTCCTTCCTCCCTGGCCACCTGTACACACGTCCCACATTCAGGGCAGATGGCTCCAGTAGCACACCCAGGATGAGTTCTCTGGCTGGACCCCACAAGAATCACTTCCCCATGCACCGTGGGAGCAAGGTTGAGAACTGACTTGAGGGGTATAGGTGACTCACAGACGCCATCTGCTGGTTAGTTAGAGAAAGTGTACATCACCAAACTGTGTTTCTGAAAAATAAGATCGATATCCTTTTTTTGTTACAACTTGAAAGAACCCTATCAAGCAAAACAAATGCCAAGAGGTCAAAAACAACAGAAAATCTTAATGCATATGATAAAATCAGACGATATGGAGAATCCAACTCCAAACACACAAATCAAGATATCAGAAGAAACACAGTACTTGTACAATTAATCAAAGAACTACAATCAAGGAACAAAAACATGGCAAAGGATTTAAAGGACATCAAGAAGACCATGGCCCAGGATATAAGTGACATAAAGAAGACCCTAGAAAAGCATAAAGAAGACATAGCAAGAGTAAATAAAAAAACAGATCTTATGGAAATAAAAGAAACTGTTGGCCAAATTAAAAAGACTCTGGATATTCACAGTACAAGACTACAGGAAGCTGAACAGCATCTCAGTGTCCTAGAAGCCCACAGAACAGAAAATGAAAGAACAAAAGAAAGAATGGAGAAAAAAATCGAAAAAATCGAAACGGATCTCAGGGATACGATAGATAAAATAAAACATCCAAACTTAAGACTCATTGGTGTCCCAGAAGGGGAAGAGAAGGGTAAAGGTCTAGAAAGAGTATTCAAAGAAATTGTTGGGGAAAACTTCCCCAACCTTCTACACAATATAAATACACAGAGCATAAATGCCCAGTGAACTCCAAATAGAATAAATCCAAATAAACCCACTCCAAGACATATTCTGATCAGACTGTCAAATACTGAAGAGAAGGAGCAAGTTCTGAAAGCAGCAAGAGAAAAGCAATTCACCACATACAAAGGAAACAACATAAGACTAAGTAGTGACTACTCAGCTGCCACCATGGAGGCAAGAAGGCAGTGGCATGACATATTTAAAATTCTGAGAGAGGAAAATTTCCAACCAAGAATACTTTATCCAGCAAAACTCTCCTTCAGATTTGAGGGAGAGCTTAAATTTTTCACAGACAAAAAAATGCTGAGAGACTTTGCCAATAAAAGACCTGCCCTACTTCAGATTCTAAAGGGAGCGCTACCAACAGAGAAACAAAGAAAGGAGAAAGAGATATAGAGAATTTTAACAGACATATATAGAACCTTACATCCCAAATCACCAGGGCACTCATTTTTCTCTAGTGATCACAGATCTTTCTCCAGAAGGGACCATAAGGTGGGACATTAAACAAGCCTCAAGAAAAAAAAAAAAATTGAATATACTCAAAGCACATTCTCTAACCATAATGGAATACAAATATAAGTCAATAATTTTTGAACTGTAACTCCACTATTTACTTCCTACAGGATATAAAACACACAGACTCTAAGGACAAATCAGTGGTTTTGAAGTCAATGTAAAATATGTAATTTTAGACAACTATATAAAGGTGGGAGAATGAAGGAGTATAGGAGCATAGTTTATGTGTCCTATTAAAGTGAAGGTGGTATCAAAGAAAAACAAGATTGACATGGATTTAAGAGGTTAATTTTAAGCCCCACAGTAAACACAAAGAAATTATCAGAATATAACCATAGAGATGAAAAGTTGAGTTTGGCTTAAGAGAAATGGGGGAAGGGGCAATGGGGAGTTAAGAAATGAGTGTAGGGTTGCTGTTTGAGGTGAAGGGAAATTTCTAGTAATGGATGGTGGGAAAGAGCATTACAACATTCTAAATGTGATTAATCCCACTAATGGAAGGCTAGGGAGGGGGTGGAATGGGACGATTTAGGCTGTATATATGCTTCCACAACTGAAAAAAAAAAAAAAAAAAGACAGTCTAAGTAGATGACAACTGAATGCTAAGCATGAACTTGGATGGGATTGGAGGATAGAGGACAGGTGGCTCAAAGGGACACAGTTGAGACATAAGGAAAAGGAAATATAGAACATAAGCTTTTTATCATTGTTGAATCTCTTGTACTTCTTAGCTGTGCTTAATGGAATTGCATAAAATAATGTTCTTGTTCATGGGAAGTAAATATGTGAATTATAGTGTATGCTCAAGGATGTGTGCAGCTAGCTCTCATATGTTCAGAAGACAGAGCAATAGATGATGGATGATAGATAGGGAGGGAAAGAAATAGCGATGTGACAGCATGTTAAAGTTGGTGGATTGAGCTATCAGGGGAGGGGGGTCAGGGTCAGGGTGTGATGGAATTCTGTGTATGGGGCTAGTATTGTTTTTGCAACTGTTCATATAACTTTGAATTTATTTCAAAAAAAAAAAAAAAAAAAAAAGAAAGAAAAAGAAACATGCAGAAGCTCAGGGAGGGAGCCACTGAAGCCAGAAGCTGAAAGCAATGAAACCCAGGAGAGAAAGACCAGCAGACACCAGCCATGTGCCTTCCCATGTGACAGAGGAGCCCCGGGTGCTGGCAGCCTGTCTTCAGGATCCATGTATTGTCCTGTTGATGCCTTGAGTGGGACATTTTCACAGCCTTAGAACTGTAAATTGTAAGTTAATAAATCCCCATTGTAAAAGCCTATATATATATATATATATATATAGTTGCATGGAAAACATAAAGTCTGTTAAAAAACTGTTTATCCCATAAAAAAAGTATAAACATAGAAATTCTGGGAACATAATATAGAAAATAACACTCACTATAATGGTGTTTCAGCTTCCTTTTTTCCTTGGAGATATATATGTATATATTTAAATTGCCTGATACATTCACAGTGAGTATTACTTTTATAGTAATAAAAAATACAGTGCTCTTTTGTGTTTTGAAAGAGAAAAAAAAAAGAACTATATTATTAAATTCTTGCCTGATACCTTTGTCTATAAAGGCACTGAGCCTGAGCCTACTGTCTCTTTGCTAAAAAGGAAAGTCAGCAGGTTTTCAAGGGGTGTGAAAGCCGTAAAGCACATCTATGGCAAACTTTTCACTTAGAAGCACTGAGAGGAAGTAGGGAAGGGAGCAGCCCTGCTGCTGTGAGATCCGATGTGAGATGCTGCTGTCACCTAGAGGCCCTGAAATCGTCCTCTGAGTCATCAGCGGCAAGTGTCCCCCATTTAGGCACACCCTTTTGGGGTGATGGGAAAATCCTTGAAGGGCTTTAGAGAGGGAAATTTCAGAGTATGTTTCTGGCCCTCTATAGGGTGTGGATTTATGGGAACCAAGACTATCAACAGGATGACCAGGTAGAAGGACTCTGCAATGGCCCAGGTGAGTAGCGATAGGTGTTTGACCTAGGAGACCTGATGTAGGGCTGGAGAGGAGAGAAGCCCTTGGTAAAATATTCAGGGAATTCATATTGGGCTTGGTAATAATGCAAGAAAGAATCCTAATGCGAGTTCTAAGGTGTCAACCTGGGTGACTGGATAGAAGATGATGCCCCAATGAGAGAGAATTCAGCAGGTGATGTCTCCACTTCTCTTTTTTGAACCCCTTTCACCTTCTCCCTGGCTCCCTGACTCCTCCTGTTGACCCCCAGCTAGATCAGACCTCTAGCGTGCTCCAGGCATAGCTGTCTTCCCTGGGAAGAGTTCATGCTCCAAAGAGGGGGCGGGCTGCAGACAAATCACTCTACATCTTGCTCTTGCTACTTCACTAAATACTTCATGGATGCAAACTGGTTAAAAGGAAAATCGAGTACAACCTCCACAGGAGACAAAGAACATACAGGAGTCACCCAGAGGATTCCAGGAATCCAGGTGGAGGTGGGTGGATCCAGGAGCTCACCATTATTCTCTCCATGTGGTGGCAAAGTGGGGTAAAGAAAGTTGGAGACTAAGTGTGTGAATTTTCATCTCCGATGATTTCTGAGTGCTGCTGAAAGGATAATTTCTTTGACCCCAGGCTGGCTTACTTCATTGCTCAGACAACTTTAATTGCTACTCTGGAATTCTCTTCCTTTTCCCGAGGGGCCTGTAGTCATCACATCCATTTGCTGCATCCTGGAAATGACTCTACCCCTGTTAGTCTCCGTGATCCAGATAAAAATAACAAATGTTGGTCACAAGAGCAAGTGGCTAATGAACTAGCTCACACTATGTTGCAAATGTTTATGAACAAGTAACTGTCTGAAATCCAGCAATAACTTAGCCCAAAGGAATTAATTACTCATGCAGAGTTTCAGATGCTTGGGGCTTTATTTTGAGGTGGAAAATGTGTCTTTCCTTCCTGTGAGGCACTAAAATTCCATTTATCTGCTTAGAGTGGTCTATAAAAGGCCAGGACTGGGTTCCCAAGGCTGGCACTGGCAGTGCGCTTTCAAGTCCAGTCACCGAGTCAGCTCGGTTTCCTAAACAAACACCTTATCCCATCCACTTCAAAGAGAAAAATTCTCAGCTGTCGATGTTCAAAATTGAAAACACACTAAAAGTAGTGGCAAGAATTCATAAAGACTCTTTGTGGGAGATCAAAATGTTTCCATGCGACTTTGTTA
This sequence comes from Choloepus didactylus, assembly GCF_015220235.1. Taxonomy (NCBI): domain Eukaryota; kingdom Metazoa; phylum Chordata; class Mammalia; order Pilosa; family Megalonychidae; genus Choloepus; species Choloepus didactylus. The sequence continues at coordinate 178,524,394 of NC_051307.1, read as the reverse complement.
GTGGGTGGATGCAGTTGTGATATGATCTGACATTTCACATAGAAATTCAAGCATCTTATCAGAATAGGAAAATGGAAGGGAACACAGGGGTAAATGATAAACATTCCAGGAATTAAATACAACCTATGGAATTAACTATTTTGAGAAATAGTAAAGGTTTTTCTTTCCCTCATTATACACGTCAATTTCCTTTAAAGTGGGCATTCTTTACATTTGCCCACAATGCTGAACCTTTCCTATTTGAAAAGGCTGAGGACAATGTTCCTAATTAGGTTTAAATAGTTCCTAACTGAGATGGGAGGGCAATAGATGCTGCAAATTGTGGCTATTCAGAATCCATAAAGCCAAGGTCAGTCAACAGGTCCATTTCCTTTAACTTTGGAGAGTAGCTTAAGCATACAGCTGTATTACAATTTGCTAGGGGGAGAATCAAAATTAATGATGTTGCTTATAGAACATAATCTTTCTCCACCAAGCCATATTTTTCTAGCCCAGAATTGTCTTCTTTCTACACAATACCTGCAAAACACTAGGTTTATTCAGTCAAATCTTAAACTTCCAAGAGAGAAAAGGAATTAGAAAATCCTGGATAGTTATAGGAATTCTCTGGGGAGTTTTTAAAAAGGCACATGCCCAGAGCCTCACCCATAGCTACCAAAACATTCTCTGTGGTCGTTAGGACCCAGACATCTATATGTTCAAAGCATCTGCTTCGACCTCCGTGACCCTGATGCCCAAACCAGGACTGAGAACCTGACATGGAATTCAAACTCACCTCTACTGGAGAGACCGTGCTTCCCAGTGGTCAGATTCAAGTAACACCCGACTCATACACGAGGGGCTTAACTTGCAAAATGAGCCCCAATGCAGTGTTCAATTTGCTTTCCCCTTTCCAGGTACAACATAAATTTGTCTTCCCACCTATCACAAAAAGAAGAGAGCTTGATTGAGCAAGGATGAGTTTTTGGTTGCATGCGAAGAGGGTATTAAAGGCAAGCTTCCCCCTATCACCATTCCTTGGTAAAAACAGCTAGCAAGATCTGTTAAAGCTGTCTGAGCCTAGCCAGCTAACCTGCTAGAACTTTTGACCCAGTGCCACCAGGACTTTGTGCTTTCTGGCCGCCAGACCCTTGGTTTGTGGAGCAACGTACTTCTGCATGGAGAGTGGGCTAAGAAGGGTCCTTCTAGCCTATGAGTCCTGAGGCAATGCCTCAGCCACAGTAGTTACAAGAGCCCAAGTGCAAGGAAGGAGCTAGTGAATATAATTCACACAAAATAAAACTTATTCTATGGCCTAGAATTCTGGTATATTGGATTTGTTTACTGGCACCTGCGATATGTACTCTCTGCTCTCAAAAATAAGGTTTAAGGCTGTAAGCAATGAATCCATCAATCAATAATTATTGAACTTCTGCTTTGTGCTTAGTGCTGTACTAGACACAGTAGGAAACAGAATAGGAATTAAATCCCTGTCTCCAAGGAGCATCTATTTTATTCACCTGAGTAAAATAACGAAACAATTTTGAGTTTGTAGCTTAGATATTTCTGCAGCTCTGGACACTGATAGAAATAGAAAGCATGCATAGCAAAATAAAAAGAATAGAGTGGGAGCAAAACAGCATACTATGAAGGGTTTTGAGACTCTAACCGAGGAAATTCAGTAGATAAAGGGAGACACTGCAGGTTTTGGTACAGAGCAATGCCCTGGTGGTGCTTCATGTACAGAGGAAGGGAGTAGGGCTGAGTGGATTGAGGGGCTGTTGATATCACTCAGGAAGATGTGATTGAATGAAGTTGAGGCAATGAAATCCCATTTTGAATACAAAAGTGATAGGAATTATTCTTTGGGAATGGATGACAAAGAAGAGGGATGAGTCAAAGAAGATGGCAAGATGTCTAGGTGCATGAGTATACAGACACAGGCAGTGATGTTGAGGAGGAAACCAAAAGTTTGGTTTGAGACACACTGAGTCTGAAGCCATATTTGGACGCCCAAATGTAAATTCCCGGTTGGTGGTTGAAGACGCGAAGAAACCTTGAGATTGAGATTTGAAAAGATCAGCCAAGAGGGTAGCTGGACTGATGAGAATGATGGAATCTCTAAGGTTGAGAACATGAGGAAAAAGAAGCAGAGGACTGCAGGGTGTCTTGGGGAGGAGTCACAAACGAAGAATCACCAGTGAGCTCTGCATGTGTGAGAGAGGTGTTTGTGTCGTTATATATACATGTAAGTAACTCCTATGCAGTTTTATTGAGATTGCTATCTCAGACTTTTGCCCAAAGCAACTCCGTTGTTTTTCCTGTCAATTTAAAAATCTTCCACACAGAATGAAACTCCTTTTGCACATTTCCCTACATTGACCAATTAGCTCTAACAGGAAGTTTTGTCAAGAAAAAAGATTATACACACAAAAGGGGAGAGAGTTACCTTTTAAAACTGTGACCTTTCATTTTTCATATTTTATTCATCCTCTTTTAGCAGATAAGGTTAAACTCCTTGCTATTTAAACTGCATTACTAATTCATTGAATTCATGGGGAAAACATTGAAACAGTATTAAGTACTGTAATCATCCTATTTCTTTTTAATTAACTAATTTTTTTCTCTAATTACCAATCAGTCATAACTCCAAATTATTCCAGACTGCAAAATATGGAGCAATCCAGGGGTCCCACAGAAAATCTGTACCTAAAAGGATTCAATGGGAAATTTCAGAAAATAGTCATAGCTTTATTTGAGACCCTGAGTAATATAACTGACCTATCTGGGCCAATTGACTTCACCTATAAAATGGTCCTAATGAGAACTGCTTTGCTCACCTAATCAGTTTCCTGTGAAGATTAAAATTCAAAAGTGGAATAACGTGAAAGAGCTTTCTGAGCCATTAAGCCTATAGGCATGAAAGTTACCACTGTTGTAAATGTCATGATCATCTTGAAGAGATTCCTCTATTAGCATAAGCTCAAGGTAGACAAAGGGAGGTGGGTCTGAGATTGTCTTATTCCAAAAAGGAGGCACTAAGGCAAAGCTTGTGGTTGCTGTTTTAAATGATGTTTACTTGTGAAATACTGAAGGAATGGTGAAGGAAGACACAAAGGGAGGGCAGCCAAATAAAAGATGCACTAAGGAGTCGGTTATTGCTATGGGCAATAGGGGCTCCATCCCACTGGGATCCTCTCAAGGACTGTATGGCACGCTCCTTGGATTTGCCCACAAGGGGATACGAAAGCTTAATACTTATTTCCCAACCACCATCCCGCTGTGGGAGGGTTACTCTGGGGCCTTAACTTGATGGTATTTCTAAGCTGCAACAAGTAGGAGCCAAGCACACTCCTCTGGTTAGAGAACTCCTTCAGACAGAGAGATTCAGGAAGTCATGGACATAAGAGAAATGGCTTTAAGTGACCTCCAGGGTAGCAGCCTGAGGACATATGGGAGAGGCACTATGCGCCTCTGCTTTAGAGCCAGACAGACTTGGATTTGAATCCTGGGTCTGCTCCCCCAAAACTATATTGCCTCAAACTGTCTCTCAGCTTCCCCAGCTTCAATTTCCCCAGCTGTAAATGAGAATAATAATAGCTACCTTCTAGATAGTTAAACAATCATGCATCTATTGGATGGCATAGACAATAGCCAATGTTATTTTAAAATATGTCCTGGGAGAAAACTCACACTATGAAGTTCAGTGAACAAAGGGGGTCACATGACTTTATGTGCAGTATGAATCCAATTATGTGAAGTATGCATATTTTATAGGTAAGATTGCTAATTGGGACAAAACATACTAAAATGTCGAGTGATAAATTCTGGGTATGGTTAACTTGTATTTTCTTATGTATACTTTTCTGCATTTTCCATATTTTCCACCAAGAGCATGTATTATGGGTCAACCAGAAAAAAAAAAAAACAAATTTGTAGAACACGTTTTGCAGGGCTCCTATGAGAAGGATAATAGACAATGTATAAAATAGTGCTTATTACAGTGCCCGGTAAACAATACATGCCCAATAGATGATTCTTAAAAAAAAAAACAAGAAAGAAAACGCCACTAATAAAAGTAACTATCTTAATTGAGTGGTTACCATGCATCAGGCACTATGCAAAGCACTTTACATTTATTTTCTCGTTTAATACTCATACCAGTCTAATGTGGTAAGTATTGACCTCATCCTTGTTTTAGAGATGCAGGAAACTGAGTTGTTTAAAGAAACAACTTCCTATACCTCAAAATCCCTCAGGACAGTTTAGGCACTTCTACACCAACTTTCAAAACAAAATCCACCCCCCACTCCCCCATTTAAAAAAAAAATTTTAGAGATTGAACACAGTTCTGACAACTGCTACTTTAGTGAAACTATGGCTAGAATTAAATGTCAAAGATTATCTTTGGTCACTTTAGCCTATAAGCAGGTTGTTTGGTGGAAAAATCAAAAGGACTCAGGGAGCTTCTGGCTCAGCCTGCAAGGAGAGATTTCTATGCATCTCTGAAATGCAGTTATCTTTTCTAACAACAAAGGAAAGCTGGAGACAGCATTTCAGCCTGCACAGACCTCATATCCAAGTAAAGAGAATGGAAGAGGAAGCTGCTTCTTCAGCAGCTCTGTTTCAGACCATATAATAACAACAACAAAAATAACCAGGACACATCCGTCATGAACACAGCACGAGCAAAAAAGAAGGAAGACTTGCATTGGACAGAATGCATTATTTCATTTAATGTATTTGGTTGACAGTAAAACTGAGGTGCTTCTCTGATTTCTTTGTTATTGTTGTAGGTTTGCTGTGTTCTATTAAAGCATTTGGAACTTAATTAAAATAGTTCAAACATCCCTAGTCTATCAAGCTTACAACATTCCTTTGAAAACCTCCCTAGTCCTCTCTCTGTGAGTTTCATTATCAGAAAAAATCAAAGAGAAAAGCTCTGGAAATTGTCACCACAAAAATAAATGGGGAAGGAGGTGGTGGATAGGGAAGGGGGTAGAGTGCCTGTGTTCGTTTGAATAGCAGCAAAGCCATTCATATTTTCAGCTCAATTGTTTTCAAATGAAACAGGGATTCAGCTACTATTTGTCAGAGGTGGAAGCATTTGAAAATAAATAATTAGCACTAAATCCATTTATTTTCACGGAAAACCTCTGATTATGTTTTTTGTTCGCAGTTGAGGACGGGAGAATGGAAGGGGGAACAAAACCTAAGGCTATTGCTGTTTTGATTTGAGATGACAAGGATGCTTGTTAAGTCCTTTGAAAATGTACTCCCTTTAATTTCATGGAGGCTTCTGTGTGGATGTGCAAAAGACCTTATGTCCCAGATAAAGAACAAACGATGGTTTCTAAGAGCTATGAATACTGGGACTTCCATTGGTGGGTTTATAGATTGTAGACTTAATCTCCTACAGTGTTAAAACCTAAAATTTAAATGTCATGTTGATTGGTTTTAACATCATTCCTACCTGTTTTATGATGCTTTCCTTGATTTAACCTATAACCCCCTCTTTTTTTTCTAATTCATGTTCCCTTTTGGTATTTTATACATTGTATTGAGCCACCTAAATTATTTTTGAAAGAGGGTGAGGTATAAAAACATTAAAAACAAAATCGTTTGTAGGCAATAGCGAGTGGGCTACTTGGAAAGAAGTCTGTCCCATGGAGGGCGGAGGGAGAGGCCTGTGTCTGGGGTGTGTGCTGGTAGTGTGGCTGCTCCCCAGGACTTCCGATCTGCCCCCTGGGCTCAGGCCAAACCCGCTCTGTTGACCAGAGGAAGCCCTCAGCAGTAGCTTTGCAGGTGCTGGCAGTAGGAAGCCCTTGGGTATATGAGAAAGGTGGGTGATGACAAGCTATGGGTGGGGCGTTGGCAGTGTCTGTGGCAGTGTCCGCGATGGCATCATCATATGAGACTACTCTTGCATTTACTGCATCTGTCCACTCAGGCAGGCTGCTCTATTAATTTATGATGTTTTCTGACTTTGTTTCTGAATTCTAAAGTAACGTCACCATAATGATTCATGTTGGAGCACCTAATAAGCTAATTAAATGAGAGTTTAGGGCACTAACAATGCTTTATTTCTTATTTTTTTTTAAGCATTGAAACTATGATCAAGAAAAATAACACAATTTTGTTAACCCTTCTTTCATTGGTGATATGGCTAGAATTGTTTTCATTTTGAATTATATGTGGTGATTGGGGAGATATGGTAATCACAGTTTCTAACGGTGTTAGACTAGCCCTGTGAATGAAGATTAATCCAATCAGAGCCTAATTGACTCTCTAGCCTTAAAAGCATTGAATGATTGTAGACATCTCCGGGGGCTGCTGCCTTTTTAAGGGCCATGCTCTCTTTTCCAGGAATGGCCTCAGTATGAGGAGTGACCCTGCAGTAGAAATGCTTGACTGAATGATTTTGCCTCTTTGGCTATGGTGATTGGAGATCTGATTCAGGTGGTGCTGATCAGAGGAACTCTGATAAGGAATATAACTTTTGGAATGAGGAAACCCAGAGCTAGAGTGTTTGGATCTAAGTAATCTTAAGGTAGTAGAACTTTGGAAGGAGGATCCATGTGCCCTGATGTTGAGTTCCTGATTCTTTCTACTCCAAAGTCAAGGTTATTCAACTCTTCCCAAGAGGGTAGGGTAGGGTAGACATTCATTTGTTACCTGATTAGCATCTATCCCCATATTCTCACTTTCTAACAAAGGTCAGGTTCATGTTGAGGTGTGCATCCCGGATATGGGCAAGGTGATCCCACCTTCAGCTGGAGATGCGTACTGGTGGGATGAAGCCAATAAGTTTACCTCATATTCCTTGCCACAGTGACTGTTCAGGTAACATACTTTTCTGAAGAATCAATACATTTCCTGCCTCCCTTCTTTCCTTCTTGCCTGCCTGCCTGCCTGCCTTGTTTGATGTATTCATTCATTCATTCATTCATTCATGGAGTGCTCACTGTGTGCCAAGCAACGTGCTAGGTACTGAGATGCAGACGTTGTCCCAGCCCTCTAGGTGTTCCATTCACAGTCTATAGACTTTTTGAAAGTCCTTGGGTTTCCCTCAGGTTTATGTATCACTGCTCCAACAGACACTACCAATATTCCTAGAAAATACAAAGCTGATTGGAAAAGCTATTTGCACATCTAGTAGAAACTTGAGCAAAAAAGAAAAATGTTAAAAAAGAAGGTGGGCTTTCTCACCAAATGAACCCAAATGCATCGTTTTGTCAAAAGCCTATCTTTTTAAGATCTGTCTTAAAACTGACACTCCACACTGATGTAATGGCGCCTGAGAAAAGATTAGTGGCTGCTACATGACTACTCAATACTGAGTTTGTATGTGTTCTCAGAGACAATAAATTTCTAGGACATGGGGATAATTGCGTGCAGTGCTCTATTGTGCTCTCTGTACAGTGTCTATTCTGCACAAATACACACATAATACCTTTTATTTGGATGATGATCATAGTCATCAGACTCAAGTGTCGTATTCTGAAAACTCAGAAGCACAGTCAGATCTAAAAGCTCTGCTGATAATTTTTGCTCTCTGAATATAGGGTTAATGGTGAAACCATAAGGGAAACTAATCCCTGTCTAGTCTCTTTCTTGCAATTTATATACTTCTTTCATTTCACACTTCAGGAATGTAATACTATAATTGAGTTCAAAGAGCCTATAGTTTTATGCCCAAATATTTATTTGTTTTGTATGATGACAATGATAAATACCCAGTCATGTAAGGTGCATGGTTTTGGGTAGTATGCATACATTGATAAAGATCAGTAAGTACCACTTAATCAGACATTTTAACAGTTTTATATACCACTATGCTGATATTTATGTGTCCTTTTTAGAGCATTAAAAAGGTATACTTAATATACACTATCTGCAGACATTTAAGGCATACAGTTTGATAAGCTTTTAATGTTTGTATATTCCTTGGAAATCATCACCTCAGCTAATATAATGAACATATTCTTCATACCAAAGTTTCTTTTGTAATTCTGCCCTCCTGACCCTTCCCACTAATTTGCCCTCCATCTGTAGGCAACCACTAATTTACATTGTGTAACTATGGATCAGTTTGCATTTTCCAGAATTTTACATAAATAAGAATCATACACTAAGTTCTCTCGTTTATCTTGCTTCTTTCACAAAGTATATATTTTTTGAAATTCATCTGTTTTGTTGCCTATAGACAATAGTTTGTTCCCTTCTTGCTGAGTGTTCTGTTATATGGATATAACACAATGTGTTTATCCTTTCATCTGCTGATGGACATTTGGGTTGTTTCTAGGTTTTACAATTATGAATAAAGCTACTATGAACATTTGTTTACAGCTTGTTACCAGAGCATATGATATCATTTCTCTGGAGTGAAATCCTAGCTGAGGAATGGCTGGGTCATACGGTGGGTGCATTTTTAACAATTTAAGAAACTGCCAAACTGTTTTCCAGTGTGGTTGCATTAATTTACATTCCCATCAGGAGTGTATGAGAATTCCAGTTGCTCCACATTTTCTCTAACACTTAGCATGGTCAAGTTATTTTAATTTTAGACAATAATAGACATGTAATAGTATCTCGTGTTCTAATTTGCAATTTCTTAACAGCTAATGATGGTGAACATCTCACGTGCTTATTTGCCATCTGTGTATCTTCAAATCTTTTGACCATTTCTTGATCAGGCATTTTGCTTTCTTATTAATAGGTGATTTGCAAATACATATCTTTTCATATCTTTTCATTCACTTAATGTCTTTCAGAGAGCAGAATTCTTAATTTTGATGAAGTCCAGTTTATAAATTATTTCCTTTATGGATTGTGGTTTTTGGCATAGTGTATAAGAAATCTTTGCTTAATCGATGTTTCTTTCCATAAGCTTACAGTTTTACATTTTACTTTTAGTCTGTGATTCATCTGAGTAACTTATATAGTCAAGGACATGAATCAAAGTTTACTTTTTCATACTGATAGTAAATTGTTTAAGCACCTTTAGTTGAAAAACTTATGTTTTTCCATCTTTGTCAACATTCCTTCAACCATATATCAATGAGTCTATTTTTGGACTCTGTATTCTACTGTTCTATTCATCTAAATTTATGCTAGTAGCACACTGCCTTGACTGCTGTAGCACTGCACTGAATCTATAAATAACTTTGGAAAGAATTGACATCTTAACAGATCAATTCTTCCAACCCATGAACAAGGTATAGCTCTCCAGTTCTTTAGGTCTTCTTTAACTTCTTTCAACAACATTTTGTAGTTTTCAGTATACAAGTATCACATGTATTTTATCAAATTTATCCCTAAGTATTTTACACTTTGATGTTATTGCAAATGGTATTTTTAAATTGTAACTTCAGCTTGGTCATTACTAGTGTATATTAGCACTTTTAGTATATTATATTGAGTTTATCCTGCAACTTGCTGCACTCACATATTGGTTCTAGTAACTCTGATGCAGATTCATGAACATTTTCTTCAGTCAAATCTGTCATCTGCAAATATAGTTTTTCGTCTTCCTTTCCAATCTGGTTGCCTTTCAAAAAATCTTTTTATTTTGAATAATTTTAGATTTACAGAAGTGTTGCAAAGATAGTGTAAAGTATCCCTGTATACCCTTTATCCATCTTCTTCTGTTAAATATCTTGCATAACCATAGTGCATTTATTTAAACTAAAAAATTAATCTTGGTACAATACAATACTAATAACTAAACTAGAGACTTTATTCTAATTTACCCAGTTTTTCCCCTAATGTCCCTTTTCTCTTCCAAGATGAGGCATTCTCACTGCATATAGTTGTCATGTCTCCCTGGTCTCCTCTGATCCATGAGTTTCTTAGTCTTTCTTTCCTTTCATGACCTTGATGCTTTTGGAGAGTAATGGTGAGATGTTTTGAAGCTGTCCCTCAATTTGTGTTTGTCTGATGTACTCTCATGAACAGACTGAGGTTATAAATTTTGGAGCAGATTATTAATTGTATCCTAAGGTTGTTGAAAATTGTTTACCTTTTAGCATTCATGAGAGTTAAATGTCATGAAATGATTTCTCTTTAACTATTGTTTGATAATATGCTTTTATTTTCTATCCTGTTAGTATAATAAATTACACTCTTTGGTTTTTAAATACAAACAAATCTTGCATTCCTGACATAGAAAATACTTGCTCACGATATGTTATCATTTTTATTCATTATGGAATACATTTGCTGATATAATGTTAAGGATTTGTCTATGTTCTTGAGGCATAGGCATCTGGAATTTATTCTTCTTATAGTATATCTGTCAGATTTTGCTATGATGGTATTGCTGACCTCATAAATTGACTTGGGAGGTATCCCTGCCTCCTCTGTTTTTCTGAAATAATTTGTGTTAGGTTTTTATTAGTTCTTCCTTAATTTACCAGTAAGACCATCTGGCTCTGGAATTTTCTTCATGGGAAAGATTTTAATTAGGAGATCAAATATATAGATTTATGTAGATTATATAGAATTATTCAGACTTTCCATTTTTTCTTATGTCATTTAAAAATAATTTTTGTATTTTAAGGAATTTGTCCATTTCATCTAAGTTGTCAGATTTATTGGCTTAAAGTTATTTATAATATTCTCTGTATATACTTTAAATGCATATAGGATCTGTAGAGATATCCCTCTCATTTTTGATATTGGTAATGTGTGAATTCCCTCTTTTTTCTTGATCAGTCTGCCTAGAGATTTATAAATTTTATCTATTCTCAAGAACCAGTTGTAGTTTTATTGATATTCTTTGTTGCAGGCTCTTTTTTCAATTTCATTACTTTCCACTTTTATCTTTATTATTTCCTTTGTTCTACTTTTTTGGATTTAATTTGCTCTTCTTTTTTCTAGCTTCTTATGATTGAAGCTTATTTGATTAATTTGAGACCTTTACTCTCTCCCAATATAAGCCTTTAATCTGTACAATTCTGCTATGTACTAATTTGGCTGCATCCCACAAATTATCATTTGTTTCAAAATATATTCTAATTTCATAGTGTAGTTTAATTAATTAATTATTTTCCAAATATTCATTTGTCATTAAATTTCTAAATTAATTACATTGTGGTCAAATAACATATATTATGTGATTTCAAAACTTTTAAATTAGTTGATAAATTTTATAGTCTGGTATATAGTCAACTTTGGTGAATGTTTCATGTGTATTTGAAAAGAATGTATCATCTGCCATTTTGGGGATTAGTGTTTTTAAAATACCAATCGGGTGCATTTGGTTGTATAGGGTTATTTAAGTCTACTGTATCTTTACTGATTTTCTGTCTATTTTTTCTATTAATTAGTGAGAAAGGCATGTTGAAATCTTCAAATATAATTGTTTATTTGTCTACTTCTCTTTCCACTTCAGTTTTTGCTTCACACATTTTGAGTCTCAGTTTTGGGGGCATACACAATTATTATGACTTCTTAATGAATTGTCATTTATTATTAAAAAATGTACCTTTTTTCCTCTGGTAATATTCCTTATCTAGAAGTCTACTTTGTTTGCACATATTTTTCCATGCTTAATTTTTACTCTGTGAATGTATTTTAAATGCATTTCATATAGAAAGCATATAGTTGGGTCTTGCTTTTTAACCCAATTTGATAATCTCTGGTTTTCTTTGGAGTGTTTAGATTATTTACATAGATCCCTATGTAAATATATAGATAAATTGACAAGTTGAGCTTACACCTACCATTCACCATTTTTTTCTGTTTTCCCAGTCTTTTCCTGTCCTCTTTTGAATTAATGATTATTTTTAGCAAAGCATTTTATTATGTTTATTGGCTTATTAGCTATGTATCATATTAAAAAATGATTTAGTTGTTGCTTTAGGGTTTATAATGCACAATGCACTTCTTTACACTTGCAGACTACCTTCAAATAACATTATGTGCCATTTCCCTTATAAGATATAACCCCTACAACAATATTCATTTATTCCACCTCTCCAGTACTTCATGCTATTGTTTTCATATATTTTCCTTCTATGTATATTAGAAATCCCATAACACATTGCTATTATTTTTTCTTTAAACAGTCAAATATCTTTCAAGATATTAACAATTAGATAAAAATCTTTGTTTTTAACCACATACTTATCATCCTGGCACTTGTCATTCCTTTGTGTACATGTGAGTTCCATCTCATATTCTTTTACCTTCTGCCTAGAGACTTTTTTAATATTTCTTTAAGTGAAAATCTACTGGTGGTAAATCATCTCAGTTTTTGTTTGTCTGAAAAGGTCTTTATTTTTGAGAGTATTTTTCCTGGAATTCTAGGTTGACAAGTCATTTTCTTCCTTTAAACAGATTTAAAAATTTGTTCCATTGTCTTCTCTATTGCATTTATTCTGATGAGAAGTCATCACTCATTTTTATGTTCCTAAGTATGTAATATCTTTTTTCTCTCATCTGGGCACTTTAAAGATTTTTCTCTTTATTACCTATTTTAGCAATTTGGTTATGATATGCTTTGGTATCATTTATGCTGTGTTTATCCTGCTTAGGGTTTATTGGGGTCATGGATCTGTGAGTTATTTTTTAACAAATTTGGAAAAATTTTGGTCAATAATCTTTCAAATATTTTTTGCTGCCCATGTATCTCTCTTCTCTCCTTCTGAGGTTTCATTTACAAGTATTTTAGACCACTGGATATTGTCCCAAAGGTTACTGTGGCTTTATTCATTTTTCAATATTATTTTCTCTTTAAATTTCCATTTGAATCACCTCTGCTATGTCTTCAAGTTCATTGAAGTTTATCAGCAGCATCTAGCCTGCTATCAAGCCTATCCAGGAAAATTTTCATTTCAGATATTGTAATATTCAGCTCTAGAAGTTCCATCTGGTTCTTTTTTACATCTTTGATTTTTCCCTTCATTATCATCTTAATTTCCTTTAAATTTTTTCACATATATATATAATAGCTGTTTTAATCTCTCCATCTGCTATTTCCATCATCTCTGTATTTCTAAGCCTGTTTATACTGCCTGATTTTTTTTTTTCTCTTTCTGGATCACATTTTCCTGCTTCTTTGAATATCTGGTAAATTTTTATTGGATGCTGGACACTGTGAACGTTATGCTAGTTAGATTATGCTAGATCTGGATTCTGTTGTGTTTCTTCAGAGAGTTTTTTTTCTTTTCCAAGAAGTTAAGTTACTTCCAGAGTAGTTTGATTCTCTGATGCTTGTTTTTGAGCTTTATTGGGGAAACCTCTTCTGTAGGGCTAATTTACCTCAGTTATTAAGGTGTGATCTTATTGCTATCTCTACTAAATGTCTTGGACACTCAGTGAGTTCTCCCCTCTCTGGCTGGTGCAGGCTCTGGGAATTATTCAGCTTACAGGTCCCTGGAAACTGTTCTTTGCATGAAAGTTGTTTTTTCCAAGTAATTTTCTTTGCCTCACCTTAAGAAGTATTATACCATGGGTTCACAGCTTAGTACTCAGCCAAAGACTTGAGGGAACTCCAATGAAGATTTCTGGGGCTTTATTTCTGCATAGCTCCCTTCTCTGGTACTCTGCTCAAGCAAATTTATCTACCTCAAATTCCCTGAACTCAACTCAGCAGGACCACTGTGCTCTGCTTGTGTTTCTCCTTCCAGCATTGTAATTTCAAAAGTGCCTCTAGCCAGAAACCTAGGGTGGTAAATGGGCTCACTTCATTTCTTTTCCTTCTCTCAAGGATCAATTTCTTTTTCTCTTTCTTTCTTTCTTTTCTTTTCTTTCTTTCTTTTTTCTTTTGGCTTAAACAACATGAATTTATATTAGTCAGTGTTCTCCAGAAAAACTGAATCAACAGGAGATATGTGGGGATTGGCAATTCTGAATTGGGTAGAGCAGGCTGCAAGCTGGGAACGCCATTGAAGGTTTTCAAGAATTCCCCAGAGACATTAACTGGCTTAAATAAAGGTAGACATTCTTCTTTCTGACTGCCAATATCATCAGTTCTCCCTTCAACTGATTGAATAAGAATTCTCTCATTGCTGAAGGTAATCTCCTTTGTTGATTATAGATGTAATCAACCTTAGATGCAATCAGCTGACTGATGATTTAAATCCATGAAATATCCTCACAGTAAAAATCAGACCGGTGTTTCCTTAACCAAACTGGACTCTATAACATAGCCAAGTTGACACATGATCTTAACCATCAAGTTTATCCCTTGTCAACTTGGCACCCATATACATCTCCTTAAACCATATTTCATCTCTAAATAACATAATTCAACTGAAGGATCAATTTATTTAGCTATCTATTGTCCAGTGTCTAAGAACTGTCCTTTCATTCATTTGTCCATTTCTTTCTCCTTGCTTATAGTGGTTGGGCAGGATCATCAAGAGTTACTATTTTATAGCAGAAATCCAGACCAATAATTTGTGAATAGTTTCTATTTGCCAGTCATTTTATGCTTATGTTGCAGATTTTAGCTCATTTAATTCTCCCAATAACTGTCTCAGATAGATATTATAAATCCTATTTTAGAGCTAAGTTATTATAGAGAAACCGAAGTTCAGAGAGTTAAGTAATTTTCCTAAGACTCTATAGCTAGTGAGTTGAAGAGCCTGGATTTGAATCCAAGTACTACTCCAAAGCCCTAGTCCTTAAGCACTATGCTTTGCTTTCTTTTAGGACTCCCATGAAAGGCAGGACTAATGTCTCAGGGTAGACTGTTGCAACTGAGGGCAGATATTCCTGAAATACCTAGGTTAGGAGCTTGGCTTGCTTCAGGGTTTCAATTCCTGTCAGTAACTCACAAATGTTCCCACTCAGAAAAGAGAGAAATTATTAGAGCACATTCTTCAGCCTTATGACACAAACATTTTTCATTGTGTTCAACTCTGTTATCCAACTTCTTACTTCATCCCATGTTTAAATAACTCTTGTTTTGATATTTTCTAAAATAAGCAAAATTTGGAAATTTTATATAAATGAGATATACAAAGAGTATAATGATCCAGCATACCCTGAGTAAAGTTTGCTTTATGTATCCGTTATCAGTTATTTATGAATAGCTAGAAAAGGCAACTCTCATCATTTTGAGGAGGTAACAATTTGTTCATCAGTCATATAAAGGATTTCATTTAGGCATCAAGAGAAGTAGTTATACATTGTTTACTGTTCTTCCGTGGCCCCATTTCTGTCAATGATAATCAATGATCATCATAAAATGTATTATGACAGCAATATTTTTCTCTCATGAATAATAGATTAGACTAACACTTGGCTCCTATATTTTAGTTTTTAAGTTGTATATGATGCCAACAGGAGACTTCAGGGAAAAATAAATTGTAAATATATGAAGCAGAAACAGACAAGGTTGTATGCAGTGAGTATTCTAATGGTGACATTTCAGTTTGGGCAGAGTGATGTGATATCTATGCAGATAATGTGCCCATGTACATTTGTGCTATTGATAGTCAATTAAAAATGAGGCCCTAACTGGATGGAGTTTCTTTTATAAAACTGGTCCTGATTTTAAATACGAAATATTTATTCTTCATTCTCCTAGCTCAAGTTTTTTTTTTTAAACCTGTAACTAGAATGTCAAAATTTTATTCATGAAGGGATAGTAAAAGCCAAAGAAAAAAAATCAAAGTTTTCATCAGATATCAGTGTACTGAAAGAACACTCCACTATATTACTGAAGCTCTTTGATCAACATATTTTATAGAAATTTAAATGTTCAAGTTGTTTACAGTTTGAAAGTTCAGATTCTAGTGTGTTAATAATGAAAACAGATTTAGCTTGGTGTGCTGAGGGCGTTGGCCTTCTGATGCCTGGTGGGACATCAGCAATTCACTTTTTCCTTGGAGATGGGCGTCCCATCCTTTCCTCTTCTCCTTGGCTGAGATCAAAGTTTCACATAGTGCAGCTGCTGTATTTAGTGAGGTTGGGCACTGAGGATTAGACCAGTACTGCTAGTTTAGTGGGGCTGGGCAACAGAGATAGCCCTCATCATCAGGAGACTGGTTGCCTTCAAAAGGAGTTAGCAAATAGGCAAATATATTGAGGACAAGTGTTGGGTTTTCAATTGGAATAGTGGGGTAACACTGAGAGAAAGCTAGAAGAAACACATAAATCCTTTGGTGTTCGAGTAGAATTTTTGATATTATTATACACTTACACTCACAGTTTAATATATACATCCACTTATACATACACACAGTGAAATAGGTATAGATGGATATGTATATATACTATACATATGTTTGGTACTTAGTTCTGTCATCTGAGAGGGCCTCAAAGCAAAGACATGCTAGTAACAATGAACATGTCTTGCACCCTATCTTGGTTTCTAAATACCATCATCTACTAAAAGGAGCCAGGAACTTTGTAGAAATGGTGGGGGCTGGGGCAATACGAGCTGAGTCCAGGGCATCTTATTGTTCTAGAAAGTAAGCAAGTGCTCAAAAGCAAGTGATATGGGGACATATCAAAAGGACCCAGGAGCCAGCTTGAAAGATCTTCCCTTTGCCAAATCTTGGACAATTTGAGCACTAAATTAAATAATGATAGTAACATTTTAAAACTCTACTCATTTAGTAAGATAGGAATCTATGAGTCCATGGCCATATACATACATAAATGAGTAAATGAATAGGTTAATGAAGAAGAAAGTAGAGCTTTACTTTTCAGTATAATGTCAACTAATATATGTAGAAGAAGTCATAGAATTAGAAAATTGCCATTTGGCGGACATTATTGTAAAATTTTATTCATGCAAGAAACATAAAATGCTAAAACCAGTGGAAAAAGTTTGATAAGGATCATGGTATTTACATTGTCTCAAAGTATCTCCCCATAAAATCATTATCAATTAGTTATTAATTAATTTACTGACTAAAAAGTGGCAATTATCTTATTAATTATCCAGTGATTTACAAAATTAACAACACCATTAAGGAAACAAATCAACAACATGTGCTTTGTGATAAGATGCATTGAGAACAATCACTTCTGTGATATTCCTGTCAATAAAGCAATATAGATGACTTGAATTTAATCATGAGGAAGGATAATTCAAAAGCAACTTAAGAGACATTTTGCAAAGTAACTGGCCTGTATCTTCAAAATATCAAGGTAATGAAAGACAAGAAAAGACACAGGGACTGTTGCAGAATGAAAGACAGTAAAGAGACTTGACAGCTAAATGCAATATTTGATAATGGATTGACTCCTAGTCCAGAGAATTTAGAAACAACATCCCAGAACAACTGAGGAAGTTTGAAGGGGGTATTAGATTAGTCTTAATTTTTTTATTTTAATAATTATACTGTTGTTTTGTGGGAAAGTGTCTTTTTTTTAAAAAATACTTGCTGAAGTATTTAGAGGTAATTGGACATCATGTCTGCAAGTTATTCCTGAGTGGTTTAGAAAACAAATAATAGTCAAATGTATCACAAATTAAACCAAGTATATACAATTGTCATATATACCCACACATTATATATAAACTATATATGTTTAGTTCTTTTTACTCTTCTGTAAATTTGAAATTATTTTAAAATAGGAAGTCAAAATAAATGAGAGTTCCAGAACTCAGTAAAATATACAATGGGAAAAATGGATTTTCACCAAAAATAGAGCTACTAAAAGTTATGTTTTTTGACAAGAATCCAACAGAGTGCCTGCTATTAGCCCCAAAGCTGCCAAGGCATTGTGGGAAATAATCCCTGCTTTAAAAACTCTCTGTTCACAGACCTTAAGTTATAGCACAATCCCCAGAGTCTAACTTCTCCTCTTAACAGCACCAATTATTTTGTCTGTTCTCTTGATTAAAGGAGTCTACCAGCACCTTTCTAAGAATACATCACTTGCTTGTTTTGTCAGTGAAAGGGATCCTTTTCTTGTTAGGCAGAATTGCCAAGGGAAGAGATGTGATTGGGAAAGATGAGTACAGGTGGCATTTTCTATTAACTCTCATTCCCCATTGAGGATTGCCCCCGGGAGTGTTAAATCCCTCCCTGTCCTGGCCTGTGTCTGGCCACTGACAGAGGGGGCTTCCCAGCTTTGAGAGAAAGCCCTTAGAGAGAAAAACAGAGGCAAGCTTGAGATGGGATGACATCACCAGCCAGTGCTCAGAACTGCTTCAGGAACAGTGATGGGATGTGACACGTGCTACCAAAAACATCTGCTACAGGTCAGGTGTTTGCTTTTCTTATTTTTATTAAATTCATAGGATTCCTTGTAAGGGTGAACTTCTTCCTGATTAGCATGTTCCTTTCCAGGATTGTGCAGAGCTCCTGTGGGAAGACGTATTTTCCTGGTCTTCTAAAGACAGATGAGAATGAAATTTAATCTCTCTCCAGACAAAATGTGCTCTTGAGCCAGAATTAATAACTATAAAGATAAGGCCTTAAAAGCATTAACCCCAGTGCAATGGCAAATGCACAAGAATAAACATGTGCACAAATTCAGGACTAAAGCATCCCTAATGACATTCCTTTTATAAGAAGCCTGGAGGGAGTATATAAAGTAGGGACTTGTGAGCAAACAGGATAGGTTTCCATCATCAACCTGTATTTTGAAAGGGGCGGGGCACAGGTTACCTTGGCAGTTCCCCTGTCCTTACACCTGGGCAAACTTTATCATAAGATTTTGACCTGCAATAAACTGCATATATTTAAATTGTACATTTTGATGCATTTTGGCATAGAAACATGTCCCTTAAAACCATTACCACAATCAAGATAATGAACATGTCTTGGGTTAGAGAGGAATGACCGAGTCAGATGACAGGCATACATTTAACTTAATAAACTCCTCCAACATGGTTGCATCATTTTACATTTACACCAGCAGTGAATGCTCCACATAACTGCCAATACTTGGCATGGTCAGTGTTTTTACTGTTAGTCATTCTAGTGCATGTTTAGTGGTATTTCATTAATTTGCATTTTTCAAAGGTCTAATGATGTTGAATATATTTTCATGTACTTATTTGCCATTGTACATCTTTGGTGAAGTATATGTTCAAATCTTTTGCCTGTTGTTTTATTCTGTTGTTTGTTTTCTTATTATTGTTTTGAGTTTTTTTTTTAAATATGTATTCTACATACAAGTCTTTTATAAGATGTGATTTGCAAATATTTTCTCCCAGGCTGTGGTTCTCTTAACAGCAAATTTTGAAATGCAGAAGTTTTTAAATTTGATGAAGTCCAATTTGTCCTCTTTTTTCCCTTTATGGATTATGCTTTGCCTAACCCAAGGTCACAAATTTTCTTCTGTTTTTATCTAGAATTTTCTATTTTTAGGTTTTATATTTATTTCTATGATGCATTTTGAGATCATTTTTAATGTGTTGTAAGTTATGGATCAAAGTTCATGTTTTTTACATTTTCATTTCCAGTTGTTCAAGCACAGTGTAATAGCAGTAGATGAAAAGGTAGTTGCAGTTGCAGGCCAATTAACATTTGTCTCTTTAACGATGGGAGGCTGTAGCATTTCTCCATTTAGCATTTCAGACTTTCTGCTAGTTTCTTTGGATGTATCATTTGTAATCTTGGTCCAGTTTGGCAAGATGAGTATAGCAGATGTTTTTGGTGCCCTATGGAATATCCCCTTGTTCAACATTTTACTTCAGTTGGTGCTGCCACAGCTTTTCTTGGTCAGCTCAGATTCCTCTCCTTTGCCCCCTTCTACCTTAGCACACTTTGCAGTCCACCTCAGGGTCTCCTCTGAGGTCACAGAGCTGGCTTTTGTCCAGTATTGCAAGTGCAACCAGAAATACAGGCAACCCTCTGTCAAAGTGGGATGGGACCCAATGGATAAAGCTCCATTCTCATGTCTTTTATTTGAGCAGTTCTAAAAGGCATTCTGTAATCTTCTCAGAAGGTCATGGAAGAATCAAGCTTCTGTTACCCACAGCACAACCTTAATTACACATCCACTCATACCGCCTTTTCTTGCTTGCTTTGTTTTATTCTCTCCATTCTCTCAATTCTGCTTCCTGAGATTATCTTCCAAATAAAATGTCTGCACTCAAGTCCTTATTTCAGGCTCTGATTTCAGGGAGGTAGAAGGGTTGGAAACATGGATGAAGAGAAATCCTCAGATTAGCAGAGGAAATCTGAAAAATGTAAAATGCCAGTCAGATTGTTAAGAATTGTCTATTAAGAAAAGATATCCCCACACATTCTTTATACTCTGGTTTTATTGGAGGGTTTGTGGGTAATGTGCTAGTCAGTACTGAAGAACAGAAATCAAATTGAAATGGCTCAAAGGAGAAAGAGGGACTACATTGGTTTGTGTAACACAATCCAGGGATATGCCTGTCTTCAGGCATAGTTGGATCCAGGGATTAAAATTATTTCTTCAGGAATCATTCTTGATTTCCTTATTTCTGATCTCTGCTTTTCTCCATCTAATGTCCTTTCTCAAGCAGCCTGTTTGTACATGGTGGCAAAAAGGCCACCACTGGTTATTCTTCCCATTCATCCCCATGGAGAAAGGATTTCTCTTGCCCTAAAGTTCCACCTAGAGTCCTGTAATTGAGTATTATTTGTCTGACTTAGCTCATAAGTCAATGCCTGAACCAATCACTATGTTCAAGGAGTAGGAATTCTCTTTTTGGTCAGACCTGATCCCAACTTTGGAGCTGAGGATAGGGGTAATGTCATTTGAATTACAATGATTAAGAATGGAAGAAAGTTGATTCTCCAACAGAAACATAAGGTGTGCTTATCAGACAAAGGGGAAATGGACACCTCCAGAATATCCTACCTCACTCCCTATTGCTCTACATCGCTATTATTTGCTGACTGTTGTCCAATAGTAGGCCAATCATCCCCTTTAACTTCTTCATCCTTATCCTCATCACTGTCATCCTCATCTGAAAACATCTTTTTTCTAAGATTAGACAGTTGAATAAATAACTAGCAGGCATGATACCAACCCTGTAGCATGGGGACCTTAAACTGGATTCTAAAACTGTCCCCACCAGATTATATGCAAAACATCTCTATTGATGAGTATGTGGATTTTAATGTGTTGAGTACTCATAGTTGTAATTCAGTTATTAGAAGGATCCATGATCCTCTAGAAATTAAGGTTCACAAATCTAGAAAACTGTGACTTAAACCCTGAGCTCATGCTTCTAAACCATGTGTTCTTAACTTGAAATTCAGGGAACCCATGAACTCGGATGGGGGAAAATTATTACCTCTTTATTTTTATATACTTCTAACTGAAATTTAGCATTTCCTTTCATTATGAATGTAGACAAAAACCCACAGATAAATTAGCAATACCTGTGACTTTGTTACAATTGAAAATACACATTTTTATATCACATTAGAGGTTTTACAAACATCATGAAATATTGTTTATGCTCACCATCACTTTGAAATTATGGTAATTATTAGACCTGCTGCTAGATCTTGTAATTTAATTCATTAATGAAGAAGCACAAATATTACTAAATCACAATTTAAATATTTTGATGATTATATTTTAATATAATTAGTTTCTTTTGTAATCTTCTTTGTTTTATTTTATGCATCCAAAACATTATTCCAAGAAGGGGTGCATTGGCTTCATCAGACAATCAAAGTGTTCCATGGCTCAGAAAAGATTAAAACCCATGTCTTTCAAAAGAAATGAAACCAGGGACTTGGAAACATATGTTGATAGCAGCATTATTCACAATAGTCAAAAGGTGGAAGCAACCCAAGTGCCCACCATTTATCCAAGATGAGTGGATAAACAAAATATGGTATGTGCATACAGTGGAATATTACTTAGCCATAAAAAGGAAGGAAGTTCTGATACATGCTATGACATGGATGAAACTTGAAGATGTCATGTCAAGTGAAATAAGCCAGATGCTAAAATATAAATATTGTATGATTCCACTTTATGAAATAACTAGAATGTGCAAATTCCTAGAGACAAATAATAGTGTACAGGTTACCAGGGGTGGTGGAAGGAGAAATAAAGGTTAGTGCATAATGGATGCAGGATTTCTGCTTTGGGTGATGGAAAAATGTTGGTAATGGATGGTGGTGATGGTAGCAAAACATTGTGAATGTGATTAATCATTCAGTCTGACATTGAATGGCCTGCTTGAGAATGGTTGAGATGGAAAACTTCATGTTCTACATATATTAACTCAATTTTCTTTTTTAAAAAAAAGGAATCTAAAGAGAAAATGACAATTGAATGCAATACACGATCCTGAATAGAATTTAACAATGGAGGAGAAAATGCCCAAAAGGA
This sequence comes from Choloepus didactylus, assembly GCF_015220235.1. Lineage (NCBI taxonomy): Eukaryota > Metazoa > Chordata > Mammalia > Pilosa > Megalonychidae > Choloepus > Choloepus didactylus. The sequence goes on along the minus strand of NC_051307.1, from coordinate 178,502,167 downwards.
CATTATTGGTACTACTGAAAAAACTGGTATATAGATGGTATACTTTATATCCGTGTTAAGTTTCTTGAACTTGACAACTGTATTTAATGTGGTTATATACGTGAATATCTTTGTTCTTAGGAAATTTATATGGAAGTATTGAGTGGTAAAGAGGATGATATGTGTAATCTACTCTCAAATGTTTAGAAAATAGCTAACTGATAGATGATAGGAAGGTAGATGATAGATAGAAAAATAGGTAGATATAGAATTATATAATAAATGTAGTAAAATGATAAAAGTTGATAAATCTGGGTATCTGAGTAGGGGATATATTAAAGTTCTCTCTATTGTTTTTGTATTCTTTTTTGCAACTTTCCTTTAAATTTGAACTTATTTCAAAATAAGAAGTAAAAATAAGCATGTTTCAGTCACCAGACTATACTGCCTCTAGGAAGCCTCCTCAAGCAAAAGTTCAAAGGTTGATGTGAGATATATTCTTACTTCCCGAGAGGTTCTACTTAGAAAATGTTCAATAATTATTCATCTAGCAAACCTCTCAGCTCCCAAATCAGAAGTAGATTCTACTAATATGTCATTTATTTGTTCCAGTTCAGTCCTGGTAAGTTCAGTGTGAAGTTTAGTGTTATTACATTAGGGTAGGGTTTAAACTGATATTCTGTGCATTTCTGAGTTGGCCCAGAAATAAATTCTGTTCAGATAGATAACCTCATTTATTTAGAATCTAATTAAATGGTGAGAAATGTTAGTCTATTATCAGTATTGTGGTGGAGAATGACTCCTCCCATTACAAGTATTTTTATGCCTTTCTGTGACTTATTTTCCTAAAATAGTTTTAAAATTGGTTTCTTTATCCATTTGTATGTTTTTAGGGGAGGAGGTGAGGGACCAATATTTAACAATAACTGCATTTCAAAATTGAGGTGCAGATGAATACACAGTTTAGGTAAAGCCCTTGCCCAGCAGATGTATTCCACATTTGAACTTGTTAAGCCATTATTCAGAGATCACAAATCTTTGTGGATAAGCTAATTGCTCATTGGCTACATGTTGTTTGAATTGATGCAGAAGAAATATCCAAACTGCATTATTCTGAGGTTAGAACTTTGAAAGTTAAAAGGAAAAAATTTATATGTGGTTAAGTATACATTTTGATTTTATGAAATGTCAGGAGAAAATTGTCAGCTCTTTAACCATAAAGCAAGCACTCCGAGTTGTTTCTATCACTGACTCTATAGGATAATGTTGTTATGATATTTGTAAACTACCCATAATTTTATAATTCCAAGATGCCTGTAATCATATCTTCTTTGCCACAACTATATGTGTTCATGTTGGAAGGGAGGGAAGGTTAGGTAGAGAACATTGTACTCTGGGTTATTCAAGCAAGCAACTGAGACAAAGGAAGATTTCAGGATGTATTAGGTAGGACATGTGAGGTTGCAAGCAATAGCAAACTGTATCCAAATGAGTATAAGATGGTTTTATTGTTTTCTTGCTTTGCTTTAACTTCATCTGACATAACTGGAAAGCCAGTGGTAGACATGGTTTTAAAAGTGTGATTTATCCGATCAATTCAGTTGCTACTGATAGGCCAAGACCCTTGATGAGTGACTTGCCGTGTATTCCTGTAAGACTTTGGAACTCATCTTTGCCTGTAATGGATTTGATAATCCTGTCTCCCTACTCGAGCATTTTGGTGGACCTTCTGTGCCATATTTGGCTTTGCTAACTTTTGGGTTTCTCCCATAGTCATGAGTAATGTGCTCTGCTCCTCTCCCAACCTTATTTTGGCTCCCTAGATGCCCCCCTTCACCTCTCCTAGGAAGAATGTGGATTTTAGATAATAGGTGGACAAGCTTGAAAAACTCAAGTCTAACAGTTGTAGAACTTCCCATTCCAAAAGAGAGAGAAAATTAAAGGAGAAAAGGAGTGATTTGGTTTCCTAAGCTTCTTAAAGCAAATGCTACAAAATGGTTCAATTTAAACAATGGGAATTTATTCGCTCACAGTTAGAATCTTGGAAAATGTCCAAATCAAAGCATCATTGAGACAATGCTTTCTTCCTGAAGACTGGCTCCTAGTGATCCTTGGCTCCTCTGCCACATGCCAAGGCACATGGCAGCATCTGCTGGTGTCTCCCTTCTCCTCTGGGTTTCCTTGCTTTCAGCATCTTGCTCTCACGGTTTTCTCTCTCTCTGTATTCATTCCATTTATAAAGGACTCCAGTAAGATGATTAAGACTATCCTAAACGTTCATGTGTCATTATCAGTGAGCTTCCCCTTTGTGGTCATATAATGCCTGTGGGCATTCAGAGGACTACAGGCTTCTTTAATGTGACGCTTCAGGAAAGAGAGAGTTGCTTCTAATTGACCTAAGCTGGATCATGTTTCATCCTTGAACCACTAACTGCACACATAACGGGATGGAATAGGAGGATTAGGGTCCACACATGGAAGAGGGATAAAGTAATTCTTCCCAAGCCACAGGGCTTGGAAAATTCAAGGCCTCTAGTAGAAGGAAACGAGAGATGAGTGGAAGCCCCTGAAAAGCATTCCTCATGCTAAGGAGGAGGGTTCTCAGGGAAAGACCAAGTCAAAGTCCTCATTTTGTTTTTCCCCTATTTGGCAGGGTATACTTTGTCTTTCTGGTTGACTGTATTTGGGGGGCAAGAGATATGGGGTGAGCACGTAGTGAAAAGATAGAGCACAGTCTTGGGGCTGAGGGATAAATGTTGGGATAGATGGTGAGAAGCTATTATTTCTACAGTTCATGTTCATTTAAATTATGAAAGAACAGGATGAGAACATTTTATATCAGAATTTTTATCCCATTTGTCTGGATTCTGAAAGGAATATCCCAAAGACAGCCCAGTTATAATGGAATCCCATCCTCAAGCCTAAGTCAAGGACACGAAAGATGAGCCAAAGACTGGTCAAGGGCTAAGGGCACAGAACTGTGTTACTGTGTCAGGCATGGTGGAGGTTAGTCCATGGGGTGTCCTGCCTGAACCATGCTCTCTGGCCTGGTCTTCAGTTTCTTTTGCTCATTTTTGCAATCCTGGGTCTGTGGTATGTGTTTTTCTTCCATGAGAAAGTAAGCAGTTGCCCTCAGCCTGCTATTACAGTCCAGATGACATGATTTAGGCTCAGTACCCCATAGAAAAGTTTTAGCTATTGATATCAGCATCTGGCCAGTCCCCCAACTCAATCATGTCACCCAGCCCACACTATCATTATGGCCACAATTACTTGCATTTCTCTGCTCAAAATCTCAATGATAATGTTAGTCAACCGGTATTTGTGAACTTCTACATATTGGACACTATTCTAACTACTTTATATGTATGTCACTTATTTTAAAAAAATCCTTCAATGTCTCTTCATTGCCTACAAACTTAAAACCACCCCATCAAGCAGAGTATTTGAAGTTCCTTGCCATCACTTACCCAGCCTGCTCCCACCTATACTGTATTTCAGCACATGGAAGTTCTCTGTTTCCCAAACTCCTTCTGCATTTTGTAGCCTTTGTATTTGATCACTCTTCCAATTCCACCTGAAAAACCTATCTACCATCTCTCACCATGAAAATCATTATCAAAAGTCCAATCTCCATGGAGCCTTCCTCAATAACCCTAAGTAGAAATAAATGTTGTCTCCTCTGTAAATCCAAAGCTAATTTTTTGTCCACCTGATTGCACTGTAATTTTTGAGGGCACAGGTTTTCTGTACTATGCATAGGTTCATTTAATTTGGTACTTATTGATTACCTACTGTGTGCCAGATGCTTGTGAGTTGCCAGGGGTACAAAGTCGCAAAAGGAGCTTGTAAAGAAAGCACAGGTCTATGTAATTCTAAGATGGTGTATAGGATTGTGCACAGTGGGATGACATAGAGCTACAGAAGTACAAGACAAGGAGTGACTAATGGTCAGAAATACAATTAGGGGTCGATTGATAGTTGAGGGAGATGAGCTGTGATATAGAAGAGTAATACCAGTACATAGACATGGGAGGAAGGATACTCAAGACAATGTCCATTAAGCAAAGGCCTGAGTATGTCAAAATTCATATAATATTTGGAAAATCGTGAGTAATTTGATATGTTTGAAGAGTGGTTTGTAAGGCAGACTTTTTGTGCCTAAGAGCTCAGAGTAGGTTAGACAAAAACTGAATTCAAATTCCAGCTTTGCAACCTAGGAGTTCTTTGACACTGGGCAAGTTATTTAATTTCTTTGAGGCTAAATTTCCTTATCTATAACATGGGAAGGATACTACTACTCATCCTTAAGAAAGTTCTCAAGCAGATAATGTATATCAGTGTTTTTAGAAAAGTTCCTGGCACGTAGCAGAGAGCTTAACAAATTTGTGGGGTTGTGTGTGTGTGTGTGCTTTTTTTTTTTTTACCTCTTGTGAAATACCCTAAGAAAGACTATGTTGAAGCTCTGCCCTTATCTTCTCAGATACTTTGGCCATTGCTATGTGTCCTCCCTGACTTCCATGTGCTTTCGATGGGCAGAACTTGTGACTGTTCCTTATGGAACTCACTTCAGGCAGCTGGAACCACTGGAACAGCTGGTGTCCAGAGTAGGAAATGCCTCCCAAAGGCCGCTGTTAATCAGTGATCGACGGGTTGGTGCAAAAGTATGAAAGCCCAGCTCCTTGGCCTCAGCATCTCACAATGCTGGCAACTGGGACCCTCTGGAGCTCCCCTGTGGGATCAGGCAGAAGCTCCCCTCTGTAGCACTTTTGGTGTGATCACACCTCTGCTTTGCTTCCTCCCTTCCCTGTCTTGCTTTCCCTTGTCTTAGTCTTCCCTGGGAGCACTTTCTTAATAAACTTCTTGTATGTGAACACTCATCTCAAGGAGTGCTACTAGGAGCCTGATATAACGTGTCCCTTATCTCACTTTCTAGCCCTAGCAGTGGCAGTGGCAGTAAAAAGCAGATCCAAGAGAGGTGGAAAGGGCAATATTTGGCCACAGGCAACATGAGCGGGAATTTAGGAAATGACAATGGGGAGCCAATGGTTATTTGGGAGATTGTAGGAGATTCCACTGCTGAGAATTTCTTATTTCAGAGTAGTGGAAAGCAATTGATGCTTCAGGGCAAATTCATTCCCAAACTCTATCTCCATAAAATATCATTTGCTGAGAGCACTCAACTGAGGGCACCTGATGTTCTCCCAGAAGGGTCAGTTTGCTTGGTTCATAGCAGAAAGTGAACTTGCTGTTCTGAGGAGAGCACTGACCTAACTATCCCCACAGCCAGAACCATGCATTTCTCCTATCTCCTTAGTACTTGGGGCAGGAGGCTAGACAAGCTTCTCTCAGCAGTTTTTTTTATGTCTGGCCTAATGCAATCCTTCTGAAAATTCATTTTGCTATAAATGAATTCCCAGGAACGTCCACATTCCCAGGAACTCCACAGATCCATGGAAGATCCAAACCCATCTCACACTCCAAGAAAATTCCCTTGGACACAGGTTAAATACCAGTACAGGTTTAATTTGTAACTTCAGTTAATCTTGCAACTGTAAGCTAGACTAAAGACAAACAAAGCAAGTATCACATGTCAGGTCTCTCTCCCTAAAAGAGGTCCTGGTTGATATGGAAATCTAGCCCTCAGATGATGAATTTCTCTAAGAGTTAAAAACCAGAAAGGAATTCTTAAATCGAACTGGTTGGATTAATTTTCAGTTTTACAACCCTCCCCCACCATTTCAGGTGCAAAATATCATCAATATTTCTCTATATTTGACAGTGCAGCATCCCAGATAAAAGGGAAATTCTCCATTATTTTAATAAACCATTACTGGATTTTTGGAGTAACCAGATATTATATTTTCATGGAAAAATTGTTCTCTTTTAGCCAACCCTTAGTTTGTAAATTAAATAGTCATAATTGTAAATTATGTCAATGAAACCATGAAAAATACTGACCAGGAAGCCAGATACCCAGAGTGGTTAGAACAAAGTAGACATCTGGGAGGTACCAGTTAGCTTTTCTTGAGCCACTAATGTCACATGGCATGCCAGTTTGGATGTATTGTGTCCTCCAAAATGCCATTATCTTTGATGCAATTTGTGGAGGCAGATGTGTTAGTGTTGATTTGATTGGGATTCTTTGATTGAGTGTTTCCATGGAGATGTGACTCAATCAACTGTGAGGGAAATGTTTGGCAGGATAATTTCCATGGAGGTATTACCCCACCCATTCAGGGTGGGTGTTAATTGGATCGCTGGAGTCCTAAAAAGGAGTTCATAGACAGAGGACCTCAAAGCAACTGAGAGTGACATTTTGGAGAAGCTGCAGCCAAGAGAGACATTTTGGAGAACACAACCCAGGAGCAAGAAGATGCCTAGAGAGGAACATCATGGGAGAAAGCCATTTTGAAACCAGAACTCCAGAGCAGACACCAGCCACATGCCTTCCCAGCTAACAGAGACTTTCTGGAAGCCAATGACATTTCTCCAGTGAAGATACCCTATGGTTGATGCCTTACCTTGGACACTTTATGGCCTTAAGACTGTAACTTTGTAACCAAACAAACCCCCTTTATAAAAGCCAATCCATTTCTGGTGTTTTGCAAAATGGCGGCATTAGCAAACCGGAACACCTAGGGTTCTTGTTCTGTCTCTACCATGCTACAGCAAAAGGAGCAAGAAAGACCACCAGGAAAACCACAATCAGAACTAGCAAGGTTAATTAAATAGTGTCTGTTTTTAAGGTTGTTTACAACTTAATCATTTTTTTCAAGGGTAATACCCTGTCCTTAAACCACTGTGTATTAAGAGATGTGACAGAACCATGGCCTTTTCTGGGAAAGAATCATAGCACATAGAGGGTGACATGGGTATCCTGGTTTATCATTTGTTGTTAATCAGGGTTTCCTGAGGGAACTTAGACACTTCATGTGTCTTCTTTGGTTTCATTGCTATTATGTTAATATTACGATGCCAACTGACTCAATTTCTGAACTTTATGTGTGGGGGCCATAGGATAGTAGGGGAAGGGGACAGGTCTGCAGATACAGCCACATACAGAGCCAGGCTCACTTGTTGCATTTCTGAGTGGAGAAATAAGTTCTATCTAAGTATGGTAGGTGAATAACAGCCATGCCTGGTAGAGCAGGACCATCAACATAAACTTCACGCTCACTTTGAGGAAATCAGAGGGCTTGAAGAGAGCTCAGACATCCCATGATGTGGTGCAGTGTACTTTGCCACTTCAAAACCTATAGTTAGGACAGCAGTGTCATCAATCATCCCTTCCTCCTGAACCAGTCCCATAAGTGCACAATTGTGCTAAAAACTGTGGTCAGCAAACTATAGCCATGCCACCTGTTTTTTTGTCTCCATCTGTTCTTATAAATAAACTTTTATTTGAAACTTGGCCATGCTCATTTTTTTTTATATATTGCCTCTGCTTTCATGCTACAGCAGCAGAGTTTGGTAGATCTAACATAGACCAAATTGCTTGCAAAACCTAAAATATCTTGTCTTTTACAGAATATGTTCACCAACCCCTGCTTTCATATATCCCATTAAAGGAAAGGCAAAAAAAATCTCTTATGGCAGGATGTCAATGGATAATGTATCTATAAACTGGGAAACAACAGTATAAATATATTGTTTAAAAATGTAATGGAATTGGCAAGAAGAAATAGCTAAGAGAGTTGTTAGTGTTGTTTGCCTCTTGGATAGGTGGGAATGGGTCAGGGAACTGCTTTAAAAAGTTTATTAATACTATTTAATTTTTTTAATGCAATTTTATTGAGATATATTCCCATACATTACAATCATCCGAAGTGTACAGTCAGGTGTTCACATTAGTGAAATTCATCATCACAATCAATTTTCAAACATTTTCATTACTCCAAAAAATAAAAATAAAAGTAAAAAAGAACACCCAAAACATCCCATACCCCTTCTCCCCCTATTATTCATTTACTTCTTGTCCTCATCTGTCCATATTCTGGATAAAGGGAGTGTGAGTCACAGGGTTTTCACAATCACACAGTCACACCATGTAAACTACATAGTTATACAATCATCTTTGACAATCAAGGCTATTTACTGGGTTGCAGTTCAACAGTTTCAGGTATTTCTTTCTAGCTATACTAATACACTAAAAACTAAAAGGGATATCTATATAATGCATGAGAATAATCTCCAGAATGACCTCTTGATTCCATTTGAAATCTCTCAGTCACTGAAACTTCCTTTTGTTTCATTTCTCTTCTCCCTTTTGGTTCAGAAGCCTTTCTCAATCCTATGATGCTGGGTCTGGGCTCATCCCCAGAAGTCATTTCTCTGTTGCCAGGGAGATGTACACCCTTGGAAGTCATGTCCCACATAGGGGGAAAGGCAACAAGTCCACCTGCCAAGTTGGCTTAGAGAGAGAGGCCACATCTGAGCAACAAAAGGGATTCTCTGGGGGAGACTCTTAGGCACAATTCTAAGTAGGCTTTGTCTCTCCTTTGCAGTAAAAACCTTCATAAGGGCAAGCCCCAAGACTGAGGGCTTGGCCTACTAACAGGTACTCCCTAATGCTTGCAAGAATATCAGGAATTCCTCAGGTGGGGAAGTTTAATATTTCCACATTTCCCCCCAGTCCCTCAATGGGGCTTTTAAAATATGTTTTATTCTCTGTCCAAATTACACAGGGATGTATCAGGGCTTCGTGCTAACCTGTAAAAACCAACCAGATCTCACTCCCTATTCAAGGTTCCATGTAATTATGGTGTTTGAATAAACTGACCATACATGTTAAATTATATAGTGTGCTACAGAAAATATAGATTTTGTATCAAATAAACATCTCTTCCTTTGGTCTCATACAGAAGTTGAAGTTTTAAAACACAGTCAATATCATCCTTTACCCTTTAGTCTGATTTACCTTAGTCCTAACCAAGTCCATTACATTCATATCTCAAATTGAAGTCTGATCTCTTTTTCAGCTTTAACATTTACTATATGGGGTACTGCTGACATTCATAGCTGCTGAACTCTGGCTGAGTCTCGAGTGTCACACAGATACCCGAAGTTCCAGGGACAGACTAGGCTTTATGCAAACAGCTTATCATCTCAGAATTTAGAAATAACCATTACAACTAATGAATAGATGTAACTGCTGTAAGAGCTTATAATCTAGGGAACTTTACAATAAGCCTTCCCCTGATAACTTCAGATTCAATTCTCAGAGTTTGCACATAATAGTTAGTCCATATTAGTGAGTTGTTACAATGTTTGTCTTTTCATTTCTGGCTTATTTCAGTCAGCATACTGTCCTCAAGGTCCATTCACATATGGCAGTTTGTATGTATCATGTCCCCCAAAACACCATGTTCTTTAATGCAATCTTGTGGGCGCAGATGTATTAGTGTTGATTAGGTTGGAATCTTCAGATTAGGCTGTTTCCATGGAGATGTGACCCACTCAACTGTGGGTAATACATTTGATTATATTATTTCCATGAAGGTGTGGCCCCACCCATTCGGCATGGGTCTTGATTAGTTTACCTGAGCCCTATAAGAGCTCAGACAGTAGGTGCTCACTGCTGCAGCCAAGAGAGACATTTTGAAGATAACCATTGAAAGTAGGCCTTTGCTATTCCAGAGTTTGCCTGGGAGAAACTAAGAGAATACCCCAGATGCCTAGAGAGCAACATCTTGGAGAAAACCATTTTGGACCACAACCTGGGAGCAAAGGAAGAAGACACTAGCCACGTGCCTTCCCAGACAACAGAGGTGTTCCAGACGCCATTGGTGTTCTTCTGTGAAGGTGCCCTATTGTTGACGCCTCAGCTTGGACACTTTTAAGGCCTTGAGACTGTAACTTTGTGGCCAAATAGATCCCCATTAAAAAAGCCAATCCATTTCTGGTATTTTGTAATAATGGCAGCATTAGCAAACCAGAACACCATACAAATTCATTCCACTGTTCTGTTTATTGGTCAATGTACCCTTAGGCCACTTCTATCCATTTTGAATCATGAATTCTGATGCCATAAAAACCAGTGTGCAATGTCTACTCATGTCCCTGCTCTCAGTTCTTCCAAGTATATACCCATTAGCAGGGGTTCAGGACCATATGGCAACCCTACACTTAGCTTCCTGTGGAACCACCACACTGACCTCCAGATGGGCTGCACCATTCTACTTTCCCACCAACAGTGAATAAGTACATCCCTCTATGACATTTTCTCCAGCACTTGTATCCCTCTGTTTATTTTTTAAACATTTTTATTCATACACCACACAATCCATCCTAAGCAAACAATCAATGATTCCTGGTATAATCACACAGTTAAGCATTCACCATTAGAATCTATATGTGGACATTTCCATTTCTTCTGCAAAGAGGAAGAGGAGAAAAAAATGAAAAATAAAAAAATAAAAGATAAAGGAAAAATAAAAGTAAAATTAATTAAATACAATAAGATCAGATAACAACACCACCAAGAATCCCATACCACTCTCTTATATCCTGCTCTTATAGACATTTAGCTTTAGTATATTACCTTTGTTACAATTAATGGAAGATATTACAATGTTACTGTTAACTATAGACTATAGATTACGTTGATTGTATTTTTCCCCTATACCATCCAATTTTCAACCCCTTGCAATGTTGACATTCATTTGTTCTCCCTCATGTAAGAGCATTCTTATATTTGTACATTTAATCACTGTCATTGACCAATCTAGGTTTCATTAAATTATACAATCCCAGTCTTTACCTTCTTTCTTTCCTTCTAGTGTCATACATGCCCCTAGTCTTCCTCTTTCAACCATACTCACACTCATCTTTTTCAGAGTACTTACAATATTGTGCTACCATCACACAGGATTGTGCTATCCATTTCTGGATCTATACAATCAGTCCTGTTGAACATTCTGTACTCTTTTAGCATCAAAAACCCAATCTCTAAACTCTTTCTATCTCCTGATAACCTGTGTTCTCAACTTCAACTCTCAAAGTGCACTCATTAATGTTAGTTCATATTAGTGAGACCATACACTATTTGTCCTTTTGTTTCTGGCTGTTTCACTCAATGTAATGTCTACTGTCTACCACTTCTGGATTTTATATGTCATATTTTATTTTATTTTAATTTTTTCTCCCTCTCTTTTTTATCCTTACTAATAATCTTCATTTCTACACTCTTCTCCATACCTTTCTCTCCTGTTTTTTCCTATCTACCTGTAGTGCTCCCTTTAGTATTTCTTGTAGAGCAGATTTCTTGCTCACAAACTCTCTCAGAAATATTTTAAACTTCTCATTTTTGAAGGGAAGTTTTGCTGGATATAGAATTTTTCATTGGCAATTTTCCTCTTTCAGTATCTTAAATATATCATACCACTGCCTTCTTGCCTCCATGGTTTCTACTGAGAAATCTGCACATAGTGTTATTGAGCTTCCCTTGTATGTGATGGATCACTTTTCTCTTGCTGCTTTCAGAACTCTCTATTTGTCTTTGGCATTTGATAATCTGATGATTAAGTGTCTTCAAGTAGGTCTACTTCGATCTATTCCGTGTGGGGTACACTGTGCTTCTTGGATCTGTAATTTTATGTCTTTCATAAGAGATGGGAAATTTACAGTGATTATTTCCAACATTATTGTCTCTGACCCTTTTCCCTTCTCTTCTCCTTCTGGGATACCCATGACATGTGTATTCATGCACTTCATGTTGCCATTCAATTCCCTGAGACCCTGTTAATATTTTCCCAATCTTTTCCCTATCTGTTCTTTTGTGTGTAGGATTTCAGATGTCCTGTTCTCTAGTTCATGAATCCTTTCTTTTGTCTCTTCAAATCAGCTATTGTATGTCTCCATTGTGTTTTTCATCTCTTCTATTGTATCTTTCATTCCCATAAGTTCTGCCAATTGTTTTTTTTTTTTCAAACTTTTGAGTTCTTCCTTATGTTTGCCCAATATCTTCTTTATATCCTTCATCTCTTTTGTCATATCATCCCTCAGCTTGTTGGGTTTTTTTAGTGGATTTAGCATATTTGTTCGAACATCTTTAATTAGTTGTTTCAACTCCTGTATCTCATTTGAAGTGTAAGTTTGCTCATTTGACTGGGCCACATCTTCCTTTTTCCTAGTGTGACTTTTAATTTTTTGTTGTCTACGCATCAGATTTCCCCAGATCAGATGGGCTCAGGCCTCAGGGGGAGGACATAATCAGCATCAAATTTCCCTGAGGATGATACCCAGGGGATTGTCAGACTTTCCTGTGAGACCTCTAGACTCTGTGCTTTTCCTATCCTGCCCAGCAGGTGGCACTTGTTAGCCCTCAGCTCCCCACTAGTGTAAAGAGGTGAGGTGCCTTTAATTCTCAGCATACCCTGTCCCTGCCAGTGACTGAGGGTGATTCAGAAGACAAGCTTAAGCTGTTTCTGTGTTTTTCTTCCTCAGGCCCTAGGGTCTGAATTCTCTAAGGGAGGGCAGTCACTTGAGCTGGGCTCTGCCCCACCTCCTTTTTTTAGGGAAGATATGCCATTTAGGGAATTATCTCCTTCACTTGAATTCTTCCTTTGTCTCTCCAACTATCTTAACTCCACCATATTAAATTTAAAATGTTTATTACGAAACCTAATTGTCAGGGCTGAAAATTGAAAATGCCTGAGGCTTTCACTAATGAGTTACTTAGAATGAGAGAGACAAAAGAAAGAAATCCCCTTTTCAGAGCCAGTCCCCAACTCCCCAGTTATGCCAGTCAAGAGCCAGAGTTGGTACTCAGTTCTATGTGCCCATTTTCTTGGGACACAGAACTTTCCCAGTATTCTGAGCTCGGCTGACTCTATTTTCATTTATTTTATTATTTTTTCCCCATCAGCTCCACCTCCTCTCTGCCAGGAGAGAACTCACAGCTCCTTTCCTGCTTTCTCTGAATTTATTTGTCCTCATGGCTTATATTCAGTTGTCCAATTTGTTAACTAAAACTGCATTTGAGCTTTGTTTCCTAACAGAGACTGCTTCTTTTCCCCAAATGGAAGTGTTCCAACTCAGACTTTTGTGCCAGTGGGGGAGGAGCACCAGCCATGCAGGGGCTTTACTTACAGTTCCATGCTGAGATCACGGCCATTCCACCCATTTCAGAATGGTGTATGATGTTTATCTGGCCATGGATGTCCCCCAAACATTTGTTACAGACTATTTCCTAGTTGTTCCTGGCTATTTACAGGACTAAATAGAGGACTAACTGAATTCCACACCTCTCTATGCCACCATCTTGCCCTGTCTCCTCCTATTTAATTTTAGCAATAAGCATGTGCTAACTACTTTGATAAAAAAATAAATATATAAAACAAGAAACAACCATGACACCCTCCTGCTACCCCTACATTTCTCTGCAACCATCATCCCACTTCTCTCTTCTCTTAGAAAAACCTCCTGAAGGAGTTGCCTGTCCTTGCTGCTCTTTATAGTTCTTTACTCTTCAATTAGTAAAATCTGGCTGCTGCCCCATCACACTAAGGAAACTCTTCTTATCAAGGCCACCAACATTCTCCATATTGCCAAATCAAATGAATGTTTTCTCTATCATCATCTCATGGGATTCTCAGCAGTAGCCAATACAGTTTATTCCTCCTTCCTTTTTGAAACTGTTCTCTTTTAGAATCCTAATTTTCCTCTCTCTCCTAAGCTATTCTTTCCTACTGTCCTAGGCAGGCTCTTTGGCAATTCAATCTTTCTGGATCAACATTTCTCAGGGCATGATCCAGTGCTCTCCCCTTTTCCTTATCAACCTTTTCCACTATGAGAACTTATCCAGTCCCATGAATCCAGACAAAGCTTTCCTTTCACCATTTACTTTACATTCCATTAGGTTTTATAATAAATATTTTAAATTTAATATGACTAAAAATAGAGCTTTTGATAACTTTCCATATCCCCACCTCATGCTTACTTCTACCATCTGCTCCATTTCATTAAATTGCACTACCTGGAAGTTCACCCCCATACCCAGGAGTCATTGTTGAGTCCCCCTTTCCTTCATTGCCTTCATCTAATCAATCACTAAATTTATTCATTTTACCTTCAAAATATAGCTCTAATTTGTTTGCTTCTTTTCCAGTCAATAGCTAGCTTCTTAGTTCAACTAAACATTGTGTTTTGCCTTGTTCATTGTAATAGCTCATAAGTCCTTTTGCAGCTCCACTCCTGTCCCACCACTAACCATTCTCCACATGCCAGATGGAAGGTGTTTCAGTTTGCTAAAGCTGCTGGAATGCAATATACCAGAAATCAGTTGGCTTTTTCAATGAGGATTTTTTAGGTTTCAAATTTACAGTTCTAAGGCCATGAAAATGTTCAAATTAAGTCATCAAGGGGGGATACCATCTTGAAAGAAAGGCTGCCAGCATCTGGGGTTGTCACATGGGAAGGCACATGGTGACATCTACTGGTCCTTCTCTCCTGGGCTCTGGTTTCAATGGCTTTTTCTCTCAGCTCCTGCAGGGGCTTTTCTTCTCTTAGCTTCTCTGGGGCAGACTCTGGATTTCATCTCTTAGCTTCTCTGAGCATTCTGAGTTTCCTCTGGCTTTTGTCCTCTCATAAAGGATTCCAGCAAGGGGATTAAGACCCTTCTTGAATGGGCTGGGTCACATCTCAATTGAAATAGCCTAACCAAAAGTCCCACCCACAATAGGTCTGTACCCACAAGAAGGAATTAAAAGAACATGTCATTTTCTGGGGAACATAACAGCTTCAAATCAGCACAGATGGGTTTTTAAAATCAGATCATCTTCACTCTTATGTGCAATAAAGAAAACCCTTTTTTTTTTTTTATTTTAATGAATTGGAATAGCTAGCAGTAAATACCTGAAACTATCAAACTACAACCCAGAATCCTTGAATCTTGAAGACGATTGTATAAAAATGTAGCTTATGAGGGGTAACAATGTGATTGGGAAAGCCATGTGGACCACACTCCCCTTTGTCCAGTGTATGGATGGATGAGTAGACAAACGGGGGCAAAAAAAAAAAAGCACACAGTGTTCTTTTTTACTTTAATTGTTCTTTTTCACTTTAATTTTTATTCTTATTATTTTTGTGTGTGTCGTAATGAAAATGTTCAAAAATTAATTTTGGTGATGAACACACAACTATATAATGGTACTGTGAACAACTGAATGTATGCTTTGTATGACTGCATGGTATGTGAATATATCTCAATAAAATTGTATTTTTTTAAAAAAGAGGCCATAGTGGAAACAGAGAGACCAATTAAGATGCTAGGGCAGAAGTCCAGGAGAGAGATGAAGATGGCTCAGACCAGGGAAGGAAAAAAAACAAACAAACCAGATCATCTGAAACACATGCCAGTGGCCTCTTATTAAACTTAGAATGAAGTACAAATGCCATATAATATTCTATAAATACCTATGGAATTTTAATAACATCAAAGAAATTATATATGGTGCCTCATCATCTTGCCCAGTTTAGTCCTAAGTTCCCCTTTTAAGTGACCAACCCAGTTAGCCCTGCTCAGGTGTAGCTGCACTAGCAAAGCCTGTATCTCTGTTTGGCTTGGATGATAAGAGCTGCCCTCAGCTTCTCCAAAAGGCCCTTGCTGCCTCTGCTTTTTACTCCCTATTGCATAAAACTGTCAATCCCCAGTGTCCACAAGAAAACCCTACTCCTCCCTTCTGGGACCCAATAATGGCAAGAGCCCAGGCCTCACAGGTGTTCTTGCTCTCTACTGACCCTTGCAGAAGCCTAGCCAAGCCCTTTGCCACCCTCATTCTCCCCAATCCCCTCCAGATCCTTTGATCTAATAAAGCTGTCCTTCCATGCATTCTTGTTTGGCTGGCTATCTGTGTTTGTGCCTCATCACCCAAAGGACTTCAACAAAACATCCAAAACAGAAATCTAGCTAGCACCTCCTTCCCCCACCATTTCTCACTCATAGTCTCCACTCTCACTGACTTATTTTCAGTTCTGTGAAAAGGTCAAGCCTTTTTATGCCTCTAGATACTTGCACTTGCACTTCCTAAAATGCCTTTACTCAGCACTACACCTAGTTAGGTCTTTCACATTCTTCAATTCCCAATCACTATTGCACTCTGTCTGAGAGTAACAGGAAAGGAAGAAAAAGAAAACTGCATAACAAACATACCCAAAGCTTAGTAGCTTAAAAAAAACTATTATTTCTCACAATTCTGTTTGTCAGGAACTCAGGTAGGATCAGTGAGTGGTTCTTCTGTTCCAAGTGACATTGATTGGAGTCACTCACTCAGCTATTCGGTCAGCTGGGTTGAAAAGGTCCAAGATGCCTTCGTCTGTATTTCTGTCTACGGGCCATTCCTGAAGCAGGATCTGAGACAGGGCATATTCTCTCAAACAAGTTTGAGGCAAGGGATGTCATTCCATGATCAGCACCTAACACAGATAAGTGAGCAAACAAATGGGTCCATTTAAGTGGTTCAAAATAATATGTTTCTGAATAAATATGTTTCAACTTTAGAGGCAGGCAAATTGCCTGTCCTTGCACCACTATTTACCAGCCCCACTGCTCTGTCTCTGTAACAACTATGGCTCTCTCCTGGAAACAGAGTTGCTTGCAAATGGTTACACAGTGTAGAGATGCAAGACACCTTTGAGACTCTGTCAGCTGGGACATCTTCAACTTCCTCTGCTAAATATTCCCACCGAGTGTTTAAAGTATCTCTGTATGTTAGCTCCTGGCCTTTCTACTTAGAAATCTGAGTACCAGTTGTTCACCTTGAAATGTCTAACACTTGTGTGTGTTCTGCTACTACTCTCTTTTACATCTCACTTAGAATTTCCCACTTAGTATTGTGCACTGCCATCATTACTACTCTGTACTTTGGAAAATCATATTCTTCCTTTGGTTCTGGTCACCTGCACAGACAGTGATACTGAGTAGATTTCCAGAATTCTGATTTTTCTTTGGGGGCATTCAACTACAGACTCCCTAATACCAAGTTGCTGCTTGAACCACCACCTGCTGTCTATGCTATTTCCTCTGGCAATTCATCCTGTTATTGGGTTGGAGGCTGATTGTTCTTTCCAGTACCTGCTGGATGGCAGAGGATGAATCTAGGTCCAAGTCTTTTCCTGGTGTATTCCATCATGATCCAGTAAACCTAGTCAAGACCAGTCAAATCCTGACTTTAATCAGGATACAGTACACTCTGATATGTTTTCAACATGGCCAGCTGAACATTTTGAATTTACGTGATTGCCCATGGGCTTTAGATTGATTTTTTTCAAGCTTGCTCACTTATTATCTAAAATCCACATTGTTCCTGGGAGAGGTAAGTGAGGGTATCTAAGGGGCCGAAATAGGACTTGGGAGAGGAGCAGAGCACATTATGAATGACTGTGGGAGAAACCCAATAGTAAGCAAAGCCAAAAATTGTACAGAAGGTCCACCAAATACTCAAATAGGGAGACAGGATTATCAGATTCATTAGAGGCAAAGATGAGTTCCAAAGTCTTGCAGGAATACTTGACAGGTCCAACATCATGGGTCTTGGCCTATCAGTAGCACAATAATATTGGTCTACTCAGTCTGGAGATGAATTTAGGAGCATCGTTAGTAACGCTAAGGAAGTACCTCTGACCTATGCAAAAAGATAATACAGAATCAGAGAAAGAATATGAGCTTTAGAATCATACAGACTTGGCCAAATTTATTTAATATTGGTCAGAGAATAAGATCATTTCCAATGTTATAGTGTTCGGCACCTGTAGGCACTTGATAAATGTCAATAGTCATCGTGTAATACATTTTAATCTCTTGGAGGTCAGGGACTGAGTCTCACTTAGCTATGTCTCTTGCGTGTGACAAAGTACCCAGCACATAGTAGGTATTTAATTAATATTTAATGAATGGGGAACAAGAAAGAACTTGGCCAAGGAAAGGGAAACCCTACTTTATTTCAGTTCATTTCTGTTTTTTATTATTTTTCATGGTGGAAATTTCAGTCATCTTTATGATTCTTTTCTTTCTTGACATATAATCTGGGCAGGCTTCTCTTAAGGTCTTTATAATTTGGGCACATCTGATTAGTTCCTGGTTCTTGGGTCATCATTGTGACATTTGTAAACTCAGATTTATTTCAGCATGACATGGTATTATTCTTCCAAAAGTGATCACTTATGACATGCACCATATTTTCTGTTGGTGTAATTATGCTTCATTAAGGACAATGACAAATTAAGACCTGGTTCCACCTGCAATCTGTCGTGCTCCCCTTCCCTGTAGTGAGTCTCCATGATCAGTGGATGCTCTGGCCCAGTGCTTCTCAGAAATGCATCCAAATCGCTCGGAGAGCTCGGTAAAATCCAGATTGCTAGGTCTCACCTCCAGAGATTCTCATTTAGGCAATCGGAATTGGGGTTTGATAATTAACATTTCTCATAAGGTGCCAGTTGATGCTGCTGAAGCTGGTCCCTGGATTGCACACTTTGAGGAGCACTGTTCTAGCCCTGTAGTGATATTCAATTTTCCCTCAATGCATAAACATTTTTGCATTGCCACATTTTCAATTTTTCTGTCAGCTCTGCCTAGAATATCCTTCCCTGAGCTTTCCTTCTACTCATATTTTCTTCCCAAATTTAGTGTTATCTCCTCTGTAATGCTTCCCTTGCCACATCTTCTACCTCTAAAGGCTCAGTCCTTCTCATTGCCTAGTCCTTTTTGCTTAAACACATTTAAGCACCTTTTCTCACTGTGTTACAATTTGTCTTTATGCATCCTGCTAGATTGTGTGTGAGCTCACTGGGGTCAGAGACTATTTCTCTAGAGCTTTGTATCTAACAGAGTTTCAGATATAAAGATATTTATTCTAGGCTTGTTTTGATGAAATCACTCCTTTTCTTCCTTCCTTAGGTTAAACTGTAATTGCATTGCAGTTTCAAACTAGAGGTTTTGTTCATTTTCCCTCTTAAAAATGTTATACCCCAGATGACACAGGAAGGTTTTGATTTGATTCTTTAATGGTATTGGGGTTTTAGGTAACTGTTGTGCCCAACAAGGAACTCAAAGAGCATTAGCACAGTCTAACAATTACAGCCCCTTCAAGACCCATTGCTGTCCTCAGGTACTCCCAGTAGGCCAGAGTGATTAGCGACAAAACATCGTCAACACACTAGCCAAAAAGGAAGGATGTTGCCTGCATGTAGTGGAAGGAAATTGGACCAGTGAGACTGTTCACCTGATCTACCTGAGCTTCCTACCAGGTTGGGACCAATCAAAGCCGTAAATTAGTTCCAGATTCACGGGGAGTGAAAACAAAAAATGTCTCAGGGGTGGTAAAAGTGTCTGATTTGCTACTTCTGTTTTCTTGAGCTATTCTATAAAGGAGCTCTCAGCATGCCACAATAAAGAAGATGGTTCCCTCAAAGACTTTCATTTGTTTGGTTGAAATTTCTCATTTAAGCATTAGCATTTCTACACAGAAACAGGAAAAGATTATTGGGAGCTGGGGACAATCACGTATATTAGTTTTAAATGATCATTTATCCCTTCATGCAGAGAATGAGCCATAATATACTGTACAGCTGTGCTTTAGTGAGAACACCTGACCAAGACTGATGATTTAACACTTAGCAAAGATCTGTTGCAACTGGACACTGTCATGTAATTATCCCCCTCACCCCCACCCAAGTTTTCTACTAGTCTCCTCTGTGCCCAAGCAACTCCAAAGCAACTCCATCCCAGAGGGCTGAGTAAGAAGTTAATACCATCGGCTTGGCCAACTTCTAGAGATAGCAGATTATAGAGTCTACTTATGTTCAAAAGGCATCAGTCTCTGGGAGACCAATGTCTACACAATAGAGAGATTAGAGATGAGAGTTCAATATGGAGGTACGCTGTGTATCAAAGTCAACCCCACAAGGACCTTATTTCTTTTAGTGAGATTGATGCAAATTAGACCCCAGATCTCAAGACAAAGAGGGTTTGTAGTAAATATACAAGCAGAGTTTGGACAAGAAAATTGCGAATCGAGACAGATCCAAGGATTGATGACATCCCTTCTTCTTTCAAGGGCCACATGATCTTTCTTTATAGTACATCTGCTTCTTTTATTTGTGCACTTGGTTCTCTCCCTTCCTGTTATTTCCTCATTTGCTCTTGCATATATTCTCAACTCCCTACTAATTTCTACTTTTCCATTGCTTTTCACCTTCAGCTTTGCTGCTCACTGCCAAATTCATTCAATGTTTTTGCATTGAAATTACTGAGAGAATCTAATTTGTTTAGCACATCCTTTTATTACAATGTGTGGGTCAGCATATGTTCAACTATAATCAGGAAGATACAGAAGGGAGCAAATGATACAACCATGGCTGCCATTTTGGAAGAGAATCTGACAGTATTTGGTGAAGTAAGGTATATTGAGATTAAATATATTAAAATTGTGAAGATAGTACAGAAAGTTCCCATGTACCCCACACCCAGCCTCCCCATTAACATTTCACATTAGTATGGTACATTTGTCACAATCAGTTAAGTCTATTAATCTAAGATACTGAGTGTGTACCATTAATCTGTGCACTGTGAGTGTATACTACAACCAAGCAATCCAGTCCTGATTATATATTTTGAAAAAATCTTCACATAAATATATAAGGAAACATGTAAGGTATAGCCTATTTGTGATCGCAGGGAGTTGAAGGCAATCAAAGCTTTCATCATTGAGGGAATGCATAAATAAAATATGGCTGATGCACAATAACCAATATTATGTAGCATTTGGACCAATGCAAAATGGATGGATCCCTAAAAACAAGGTGTTGAGTTTAAAGTGTAAGAAGCAACAACAACAAAAAAGTGAGAAATAATGAGTTCTATAGCACAAAATAATTTATGTAATCTAAAAATAGTTGCATTAAAACAAAACATATTTTGCAAGACACATGCAAATAAAAGGATACACAACAAACACATTAAAACAGGTAACTATAGGGAAGGGGAAGAGTAGTGGATGTGGGAAGAGAGGATAAAATGGATTAAAATAGAATGCTAAGTACTGACCGGTATTGATAGTGGAAACTATGGTTAACTAAAAAAGCAGACAAACAAATAAAGAAACCCTAGCTGCCCATGCATTGGAGGCTGAAGGAAGGAATTTTCCTTAGAAGAGGTGAAAATATTTGCAGGGAAATACATACCTGAACTGGGAAGCTAACTCTACATCAGAATTATTTTTCCTTATGCTAAACTTGAATGAGTATTCAGAAAATTGTTATGGGGAATCAGGGATGGTGGTATTGATACAGGAGAATGTAGAACTAAGCTGGTAAAAGATAGGATATCTGAGTCATCGCTGGATATTTTCTACTAAAAAATATACTCCCTTTATACAACTTAGACCACTTTCAAAAATTCATGATGGGTAAGCAAAATGCTCCCATTGAAACAAAGGAATACAATCAACTAAAACTACAGAGATTATAATCACTGTTGATTTTTTTCTCTAATTAATAGAGGAATCTAGAGCTAATTAAATGACCGCTGTATTTGTCAAGGCAGGCTGGATTATACCGCAGTAACAAACAGCCCTGGGATCTCAGGTGCTTACAACAACAAAGTTTTATTTAGCATTTATACTACATGTTTATCAATAAGCTTAACAAGATTATTCATTTGCTCTGCTCCATTTTGTTTTCTTGCAGAGACTGTCAACTGGAACACTGACCCTCATAAAGGCAGAGGAAAAATAAACAAGGCAAGTTGGGCACTGACTCTTAAAGCTTCCACCCAGACAAGACCACATAATATTGGCCAGAACAGATGACATGACTAAACCTGTCTTCAATATAGCAACAAAGTATAATCCTTTATCAGGGAAGAGCACAACTGGAAGTGAATCATATTACTCGGTGAGTAGTGATACAATCTACCATAGCAATGAAAATAAGTCACATGAAGTAACAGCAACATTCCTCTTTAATAGAACATAAAATGTAAAAATTCAAACAGATAAAATGGATATTTTTCTTTACACTATACATTGTTTAAAATAAACTTTTTAAAATTCTATAACAGTTTAGATCTACAGAAAAATTGAGAAGTAGTACAGAGGGTTCCCATATATATATACCACACTCAGACTCTGCATTATTAACCTCCCACATTAATACGGTACTTTTGCAATAATCAATGGACCAATATTAGTGCTTTATTCTTAACCTAAATCCATACTTTATTCACATTTCCTTAGTTTTTACCTAATGTTCTTTATCTGTTCCAGGGCCCCATCAAGGATACCACATTACATTTAGTTGTCTGTCTCCTTACATGCCTTTTGGCTATGACTTCTTTTCGGGTTTCCCTTGCTTTTTATGATCTTGACAGTTTTGAGTATTAGGTATTTTGTAGAATATCCGTCAACTGGGATTTGTCTATTGTTATTCTCATGATTAGACTGGGTTTTGAGTTTTGGGAAGGAAGACCAAGGAGATGAAGTGACATCTCATCACATCCTATCAACATGACTTATCACTGTTGATATTAATCTTGATCACCTGACTGAGGTACTGTCTGTCGGGTTCTCCAATGTAAAGTTAGTCTTAGCTTTCCCCCTTTCCATACTCTACTCTTTGGAAATAACTCACTATGTGCAGCCTACATGTAAGGATTAGGGAGTTATACTCTACCTCCCTGAGATCATAGTACATATATAAATTATTTGGAATCCTGCATAGGAGATTTGTCTATTCTCCCCCATTTACTTATTTATTCAATCATTTATTTATATCAGTATGAAACATGGATATTTATTTCATACTCTGGATTATAATCTTTGTAATAATAAATATTTATTTTATGTTTTTTACTCAAATTATTCCTGCTTTAGCCATTAGGAGCTCTTTCAGTTGGCTTCTGTGTCCTTTTGACACACCCCCAGCATTGCATTTTTGGTTTTGTTTTTGTTTTGAGCATTCTCTTACTTTTTGGCACTGATGCTCCAGGTAGTCTTGCATATTTCCTGCCTCAGTCCCAGAAGCAGCTATTTTTCTAAGGAGTCCTGTTCTTGCACTGGAGAATAGTATTAGAAATGAAGATTTGGGGCTAGTTGGGTGTGTTGCTACCAGGATGGTGTAACTGAAAGAATAAGGAAACATACGTATGTGTGTGCTACCCTATGAATATAAAATTATTCATAAATATTTCTGTATCATACCATCTGTATATTAAGCTAAAGATGAGTTCATACTCATGTCTCCAATTTAAGCCATTACCATATGGATAATTCCAGCCTTTTTCCCTTGCTTATCTGTAACCTCCCATTCTGACAGCGAGAAACCATTTGCCGTTAATTTACCTAACCGGTCAATTCCAATATACGCATATAACATACGTACCTATAGACCCACAGAAAGAATTTTTTATGATACGCAAAGACTCTTCTGAGTTTCTTTAAATAAGAAATCTCCAAAGTGTATATTTCCCTGTTTTTATAAAGATATCATTAATTTCTTGATGGAGAAAAGAGTATCAAAATAATTTAGTTGAGCTTCGGTACATGTTCTAATTGCACTGGCATCACCTGGGAGCTTGTGAAAAGTGCAGAATCTTGGGCCCTAACCCAGACATACTGAAGCAGAATCTGCATTATAACAAGACCCCAAGTGAATTATGCACATTAAAGTTTAAGAAGGCATTGCTCTAGAATCATATTATACAGCTTGCTTCATAGAGGTGGCATAGACCCAGCCTCTTCTCAGGCAAGGAAACTGCCAAGTTTTGTGTGCTGTGCGTGGTTATGTGTCTACCATACTACGTTGCTAAACCTCTTGGTATATTCTTTCTCAAGGAAGGTGACTATTTGCCCAAGATCACACAGTAAATTACACAAATAGAGAAAAATAAGCTATGATTCACTTTATAAAACAATATAAAATAATATAAGATCATTCTGAAATCATGGTGTAAGTCATTGGGAAAATCATCCTTACATTAAACAAATTCAATTTAAAGATATCTTCCCTTGTAAAGTGAGGGAAGCTTATTGTTGCTTCTCGCTGGGTACTCACTGAGAGAATAGTGCTGCCACTCACTAATTAAAGCACCTGGTCTCTATTTGTCCTCCAGAAAAGCTAAAAATAATAATCAAGGATCTTTTATTTACCAATCCAGCCATTAGTTGTGAACTCTTAATCTTACAACAGTACTTAATCACCAGTCAAATGGAACAAAAATAACCCTGGGGCCAGGTATTGATGTAAACATTCTAATGTGAGCTTGTTGCAGCACAGTAGTTCAAACCTGCGGCTGCCACTGGAAATTGTGGAGAGTAAAATTTCCCCCTTCTTCTGCTGTGAATAGATATTCTCAGAAAGTGCTGTCCTCTGGCTCCATCTCTCATGTTGTGATGAAATTGGTGGTTCAACACTCAGGAATCCACCCAACATCCTAAGATGGAAATGCCTACAGCAACACCCAGAATTCATTCAACACTGCAAGTTTGAATCTTGGAAGGAAAGACCTAGATCCTTGCTACCAAAGTGTGGTCCATAAACCAGCATCAAAACAGTCTAGGAACTTGTTTAAAAAAAAAAAAAAAAGGCAGACTCTCCAGCCCCACTTTAGATCTACCAAATCAGAATCTGCATTTTAACAAAATACTCAGGTGATCTGCACACATGCAAAGTTTTCTTAGCACTGCTTTGGAAGGAAATGTAATAAGGGGGCAAGCATCCAAACTGTTTTAGTGGCAGATAAATTATATTTCTATCCTATGAGCCCTATATATATTGAGAGACATTGATGTAGACATATGGAGACATATGGGGAACCATTTCCAAGTTGAAGAGGGATACATGTACTGCTAAACAGATTATAATTTAATGGTTAAGTTGCCTTTTGACTACTGGAATCAGAAGTTTTGACCCCACCACTAAATTTCAGTGTCTTCACTTATAAAACAGGGCTAGTAGCTACTTCACTGGATTGTACAAAGGAAAAATTGACAAGATGTAAAGCACTGATCAGAGTGTCTACACATGATAAGTGCTGAAATATCCCTTCTTGAATAAAACAATTCCTGGATTCATAATGTCTGCTTTTTAAATGAAATTTTAGTTATCTAAATTAAAAAAATGCATTATGGTATAAGAAGCCTCCCTGAACCCCTTGTTTTTATCTTGTGATTGTTGTTAAAATGAAATTTTGGATTTGAGAATTGCTGCGGGTAATTGCTTTCACAGTTTACAAAAATTAGGGGTTTTAATGCAAAGATTAATTGTGGCAAAGCCCAGAAGAAGACATAGACCGTTCAGCACTCCCTAGGGCAGAGGAACTCCTACACATCGCTCATGAACTCACCTGGGCCTTTTCTGCCAGACTGTGCTGCTTTATGCTAGTGGGTTCTGTTGAGGGTTCTGTTAACTCCTAAACTGCACCTAAGCTTCCCACCTGAGCTCCACACATACTTGCAGAAATACTTTAAGAACTGTGCTGGGGGGTTATTCCAGGTCCTCCTTTCCACCCTCCCTTTCAAACCTTCTCTCTGATCTATAACTAAATTCTCCATTATGCTCAGCCCTTTTAACACTAGTTTGAGGGTCTACTGATTTACTAGTTTTTTCTTCTTTTGTTTAGGCTTTAAGAAATACTTTAATGTAGTAGAGTTGGTCAAAATTAGATTTATAACCTAGTTCCTCTACTTGCTAACTCTTTTATGAAGGACAAGTTACTTAGCCTCATTAAGCCTCAGTTTTCTCATCTGGGCCTGGCTTCATCCTCACAGATTGTTGTAAGGATGAAGTAAGGTTACATATGTAAAATACATGACAGAGTGCCTGGTAAGTAGAAAATGCTCAGTAGAGGGGAGCAATGTTATGATGGGTTTGTTTCCTCCCAGAAGAATTGCCTTCTCTGCCTCCCACTACTTGACAACCCTTAGCTATTGAAGCCCTGTGCTCAAGCCTGAGCCTGGCTCCTGGGACACAGAAACCAGCCCTGACCTCAGGGCCTCTGGGCCCCCTGGAGGTAACTGATTTGGGGAGTGCATGCAGAGCTTCTTAAAGAATATTTAAAGTGTTTGACATCAGGGACAAAAATGAGAAGTGAAAACAATGAATAGTTGAAAATGTTTGAGATAAAAATATAATTTCAGCATTAAAACCTTAAAAGGGACTATCTATATTTGTAGACAATGCTTAAAGAAAAGTTTTAGTTATCATTGCTATTAAATTAAATAAATAACGAAATGAAATTAAAATGTATTTCACAAACAAAGTTAAAGTGAGCCAGTAAGCATGCCCTTCATTTAATGAAGCTAAAGAGTAATTAACCTGAAGAAAAGTAAACCCCACTCTCGATGTTGCAACCTTGGAGTGGATGGACCTTTGAGAGATTAGCCCCTAGTTTTGGTGAGAGGAGACGAATTGTGCCTGGTCACATCATGGGTTGTTGTGCCAACTGAGCTTTCTTGCTTGTTTGGATGATGTCCTGAGAGTCAGCCCTTCCTCTTGATCTTCTCTTATACAAACAAGTTTGGAAGAGGCACAGCAGCATCCCAGATTAGGTTTGAGAGGATCCTTGACCATCCCACCCGTCTGGAGTCATATCCATCCAGAGGGACACATCTAAGTGTCTTAGTCTGGAGCCAAGGAACTGGGAGCCAAAGGCAGGAGTGCCACTTCTTTCCTCGATTATGCATATTCAAACTAATCAGACCTCTGGTTTAAGAACCTGTCTGTCATGAATGCTTAGTCAGGGGTGATTTGCAGGGAGAAAAAATGTAATTTTCTAAAGTTGAAAGAGCTGACCTTTTCTGTTACCTCCAGTCCAGTTTGGGCCTTGTCTATGATCACTCTGAGGAAGCCAAAGCCATGGTGTCCTGAGACTGACCTTAAAAGGAAGTGACCTCAATGACACCCTTGGGTGCTCCAATTGGCCAATGCATATGACTGAGTGCCAGGGAAAGCTGAGACTCAGAATGATTTCTCAATTATCTTGGGACACTAATCCAACCTCTCTTGGGAGGTGGCTTATATCATCTAACCCCTTACTGAATCTCCTGGCTCCTAAGTCAGGGAAGGACCCCTCTCTTATTCTTCTAGTCATTTGCTTTTTCTATTGGGAATAATGGTTTGTTTGAAACAAAGTAGTAGGAAGATATAAAGTAATGGCTTCTTGGTGACCAAATTAATTTTCCATGAGCAGTTTAGAAATCAACACATTGTTAGGCTTTTATTCCCCCAGCATATACAGTAGTTATAATACTGTGCAGAATCTCAGGTAACACTTGCTATTATGAATATAGATGAGTAAATCACCACTGTCCCTATCTGCTGCAACAATATGTATTAGTTGAATGAAATCCTTACTTAGAATGACATAGGCAGTAATGGCGTTTGCACATACTGTTGTGCTGATTAGAAAACAGGAGTTAGGGGTCACAACCTGCTGCCTCAATTCCCACAGGTGGTTGTCTTGAGAACGCTAGTTGTTGAGAAACATTATCACTTCCTGTACCAACACTATCAGCTAGCAAAATATGGCAGGCGGCTACAGTGGCCTCACTTTTCTGAGTGTCTAAGTCCCTTCCCAATTGGACTATTCAGGGTTGACTGAGTCCTTCTCTTTGACCATTTCTTTCCCCATAAAATATCTCTTTATCACCATTGAACTTGGGTTTGCCAAGCTGAATTTTCATTCTAGTACTATCATGTACTCACTGTGTAGAATTAAACAAATGACCTAAAGCCTATTTTAGCTTCAGCTTTCTCCTGTGTAAAATGAGATGTGGTAGATTGTCTGCAAAGATGGCTGTCAACAATTCCTTCCATCCTTGTACACCCACACACACAAACACATGCCATTACTCTGTCGAGAGGTGGGTCTAATTCCCTTCCCCTTGAATTTAGTCTTGTGACTTGCCTTGTTCAAGAAGATTCAGCCGAAGAGATACTGGGTCAGTTGCAGTCTAGGCCTTAAGAGGCCTAGAAGTTTCTACTTTTGTTTTTTTGGAGCAAAAAGCCCTCGCTTAGCCTGTTGGAAAGCAAAGGCATGTGAAGAGAGCAGCCACATGAGAGAGAACCAAGGCACTAAGCTGGCAGCTAAGACTAAGCCCGAAGCATGAGTGAGGCCATCTTGGATCCACGAGTCCATTGTACCCAACCAACACCATTCACCTGTGACTGAATCTTTCTGATGTTAATTGAGATTAACCCTCCCCTTTGACCGCTACTCAAATTCCTAACTCCCAGAATCCTAAGTGATAGAATAGTTGTTGTCTTAGGCTACTGTGGTGGATTGAATTGTGTACCCCAGTTTGGAAATGTTCTTGGTCTTTGTCCACTTTCCGGTTGGTGTGCACCCATTGTAAATAAGATCTCTTCAAGATATTACTTCAGTTCAGATGTAACCCCAACTGAATCAGGTTGGGCGTTAATCCATATCACTGGAGTCATTTATAAGCACAGTGAAATTCAGGTGGAGAGAGAAATCATGGGAGCAGCCAGAAGCTGGAGGTCAACGGGACCTGGAAGAGAAAGAAGCCCGTGCCCATGCATTGCCAAGGATCGCAGGCAGTTAGCCCCAGAATGCCACAGCCTTTGGAGAGAAAGTACCACTTTGCTGATGCCTCAATTTTGGACTTCACCCAGCCTCAAAATCAAGAGCCAATAAATTCCCATTGTTTAAGCTAACCCATTGTATGGTATTTGTTTTAGCAACTGGGAAACTAAAAGAGGTACTGAGTTTTATTTTTTAAAAGAAAAATATCAATAGTGATTTTTTTAAAAATTGTGATATATATGTAACACAAAATTTCATATTTCCATTTTAAGAATACATTTCACTGATATTAATTATATTCACAATGTTGTGCTACTATTACCATCATTAGTTACCAAATTTTTTTCATGGCTCCAAACAGAAACTCTGAACCTACTAAGCAAAAACTCTCCATTCTCTGATGTCCCTGGCCGTTGGTAACCACTATTCTACTTTCTGTATCCATGAATTTTCTTATTCTAGATATTTCATGTAAGTGGAAACATAACATATTTTTCCATTTGTGTCTGACATTTTTCACTCAACATAATGATTTCATGTTTCATCCATGTTGTCACATGTATCAGAACTTCATTCCTTTGCACAGCTGAATAATATTCCATTGTATGTATATAGCACAATTTGTTTATCCATTCCCCTGTTGATGGACACATGGGTTGTTTCTACAAGGTCACTAAGTTTTGGAGCAGTGTCTTATGTAACAAAGGCTAACGGATATATGAGGATAATGCTGTTTTCCCAAATCATTAGATACATGTGAAAATAAAATGAAATACTATACATGAAAGCACTTCTAAAATGAAAAGTAGTTTAAAACATAGAGAATAGTGGTACCATAACTAAGATTTTGAATTGTACTCTTTTCAGATGTCTAGAACTTTATATAAAACACCTGTAGTCTCCATAGTATTTGGGGCAGAGAAGGACGATGGAAACAAGGAGATGATGTGCCTGTTTTAATAATCATCATAACAATTATTAATTATTGTTGACTCTCTGTTAAGTGCCAGGCACTGTGTTGGCCAATTCACAGTGCCCCAGTGTAAGAAAGGAATAAGTTTCGTTTTCACATAGAGACAGCATGGAATAAGGGAAATGGAGGCAAAACCAGTTTAAACAAGCCCCAGACAAAGAGAAGAGAGAATCTGCCTGATGTAAAGAGACATGAGGTAGTATCAGAGGCGGGAACTCACAGCAAAAAAATAAAAATTTGGGGGGGGGCATTGGCTAATCAGTTCAAAATCTCAATAATGAGCTAGTTGGCTCTCTGGGATTGGCTGTACAAATTAAAATCTCAAAAGATGAATTAGTTAGTGTTCTCGGATAGGCTGTAACCTCTGTAGTACCCAGTCAATGGGGAAACAGGGGAGGGACTTGCGAATTAGGAGTAGGAGATTTAAACATCGCCATTCTCTTCCTCTGGCGCGCCAGCCTTCCGCGTGTTTGGCTGGACGCCCCATCTTGCAAGATCGTAAATTAATTCTTTTCTCCTCCAGAACCGAGAGAGCGTTTATTCCCTTACAGGTACCACTTTATTTCCGACACCCAGGGAGGTAAGAGATAGTGAAACCATTTTACAAATGAGAAAACTGACGCTAGAGTGGTTGAGTGTATCATCTAGCTTTATGCACCCAATAAATGGATGAGTGGCATTGTCGACTTATCTGAAGCCAAAGCTCTTTCCAATATAAAATATCGACTCTGTTTTACTTTAGGTATTTGTTTTTCTTTTCATGGTAGGGAAACAGATATTAAAAAATAAAAATGGCACAGTGAGTTAGAGGACAGGAAGCAAGCAAGCCTTAAGTGTTCTGAGTCTCCCATCCCTCTTACGCAGCTTCACCCTGCGCTTCATATCCCTGTGTCTTAGGTGTCCCTGAGATTAACTGAGGACCATGATAGGAACTGCATGAGTATTGAAGACAGAACAAGGAACCAACTGTTGTGCAAGTAGCTGTCTGGTCACTGACTGGCTCAAGCAGATGCAGCAGGCCCACTTCTGTGTCAGTAATGCTCAGGAATCAGTAGATGAACAGGAGATGGCGTTTGCCAAAACATATCCTGTTTTGATGACCTCTGAACATAATTTGAAACAGAAAGGCAAATTAAAGTGAATAAATTAGCTACTATCTGGTGCTATCTTTCTTTCCCTAAAAGGTATAGTCTCTAACTGAATTTGCAGAGTACTTATCTCCTTTCTCTGCTTATTTTATCATGTTCATTTTATTTGACAAATATTATTAGCTTACCTATCTTTAGAAACATCATAATTTGAAAATAATTTATGAAAAATCTTCATCAATATTTATAATAGAGTTATCCATACATTACTCAATGTGAGAGCGGATATGATTTTCATGACTTAGTCTGCTTGGATTTGAATTTCATTATCTTGTAAAATTCACACCTTTAGCCTTGCACTTTATTTTTTTTCTTCTTCCTTAGTAAAAGCAGTGATCCATTTAAAAAATCCCCACAGGGAAATGTTCAGGTTTCTTTTCCACCTTCTCTGTGTTCAATTTTAGTTAGGCGGAAAACATTCAGACACAAAACACAAACAAGACATTTTCATTCATCGAGCATTTTAGAAAATCCATTTCGAACTCCTATTCTCTACTGCCAGCATTTCCTGAAGTGAATTTATTTTCTATGCTCTTTGGTCTTATATAGCTCATCCTCTTCAAACATATCCCTATATTTAAATTCATTTTGAGAGAAATTGGTTTAAAAGCAGGTAACTTAACTGATATGCATCTTCTCTGTGAGAGCCTCACTTAAAATTCCTTTATTCTTCTCTTTGGAATGCAACCCACCAGAGAGATTCAGGATCTAGTTTTGAAGGGTATTTCAGAAGGAATCTGTGAAGGTGCTAGCTGCAGATGAGAAACCGGTTTGCATAACTGAGGTTAGGAAGTACATTTCACAGATAATAGAGAGAACTGACAGCTACCTTCAGTAATCCAGCTGCTAATTAGTGTTCAATGAAGCCACATCAAAATAGGCACTTCCAGATAATTGCTTTCAGGAGTATTCTAAGTGCTTCCCTTAAAAGCTGATTTCAATCTGCTTGATGCTAGGTGCTCTTGGAAAACAGATCAAAAAAAAAAAAAAAAAAAAGAAAAGCCTGTTGCAAGCTCCGTTTGAATTTATCACTGATTCTTTTAAATTGAATGTGTTGGTCTCAGAGTTTGTCTTATATGGTTTCTTGTTTGAGTTTTCATAACCACTAAAATGAGAAGGAATATTTTCCCCCTTTCAATTACTTTTTTTTTTTAACACTTTGAGATGCTCTTAAATAGGGATTATATAGCAGACAGACTTGGAGGGCACAAGCTACAGGATAAAGAAAAAGGAAAGGAATGGGAAGGAGATTAAGCTAATCTTACTTTATCTCCAATTTCACCAACGATTAGAGCTGATATTGCAAACAGGTACCCACAGATGTATTTTGTTTGAACTGCATAGTGTTTGAGAAAAATTGATGCATATTTTAAAATTGGAAGATGTATAACCAAAATCTGGATTTTTCTGGCTTCTCCTAAAAAAAAAAATCATATCTAGCAACAGTGGGCTAAGCTCCCTTTTGGCATTAGTAGGCAGGAGCTGTGTGAAGTTTGTTTTTTCAGACGGAGCATTCTCTGGTGTATCACGGTACACCATGGGTCTATTTCATGCATTTATGTTATCTGTCTGATCCTGCAGATACATGAGTTGAGACCCTTGGTTTGTGTTCTTCTGAATACTAAGGAAAGGATTATAATAATTCTGATAGTCCTGGACTATCCTGGAGGTATGTTGCTCCCAGAATATTCCCCCAATTCTTTCTGTTTTACCCAGGTTTCCTCTGCTACTCCAGGACAGTCCGTACTGCAATGTCAGGTTTTTGTGTTTTGTTTTGTTTTAATTAGAGCAATTGTAGATTGACAGAAAATCATGCAGGAAGTACAGAGTTTCTATATACTTCCCCTTCACACACACAGATTTTCCTATCATTAACATTTTGCATTAATGTGGTAACTTTGTTATATTTGATGAAACAATATTATTGTAATTATACTATTTACTATAGCCCATAGTTTACATTAGGGTTCACTCTTTGTGTTGTACAGTTCTAGACTTTTTATTTTTTTTTAAATTTTTGTTCAGGTAACATATATATACAACCTAAAATGCCCCATTTAAACCAATTTCAATCATACAACTCAGTGGTGTTAATTGCATTCACTATGGTTCCTTATTGTAATGGTAAGTCTGGAGATCAGATGAGCTAATTTAATAAAGAGTTTTGCCATCATTCCTGCCTTAGCTGCTGTTCCTGCATTCACCACCATTGTCAATACCAGAGCAGGGGCTAGAAGAAAGTGAGACGTTCTGTGGCACTGCTTGCCCTGGAGAACCCTGGAAGGCCAGGGAGCCAGTCCCCGCTACCATAGGGCTGCCGCCTCATGACTCTCTCTGAGCAAGGATGGAGCCAGAAGTCTTGCTCTTGCCCTGTTCTGTGCTGGTTTCTGCTGTAGCAGTGCTGGGATACCACTAGGCAGTCTTCCACTCCGCAATACTTTGGTCAGTGAGTTCTCTCTCCCAGACCACGCAAGCCACCCAAGTTCCCTTCCCAGGTCACTTTCTGAAGCTCCTGAGTGCTGGTCCATTACAGCCACCTATAAGAGCCATCCTCTCCCAGACTCCTAAAGAGAGGAACACCACCCCCTGCCCCCAGCACTTTTCATTCCAAGTTTGCTCCAATTTCCAGTCATGGAGTGAGTAACCTACCCTTCAAGGGAAAAGCCCCATGTCCTAAGATATTACCTTATCGTCCCTCAGCTTCAAACCCACTCTTCTTAAGTATACTCTGTGCTGCTGAGGCTGGTACTCTAAAAACCACATGTATCAGTCAGGATTTAACCAGAGAAGCAGAACAAGTAGGATAGATATAAATGTATATAAAGCTATACAGGTACACATATAATTACTACATATGTATATATACAACGCATGCATACATATACATTCATACATGCATTCAGAGAGAGAAAGAGAGGAAGAGAGAGAGAGAGAGAGAGAGAGGGAGAGAAATTGAGAGAGAGAAGGAGAGAAGAGTGGCTTATGCCAAAGTATGGGCTGGCTAAGCAAGTCCAAAATCTGTAGAGCAGAGATTCAGGAAAGGATAATCATGGGCAGTTTGGAACTCACAGGCATCGCCAAAGCTATTGTCCACAGGTGAAATTTCTTCTCTCTTTCTTCCTCTCTTGGGGAGGCCTCAGCCCAACTTTTAAAAGATTTCAATTTATTAATTCAGAGCCACCCATATTATCCAATATCATCTCCCTTATATAAGTAAAATGATTAGGGACTTTAATTACATCTGCAAAATCTCTTCACATGATACCCCAATTAGCATTTGATTGAACAGCTGGAGACTGTTGTCTATCCAAGTTGTCACTTCAAAGAAGCCATAACGGGCTACCGCTTGTCAACTTGATGCCCATACACCTCTCCTTAAATCAACTTAATTTTCAAATCAGTATGCTAACAAGATCAAACTTCTGCCTGATGTAATACAACTATCTTGTACACAGCTAAAAATGAACTAACCCTTTCTCCAGAAGAGGATGCAAAGTCCTTGGGTGATGTTCCATCTTCTCTTTCTCCTTTGATGTTCTGTAACTTAAATACTGAGACATAAAAGTAACTATTATTAATACATCTTATTTTGGATGTATTTTGGAAAGAACTCAAAGATACTTCATTTATACATACACATACATGAATATATTCATACATATATTTACATATATACACACTAGCATTCATATCAAAATAAGGAAGAAATATTCATAGTCCTTTTTTCTGTAACTGGTCATGTGGTTATCACTGATATTTATTACTATCTTCTTTTACTACCCACTCCATATTCCTTTTGCCCTCAGCATGCATGTCAGTTGGTCATTGTTCTTTGCCTGATGGAATGACCCAAACATTCATTCCCGCCAGGTCTGGCCATTAGAAGTCCTGCCTGAATTGTGTTGTTTTGGTTTCCCATCGACTTAACTCACAGGACTTTTGAGTATTAGGATCCCCAGGGGATCTCCTGTAGTCCAGACATGCTCTTGCTTACTCCCATTATGTGTTAGAAACCTAATTTACCAATTGGTAGCCAGGATCATTCACTCCAG
Organism: Choloepus didactylus; assembly: GCF_015220235.1. Lineage (NCBI taxonomy): Eukaryota > Metazoa > Chordata > Mammalia > Pilosa > Megalonychidae > Choloepus > Choloepus didactylus. Next base: position 178,467,475 of record NC_051307.1, on the reverse strand, counting down.
CAAGTCTCCCTTATTTTCTTGTTAATTCAGAGGCATGAGGAGCCCAAGTTGACTGGGTGGCAGTTTCAACTTCTAGTTTAATGGAATGCTGGATGTGTTCCCAGGTAGAAGTATTCTGGTCCTTTCAATAAGCTCTTTAGACCGTCAGAGCCTAAGGTAGCAGGAATGAAAAGCAAATTTTGCTAGTGGATTACTAAGGGTAATAGTGAGTGTTTTTCTACCCCTGGCATCTTGAACTTATGCATCTTGGTTATGGGAGAAACAGCACCAAATATTGGACAATGATTTAGAGCATACACAGCCTCCTGGAGAACATTGCTCCAGCCTGGCAAGATACTGTCACACAGTTAGCACTGTAATTGAGTTTTCAAAAGGCTATCTCATCATCCTATCAATACAGCTGCTTCAGGATGATGGGTAACATGGTAAGACCAGTGAATCCCATGCCCATTACTGCATTTCATTTGCTGTGAAGTGAGTTCCTTGTTTAGAAGCAAAGTTGTATGGAACACCATAATGGTGGAAAGATATTCTGTAAGATACTGACAGTAGTTTTGGCAGAATCATTGTGAGCAGAAAAAGCACTTCCATACCCAGCATTTCTATTCCATGAGGACAAAGTTCTGCCCCTTCCATGATGGAAGTGATCCAATGTAACCAAACTTCCACAAGGCAGCTAGCTGATCACCCCCAAGAAATGGTGTCCTGTTGGCTGGTTGGTGTTGTTCTTTGCTGTTGGCAGACTGAGTATCCAGCTGTGGTCTCAGCCAGACTGGCCTCGGTGAGTGGAAGTCCAGGTTGCTGAGCCCATACATAACCTTGTTTTCTACCATGATGGCTACTTTGTTCTTGAGCTGATTGGGCAATAATGACAGGAGTGGCTGGGTAAAGAAGCAGACTGGTATCCACAGAATGGGTCATCTTATCCACTTGACTATTGAAATCCTTCTCTGCTGAGGCTACCCTTTTGTGGGCATTCATATGGGATACAGTTTTCCTCACATTGTGTGCTTATCCAGAGAAGTTTATCCACATCCCTCTTCCCCCAGACATCTTGCCATCAATTTTTCAATTGTGTTTCTTCCAATTCCCTCACTATTCAGCCAAACTATCAGCCACAGCCTATAAATCAGTATAGATTCATATCACTGGCCATTTCTCCTTCTATGCAAAATTAACAACCAGGTGCACTGCTTGAAGTTCTGCACACTAGGAGAATTTCCCCTCAGCACTATCTTTCAGGGCTGTCCCATCTATTTCTTTTCTATAGATGTTATGGTAGGCTATCCAATGTCATAGGGCTCTGTGAGTCAGACTATGCTGATTACTACTTTCACTCCACTGCCCATTATGGGTAACCACACCCACCTTGATTAAGTGCCTCCACTTGGCCCCTGCTACTTTAGGATCCCATTATCCCCATTGCATTTAGGGATCACAGTTTAACAGTAGCAATTCCCACTGTAATTTCTGACTTACAGAGAAGAGCCACCATGGATCTCTTTAAGGATGTTGGAGCTCCCCTCAAAATTTGTTTCTCACTGTCATGGCAAAAGGTGTGTCCTTTGGACCCTCTCAGTGTGGATGACCGGGTCTTACATGACACATCCACTCTGATATTCCAACCACCCTAAGCCTTTAGATACTTTCCTCTACTTATATCAAGGCAGTTCTGGCATTTCAACTTCATTTAGTGCAGGCCACTATTAAGTCCAGATTTCAGTCAGCCAACCAAAAAACAAATCTTTAGAGCCATTCCTAGCCCCTTGAACTAAAATATTCAATCCACAATCTCTGCTTAGTAGGCCTATATCAGTAAATTTGGCCTAATCCTACTTTACATTTCTTTCAACTTCATCCTACACCCTTACCATCCATTCCTACAAATATTCCCCATATTTCTGTCTATATAAATTAGAAAAACCATGCAGTTCCCAGATGTAATCTATTTTATCTCCCCACAGGTCACTGTTTGAGTCCTGATGGGATTTAAATCTAGCTGTAAGTCTAAAAGTGAAGAAGGTGGTGGGAGTAGGTCCTGAGGAGGATCAGTCATGCCTTCCCAGGCAACTACACCAGTGGTTGCCATTATAGGTCCTTCAGCCAAAGAAGAGGTAACTCCCTCAGTCAGGAATGAAGAGGCTGCTTGTTCTGCCAAAGAAGACTCAACAAAGTTAAGAGTTCAATCTCCCCAGCTTCATCAGAATCTCCCTATATGTTCCCATTCTAATATTCAGGATCCCATTCCCTTCCTAGTCAATGTCTTCACTTCAACAGAAATAATCCTGTAGCCGCAGGGCTGAGATTTCTGAAAAACAAACCTATCTGGCCAGGTCAAACTTGACTCCTCTGCAGTTCTTGGGCTGATCCTGTTCTTGGACCCTAGAGTAAATAAAACAATGAGGTCAGTAGTTGAGCAGCCAAATATTAAGAATCCCTAACCCTAACCCTGCTCCTAATGCTGCTCTGATATCATTGTCTAGTCCTTAGGACAGGATTCTCTTTGTTCTGAGACATGCCTCAGCCTTTAACTTAGCATCCTGGCACCCAAAGCCTTCTCTTGATAATCTTCTTGGTATAGACCATTCCTTTTAAGTCTCTGTTTTGCTTGCATTAATTCTTTAAAACACTGATATTCTTTATTTGAGTCTCATTCCCACAGCTCGATCTTGGTTCCTCCTTTCCCCATTTCTTGTCTGCCCACTAGCCTACCTGAAGAGCTTTAAAGATACTGCCAACTACTAGATTTCCTTGCCCAAGTACCTTACATACCTATGGGGAACCTACCCATTTATAAGCTCCCACTCGGTTGACTGTATTAGTTAGGACTCTTCTGAATGCAAGTTATAGAAACCCAACTCAGACTAGTCTAAGGGCAAAGGAATCAAGCCATGTGAAGGATAAGGTGTATCTGGGCTAAGGGAAGATGTGAACAAGAATCTCAAATGCTGTCATGACCCTCCTTTCCTCTAAACTCTTTCTTTCTGCCTATCAGCACCACTATCTCATGCTGGTTTTCTCTCCTTAGCAGGGGATATATCCACTGGGAAGTCCAGACTTACTGTCCTTATGACTCAGTGGCCGGAAGACAAAGAGGGCTATTCTTGATGTACTCCAGTTTGAAAAATCCAAATGAAGGGTTGTGATTGATCTTGCTTAGATTACATGCCGTTCTCTTGGGCATTTCCTCTATGGTCATGGGGTAAGATTCTAAGATTAGACTAAAAGGATTCACTCTTATGGACAAGAAGGAATAGAAATTGCCAGAAGAAAAGAAGGAATAGCACAGATGTTGAAACTGGGGAAATGGCTTTAAGCACTGTAGCCACCTGATTTGTATCTATCTTTATGTTCACCTGACTTTCTGAACGACCTCATATTCCATACAACATGCTCTCTTTGTCTACCTCTCTGGATTTTCAATTAAGTTCAACAACCATTCATTCAATCCAACTATGCCAATATTGGAATGAGATCCAGGAAATGCGGAGATAAATAATTCATTCATCCTGCCCTTAAAAAGCCTACCATCTACTGTGTGTGAGCCATTTCCATTCCTTACTGTATTCTGTGACTCCCCTGAACTTGTACATCAAGCTGAACTTGTGTTAACTGAGTTCCAATTTTGACAGGGAGTGTTTTTCTAATGCTGCATTGCTTTTTAAGTATAATGTATCACATTATTTAGGAATATTAAATTGGTTTTTGTTTTGCAGGTCACTTCCAATCAATTAGTAGTGGCTGCTTAGAGAACTAAGCTAAGAAGGATTCTGAAGTTGTGTCTGTGTTGGGTGGAAGGGGCCATATACTATTTATCAATATCCTGGATGAATTTGGAGGAACAGAAGCTAACATACCACTGGTTTGTCATTTCTGATCTAAGATTTAGGTTTGACAATGTCATTAATCGATATGTCATTTTTATGCATTTAGCAAAGAGAAAAATGTAGGTCTTTGGTGGTCATTATCAACAAATATTGACCCAAGGGCTGACTTAGAGAGTCAGCCAACCAACAGCAAAGAGATTTTCCTTTCTCCTACCCTGATACAGAAAAAGGTAACTGATCTAAAACATCATCTGAAATGAGGGTGGACTGTGAATGACCAAAAGATTGAAAGGGGAGGAAATGATCAAAGAAACAAAGGAGAAATAACCATCCAATATTTACTGTAAGACCTTGGAGCCAGTATATCAGCATATCAAGAGTTAGGTCAAATTTAGGGGTGACTTCTAGATTTTTGTTTTAGGGAAACTGGCAATGTCTCCACATAGAAATAGTTTTGTAATGTTGTCCAGAGGACAAGAAACTTATCTTTTGTATGATGGAAGTGGACATAACATTTGAGCCATAGTTTCAGGTTCCTTTCACAATCTAGATAGCTGTAACTGACTAAAATCTTATTTTTTCATCAGTATGAATGGGAGCTTTCCCCCTTAAAGGACTCAGAATAATTCACCTGGGCAAATGATGTAGGTGCAGAGGATTTGTTAGGCAAACACTCCTGTGTGTTTAATCAGCACACGTTTGGAGGAACAGAGCACCCCGGAGGAAATAAAAACCCAAATCATCTAGGATGTTTCCATGGTTTGAGGTAGCCTTCTTGCTCTTTCATCATTTAAACTGGGTTTTTGGCCATTTAGCTTAGGGATGATGACAAAGCTTCCCGAAAAAAGATGCCCATTTGCCTGGGACATTTATAACTACATAAAAGAGAGTAGAAAGAGATTGGTAAACAGGTAAGAAGACAAAAGATAAAAGAAAGCTGCTAAGAGAGAAAACTAGAGAAAGAAACAGTTCTTCCAAGCTCCTTCCCAGTTGGCTTATTTCAAAGGCAATATTTTACATCATGGGGAAAAGCATGTTGCCTTAACACAAACGGTAACTTTTCACTGAGATACAGTTGCCATGGGAATGGTGTGTCACATTGTGCCACTTTATCATCTCTCTCTCATGCATTCTAGTATACCATGAGTACTTGGGATTCTAGGCCATAAATATGCATCCACACAATGTTAATCTGTAAAAACTAACCTGCCAACCAACTTTAGAGCAGTCATTGTTTCTCTAGCTAGCAGAACTGCATTTCCCCTTTGAAAGCATCCCAGGCAGTGCAGAGATGGGGCAGGCATTGGCATCTGCATGAGAGAAACTGTTTCCTTTCCAGGGTTGTGGCCTTTTGGGCCAAAAGAAGAAAATGAAAAAGATGGTAAATTGCTTTTGCAAGGAATGAAAGTAGCTAATGAGCTACCATGTTTCCAGGTTACCCACAGCTCTTCTATCTAATCTTTTGAAAATATTTTCTGAAGCCAGTCAGATCATTTCTAAAACGTGTGGGAGAGAAACAGCATATGTAAATAAATCACCAAATAGTGGCCTACTACAAGTATTTAAAAACAGAGCACAGCATGCATTAGCAAAGCTTGGATTGATGGTGTGTGGCAGGCTTCAAAAGTTCCCTACCCCTTCTGAAGTCACTAACCAACATGTGGAATATTTCCTCGGGGGTTCTGCATACTTCATTCACAACTAAGCTGGAATTCATAGAAATCAGAATTGCAAAAAGGCAAACTTAAAAATCCAGCTAACTTGTTTACACTAACTCGCCCACCCTGGTTGCAGATTGTCCCTTCAAGGCAATTCAGTTTCGGACAGCAGCTGTCAAGGTAGACCACACTATTTGAAGTCAACTTAACATTTTCTATTAACTCCTACAAAAAAGATTACCTTTTGGAGAAATTTAGCACCTGGTACTATCTAACAGTGTCTTAGTTTAATAGACTTGTTCTGCTGTGATTATGCTGTATGTCAACATATTTTCAAGGAAGGAACTACATCTTGGTAATTCTTTCTAAAGAGCATCTGGCACAATATCATATGAAAATCATATGCCAGTAGTACCTATAAAACATGATATTTCCACAACATTGTGGTTGTTCAGAAAAAAATAAAAATAAAAACAGTAATAATAAATTGCTGTCACCATGGATGTACTTCTGATGGTGGATTATATTATTATTTAAAATATTCTTTGCTCCTCACTATGAGGAGGATTATGCATTTTTGCTTTATTGATAGCAGGTTTTGTCATTGACGTGAAGTTTGCCAATGAAATATGGACAAAAGTGTTACATGGCATTTCCACCTGAAGCTTTGAGACCCATATTTTCTTTTCTCTTTTCCCCATAGCCAGCGATGTCCCAAAGAGTGTGTGCTTTTTACAACCTGGGCTCCAAAATGATGACAAGTTAGAACAGAGCTTCAGCCCACCCAAGACAGATATGATGTAAAGTTTTGGGTTGTTTGCTACAATGCATAATCTAGCCTACACTGATACACTCCTATTTTTAACATTTGTTAATTCACCCAACATGGATTTATCAAAGGCTTACTGTGAGGTTGATACTTTTCTGAAACTTACTATTTCACTTAACATATCTCTTCCATCTCTTCAAAATAAATTTTTACACCATTTACTACAATCAGTACTCCACAATAATCTCCCCAGGTCTTCAATGCCTTTTCTGAAGAGCCCTATCCATTTCCTCAATTAAATCCTCAATTAAATCAAGCCAGATGATCCTTGAAAACACTCTTTCCCCTGCAGTCTTCTCAAGTCACATCTCTTCAGTCCCAGGTATTAATCATACTGGAGTTGGGTCTGTTCCGCTTACTGCTCTACGACGATCATGCTTCCAGACCATTACTATCCCAGGCCTTTGGACAAGCTCCAGTGCCTGTAAGCCCGATGCCCTCCTGCCACAGTTCTGTCTGCCTTTCCTGATAGCTGCCATTTTCCACCATTCCCCATTGAATCACAGCTGTAGTGATTCTGGGCAGCTTCCATGTTACTGCAGTCCGTTATCTCCTGTGCTTTCTCCAATCCATTCCATATTCTTGGATCAATTATTTTAATCACACTCTTCCTGTACCTTAATCTCCTTTGGTCCTTGTCTTTTCTGCATATCTGCCTGGAAACCCCTGACCATTGCTGGGTTTAGCTATCTTGTTTCTCACTGTCTTAAGTGAGACCTCATAGCGTGAATAACCACACCGCCCATTAGCTTGTTCTCAGGTAAGATTGTGTAAGATCTTGGAGGTTATTATTACAATTTTGGATTTTACTCTATATGTGATTTTTAGCAAATGAGTGACACAATTTTATGTTTTAATGGGATCACTGGCTGTTCTAGTTTGCTAATGCTTCACTGGAGGATGGCCAATGGTGTCCGGAAAACCTCTGTTAGCTGGGAAGGCACATGGCTGGCGTCTGCTCCAAAGTTCTGGTTTCAAAATGGCTTTCTCCCAGGACGTTCCTCTCTAGCAAGCTTGCTCCTCTTCAAAACATCACTCACAGCTGCACTCCATCCAGTCTCTTTGAGTCAGCACGTTTATATGGCTCCACTGATCAAGGCCCACCTTGAATGGGTGGGGCCACGCCTCCATGGAAATATCCCATCAATTATGATCTACAGTTGGGTGGGGAGCATCTCCATGCAAACAACCCAATCCAAACATTCCAACTTAATCCCCACTATTATGTCTGCCCCACAAGATTGCATCAAAGAATATGGCTTTTTCTGGGGGACATAATACATTCAAACTGGCACATTCCACCCCCTGGACCCCAGAAAAGCATATTCTTTCCAAATACAAAATACATTCATTCCATCACAATATCACAAAAACTTAAATCATTTCAGGAACAAAAGTTTAGTACAAGATCCCATCAAAATCAATTATAGGCATGGTGGGTCCTAAGGCATAAATCTCCTTTAGCTTTGGATCTGTGGAATTAGAACAAGTTATCTGCTTCCAATGTACAAAGGAGGGACATTCATAGGATAAACATTCCCACTGCCATAAGGAGAAAGAGTAAGGAAAACAGGGTTAACAGGACCAAAACAGTTCCTAAAACCTGCAGGACAAACTCCATTAGATTTCAAAGTCTGAGAGTCATTAACAGAACAACGTTGCATCCTTGGGGCTTGAGAGAGTGGGAGTCTAACCCTTCCTAAGGGCCTTTGTGGCAGCCCTTTCCTCTCCAAACGCTTCGGTGAGTGCTCCAACATATCCACACACTGGGGAGACCACCTTCTCAGCCCCACCCTCCTCAAACATCGGGGCAGCTCCCGGATTCCCTTCCATCTCCGGAACACACACTCAACCCCTTCAGAACAGTGTGGTGGCAGCCAGGCTCTCCCCAATTCCCTGGGAATGTGCTCCAACCTCTTTGGGACCTGAGGTGGCCAAACTCTTCCAGAGCATCGAGGTGGAATGCCCGCCCTCGACCTCCAGGGCAAACTCACCCTTTCCATGCATGTGGGCTGCTCCGCTCTCCCAGCCCAAGACCTCTTAACTCCAGACCTCAACCTCCATGGCTCTGTCTTTGAAGAAATTTTTCCTTCAATTTGTGTCTTGTCTTTCTCCTCCAGTCCCGACCGGCAGCGGCTCTGTCTGTAAAGATCTTGCAAAAATTCTGTTGGCTTTGCATGAAGCATGCAGGGGTCAAAGCCATCAGACAATAGGACTTTCCACAAATCCTTTCTGGATAATTCCATTTCCAATCTTGGCTTGTACTGAAATGGTGGCTGGGTTCCATGTTTGGTTACATCCTCACGTTGGGCTGTAGCTTCTGGGATTCCACCCCTGGGAAGCTCATAATTTTCCAAGCCATCAGCTTCTGGTTTCTTTGAACCCAAGAGTTCAGTTCTAAGTTTATCTCTCTCTGCTCGCATTTTACTATAAGCTGCAAGAAGAAGCCATGGTACCTCCTCCACATGTAGTCTGGAGATCTCCTCAGCTAAGTATTCCAGGTTGTCGCTTTCAAATTCTTCCTTCCATCTGACACCAGGACTCAATTTTGCCAAATTCTGTGCCACTTTAAAACAAGGATCGCCTTTCTTCCAGTTTGCAACAACACATTCATCATTTCTGCTCAAGTCCTCATCAGAAGTATCTTTAGACTCCATATTTCCATAAACAGTCTCTTTAAAGCAGTTTTGGCCTTTTCTATCAAGCTCCTCACAATTCTTCTAGAATCTTCCCCTTATCCATTTGAAAAGCCACTCCAACTATGTTTGGTATTTGCAGACTCAGCAGCAAAAGCACCCCACTTCTCTGGTACCAAAATCTGTTCTAGTTTGCTAATGCTTCACTGGAGGATGGCCAATGGTGTCCGGAAAACCTGTTAGCTGGGAAGGCACATGGCTGGCGTCTGCTCCAAAGTTCTGGTTTCAAAATGGCTTCCTCCCAGGGTGTTCCTCTCTAGCAAGCTTGCTCCCCTTCAAAACGTCACTCACAGCTGCACTCCGTCCAGTCTCTTTGAGTCAGCACGTTTATATGGCTCCACTGATCAAGGCCCACCTTGAATGGATGGGGCCACACCTCCATGGAAATATCCCATCAGTTATGATCTACAGTTGGGTGGGGAGCATCTCCATGCAAACAACCCAATCCAAACATTCCAACTTAATCCCCACTATTATGTCTGCCCCACAAGATTGCAGCAAAGAATATGGCTTTTTCTGGGGGACATAATACTTTCAAACTGGCACACTGGCTATACTGTGCATAGAATTTATGAAACTGTGCACTGAAGCAGGGCACTATTTAGGAGGTGTTTGAGATTTTTTTGATGAGGGAGAAGGTGACTTAGGCCAGGGTGGTAGCAGTGGAGAAAGTGAGAAGGGGTTGGTTCCTATTTGGAGTGGGGAGGCTCCATTTTGTTGTGATACTAGAAGTTACCTAGGGAAAAGCTCTGGCTTCTGGACCCCAGATTTTCTTTAAGTCTCTCCACAGGAAGAACTCCCTTTTTACATGGAGGTCTGAGGCTTTGAACTAAAATAAAACTGCGATTAGGTTTGGGGATTTCACAGGCTTTTTATTCCTTTAATTAATCACCTAATAATAAGTTCAAGCTTACACTCTGACTCTAGCCATGGTTTTTAATGATACTGGACTTTTGGATTCTATTCAGAAAATTTTTCTTTTATGATGGTATCTTTCGCCCATAATATGCTAAGTATCAATTCAATCTTCCCTGCTTTATATTTTTCAGAAAATCTTCAGTGTTCTGATCTGTCAATAGTCTCTTTCTGATTTTCTAGTGTTACTAATGATTAATTTATATATATGTGTGTATATATATGTATGTATATGTGTGTGTATATATATGTGTGTATATATATATCATTTCAATTGGATTTTGGGAAGGATGAGTGGCAAAAACACTGTTGCATCATTTCGATCCATAAGCTCCTTCATGGCCTCCATTTTTCAGTTGATGCCAACACCAAAGTGAGCCTGCAACTTCTATGACTCAGCTGGCATCCTGCTGGCAAGACTATGACTCCAGTGTCTCCTCCTTGTAGGCACCCCTAATCTCATTAACTTTATATCCTTGGAGATCCCATCCACATTTCACTCTTGGATTTCCTTGGGGAGAAACATTACTCAATAAGAGCACTGTTATTGCCCAAAAAGCCAAAACCTCCTAAGATTCTCTATTTTTCCCTTCTAGTCCTCTTCTTATCTAGCTTGCAGAAGGGGTAGTAGGAAAGGACTCGACTGTGCAAAGGCCTATTTTGCTACCTCTTCATAAGCCCTGAATAGAGAATTATCAGGGTTCCTTTTGGAATGTAGAGTAATAAGTAATTATCTTTTATTTATTTATTAAATCTGTAGGCTTTAGACCTCTGTTCTGGGGTAAAAGAGAAGTCCTACTCAACACCCTGTTACATTTTTATTGTCTGTTTCATTATTTCATTATGCATCATCTTTCCAAATATTGTAGGTCAACTCATTGTTATTAAATATCTTAGAAAGAAGACAATTCTTTCCAGGCTTTCAATGTTCACCAGAATAGTACGACAGGATACACTTTGACTTCCTCTCTATCACTTGGGTACTTGAAAAATTATCCCCTTGGGTCATGAACAGGAAGATTGGATTCATTTTTGAGTTTTGACGTCTCCATTCAGAATTTTAGCTGTTTGGAGCTAATGAGGGAGGAGAGTCCTAGAGCAATGGGTGGCAATTAATGTATGTGGTCATTAGACCCTTACACACCTAATGTGTTGAATCTGATACTGGGCAGAGGGGCGGAAGGGAGTGTCTCCTACCTTGAGGCAGGGTGGGGAGGTGAGTGTTTGTGAGAAGTGTGTGCATGGAACTTGATTTCAGCTCTTTCTCTGCTTCTGCAAGATAAGCAGTTACTCTGCAGGTGAATTTGGTCAGTACTGGAAACTTGAAGGTCATAAGAAAGCTCCCTGTATCCCACAGCCCTGTTAATTTGGGGTATTAATTATTCAGCTCTTCTGGGGTAGACCTTGTTCAACATCAATAAAGATCTCAGGATCCTATAACCCAATATCTCTGGGGTCCACCTCATCTATTATTTTTTAATTCACACTCTTCAAAAAATCTTTATGAAAACAGGTCAGGGGACAATAGTGTAAAATGCTCACATTCTACTGCCTTTATCAGAAGTCCATATTTTGTTCTTATGACTCAATCTTCTGGTCAATTCTGTCCTGAGAATGAGAATTAGAGGGCCTTCAAGCATTAAAACAAAATCAAGAGCAAATTGAAAGAGGGGCCAGGGATGTGAAAAGCTGAAAAGTAACTACAAGGGAGATAGTTGGAGATGTAGAGTTTCAGCAGCTAGGTAGCAGATGTTTTAGAAAGGTCAATGCTGAGATCAACCTGACATGGCATTAGGATGCTACTGCAGGGCATCCAATTTTCAACACAAAACAAATCTTAACTTTCCACTCCAAGGATAAGAATACAGTTCCACATTGCTATAAAAAGTAAAATAAATATACGCCTTCCTATTACTCCTCACATACCAGGAGCAAGTACCAGTCCACTAAACTCCATACAAGTTTATTTTCCTTTCTTTATCTGAATTTTCTAGCTCAGATTATCCAAGGACTGTTACATCTGTTTTATTTACCATGACACTGGCAAAATTCTGTCAAATCCAATAGGTCGTAGAGAACAAGAAACAAGAAGGAACAACAAGAATTGATTGAATATGACTAAAAGATGATATTGGTATCGTTAGAGAGAGTAGTTTCTGCAGGGGTGGTGGTGGTAGAGGCAGGGTCAAGTCAGGGAACCAAAAAGCAAGTGGTTGCATTACAAGAAAGGAAACAATTGCAAGGGCAAAGGACTGTGTATATTTTCTATTTAGAAGAAAATTGTCCATGACTGAAGGCAGATGGGAAGGAACCATGCAGAGAGAAGGTACTGAAAAAAAAATAAGAGTAGAAGCATAATCTTTCAGCAAGCGGATTGGGGTACGATTGAGAACGCCACGGGGATTAGATTTACGAAAGTGGAAGAGCTAAATCTTCTCTTTGAAGTCTCTGGGTGGGCTCAGAGGAGAGTGGTAGGGATAATTGTATCTAGGGTAGGGTGATGAAGATACAGCAATTTATGCTGGCTGTTTTTTTACTTCTGTGTGAAACTGTGTTACTAGCTGTAAGTAAGATGTCCAAGAAACTTAGATTCTCAGTATTGGAAACAACATTAAAAGCTTTCCGTTATGAACATCCAGTTGGCATTAAAAAAACTGAGAAAATTGGATAATCTGGGGCAAAGCTTCAATGGGAGGGAGCCAACCAGAGAGTAGAATGCAAAGTGGCCCAGGCCATTCGGATAATATTATTATGCAATGGATTCAGTCTGTTCAGTTCTGGGATTGTAAGTAGCTGTTATTTGGGTTTGTTCCATGGCCCTTCTATGAGCTGAGAATGGGAATGAGAAAAACTGATAGTGAAAATGGGCCATGATACTGAAACACCAGATAGAAGTCAAAGAAACCCAAAGACACACTCATCTTTGAGATCATCTTTGAGATCAGAGAGTAGAGAGAAACCTAGAAGGAGATAACACAAAATAACAATTTGATAGTTAACTACTAAATTAGTGAATAAGTGTTTTCATTTTATAGATGAGGAAATACAAAGGGATAATAAGTGAGTGACCAAAAAGGTGTAAGTAAACAAGAATTCCCCATCTACCTCTGGTTCCCACCCAAACTGACCATTTATGGACCATGTCAGATCAAAAGCAAGCTAAGAAAGGTAGCACCATTCCCATGTTTCCCACCTCTCCTGTTATATAGATTCAAAGTTCGACCTTTGGCTGTTTTTATCCAGGCAGACTTTAGGCTGACATTTATAATGATTGATTAAAGACTAGACAAATCAATATTCGTCAACTCACAGAAGATCCTTGGAATAACAGCCAAATCTTACCTTCACTCACATTTAATCATGACAAGGATTGACAATATAAAATGATTCACCAGTGCACTTAGGCTAGAGATGCACCCAGGTAATGCTCCAGGTGCAGCAGCTCGCTCCATAAGGGTAAGGAGTGCCATTATGAACTGGGCTAGGTGGTAGAATCTCAGTCCCTTGGGTCTGCTTTTCTGATATAAGCTTTTCAGGTTGAGAATTTCTCGTCTATTTTCTGAAGCATCCACTCTTGCCATTTATTTATTTATTTATTTATTTATTTATTTATTTATTTATTTATTTAAGTTGCCTATTGGTTGCAGACTCTGGTTCTTAAGGAAGCATTTATTGACACTGGCTACATAAATGGCATCAATAGCTGGAGAGTTTGATGTTGGTAATGAAAATTCAATGATGGTTATGACTTAACCCAATGATCTGAGTAAATATGAGAACACACTCTGATATCAAAGCTATATTAGTCCTTGTAGCATTTCTCTCACTAGAGGTAACATAAATGGTTGCTACAAAGAAATAGAGGATTATTGTTTAAGAATGAAATGTATTGCTATAGCAAAGAAGTTGGATGAGACTAGCACTTTATCTGGGAAGTTGATGAGCTTCCCAATCTCAGCATCTCTAGGTAACTCTTCTAGAGTGGCTAACAGCATCGATCCTCAGAGATGGGACATGAAAAGCAAATGGGTATGGAGCAGACTTAAGAGGGATAGATATCTGTGGAAGGGCTAAACTTTTAAAAGAGGTTGCAAAATCCAAACTCATAAAGAGAATGCCACCTTTGGACTTTTCTTTCTTAGTATGCACACTATTTTACCTTTGGTTTTAGTGGGGGCATGACCTTAGATACCATGATTCCTTATTTCTTTCAGCTTTGCTTATCTTGCTTGCTAGCATTCAAGCATATGAGTTTGCTACTTATGGCTTAGAAGGTGGTAGTCAAAAGGGACCCAGAGTGGAGCAAGATGGTGGCATAGAGAGGTGTGGAATTAGTTAGTCCTCTAGAGCAAGTAGTAAATAATCAAAAACAACTAGTAAATAATCTGGATCAACTGTTGGGAGACATCTGTGAATAGGCACACATTGTACACCAGCCTGGAATGGGTGAAGCGGCTGAAATTGTAGTACAGAATTGCAAGTAAAGCTCCGCAAACCCAGAGCTGAAGTCCCTCCCCCCTCAGACAGGACTGGCCAGCTGAAACACTGCCATGTGAAAAAAAAGAAAGAAGTCACAGTGAAAGTAACTCAAGCAAGCTCCAATTGCAGTTTTAATTAACACATTTGGACTGCTGAATACAAGCTACAAGCATGGAGCAGGAAGGAAAACAGATTCTGATGGGAATCTGGGCTGATGGCCTGATGGGAAAAAAAATGTAAATAAATAAAAACAAAGACTTTTCAGAATACTGGAAGACCAGGTTGTATCCCAAGAAAACTGGCTCTGAAAAGGGGCTTTTGCTCTTTTTCCCTTTTTTTTTTCTCTCATTCTACCCAGCCCATAAGAGAAAGCCTCAGGCATCTTCAATTCCCTGCTGACCCAGGCAAGTGTGGAGTTAACAGAACCAGAAAGACAAAGGAGGAATTCAAATGGAGAAGAGAACTCCTTTGGGGACCTATCTTCTCTAAGAAAAGGGGGATGGGACCAGTTCTAGTAGCTGCCCTCCCTCAGAGAATTCAGACCCCGGGACCTGGGGGAAAACAAACAAACAAACTGGAAACAACATAAGCTTGCCTTCTGACACTCTCACACCTCACCAAGTCAGGGTCCACTATGAATTAAAGGGACTGCACCTCTTTACGCTCATAGGGAGATGAGACTGACAAGTGCCACTGGCTGGGCTGGATAGGAAAAGCACAGAGTCTAGTGGCCTCATGGGAAAGTCTGTCAATCTTCTAGGACCCACCTTCAGGGAAACCTAATTCTAAATACACAAGCATCCTCCTGAGACATGAGCCCCTCTGGTCTGGGAAAATCTGATGCCTAGGAAAAAAAAATCACACCAGGAAAAATGAAGATATGGCCTAGTCAAAGGAACAAACTTACACTTCTACTGAGATACAGAAATTGAAACAACTAATTATTAATCAAACAAATCTCCTAAATCAATTTAAAAAATCAATCCAAAAATCAATTCAATGAGTTGAAGGGAGATATGGCAAAAGAGATGAAGGTTATAAAGAAGACATTGGGTGAAAACAAGGAAGAAATTGAAAGTTTGAAAAAACAATTGGCAGAACTTATGGGAATGAAAAGCACAACACAAGAGATGAAGGACACAATGGTGACATACAACAGCAGATTTCAAGAGGCAGAAGAAAAGATTCATGAACTGGATACAACATCTGAAACCCTACACACAAAAGAATAGATGGGGAAAGAATGTATAGATATGAGCAACATTTCAGGGAACTGAGTGAGAACATGAAGTGCATGAATGTACATGTCATGGGTGTCCCGGAAGGGGAAGAGAAGGGAAAAGGGGCAGAGGCAATAATGGAGGAAATAGTCACTGAAAAATTTCCATCCCTTATGAAAGACATAAAATTAAGATCCAAGAAGCGCAGCGAACTCCAAACAGAATAGATCCAAATAGACTTACAACAAGACACTTAATAATCAGATTATCAAATGTCAAAGACAAAGAGAATTCTGGAAGCAGCAACAGAAAAGCAATCCATCACATACAAGGGAAGCTCAATAAGACTATGTGCAGATTTATCAGTAGAAACTATGGAGGTGAGAAGGCAGTGATATGATATATTTAAGATAATAAAAGAGAAAAACCACCAACCAAGAATTTTATATCTGGCAAAACTGTCCTTTAAATATGAGGGAGAGTTTAAAATACTCTCAAACAGACAATGAGTTTGTGAACAGGATACCTGCTTGACAGGAAATACTAAAGGGAGTACTACAGACAGATAGGAAAAGACAGGAGAGAGAGGTTTGGAGCACAATGTTGAGAGATGGTAGCATAATAATGTAAGTACACTGAACAAAGATGACTGTGAGTGTGGTTGAAAGAGAAAGGTTAGTGGCATGTAAGACACCAGAAGGAAAGATAGAAGATAAAGACTAGGTCTGTTTGGCTTAGTGAAACCTAGAGCAGTCAATGATTTTGATAAAATGTACAAGTATGTTTTTGCATGAGGGAGAACAAATGAATGTCAACTTTGCAAGATGTTTAAAAAGGGGTGGTTTGAGGGGAAAACACAATCAATGGAAACTAGAGTGTATAGTTAATAGTAACATTGCAATATGCTTTCCTTAATTGCAGCAAAGGCAATACACCAAAGCTAAATGCCTATTAGAGGGGCATAAGTGTGGTGTATGAGATTCTTGACATTAATGTTGTTGTCTGACTTTTTTACGTTATTTTATTTTATTTTAACCTTTTCTTTTGTGGCTTTTTACTTGCCATTTTTCTCTTTCTTTTATTTTTCTTTTGTCTTTTTACTCTTTTTTGCCCCTTCTTTCTTTGGGGCTATATTTTATCTTATTTTAATTTTTCCTTTTTTCCTTTTTATTACTGACATTAATGCCATATTTTATCTTATTTTTACTTTTCCTTATCCTTTTTATTATTCTTTTGTTTCAGTTCTCTTTTTTTTTTGAGTAATGAACATGTGCAAGTGCCAATTGTGGTGACAAATGCACAACCATATAACGATACTGTAAACAATTGTTTGTACACTGTGGATGATTCTATTGTATTTGAATATATCCCTATAAAATTTCAGGAAAAAAATAAACAGAGGGACACAGGTGCTGGAGGGAACTTTGAGAGAAAGATGAATGTATTCACTGTTGGTGGGGAAGTAGAATGGTGTAGCTTACCTGGAGGAAAGTACAGTGGTCCCACAATAACCTAGGTATATGGGGGTTTTCAGGTCCTGCAACCTCAGTATGGAGTATACATTTGGAAGATTGGAGAGCAGGGACACGAATGGACATTTACACACCACTGTACATGGCAGCAGTATTCACCATTTGCAATAGACCAAGGTGGCCTAAGAGGACATTGACTGATAAACAGAATGGTTAACTGTAGTGTATGCATACAATAGAATATTGAGTGGCTACAAGAAGAAATGAAGCTATGAGACACACAACTAAGTGAATGGATCTTGAGAACAACATTTTAAGTGAAGCATGCCAGAAACGAGAAGACAAACATTATAATGCCTCACTAACATGAATGAACTATAATTTGTAAACTCTGAGAACTCAGGGAAAAGCTCTTACAGCAGTCACATCTGTTCCTGAGTTGTAGTGGTTGTCTCTAAATCCTGAGATGCTGAGCAACTTGTGTATAACCTGGTAGGTCTCTGTAACTTTGGGTATCTGTGTGACACATGAGACTCAGAGCTAGAACTTGGCAGTTATGAATGTCAGTATTACCCCATATGGCAACTGTTGAAAGAGCTGAAAAAGTGTTCAGGCTTAAATTAGAGATATGAGCAAAGAGGATCTGGTTAGGACTAAGGCAAATCAGGCCCAAGGGTAAAGGACAATACTAACTGGATTTTAAAGCTACAACTTATGTATGAGACCAAGGGAGGAGATGTTTATCTGGTGCAGGATCTATATTTTCTGTAGCACACTAGATAATTTAACTTGTATGATCAGTTTTTTTGAACACCATAGTTGCATGGAGCTTTGAATGGGAAGTGGGATTTGATGAGTTTGTACAGGCTGGGGTAAAATCCCAACACATACCAGAGTGATATGTGCAGAGTATTAGTGTATTTGTGGGACCCTCAGAGGAGTTGGGGAGAAATGTGGAAGTGTTGGACTTTCCCACCTGGGCTATTGCTGATTTTCCCGCAAACATTGAGGACTGCCAGTTTGGTGGGCTGAGCCCTCAATTGGGGGCTTTCCCCTGTGAGGCTAGTTTCTGCAAGAGAGAGGCTAAGCCCTCTTATAATTTTGCCTAGGAGTCCTCCCAAGAGAGCCTCTTTGCTGCTCAGATGGGGCCTCCTTTCTCACTAAGCCCACTCGGCAGATGAACTCACTACCCTCCCCCCTACATGGGACTGACTTCCATGGGTGTTGAATCCCCCTGTTAATGTGGGAAATGAGTTCTGGAGATGAGCCTGGACCCAGTACTGTGGGATTGAGAGGATCTTCTTGACCAAAAGGGGGAGGAGAGATGAAACAAAATAAAGTTCCAGTGGCTGAGAGATTTCAAATGGAGTAGAGAGGTCACTCTGTAGGGCATTCTTATGTACTATATAGATATCACCTTTTAGTCTTTAGTGTGTTAGAATGGCTATAGGGAAATACCTGAAGCTGTCAAACTGCAACCCAGTGACCTTGATTCTTGAAGACACTGGTATTACTATGTAGCTTGCTCAGTATGACTTTGTGACTGTGAAAACATTGTGGCTCACACTCCCTTTGTCCAGGGTATGGAGAGATGAATGGAAAAATGGGGACAAAAGTTAGATGAAGAATAGGGTGGGATGGACGGTATGGAAAGAGTTAGGGGTTCTTTTTTGCTTTTATTTTTATTTTGCAGTAAGGACAAGCTTCAAAAATTGATTCTGGAGATGAATGCATAACTGTATGATGGTGCTGTGAATGATTGTACACTGTGGATGACTGTAGGGTGTATGACATATCTCAGTTAAACTGTATTAAAAAGTAAATGAACATTGCAGGGAGGAGGAGAGTGGGATGTTTTGGATGTTCTTTTTTATGTTAATTTTTATTTTACTTTTTGGAGTAATGAAAATGTTCAAAGTTAGACTGTAGTGATGAAAGCACAGTTATATGATTATAATGACAATACTGCAAACAACTGATTGTACACTTTGAGTGATTGTATGTTATGTGATTGATTATATCTCGATAAAATTGCATAAAAAAAAGGGACCCAGAAAATTGAAAACCAGATCTTGAGTGGTGAACATTTCTGGGATTAAAATCCAGGACAAGAAAGATGGTCAAGTCAATGTAAGTCATCATAAGCATTAATTGTAGAGCCTAAAGAAGCAGTGGAAGAAATAAAGGCAGCAGAGATTCATAGAGCAGGAAGGGACCTCAAAAATCATCTAATCCAAACCTAATATTTTGTAGACAATGAATTGGAGGCACATGAAATGAGATCATTTGACCATAGTTATATAGCTAGCTTGGGGCAAAGCCAAAATAGGAACTGAATCCTTCTGAACCTTATTTTGATGTGTGTATCAGACCACTGTTAAACATGAAAAGCAACAAGAGATCCATATTTTGTAGAAAGCCTATTTCAACCACTCAAAGGCGGAAGATATATGATACCTTTAAAGATAAGTTCTGGATCGTAGGAATAACACACAAGCATGACCACTTGAGAAACCTTTGGCTCATTGAAGGATATTAAAACCATATTCAGTCCCCAGAAATGGCTAAGATGGGATGACAATGAAACTTCCCAGGCAGATGTGTGTGGTAAGCAGTTGCAAAAGAAACAGGGAAGGTGTTTCGTTAAGTCAACTTGAGCATATTCCCAAAGCAGTCCTCCATTCCTAACAATTTTCTAAAGTTAGAAAAAGCAGTTATTATTGAGAGTTGTGAATATCTCCATCTAGAATCAGTAGATGTATGAAAATTCAACTTATACATTGAAAACTGTAGAACATTGCTGAAAGAAACTAAAAAAGACCTAAATTAAGTGTCAGGACATCCCATGCTCATATATTGGAAGAGTTAACATTGCTAATATAGCAGTATTACCCAAAGCAATATGCAAATTCAACGCAATCCCTATTAAAATTCCAGTAGCTTTATTTTTGCAGAAATGGAAAAATTTATCTTCAAATTTATGTGGAACTGCAAGGGGCCCTGAACAGCCAAAACAAGCTTGAAAAGGAAGAACAGGGTTTGAGGACTCACACTTTCCAATTTCAAATTTTATTAGAAAACTACAGTAATCAAAACATTATGATACTCACACAAAGATAGACAAATGGATCAGTGGAACAGAATTGAATGTCCAGAAATAGACCTACACACTTATGGCCAATTGATTTTTGACAAGAGTTCTAAGTACGTGAAGTGAGGGAAGAACAGTTTCTTCAACAACCGGTGCTGGGAAAACTGGATATCCATGTGCAGAAGAATGAAGTTAGACCCCTACATCACACCACATACAAAAATCAACCTGAATTCGATCAAGGGTCTAAAAATAAGTGGTAAAAATATGAAACTCTTAGCCAGTAACATAGCGGCAAATCTTCCCAGTAGGATTTGGCAATGGGTTCTTAGATATAACACCAAAAGCATAAGCAACAAAAGAAACAATAGATAAATTTGATTTCATCAAAATTAAAACTTTTTATGTGTCAAAGGAAATTATCAAGAAAGTAAAAAGACAGCCTACAGAATGGGAGAAACTATTTGGAAACCACATATCTGGTAAGGTTTTAATATCCAGAATATATAAACAACTACAACTCAAGAAAAAGACAACCCAATTAAAAATGGGCAAATGACTTGAATAGACACTTCTCCAAATGTATATAAATGGCCAATAAACACCTGAAAAAGATGCTCAACATCATTATCCACTAGGGAAATGCAAATTAAAGCCATGATGACATATACCTTCACACCCATAAGGAAGGACATTATTTAAAAAATGGAAAATAAGAGTTGGAGAGGATGTGGACAAATTGGAAGTCTAGTGCATTGTTGGTGGAAATGTAAATGCAGCCACTGTGGAAAGGAATATGGTGATCCCTCAAAAATTTAAATATAGTATTACCATTTGACCTGGCAATTGCCCTTCTAGGCATATGCCTAAAGAGAGTACAAACAGTGTCACAGATACTTGTACACCAATGTTTCTAACATCATTCAAAATATCTAAAAGCTGAAAACAACTCAAATGTTCATCAACAAATAAATGGATAAACAAAGTGTGGTACATATGCACAATGGAATATTATTTGGCGGAAGAAAAAATGAAACTATGTGATATGCTACAATATGGAAGAACCTTGAAAACAGTATGCTCAGTGAAATAAGCAAGATACATAAAGACAAAAATTGTACAATATCACTGGTAAGAGATAGCTAGAAATAGCAAATTCACAGAGATAGAAAGCAGTTTAGAGGTTACCAGAGAATTGGGGGAATGGAGATAGGGGAAAGGGTAAATGTTTGTTTAAAGAAAAAATTCAGTTGAAATCACAAGGTTAAATTAAAAAAAAATCAACTCATTGTCTTCCTTTCTGTATTGGTCAATGCTATGGCTACAAAATCAGAACTCTTTTATGTTTCCCACCTCACATGGAATTGATCATCTCTCAGGGTAAGAGATGAGAAGTCAATTCATTGTTATTCATTCCTAATAAGCCATTAAGTAAGTCGAATTTTACATTATCCACACACTTGTGGGTTATATCTCTTAGGAGGCTCTCAGCTGCAAATAACAGAAAAGCCAACAGTGAGTGGTAAAAATCTAAGACAACTGTTACTGAGATTTGTTATAATAGTAACAATAATGATGATTGTATTATTTTAGTAAACCCTTATTGAGAATTTACAACAACCCTGTAAGATAAATCTAATTATTTTGAGATGTTTTGTCTCTAAATAAGAGAATGTCTAACTAAATTTATAAAACAACTAGACAGAAAATCAGCTAGGATATAGAAGCCTTGAATGACACTATCAACTAAATCAAACTAATTGACATGTACAGAACACTCTGGCCAATGACTACAGAATATACCTTCTTTGCAACTACTAGAATCACATTTCTCTATCTTCTTATCACTTTGCACATGCAAAAAAATTATAATAATTCTCTTACATCCACTAATAAATTGTTGTGGATCTGGGGACATTGGTATAGCATTTGGTGAAAAATACATTCTATTTTTCATGTGTTATAAATATGAAGAAAAATAAAATACAAAATTTTAGCGATATATTAAATATCAAATGTATGTAAAACTTCAAAAAAAAGTCTTTTTTGAGTGTCATGAAAAAACTTGGTGTGTCTAGCTACATAATTTTCCACATCAAATTTTATGGTAGAAATGGCTGACATTTCTTTCTCAAGTTTCTATTGAAGAGAAAATTTGTTGGCACAAGTAGGTGATAGGAAAGTTAAAACATATGTACAACCATTCAATATTCACAACAGTTGACATTACATTGAAATAAAAAAAATCTCTTCATTTTTTTCATTGCAAAATGTGGTATTGATTTTTTTGTGATCATGCAAACGGTTTTAGACTCTGATCAAAACTTTTCATATCAAGTATCTCAAAATGATGACGCTCTATGCACATACATTGTTAAAGGAATTACTCTGCAGCTGGCTTGGACTCCACTAACAGTGTCCATCAAACATGAATGGACAGGAGAATTGAAGACAGAGTTTGAGCGCTGCTGCCTGTAGCAGGGCTGGTCAGAAGTTCCCTTGGCTCTTCTGCTTATCACTCCCAATTTAAACACCTTGGACAGCTGCATGTTTTGCTGATGATGGATCATCTTGAAGGCATTCAGCACATAATAGCAAGGCAGCAGGTACTGGAAATCACTCACCATATTCAATGACTGCAGAACTGTGGGGTCAGCTGTCAAACAATGCTCAAGCCCCACAGGAGGCTGCCCAGGATCTGAGATGATCAGCCTGAGGGCCACACCAAGCCATCCCAAGATGTGATAGAAACAACCTTTCTTGACATACCTGAAACCCAATTTCAGCCCACTTGGGAAGCTCTGCTGTGGACCATGCAATTCAATAACAAACATCACCTCAGATTTTCCTACCTCCATCTTTGCCTTGATATGCAAATCAGTGTGAAGCTTTTCTCTTTGAAATTTAGATAGCTGATATAACAACTTAGTTGTGGGATTCAAAGATTAAGTGCACTGCAGACACATCAATTATTAATATTATTATTACTCCCAGTCCACCATTTTTAAGTGTACTTTTCAACTCAGAGCACACCAGGGGAAATGAATTACTCTTGTAAATCCCGGCACAGGGGTGGATGTTAAAGCCTCTGTAGACCTTGATGTGTGTAGCAGGGAACTTTGGGGAGGGTGGGTTTCCAGGGTTCAACTGAAATGAAAAGGAATTGTTATACTTCAGTTTGTAGTTACATCCCTCCAAGAGATTTCAAGCTGTGCTTTCGGAAACTATAGAAAAGTAACGTGCGAGCTAGCACTATGCTGAAGTTGATGTTTGTACTTTGTATAAAAATCAGCATTTGCTAAGAATTGGGTTGTGTTCTTATCTAGTCCAAAAAGTAGCTCCTACTTGCAAATAATAATACCTTTTGTCTGTCTTTCTTCAATCCTTGAAAATAAATGCAAATAAAATAAAATTTATTTAGGGCGCTATGAGAGGGTAATAATTATATGAGTTGTTGGTTCAGAAGTAAGAATCTTCTGGCTTGGAAGATGTAAATTCTTAAAAAAACAACTTAGATGATCAAACTCTTTTCCATCTCAATGAATAGCATCACCATTCCCTAGAGTTTTCAGCCAGAAACCTGAAAGTACTTTTTATTACCCTCTTCTTTCTCACTCTTCTCTCTCTCTCACTCCGCATTTAGCACTAAGATATCTACCTTAAAACACATGTCAAATTAGTCTATCCCTCTCTGTCTCTACTGCTGCTTCCCTAACTCAAGCTACCGTGGTCTTTCACCAGTACAATTATAGAAGTCTCCTACCTAATCTCCCTGCTTCCATTCTTGCTTTTTCCACCTTTTCTATCTTACAGCCAGGGTGATCATCAAAAACTCAAGTCTGCCATATATATATCCTTGGTCAGTTGATAAATGACAAAGTTGATATTGCAGTATGGTAAGTGGTTTGGGACAATCTGATATGCTAGGGAAAAAACGAATTTGGACTCTTACTTCACATCATTAAAAACATCCCGATGTACTGAAGATCTAAATGTGACAAGTAAAATAATAAGAATTTCAAACGAAAACGCAGAAGAATATCTTCATGATCTTGGGGTAAGCAAAGAAAAGCATTAACCATGAAGGAAAACTGAGAAAATGGATTATATTAAAATTATGAACTTTTATTCATCAAAAGACACCATTAAGAGTGTAAAAGCCACAGAATGAGAGGAAATATTTGCAATACGTATATCCAGAAGAGGACTTGTTTCCAGAATATATAAAAAGATCCTGCAAATCAGTAAGTAAAAGACTTCTAATAAAAACGGGTGAAAGACTTCAACAGCTATGTTACAAAAGAGTTTCAAATGGACAGTAAACATATATAATGTTCATAATGTTATATATAAAACCATTTCATCCATAAATAGGAAAATGCAAATTAAAACCACAATACAATGTCATAACATAACCAACAGGATCGTTAAAATAAAAAGACAGGTAAATATAAGTTGTTGGCGAGTACGTGGAGCAATGGAACTTTCATATATTGTTGGTGAGAGTGTATATTGGTAAAACCTCTTTGACAAGTGTTTGGCAGTATCTGTTGAAGCTAAACTTTTGCATACCCTATGAACTAGTAATTACAGTTCTATGATATAGCCCCCCAAATTCATGCATATGTTCACCTAAGACATGTGCAAGAATGTTCAATAGCAGCACTAGTGCTAATAATACCAAAGTAGAAACAACTCCAATGTCCATTAACAATAGAATGGATAAATTAGCTGTGGTATATTGATATAAGGGAATACTATACAGAAATGAAAATGAACAAACTCTTGTTACAAGTAAAAACATTGAAGCAAATATAAGTTGAACAAAAGGAGCCAAATATAAAGAGTGTATAGTGTATGATTTCAATTATATATAAAGTTTTAAAAAGAGGCAAAATTATTCTCTGGTCCAACTCAGGATAGCAGTTATCTTTGAGAGAGATAGTTAATGGAATAAAAAGAAGAGGATTTTTGGGGTGCTGGTAATGTTCTATATTTTAATTGAGTGCTTGTCACAAGGTAAGTAGTGGGGGAACTTAGCCAAACCACTGCAGGAGAGGCTGAACCCAAATAGTGACATCACCTTGAAAGGTACCTGAAGAATCTGGAGTCTGGGTGTAGAACAGGGGCGTGGAGAGGGATGACAGAGGGCACAGAGCAATTTATCTCTGCATCAGAGTTCAAAAGCTCCTGAGACTTTAGACTCTGGGGTAGGGTCAGAAAGAAAGCTCTGGGAGGACCTTTGAACCAACGATATTTTCTCTGCACTAAATTCCATTGGAATTTTAGGAAATTCCATTTTGTTTCCAAATGATTCAAATGAGGCAAACTGGCATTTGAAGTGAGAAATCAACCACCTCCATTACATTTTTTGTTCTTAATATTTCTCCCTCTTTTTTAGGTAAATTAGCCCCTTTTCCTGTAGTTAACTTTCCTAGAACAGTGCATTTTTAATCTGGGTTATCCCTATTCTGACTTATCCTAACGCCCAGTTCCTGTCTTCTGGGATCACATCCAAAAGTGCCTCCTTCCCTTTCTGAGTTTCACCAACCCTTCATTGAAAACCTGAGAAGCTCTGAAGATAAGGTGACTAAATATATTCAAGAACTTTTAATGGAGGGTACTAAGGAGGGGAAAATGAACACCACAGATCTCAAAGCCAGCCACGTAGTAGTATAAAGGCAATTGCAAAGTGTTTCACAGGGGAGTAAATAGGTACAATGCTTTTGGAATTCAATATTTGCCTTAAAAAGTTTATGCTCATTGACCCAGTAATTTTCAGAAATCTATTACAAACAAGAAATTTAAAATTCAGAAAAAAGTTTTATGAACTTATGTGTCAGTCAGGTTTCTCTGGAGAAACAGAACTGGTAGGATATATATGTAAATATTATGAGATTTATTACAGGAATTGGCTCATATGACCGCCATGGGGATTGGCAAGTCTGAATTCCATAGGGAAGCTGGGAATTCTGATGAAGGTTTCAATGAACTCCTAAGTAAAACATGGCTGGCTAAAGTAGAGATAGAAAGTCTTCTTTCTGACTGCTGAACTCACCAGTTCTCTCTTTAAAGCCTTCAACTGATTGGATGAGGTTTCTCTCATTGCTGAAGATATACCACATTCCTGGAGGGATTGCAGAGATTACTGCCACCACCAAAGATTTATAGGATGCAGGGAATGTAGTGATTCCCACTACATTCCCATTTGGCTCTCATATTTGGCCTGTGCAGAAATCAGATAGATCTTTCAGGATGACTGGATTATCTTACTCTTAATGAGCATTCTTAGGCATAATCAGCCAGAGATGCAATCAACTGACCAATGACTTAAATCTATGAAGTACTCTTACAGTAACAATGAGGCCAGTGCTTGCTTGACCAAATAATTGGACCACATAACCTAGCCAAGTTATCGCATGAAATTAACCATCACAACAAAGATGTTTGTTGCCCTAACAGTTATCATGTTAAGGAAGTAAAAGGAAAAGGAAGTAAAGAATAAATCCTCTACGTCTTTTTAAAAAACAAAGGAATGGTTAAATATATGTATACTATGATGAGTATACAATTAAAAGCATGTTTTCAAGGCATTTTCAATGCATGTGGAAAACCTAGCTCCTAAAGAGCTCAGTGAAATATCCTATTACAAAGTTGTATATCTAGCTGAACTCAATTATGTGAAAAAAAAAAAACACCAAATCTATTAAAAACAGAGGATACTAGCATAATAATAGTTGTTACATCTCAATGAAGAAATTATTTTTATTTTCCTATTTATAAATTTCTGTATTTTCTACATATTCTATAATCATCATGTATTGCTTTTTTCCTGAGAAATTAAACAAGCCATAAAGATCATGTTTTCATATAAAACTCAAATATTATTAATGAAAAGGAGAAGAAGCAAGTAAGAAATGCTATGAAAGAAGTAAGAATGCATATTGTTTATGAAAATAGGTAATTTTAAAAAGTCCCCCAGATGCATCATCAGATATTCATTAAAAGAAATAGACAAATAGTAAAGATATAATAGGTATTATTCTCTTTTTTTTATTTTGGGTCCGTAGGGAGAAACCAGGAAATAGCTTATATTGTGAAAATAGTTTATATTGTGAATCCATGTTTCCCCCAAATCACCACAAAAACTCGTATGCTTAAATATAGTGCTTTCTAAATGCTGGTTTGGCTATGGACTCTTTATGTTCAAATTCAAAATTGCTCAACCTTTGTTGGTATTAACATCTTCAAGCGTTCCTTTCAAACTTTGGCTTGGTATTTAAGAAAGCTACCATAATCACTTTGTAACCTCTTTAAAAATTGTACCCTGAGGCCAGTTTGTAAAAATTCACAGATTCTTTAGTGCTTGCAATTCCAGGTTATTTCACTACTGAGTTCTGATTAATTGATAATACACAATGGCTGGCAGGACCAACACTTAAGTTAGTGATGTCTTAACTCCTTGCGTAGTTTTGCATCTTTTTGTAAGCATGAAACCAAATATTTGGATGGCTCACAACCTCAGATAGGGAAACAATAATTTACTGCTCTATTATTAAGCACAGATATACATTTTAGCCAAAATCTTGCGCATCAAGGGGAAAAATCTTATTTTGATTTGGAACTCACCTACAAAGAAGAGAAATAAATGTCAGAAAAAAATGTAATCAAAGAGAAATCAAAACAATGGCACTGATAAAGAAAGAGTGCCAAAATGGATCTTGAGATCATAAAAGTGAAGTTAATTTAAAAACAAAATTCTTTATATTACATATTCTTTCCTGAAATCAATATTTATCTTTTAAATGATGAAAAAGGGTCAATAATTTGCCAAGTATATGCTGCTAGAGATTTTTTCTACCCTGTCATGAAAACATCCATTGAACTAATCAGTTATGTTAAAATATTGGAAGACTAATTTTACTAAATTGATGATATTTGAATCCTTGATCCTTCCAGGAGTTGTTGCTATTGGAAAACTCCAGGTACTTAAAAATACTTTAAAATTTCTGGTGGCAAAATTTCTAGTATTAGCAATTAGAAAATATGAGATAGGAACAATATTTATTCAGTACCCATTAAGTCAGGCACAGCATATTAATCTAATCTCTTTTAATTTTAACAACCCCACCTATTACATATATCCATGCTAATTTCATGTGTAAGGAAACTGAAATCTAAGAAGACTGAGCAGTTTAGTGAAGACGATACAGCCAATAAATGGAGAGTTAGGATTGAGCACAGATATGTTTTGCCACTTCATCATATAACTCCTGTGCCAGTTTGAATGTATTATGTTCCCCCAAATGCCATTATCTTTGATGTAATCTTGTGTGGGCAGACATTATCAGTGTTAATTAGATTATAATTCTTTGTGCCCCACCCAACTGTGGGTGATGACTCTGATTGGACAATTTCCATGGAGGTGTTGGCCCACCCATTCAGGGTGGGTCTGAATTAAATTACTGGGGCACTGTATAAGAGCTCAGACAGAAGGAGCAGTTTGCTACAGCCAAGAGGGACACTTTGAAGAAATCACAGGAGCTGAAGATGAGAGACATTTTGAAGAAGGCCTTTAAAAGCAGACTCTTGCTCTGGAGAAGCTCAGAGAGGGTAAACACCCCAAGTGCAACTAAGAGTGACATTTTTGAGGAACTGCAGCCTAGCGAGGAATGTCCTGGGAGAAAGCCATTTTGAAACCAGAACTTCGGAGCAGACACCAGCCATGTACCTTCCCAGCTAACAGAGGTTTCCTGGACACCATTGGCCATTCTCCAGTGAAGGTACCCGATTGCTGATGTGTTACCCTGGACACTTTATGGCCTTAAGACTGTAACTGTGTAACCAAATAAATCTCCTTTATAAAAGCTGATCCATTTCTGGTGTTTTGCATTCCAGCAGCATTAGCAAACTAGAACAACTCCCTTCTACATTACAAGGGAAATTTGTGAGGGGTGTGAAAACCTACCTAATGCTCTCCATCATAGCTGGTGGCTTTATTATTTCCTACCAATCCATTAGTTCTCAAAGAATTTACATGGCAAATAGCCTTACATTGCCTCTGGAACACCAAAGAAGAAAGATTTTTTAGTTTGACTTGAGATTCCTACAAATTCATAGATTACTGTATATCTCTCTATATATTTCCCATTGACTTTGCCACAATTTTTCTACTTTTTGTTTTTTTAATTGGGAAATAGAATAACAAAGAATAGAATATGACATAGTCATGTTAAATTTGCAAGTAAAATTACAGGAGCATAAATTTATTGCCTTATAACCAGTAATTAGCTGTCATTTATGGGCTTTCATCACCATTGCTTTACCTAATAAAATTTTTTGCAGGAGTAATTAAGCATTTTTCTCTTACTAAGGTGCTTGGAAAGGTTAAATTTGACAGGTGAAATGCCATAAAATGTGAGAAAATTGGAAGTTGGAAACTCAGTACCCTTCATCATTTTTCCAGTTGATGGTCCTTAGAATTACATTTTTAAAAGATAACAGCCAACCAACATCAAACTATAAACCATCTAATCATACACACCATCATTATTTTATAAAAGGTATCAGTGTCATTCTTCAAATCCACCCTATTTAAAAAAGGAAGCAGGATTAATTTCTGATAAAACTTTTTCTAACTCCAAAGTGCATACAGAGTGAGTTTGATGTCATGTGATGGACAAATACACAGTTTATTTTGCAACTTGAACACAGATTTACACTTCCTTCCTCTCTGAAATGTATATTCAATCCTATATTGGAATGCATATGGTATGATGCCCCAGCCATTTCCGCAAATACTCTAAGTATATGAAATGCAAAAGTAAAAGCTTTAAAATTACTTTCTGTCAAACATCACAGCATTTGTATACACCATTGTGTGGCATGTATGTCATTTATCAAACAGCTTCGATTTAGTAAGCAATGAAATAGAAAACTCACTTTCATGCTGAAGTGTTATCAGAATGTGGATTACTCAGAGGAAAAGGGGAAATGTCAGGGCTTCAGAAGGAGGTTCTGCAGATAATATTCCACATAAAATTTCTGCTTGCCCTAGCACACAGTAAAATCACTGAAGTCTTTTAAAGAGCATTGTCATTCAAAGAAGGAGAATGGAAGAATTCAGTTTTAAAGCACTCTGCATGCTTCCACACAGAATGAAAATCAGGAAATTCAGTACTCACCAGCTTCTTCTGATTTATGACTCTTCAGTTCACTGCCATAAAATACATTTCCTGTCATCAATTTTGAACAAAAGCTAAGGGCCCGAAACATCAGGGAATCATGATACAGATCCACTGCACCATTGTTATTGCTCTTTTTCTGAGATTTCCTCATCATTTGGGTCACAGTTTATCTTTCTTGTTCTCAACAGTTACTCTGAGTAAGAACATTAGTTATGAGAGCTCACAAAAACAAATTCACGGATCACCAAATACGTGAACTAGAAGAGACCTTAGGTATCGCATCCTCTGCTTTTCCTTACAGAATGGAATATTGAAAGCTGAAGTGGGTTTTGCCAAAATGCTTTTGTGAATCTATCCTATTAGAAGTAAGCTTGGCATTGGGTACCACCGTGGGTCCCTCATTCAGTGTCACTGTCCCCCTAACAGGACACAGTGGACCCCTTTTTCTGGAGTTGAAATTGGGCACCACATCTCTAAACCAATGTGTTTGCTCTTGTATTTGCATGAATAGACTAGACAGGATTCTACAGAATGTCTTTGGGGTGTTTAATAAAATGAGACATAGATAATCACATGCATTTATTTCCTGTCAAAGAGAAAACTGATTCAGTTTTGGTGAGGGAGACATATAGATGAAAACAAAAGCAGATTGCTCATCAGTCAATGAATGGCAAATTGGGCAAAGTGGAAAACTATTCAATATTAGAGCCTTACCAAAGTAAGGCTAACTTTATCAAAGTAGTAGTTTACAAAAACTAAATATTATTATCCAATGAGAGTGGAACGGGACAATATTGTTTCTTAATTTTGCTTCTGTAACAAGTCTATAAGATGCCCCAAATCTAGAAGCTTGAAGGATTATCTGATATGACCAATACCCTTGACAAGGTTATACTAGTACTTTACAGTTTCACAGAATGAGTATATCTCCCAGGCATTCTCAGTGAGTGATTTCTTATGTTAGAGTCTGATACCACACATCTTGTCCTGAACCTAGTGTTGATGATATAATATGGATGATAATGAGAGGAAACATACACCCTTCATAGCTAAAATAAACAGAAACCTGAAATGAAAGCCACCAGGCATTGCTCTTGGAAATACAACCATCAATGTGGAAGAAAATGTTCCATGACAGAAAACAAACAAACAAATATAGCCATGGAATCAGTGTGCTAGGAAAAGAGAATAATGCAGAAATATGCTTTACTTGCATAACTTGTCAAGTTCACTTTCAAGTTGATACTTAATAGGGAACTATGAATGTATTGAAATGTGAAATCCTTTGTTTCCTTTATATCTTTTTCAAAACCACTTGAATTTACCTGCTTGAATGTACAATGTGGGCTGGGCTTTGTAAACAAACAACTAACAAACAGAAAACACTGATGGCAGAAAATTTACTGATTTAAGCATGAGTGTGTAACAACTTGTCACTCATTTGTGATCATTCAGTTAAAACTAATTCATTTTCTCCTTATAAAATGATGGCTAAAACAATTGGCCTCATTGGGCTCAGAATAAAAGAATTCAATATTTTTCCAACAATAGGGCTATTAAATGATTAAAGTAGGGGTGAGTGGTGATGTTGCTGGAGGGTTTAGATAGAAGAAAACCATAGTTGGTCAATATGTTTCTGTGATGTCTTTAAATCTTGGATCATACTTTCTTTTCATCATTGCAATTGTTCCCCTAAAGAAATATTGTAATTTTTATAGCTGGAATACACCTCAAGAAATCATCTACTCTTTGCTCTCCAGCAGAAAATTTAATTCAACAAATTGTTGCTGAAAGTGTGCCGCGTAAGAGTCAATGTTACAGGCCACGTGACAAGTTCAGAGACCATGGTTACCGGTTTTGAGAAATTCACATGGTTCCCAAGTAATATATTACAGAACTAAATCCCAGAGCAATGGAATTCTTTGCCCAAGGTCACATAGCACCATGATCTTTACACTACTTAAAAAAAAAAAAATATTATCTTTAATATATTCATGAATTCCTCTCAAAGTTGGCAAATCTTCTTGTCACATTATCAATAATGTGACAAAAACTGACTGTGGTAAGAAGAGGGTAATTTGTTCCTTGCTTCAGATTAAAAATAAAATACTATGACACTTATATCAAAGGGGAGAAAAAGAGAGAAAGCAGGAACTGGGATATGATCACAGATGGGGAAGATTAATGTTAAAAGACAACACTATGTTCTGTGTGATAATAAACATACTACCATGTTCTGTGTAATAAAGAATTTGGCTGGCCTTTTCCCTCAGTTCCTGGGAGGTAGCTTTTAAATCCTTGGAGTTTTGTGACTGATAGGTCTTTATTATTCATGATGGGTACTTTGGACCACACCTGATGATTTAATCTAAACAGGTGACTCAGGATGGGGATGGCCATGCCAGAATGACCAACTGTATGATTAGATGGTTGGGGCTTTGAACCGCATGACATCAGCATGACTTCCAGGGAGGGCAGAGAACTCTGGAGATTGAGTTCATGCATTCATTCATTTGCATGAATGTTGATTCAGTCCATCATGCCTACATAATGAAGCCCCAATAAAAATCTCTGGACTCAGGTACTTGTTGAACTTTGCTAGGTGGTAATGCTCTTTGAGTATTGTCATACACTGCTCTGTAAGGAGGGGGAAGTGTCCTTACTCTGTGGAGAAAGGGCAACAGAAGCTTCATGTTTATGGACCCTCTCAGACCTCACCTCTGGGTCTTTTATTTTGGCAAGTCCTGATTTTTATCCTGCTATAATAAAGCTTTAATCGTAAGTACAGTGCTTTCCTGAGTTCTGTGAGTTATTCTGGTAGATTATTGAATGCGAAAGAATAGGGGGAACCCCCAAATTTTTAGCTGCTGAAGGAAGTGAGGGCAGTCTTATGGAGAATTGTTCCCTTAACCTGTGAAGTTTGTCCTAACTCCAGGTAGTGTCTGAAGTCAATGCACCAATGCAAAATACTAATGGAAATACATTTGAAACTCTCCTGGAGATGAATAATTTTCTAAGATAATACAAATGACAGAAGTGGAAAACTGGAATTTATCTATTAAAATGGAAGAAATGAGAAAGTTGTCAAAATCCACATGTACTCCTTCCTAACCCCCTAAAATGGGCCAGGCTAATTCTTACAAACTTCCAAGAACTTGACTCTACTTTCCTTTAGAAAAGGCACCATGTCCCTAGTACGGATGAGTGCTAAGCGTGGTGCCTGGCATATAATAATGTCTAACAAATGTATTATTGAAAGAAAATACATATGTCATTTACTATGGAAAATATTTCAAGGAATAGAAAACTAATGGGTGCCACCATATTTATTCTGCCACACTAGCGTAACTTTGATAGAAAAATCTAAAAGCATTACCAAACAAGAAAATTATATTTACTTAGAAATATAAAGTCTAAACTTTTTCAACAAAGCATTAAAAAAATCAATCCCATGGCATACTAAAAGAAAAATGCTTTATGACATAGCAGAGTTTGTACATTGTATGCAATAGTAGCTCAATTTAAGGGGATCTATTTATACATATAATTTTATCATTTACTTATATGATCCTCCCAAGTCGTGTTAATATATTCTGATAAAGAAATTATTATCCATGCCTGGAAAACTCTTAAGAAAATAAGGGATGACAAATTAAAACTTTAAATACTAAGATTTATTAGGGAAATTGTTATTTGCGTATAATTTGATCATCTAGCTGTGACAACCAAGAGAATTAACTGAAAAATGTGTATAAGCTAATAACAAGTCTTAGGCAAGCTACTGACCACAAAAACAAATTAATATCAACACCAATAATCAACAGTATTTTAATAAATAATTAGCATTCAGTATAATTACTAATTTAATAAAAATAATTCCTTTCAAATTAGCAACAAATATGCAAAAATACCTAGAGATAAATTTAACAAGAATTGTGAAGAGTATCTACAAGAAAAAAAACCACAACATTCTACTGAAGAATATGACTAAAGATATTGAATGGAAATATTATTTCAAAAAAAATCAAACAAAATCGGCAAATATTTAAAATAAATATGGCAGACAAAATATTAAGTTTTTCTACATAGAAGCTTTTTTTATGTAGCAGAGAAATATGACCAATAAGATGAACAAATAATTTACAAAGTAATAACTGCAAATGTTCAACTAAACTATGAGATTTTTAACCTTATCTTGTAATAAAATTAATATTAATTAAAATGAGTAATATTCAGAGGCAGTAAAATGACGATGATTAAAAAGAATTTTGACCTTTATACCCACAAGGATGGCTATTATTTTTAAAATGGAAAATAAGTGCTGGTGAGGTTGTGGAGAAATTAGAATTCTCATGCATTGCTAATGGAAATGTAAAATGGTGTAGCCATAGTGGAAAGTAGTTTGGCAGTTCCTCAACAAATTAAATATAGAATTACCGTATGTTTTAGTTTCCTAGGCTGCTCAAGTAAATACCATGAAATGGGTTGGGTTAAACAATGGGAATTTGTTTGCTCACAGTCTTGAGGCTAAAAGAAAGTCCAAGTCAAGGCATCATCAAGTGGATGCTTTCTTCCAGAAGCTGCATTCTGGGGCTGGCTGCCAGTGATTCTTGGTCCTTGGCTCCTGGTCGCATGGCAATGCACATGGCAGCCTCGCTCAGCCTCTCCATTGTCTTTCAAGTTCCACTGAATTTCAGCTTCTTGCTTCTGTGGCTCTCTCTCTTTCTCTCTCTCTGAATTTCATTCAGCTTATAAAGGACTCTAGTAATAGAATTAAGACCCATCCTGATTGGGCTGGGCCACACCTTAACTTAAGTAGCCTCATCAAAAGGTCCTACTTACAATGGGTTCGCATCCACAGGAATGGATTAGATTTAAGAACATGTTTTTCTGGGGTACATAGAACTTCAAACCACCAAACCATATGATCCAACAATTCCACCCCAAAAGAATTGAAAAGAGGGGGTCAAACAAACACTTATGCAGCAATGTTCATAGTGACATTATCCACAATAGCCAAAAGGTGAAAACAACTCAAGTGTCCATCAACCAATGAATGGATAAACAAAATGTAGTATGTACGTACAATGAAATATTATCAGATTTGAAAGATATAAAATTCCAATACATGGCATAACATGGATGAACTTAGAAAGCATTAGGCCAAGTGAAATAAATCAGACACAAATGAACAAATACTGCACAATTCCACATACATAAAATATACAGAATAAGCAAATTCTCAGAGACCAAAAGTAGATTAGAGTTTACTAGGGGCTGGGAGAGAGGGATGGAGTGTTATTGCTTAATACAGAGTTTCTTCTTTGGGGTGATGAAAAAATTTTATTGATTGATGGTGTTAATGAAAGCATAGCTTTGTACATATAAATAACACTACTGAAATTTCTACTTAATGGTTAAAATGGCAAATTTTATGTCTTATTATGTGTGTGTGTTTGTGTTACAATACAAAATAAAATAATTTTTAATAGTTTTAAACCTAAGAAAAATAAATCAATTATTCACAATCCATAATTTTTGTTTAAGTTAAGCTATTGATATATAAATGACCACAGATACTAATACTCAATATTCCTATTGTAAATAGATAAAAATAATTGCCTGATATTCAAAAACAAACCAAAACAAAACAAAATATTGACACTAACTGCTAGGGAGTTTGAGAATTGTACAGTATCATATAGTGGTGGGACTACACACTGTACCGCCTTTTGGGAGACATTTTGTTAATATATATTAAAACCGAAAATATTTGTCTTCTTTAACTTAGAAATTAAGCTTCTGGAATTTATCCTAAAGAAAAGAGAGAAAATATATCAGTATAAATATCTGTGCTGGGTTGAAACTGTTATGTACCCCAGAAAATGCCATGTTCTTTTAATCCATTCTTGTAGGGGCCGACCTGATGTGGGTGAGGTCTTTTGATTAGGTTCTTTCCATGGAGATGTGACCCAGCCTATTCAGATGGGTCTTAATATTCTATTGGAGTCCTTTAAGAGAGCACATGGAGAGAGAGAGCTTAGAAAGAAAACACCCTGAGAGAATCAAGAAAGACCCACAGATGCCCAGAGATATTTTGGACACAACCATTTGAAACCAGAACGAGGAGAGAAGGACCAGCAGACATCACCATTTGCCTTTCCATGTGACAGAGGAACCCAGGATGCCACAGCCTTTCCTCAGAGAAAGTATCTTCCTCTTGATGGCTTAATTTGGACATTTTCATGGCCTTAGAACTGTACATTTTAACCTAATAAAACCCCCATTGAAAAAGCCAGCCCATTTCTGCTATATGGCATTCTGGCAGCTTTAGCAAACTGAAACAATATCCATGAGTAGGGCAGTAGTCAAATCAATTATGGTATGTATATACAATGAAGTTTTCTGCCACCATTTAACATAAGGATGCAGGCATATATTTATTGACATAGAAAGATGTCTATGATATAGTTGAGAAAAACAAACAACGAACAAACAAACAAAAATATGTTGAGTGAAACAAAGCAACAAACAAACAAACACAAGTTACAAAAGCTTTGCAAGGAAATAATTTCCATGTAGCTGTAGCTTTTTTGTGTGCCAATACGTTCTGGAAGCATTCACTCAGAATATTCACAGTCATACTGTGGGTCTTTATCCTCTTCTGCATCCTTTTCTGTGTTTTCTGAATTGTCTGCAATGAACATAGTTATCTGTCAATATGAAAACAAATAAAGGCTTAAGAAAAAAATCATATCGTTTTGGGTTAGAGAAACTCCTAGAGGTGAGCTAATGGTACCTGACCTAGTATGCATTTTGAAAATGCAGACTTCTGAGAAAAATTTATACCCAAGGACACTGACACCTAATAATAATTTTGCTGGTTTGAAGCAATTGATATTGCTTCCTGCATGGGTCAATGTTCCTTGATGGGCATTTACATAGTTGAATCTGAAAATGAATAAGGCAAGTCAAAAACTTTTCTCTAGAGCGTTTGTGGCCAGCCTACATAACTACAAACCATCCTTAGGTAACAAGGGTTGGGAGAGGGCTGTCTTGAAAGTATACAATGTATGCTCCCTCAATTTAAAAGTCAGCCTTTCGGGTGAGAATATAAATGGGTAGAGTCAGTTTGGAAGTCTCTAGCCACATCTATTGATGTTAAATAAATTTATTTCTTCTGGCCCATCAATTCTACCACAAAATAAATGAATGCTTAATTCACCAAAAATCTATAGAAGAATGGTCATGGCGGTTTAATTAATAAGAGCCCCAAACTGAAAAAAAGCCAAGTATCCATCAAAAGAAATTGTGGTATATCCATGCAATGGAATATTACAAAGCAATGAGAAGGAATTAACTACTGCCAAAAGCAGTGACATAGATGAATATCACAGATATAAATCTGATTGAATGAAACCAGTCATGAAAATGTCATCACTGTTTGATTACTTTCACAAGTTCAAAAACAGGAAAGGTAATCAACAGAAATAGAACTCAGAATAATGGTTAGCTTAGGGATGGGGTTATTGCCTTAGATGGGGTACAAGGGAACCTTCTGGGGTGCTGGAAATGTTCCATGTCTTGATGTGGGTGGAGGCAACAGGGGTGTACACACATGCAAAGATTTACTGAGCTACACATTTAGATTTGTGCATTTTCCTTATATAAAAGTTAGAACTAAATTTTAAAAAAAGTCAACTGAAAATAAAAAGCCAATATTTCCAGAAAGAAAAAATCAGGTCAGCCTGCTGAGCAGAAGCTGTTTCAGGGTGAGTGTTATATAGTCAGCATATTTTCAGGCGATGGGAAGATTATTACATCATCTGAATCCCCTTAATTATTACAACTGGCCAGCAGTAATTTATAGAAATTGTTCATAAATATTTAAACACACTGCCTGGGAACATTTATAAAGAGTTTTTCGTACCTTCCCTTTGAGGTACATTGGTGTGATTTTTCAAGTTCATGTTCTTGACATTGAAGTAATTGAAAAATTCAGTGCCGACGTAGAATATGACTCCCGGGGAGGAATGTAGACCCGGCATCGTGGGACAGAGAACATCTTCTTGACCAAAAGGGGGATGTGAAAGGAAATGAAATAAGCTTCAGTGGCAGAGAGATTCCAAAACGAGCCGAGAGGTCACTCTGGAGGGCACTCTTAAGCACACTTTAGACAAACCTTTTTAGGTTCTAAAGAATTGGGGTAGCTGGTGGTGGATACCTGAAACTATCAAACTACAACCCAGAACCCATGAATCTCGAAGACAGTTGTATAAAAATGTAGCTTATGAGGGGTGACAATGGGATTGGGAAAGCCATAAGGACCACACTCCACTTTGTCTAGTTTATGGATGGATGA
Source organism: Choloepus didactylus (assembly GCF_015220235.1). NCBI lineage: Eukaryota > Metazoa > Chordata > Mammalia > Pilosa > Megalonychidae > Choloepus > Choloepus didactylus. The sequence goes on along the minus strand of NC_051307.1, from coordinate 178,428,739 downwards.
GTAGAAAAATAGGGGAAGGAAACAAACAGACAAAGGTACCCAGTGTTCTTTTTTACTTCAATTGCTCTTTTTCACTCTAATTATTATTCTTGTTATTTTTGTGTGTGTGCTAATGCAGGTGTCAGGGATTGATTTAGGTGATGAATGTACAACTATGTAATGGTACTGTAAACAATCGAAAGTACGATTTGTTTTGTGTGGCTGCGTGGTATGTGAATATATCTCAATAAAATGATGATTAAAAAAAAAAATTCAGTGCCGATTGGCTAATCGTAGTAACAAAGAAATCATTGCTTTCTTTTTTTTTTTAATTTTATATTCTTTTATTTTAGGCCCATCAGATTCATTCCGCTCAAATGAGTCACCAAATAGGGATTTCACGACTGATCCTTCCCAGTGTACCCCATCCTAATATTGCCAAAACTCCCCACCTGAGGGCTCTGAGGCAGGCCTCTATCAACAAATCTACACGATGTTTTATCTGTAAGAGAGGGAGGTTGGAGGAAAATTTGCCAAGGGCAAACTGTAAAAATGTCATGTTTGCACAATTTTAAGATCCCTTTAAAATTATTTCATTCTATCATTTCCCTACTGAAATATTTTGCCTTACAAGGAGCATTGGGGGTAGCAAAAATGTAGCTATTTTATTACAAAGTTGCAAAAGTATATAGCATGGTTACAAACATATGCATCCTGCTTTTAGACACAGTTTCTTCCCTCACACTTCTTGAGCTTCTTTATGAGCCCCATTCCCCTGAGGAAAGGGAACAATTTAGACCTACCAATTAATGATGTTCCAGACTCTTCCAGTCTAATAGTTTCTTTTCAATATAAACATTCAATCATTCAAAGTTGAACCCCCTTTCAGGTCTTTAAATCCCCGAAACGGTCTTTTTTTTTGGAAAGGCTCAAACTCTACAGATAAAATGGCTTGTCTTTCATCTTTCTTTTTCCTTCTATTGCCTTTTCCAAGATGGTATTTGGGTATCAGGAGAGCGGCATCAGGGAGGTATCACTAGTGTGACTTCATGGTTGGAGACAGTCCTGGATTTTGTGTGTCTTCTGTATCCTCAAGTGTCTCTCTGGAGAGGTGTCCCTTGTCTGCTAGCTTTCTTGATGTAGACCCTATTGTCATTTGCTCCTGAAGTTGGAGGTTTGGTCTCTTCTAGCTGTGTCTGGGTTCAGTGGTGCTCCCTGGTGGGTTCAGCCTCTCCTCTGTTCTAGCTGGTGTCATAATGCCTCTGAATCTCCACACATTCTCCATCCAGCTTTGGTGTCATATCCTACAAGCCCCTTTGCCTCTCACTTTGGTAGGCCCATGGTGGAACCACTTGACTTAAGCTCAGTTCTACATGGTGTCTCCCTCTGGGTGCTTGTGGAAACTTCTAAGTATAAATTCAGGCCATAAAACATTGGTCCTCAGTGGTAGAGTGCATCAGAAGTACCTGGAGAACTTGTTGAAACCAGAAATCTGGGCCCCATTCTCAGAGTTTCTGATTCAGGCATTTTGGAGTGGTGTCCAAGAATATGTATTTTTAACATGTTCCCAGATGATGCTGATGTTTATGCTAATGCTAAGGCTGATGTCATCCTTAAGAACCACTGGCCATAAGAAGACCAAGCCAAGCTAAGGAAAATTGAACCCTTGGTACTTCTGACTTTACCTTGATGGACCTGACCCCCAGGTTGATGGGGAGCAACCTATGAGATTGTTACCTTCAAAAACCCCCAAGTGAATTCTAGAAAATGCCTCCTGTCCTTGGGGTTCCCCTTATCTAACACCCCAGTTCCTCTTTAGAGTTTTCATAATTCTCATCTTCCACTTTACTTTCCTGCCTCTTTTCACTGTTCCACAATTCCTTGGAACCAGAATAAGTGGGTTTGGCTTCTCATATCTATTATTTGCAATATCCTCTTACCTTAGGCAACAAGCCAAATAACAAGCTGCCATGGGCAGGCAGGGTATCTTCTTGACACTTTGTAGAAGATCCTGTTCTGAAAATACTCAAGAAATTTAGAAAATCCTCTTTTTAAAGAAAGTTTTGAAGACAATTGTATTCCTGAGGGAGCATATTCTGATCCAAATCAGTATTAACTCTTTGTTTCCAAAGCTCAGTGTTGACCGCTTCTCTTTGCAGTCCTGCTTTAACAACCCTACCTCTCACCACACCAGCAGGCAGGTGGATGCCCCAGCTTAGCTAGGGAAAAGATGATGGCCATGGGATTACAAAAGACAGGGGTCATTAATATCTTGCTAAATTATCCTTGTTTTGGGTATTGCCCATTGAGGATCTGGTTCTAGTTCTTTCTTTGAGGAACCAGTGACCAGAGTCAGATTACAGTGCACACTGAATAGTATAAAGTGGAAAGTAAATCTATCTCTAGTGCTAAAACAGTATTTAAATTACTTAATTAAACATTATGGAACCAAACATCCCTATATACTGTAATCATTTTCAAATATTCACTTTCCTGCCAATAGCTATATTTTGCCAGCTTGTGGAGACAAAGCAAGTTGGCAAGATGTCGAGAAACCTGCAATTGGCAGCACAGAAAACCTTTTTACTGCCAATTCCATGGCCAGGTGCCTGGAATTTGATAAGATAAGAGAAGAAAATTTGCTGCTATGATTCTGAACCCTATAGAAAGTTGCTTTCTACAATTTTAATATTCATGACCCCAAATCTATGGTAATGAAATGTTTCAGGTAGTTATGCTATCTCAGTGGTTCCACCATCATACTACACTTCTCCAAATTTGGGGAAGAAATATGATATTTAAACAGGTATAAGGTACCAAAAAATCAGACTTCGCAGGAGCAAGGAGTCTAAAATCTTTTATGTAAATTGTATTATTTTCTGTTTGGGGGTCTTATTGAGAACTGACTTATTAATGTCTTATTGAATTCTGCTGAATTTCTTGAACTATCTTTCAAGACAACCAACTTTTAAAACATGCCAAAGGTATGATGGTCGGGGCATTTGCCATAGACATAAGTCAGAGCAGAGTACAGTCACTGGCTCCTTACTTATAGAGGGAAAATTCTATCAGGGCTTTCAATAGTGGGTTGAATTATGCCCCCTGCAAAAGACAGCTCAATTCCTAGCACCTAGTTCTGTGAATGTGACCTTATTTGGAAATAGGTCTTTGAAGATGTTATTAGTTCAAATGAGGCCAAACTGGATTGGGATGGGCCCTAATCCAAAATAACTGGTCCATATAAGGAGGAGAGAATTGGATGCAGAGATGGGGAGAATGCCGTGTGATGACTGAGGCAGATGCTGAAGTCCAGAAGGTAGGAAGAGGCAAGGAAGGATTCCCCGCTACAGGTTTTGGACTTCTAGCCCTCAGAACTTTGAGACAATAAATTCCTGTTGTTTTAAGCCATCCAGTTTATGGTACTTTTGTTACAGCAACCCTAGGAAATTAACGCAGCCAGCATCACTGGATATTGTTTCTGAGTTCCCTTTAAAAGGTCTGACCCTGAATGTCATCTCTGCTCAGTGAAGCTCATCACCTTTGTAGACTTTGTCAATGGAATGGCTTCAGTTTTTCCTGAAATGGTACTTCCATTTACCTAGTCCATTTTTTTTTTCAAGTTTCTCTACTTCCTTTTTTATAAGGAAAGGTGTTTATAACAAAGGGAATGAAATCGAAGAGAAGAAAGCCATTTTTGGACAGGGGGAGGGGGAGATAATCTACATTTAGTAACTTCCGATGGTTTTTAATCAGCTTAATGTAATGGAAAAAATACTGGGCCAGAGATGAGAAAAAAATGATGTCATTTTCCAGTTCAGACACTAATGATTGTGCTGGAGCAGATCACCTGTCCTCTCTGGACCTCTCTTATAAATTAAAGGCTTGACCAGAAGACATCTGTTCTTCCTTTTCATATTATGTTTTAAAAATATGAAGTTTCATGTTTGGGTGCTATAGGAGTCCTTGGCATGCTCATGTTCCCTCTATGCAGTCCGGAACCTCTTCAATATGCTTCAGCCAAGCAGAGAGCATATAAAGATGCCCAAAGCTCTGTGTGCATGTGTGTGTGTGTTTGTGTGTGTGTGTGAGAGAGAGAGAGAGGGAGGGAGATGTGTTCCATATAAGCTACTTCTAAGAATTATTCAGGACCTACTTCTTTTCGGTTGTTCCATGGAAGACATTATCTAAGAGAATGGAAGTATTTGACATTGGGGTCTTACGGTAAAGTATACCTAGACCCCTCCTCTTGTGGCCAGGAGTTGGACAATGTCTCATCTAGAGAACATGCTTGTTTCCAAGATCATTTATAAGACCTTCCAGCACTGATTCCTATACTTCTGTGTTTATAGGGATGTTTCCTGTCTCTTCATGAAGCCCTTTTGCCTTAACCTCTAACTTCATTTTGTACTTACTGCAGCTAGGAATTTATGCAGGGTCATGAATTAGTACATCTCACAGGTGCACATCAAGACCTGCAGGAAGAGGGAAATCCAATCAAGCACAGACCTGGAGATGTTTTCCAAAGTAGTTTCCTCCTCCCAATTCAGGAGGAGAAAACATGGTTTATACTCATGGAGGTTTAGTTTTACAAATTTGCTGAGGTCCATTAGCAAACAACCCAGTCACAATATATTAACTTGTCAGCTGCAGCTGAGTCAAGTCCCTAAAACAAAGCTCTCATGCAGCTTTAGTTATGTCTATAATTACCCTACCCTAGTTGAATCTAATTTTAATACCTCCACATAACATGCCAGGAAAGGAATTATACATACAAACCAGCTTTTAATTAAGAAGAAAGAATCTACATATACTTGGCTGCTTGGGGTTCTTTCAGTTTCCTTAATGCAGAACATGGTTTATCAGCATTTAAATCACCTCTGGTTAATAAATACTTGTTTCAGAGCCACAGAGACTAAAGTAAGATAAACACATATTAACAAAGCAGGAACAATAATGAAAGGAAGTAAGTGTCACTGGTTTAAAACGCACATTGTAAGTGATTCCAAAGGCATAGAAATGCAGTTATTAAACCATCATAGAGGACCATGGACCTATTTTATTAAAGTAATTAAATGCTCTCATAAAGTTTATGGCTCCTTGGATCATTTCAAGCAACTAAAAAATGGAGGGGAAATGTTAATTGGGGCCTAATGGATGGCAGACAGTTTGACTTCTTGACTGCACTGGACACAGTGTCTGAATCTAGGATGCTCATTGCCTACAGAAAATGAGTGGCCTATTGCATTTTGGGGTAGAAGTGAGAAGAAGGTTCTAATAGATGGCATCAGAGTTAACATTTTCTTTAAATCACTATTAATTATAGTATTGACATGAGTAACAAAAGCCATAGTGAAACCTCATCGAGCACTTCGTCTGTGTCAGACACTGTTCTGAGCTTGACCATATTCCCACGAGGTAAGAAGCATCTGTCATGCTGACCATTCTAACACCCTCGTCTGATCCTTGAAGTCAGAGGGGCTCCCTCGTCCCTTGACACTCCATGAATGTGGCCCAGATGTCCTCTCTTTACTATGCCTTATAATTAGCATTTTAATTTCTTTTTACTCCTCTCTGATACTCTCAATGCTAGCATATAAGCTTACTGAGACCACAGAATGTCCTTGACTCATATCTTCACAGTGCTTAGATCACACAGCCACCCTCCCATCACCATACACTCACTGGTAAAGCAGGGGATTTGAATAAATTAAGGGCTATTACGTAGCTATTTTTTTTTCTCAAAGAATATTTCAGGAGATGTTTTAAATATTTAGAGTTTATTGATAAGGAAGGAAGAAAAACTGGTTACAAAGCAGAATGCAAAATTTGCATCTAATTTTATAAAAATTTTATTATACTTATAAATACAGACAGATTAAAGATGTGTGTTCCAGTTTCCTAGGATGCTCCAGCAAATACCATGAAATGTGCTGACTTTCATTATGGGTGTTTATTAGATTACAAGCTTACAGTTTTGAAGCATGAAAATGTGTAAATCTAGGCATCAGGATGATGCTTTCTTCCTGAAGACTGGCTGCCGGTGATTTTTGGGTCCAGTGCCACATGGGAAGGCACATGGCGGTGTCTGCTGGTTTCTCTCTTCTCTTCTGTGTTTTGTTGCTTTCAGTTTCTTGCTTCCCTGGCTTTGTCTGTCTGAATTTCATTCTCTTATAAAGGACTCCAGTAAGAGGATTAAGACCCACTCTGGGCCATGCTTTAACTGAGGTAACTTAACAAAAGGTCCTACTTAAAATAGGTTTACACTCACAGGAATGGATTAACTTTTAGAAAATGATTTCCTGGGGTACATACAGTTCCAAATCACCACACATATAAAAATGTTAAAAGCAATTATCTCTAGGCAGGAAAATTACAGGTGATTTTTATTGCCATTCTATTTTCTAAAGCAAAGAGATTATCAGAAAATACTTAATGTTAACTTTTAAAATATTTATTGATTAGGATATAATCATAGTTTTGTCCACTTACTTTTGCTGAAATATTTAATCGCATAGGGAATAAATAGAGGAAAGAAAACACTGCCATCCAATAACTGTTCCATAGAAATTTCTCGTTGAGGATTTTATCTATCCTTTGGCCCAGTTTTACTGATTAAAAGCTGAGCAAGACATCACCCTGCATTCACATTTCCCATTTCTGTCTTCCACAATATCTTAATCCACTGTTTGTTCCCAAGATTAAGATATGAGAACTTCAGGGGTACTTGGAAATCCACATGTAGAATCTTGTGTAAAGATACCAAGCCAGGGGCAGGCCAGGAACAAGGGAATTTTCTTGAGTCACGTATCTTCAGCATACTATCCTGAGACATGCTCTGAACTTTTGGCACCATGAATTGGGGTCACACTGAATAACCTTGTTTTGAACATCTTGATGTATTCAGAATCCTTTAAAATCATACTTGTCAAGGTTCTCATTGATCAAAGGCTTTCTTCCCCTTCAAAGGTCTGTAGCTGCTATGAAGAAAACATTTCTAACAGACTTCAGCCAAAACCTGCACCGAACTATTTAAGGGCCAGCTAATGCCACCATAGCAAATTCTGCAGTAGGGTTTAAATCTATGGAAATAAGAAGAAAGATTTCTATCTTGTTGCTATGGTTAACTAAAACTCTTGCTTTCTCTGCTTTTTTAAATGCAGGAGTAATTCTGTGCTTAGTTACTTCATATAAGGTTTCAATTGGCCATGTAACAATAAATAAGGTAGTAGGTATAGGAGAAATCTAATCTGCAAGGCAGAATCATTTTTCCCTAAGTATCCTTTCCTATTTGATGAAACCAGCCAGGTATACACTGCCAGAATTAAATCACCATTGCCTGGATTAAATCACCACCTACAGGCACTTGGAAAATCTGACTTTTTTTTTTATTGGATACTTTGTTATTCCTAATCTATTGGCTATATTTTGTTTAATGTTTATATTACTAAGATAACTGCAATTTTACTTTTTTATTCTACTTCATCTTATATTTTCAAAACTGTCTTTCAATGGAACAGAAAGTGCTTCAATATTTTTTCTCTTCATCATAAGTTCACTTACATATTAGTATCTAGAGCCTCTTAAAATAGTTTGCCAATGCTAAAAAGAAGGAAGGAAAAAATATAAAATATATTTAAAATTCATTTTACTCTTGTTTACAAATAATTCATGCTCTTTTGTAGAAAAAGTAGAACATGGTATAGCAAAATTGAGTATAAAAACAATTCATATCTCCACTGTCTTGAAAGAACTCTGTTAACATTTAACATTTGTTTTCCCCATTTTATGATACTTGATAGATACATAGATGTATTTATGTAAAAATTGTGAGCATAATTTTATAGTTTTATAATCTGTTATATATTTCTCAGCAACGTAGCAAACATATCTGTTTATGTTGTAAACATAATTTCAAATTCATATCTTTAAAGGCTACTTGATATACCATTATTTGGTGGTACCACAACTAAATAATTCCTCATTATTGGAGATCAAAAAGATTTCCAAATACTTGTTGCTATAAATATATTTATAGTAGATATACTTTACACTAAATTCATATTTGTTTCCTTAAATTCTTACAAATGTAATTTTTTGGTCAAAGGCATGCACATTTTTAAAAGCTTTGTGATTTATTGCCAGATTGCCATCCAAACAAATTGCACTGCTTTTTCTCTCACCTCCAGGTAAGAGAGTGCCATTTCCCCAAACTCTCCTCAACACTTACTATTATCATTTTTTGCTTTTATACTTCAGAGTATAAAAATAACATCTGAGAGTTTTGAGTTTCATTATTAGTAGTGTTGATATTTTGTCATATATTTAATCATCAAGGTGTATTTATTCTTTTATGAGCTATCTTCTTGGTCCTTTTAAATTGTGGTATCCTTTTTCATATTTACTTGTTAAAGCTCATTATATATTTAGGATATCAGTGGTCTTTTCTGCCACACATAGGGCTAGTGTCTTTCTGATTTTCACTTGTGTTGTATGTTATTCATATTGTTTAAATGTCACTTTTTAAAGTTCTTTAACACCAGGCTAACTCAAAAAAATTGTCAAAATATAATTATTCACAGAAATGTTAGACTGGATTGTATCAAAGTCTAGTGTGGCCCTTTTCTCCCAATCTAGACAAAATCTAAATCTACTCTGAGGGATTTATAATCCATTCTTTCCCTTGCAACTTCAAAATAAATCCAAACAACCACAATGAAAAACAAATTTTGACCATTTATTTCAGGGTTTATTATCTGTAAAATAATAAAATTCTCCAAACATATTATCCCATATTTCCTCAAATACATCAAGTTTTGATGAATCTAGCTAACAGTTTCAAATCCAGCTGTCAGTGTAAAGCCAAGATGAATTCCAACAAGACACTAACTCTCAGGCATCTGACCAATGTCAATAGCTTAGAATCACATCTACTTTCTGAGAAAGACAGAGGTTCTTGAATACAGACATACATGGTCACTCTTAACAGACTCAGGATTCTTGATGAACTCCACGAATAACAGTGTTTGGCCAGCTGAGCAGGATACCCACTGTATGGTCCAGCCACTCATACATGCCATGGTATAAACCTCTTTCTGTAGCACGGAGCAGTTTTCCCTCCTAGCATAGCATGTTGAACACACAACACCTGTGCCCTTTGGTGCTTCTAAGGGGTGGCATTCACAAAAACATGACCTTGGCACCTCATTCATGATGACCATCAGCAGAAAGGAAAGTAAAGGCACAAAGGGCTGCATACTCCAGTGGTACTTGCTTGGTTTTCTCTCTTTTTGGGGGGTGGAGGGTGGTGGTGGGGGGGAGGTGAAATTCATGGAACCTTTAGAGAACCCACTGATAGCTATGGAGACTCACTGTTAAAAAACACATGTGAACATAGAGAAAATATTTTGCACATAATTTATGTAGTTTCAGTCCTCCACCTGAAGTCTAGAATAATAAGATTCTGAATGAAAGTCCAGCTCTGAGAAGTATCAGGAAAGGACAACATTTACTGGGAGACACCCCTCCCCATTCACCCCATTTAGATTCTGAATGTTGAGACTGTGGTGTGAATGACAATACTTGTGACTTTACCAACAGAATGTCCTCCTGTGTCAAAAACTTTTGAAGACCAGAATGGACAGCTGTTCCAATTATTTTGTTCCAGGCTAGTCGATCAAGGGTTTTATGATTGCACAACTGTGCAATAAACAGCCTTCCCTGTCTAAGATTATTTATCATTTCCATCACCCAGAGGGAAGCCCGTCTTTCTCTTGATGAACGAGTTAAGTGGCTGTTCATGCAGAGCACATTATTCTTCATGAAGTATTGTGAAAACTGATGTCGTCTTTTTGAATCACACAAAAATTCCTCTTTCTCTCCCCTTCCCTCCTTCTCTGTCTTTCTCTAACTCTTACTGATCAATTGTAATATATACCCTGATGACAGATAAAAGAATAAATTGCAGCTTCAAGTTCATGTTTTATTTGTTAACCATTTCAGTGAAATCTGGGGAAGCTGCAAAATGTTTAATATACATATAACTATGAGATCTTTTTAATAATAATAATAGGTTGTAAGGTGAGATGGTTTTCTGGGCAATCTGAAACTTTCCAATAGAAATTATAACTGATCAAAAATTTGTTTAAATAAATAAATATATATATTATATTTTATAAAAATATGTAAATGTATGTCTATGTGCATATATGGTTGGCCACATTAAGAAGTAGTTTTGAAATAGGAGAGCTTCCAAAAGACACAGACTTGCTGCCCCAGCATCTGTCTCTTATTCCATTCTTTGGGTTCTTTGGGAATGCCCCAAAGCTGTGGGATGAGTCTGAGAAGTAACTTCTTCAGGCCCAAGAAGGTTTAAGACAGGAAGAATTATTTACCTACCTATACCCTTTCTCCTCCACCCCATGATTCACTGTATTTGGGGCATCTAATCTGAACTTGCACCTCTCTGCATTCTCCTGAAGCCCCCTGGATTAATTATCTGTTAAGATCTTTTGTCCAGAAGCCAACCTCAGCAACCTGTCCTGAACAGATGAGTAATCCCGGTTTTGGTCTGCTCTACACATCTCTAAATGTGGTTGAAACAACCTAAGAAGATTCTAGGGTCCCCTTCCCCATGGGAAGCAGAACAGTCTTGCAGTAAGAGTGGAGAATTCAGTCAGACAGATGTATACATGGGCTCTGACTTCAATACTTAACTATTTGCATGACTTTGGACATACTACTTACTTAATCTCTCTGAAATGCAACTGGTTTACCTCTAGGCAAGGCTGGTAGTACCTTCTTCACAAGGCTGATTCAACATTAAATGAGGCAATGTATGTGAAAGTACTCAGCAACTGGCCATTAGTAGATATTAGGTTTCTCTTTTATTCCACAGGGAATGCAAAAACAGATCCTAAGTTAGAGGAGCTTCTAATCACTTAGTGATCTTTGGGTCTTTGGGCCTTGGAGGATGTACCAAAATATTGCTGCTCTAATGAGATACAGCTTGAAGTATAACATAGCTAATATGGTAAATATTTAGTATGTGGTAGCACAGTTGATTTGAATCTAGAAACTTCCAAAGAAAAAGTTTCTGTCTCATTTGTGATCCTTTCTCTCAACACTTCAGTTGATTTTTCTGATGTAATCTAGTAATTTTTTCTCATTACCTTTTCCCACATGTGCCAAGTAAAATAATTTACTACCAAATATATGTAGTGTCAGATTTTATTTTATTTTATTTTATGAATTGGTTTTCATTTAAAGGTAATATCTGAGGAATAAAAAATGTATACTTATACACACACACATACACACATACCCCTAATAAATAGCCAGGGTGATTAAAATTCTCAATATTCAAAATTACCCATTAAATTTAAGAGATTTTAAAATCTGGAACAGATTATATTATCTAACTATACTCTTGACATTTCAGCAGCTGTTGACGCAGTAAACCTCTACTTATTTCTTGAAATATCTTCTAAGACATCACATTTTCCTGGTTTACCTGATATAAAGGACTCTGCCCCTCTTAGTTCCCTCCTCTCTTTTTTATCTCTAAATACTGGGGTAGGTCAGGGCTTAGCCCTGGACCCTCCTTTTAATTTCTATTTACAGACACACACACACACACACACACACACACACACATACACACACGCACACAACTAGGAAAGCTCATCTAAACTCATGGTTTTAAATGTTCTTTTTGTACTAAATACTCTAAAAATCATATTCCAAACTCTGGTCTTTCCTCAGAATTCAAGACTCAAAACTCCAGCCTGCTTGACATTTTCACCTGGACACTGAACAGGCACTATCTTGCTGTTGTGTTTTCAATGATGGACCCCAAAAGATATATCCCTGTCCCAGGGTGCCTGGAACTACCAGAAGCTAGAAGAGGCAAGGAAGGACTGTCCTTCAGAGGGAGAAAGGCCCTACTGACAGCCTGGTTTTGGACTTCTGGCCTCCAGAACTGTGAAATAATACATTTCTACTGTTATAAGTCACCAAGTTTGCAGTAAGGTGCTGTGGCAGCCCTAGAAAGTAATACACTATGTGAGATAATTGTTTGTATTATTTAAGTCATTGTTGATTATTTTTTTTCAGCTACATGCAGCAAAATGCATGCTAACTTACACACCATGATCTGCATTGCCACAGAAAGAAGAGGACTCTGAGACCATGAGGTTAGGAAAGGAATATTCCTTGTCTAGTTAGAGCAACAACTGGTGTGAGTCTGGAAGACATGCTAATGACAACCTGAAGTTTAGGTTTGTATATTCATAATTCATAGAGGTATATGTAGTTTATAAAATGTTTTCACATCCATTAACTAATTTAGTAAAGTCTTTCTATCCTTTATCTTTTACTTGGTTTCGTGTCCTATATACCCAAACTAGGATCACCTTCATTATTGTTACCATGTTGAGAGAAGGCTGCGAAAGGCAATGCGATATAGTGAATAGAGCGTAGGTCTAACTCTTATCAAATCTGGATTTTGGTTTTCACATCAGTAAAATGAGGATATTAAATTAAATGCTTTCTCTGCTTTTTAAAAAAGCTAGAGGCAACATATAATTCTACACCCTTACAAATTAAGTGTTTCATTTAACATTCTGGAAAATAACAAGCTTAATCTGCTCTTGGTTATTTAATAAAATTTTAATTAAGGTAATTTAGAAGCAATGCAAGAGTTTACAGTACCTTCAGAGTCAACAACAGAAAAGATGAATACACATCCATTTCAGTGTCTGTTTTATATTTATGAAAATGTGTGATCCATTCATGCCATATATCATGATCATAATAATTTTCAGTTGACTGAAAGAATTGTTCTACTTTAGATGAACACATAGAGCCATTTATAAAATCAGTATGAGATTATCACTTAAAATAGCCCCCGTCTGACTTTTTTAGAAGCCCTCTGAAAGACCAATTTCCAAATGTGCCTATCACCTGTGTGGTTGAGATTTTCATTTCTCGGATCTTCATTGCTTTGTAGTTCGAGGGACTGCTAGAAACAGATGTAGTTTCACTTCACAAAATACACTGAATGCGAACAATGTATCTAACTCATTTTCCTCAAAATCAAATCTGCTCTTCTTCTCTTCCGATGTTCTGATATATTCCTTCCTGAAAAGTTAAATCACTTGTTGCCTATAAAAACAGAGCCCAAGAGGAATAGAGCATGCAGCTGCCTGTCTAAGCCTTTACAATCTCACACCAGTAAATACTCAGGCAACAGGAAAAGAATAGAAGAGAGATTCATTTTCTGATGCTCGGAGTTTTCTCTTCTCCCAGGAGAGAAGATGCTTAGCATGCCGCACCTTCTGATAACCTTGAAAGAATATCTCTTCATGCTATTCTTGCTAATATTACATCTATTAGCTCCTTGTCTTGTGGACAGAAATACAGAGAAATGGCATTAGCTGATGATATGTGAGCTAACTGCCTCTTGGAGGTAACGTCACTGATACATTTTTATTTGGGCTTCCAAATTTACCCTAAATACTGATATCAAAGAAACTCTCTTGTGTCATTTCTGTCTAGATTGGGATTGTAAAATAATAATAATAATAAATATAGTGACTCTGTTAAGAACTGTATAAATTAAAAATATATATATTCAAATTTTTCAAGTCATGTAATTTGCATGAGAGTGGAAATGATTTAATCACTACTGCAACCAAATCAGTAGAAAAGAAGCATTTTTCTAACAGTTCTTCGTATTATTGTGTTTTCATTAGAAAATACTTTCCCAAACAATGCCCATTAGGGGACAATTTTTTTAGTTGTTCTTCATGTCCATCTTCTCTTTATTATTTTATTCTATGCTTAATAAAGAAAAATATTAATGAATTATCCTCCTCAGCCTTGTATATGAACATTTATAGAAGGTTCATTTTGTTTTTATTAATAATTCTCAGTAACATTTTCAGTGACCTTTTGGAACCTTTTCACAAGTTTCAGTAAACCTTTGGAATTTAATTCTGTTTATTTTTCACATTTTCAGCTATCATCATAAGTTAATTTTTGTCTAGAATTCAATGAACTGGAGCAATGATTTATCCCATGGCAAAGCCTCAAGTCACGATTAGTGATAACAGCAATAATTTTTATTATTTTTAAATTATAAAATAATATAGCAAGGCTAGTTAGGTAAAAATAAGAAAAAGATTGTGAGCTTCTATTTAAAGCTAGTGGAGTTAGGCTAGTTCAATGGGAGTCAGAGGAAGAATTTAGAAAAATTACTCTCCATATTTTGAAAAAAATTTTAATCTAGGGAATAAGAGATCATTAATCAACAATAATACAGATTTTATAAACTGGTTAAACTTGTTGGGTTAAAGGAATCATGTACGAATTCAAGCAGAAAAAAGGAAATCCTGTGCAAGACTTCTCTCATTCTTCACTCAATACCCTAAGATGATGTAGACATGTTTATAAAGTTCTGAGATGAAAAAAATGTGATCCAAGTATCCTTACTTGCCTAACTTGTGCTTTATTCATGAGAAAGTCAGACTATCTCAAATATGCAGGAATTCAGGGAATATAGTATTCACAAATCATTTTTGAAAAGCTACTTGAAGACAGAAATCAAATTAAAGATAAATAACCACAGATAAAGAAACTGTTTATAAAAAGAGTTGCAATAAAAATTAACACACAAATGAAGAATTAAGATTAGGTGAATAGAAATCATGGTTACAGACCAGACTGTTATGTATCTTGATGATACAAATTAATGAAATAACCAACAAAAATCATACAGCTGATAGAGAATAAGATGCAGAAACAAGTGTCAGGTACTAATTTCTTCATCTTTAAAAAGCAGGGATTCAATATATATAAACTAAAATAATATGCAGGGTTAAAAAAAAATCTCTTAATATGTGTCATAGTTTATTTTAAATTGTCAAGGAAACTTTTAGTACCTATCATTTATTTTACAGAAACAAATGAAGTTCAACACAATCTTCACCTTCAATTCAGTCCCATGTTTGTATTACAATACAATATAATACCATCTAATACTTTGTTATTTAAAGTGTAACTTAGAGTTTGAATTTAGAAAATATTTAGAAAAATATTTCTATCTATACTATAGACATACTGGTAGGGTTTTACTAATTAATACTAAGTAGTCATACTAATTAATAAGTAATAGTAATTAAAAAGTAAAAACATTTTATCCTAGCTCAGAAATAAGCAATGGATTAGAACCAGCAATTCTAAAAAAAAGAGAACTAATATCTAATAAATTTGCAAACATTTTCAACAAGTAAACAATCAAATCAATGTACTTATAAGTGAGATACCACTTTCTTCTCTCAATTTAACAAGACTTTTTACACACACTCACTCTCACATATTCTACATGACATGTGCACAGAGAGAGCATTACTCAATGCCAAAAAGGGTATGATACAACAAACTCTTTTACATTTTCCTAGTAGCAATGTATGTTGTTGGAAAACAGTTTAACAATATCTATTAAATACCATAAAATGTACTTATCCTTTAATCCACTAATTGCATTTCTTAAAATCTATTCTAAGAAAATGCCATAATTAAAGAAAAACATCTAGGTACAGGGATGTTCATTCCAAAATTTTTATAATAGAAATAAAAGTGGGAAAGTCTGAAAGTGCAAGAAAGAGGAAATGATACATTTTATCCATTATTGAGTGCCTGGATCGTCTATAAATTTTATTAGGTGCTGGCGGGATCCATAATGGTAAAGCAAAAACAAATTTAAAAATGTACACTATATTCAAAAGCATATAGTCACATGTAATTTAACATTTTCACAAGTTGACGGTACAAAATGAAATCATGTTTCATGTAATATTCAGATTAACTGACTGGAGTCTCGTAAGGATGGAAATGGTTTTCTTTCATCTTCAGTTTCAACCAAAGGACTGGAATTGAGTCTCGTTGACTCTGATTGGCTTTGCCAGTGCCCTATATCCAGCTGTCCTGGCAGAGTGGCCAGCACATAGTAGGCACTCAATAAATGTTTCTTTCACCAAACTGAGCTGCTCGTTTAACCAAACTGTACTGGATATACACTTGACATTGAAAATGATTGATTTTCAATCAACATTAATTTTTTTCCTCTATATAATTACCCATTTCTTTCCTATGTGCCCTGTACCTACCTGCAAGAACTTTTTCACATTATGCTAATCATTCCTAATTAGATCCTAAACATCCAGATGTTCTTGTTTAACAGTTCACTGATTGATAAAGTTAACCTTTAATTTTATAGGCACCATTACTTTTAAATCTACCATTTCATGAGAAGCGTTTTGACAGTTATATCTACAAAGGCTTTCCATGTTTCTGTCTTTCTGTTCCGTGGTTTCAGGACACCTTTCATCTGCTCTAGCTTTATGTTCTTCTCTAGATCCTAGTTTTTGATCAAGCAACACACTATTTTTCCCAATCCTTTTTTCTCCCTTTGGGGAAAAAAGAGACACATTTAATCCCTACGTCTATTCTCTTGCTTATTAGCTGAACTGATTATTATTAAAGGAAGCTGTCCTTCTTTTTATAAGTCATACTCTTTGTCGTTTTCACTGAAGATACATTTAATAGCTTGAGTCTTTTGGTCAGACTTCAAAATAATTTTCTTGATGGAATTCATTTCCTTTAGGCTAATGTCAAAAACAACTGTGGGAAACAGAATAACATTCCAGTTTATGATGAGATAAGTTTTCATAAATGAATAACAATTTATTTTGTAATTATCAACGCTGCTGTGGTTGAAATGTCATTTATCCTTTATCTTAATAAATAGGTTTATTAAGGTCAGTTCTGAGAGTCCTAACCATGAAGAAATGAACTGTTATTTTGGCATTACTTTCTCAGTAAAAAAGAGATTCTTCTTTTTTCTAAATAAAATTTAATTTTTCCAACTTCCACAAAAAGGAATTTTTTCTATAAGCCCAATTATTTATCTCAAGTCAAAGAAAAATGAAATTCATGTTTTGTAACGTCCCATCAAAATCGCAGAACCACATATAGATTCTAAAACAACAGCACAACTTATGAAAATTGGAGAGTGACCCCTTGCTTGCATTGAAACATTGCATTGCATATAATGGAACTTTTTGTCACCTACCCACCAAAAAGTTGCTTTCTGGGTCTTCAGCAGAACACTGTGGTGTGCCACCTGGACTGCCAGTCAGGACCGAGACACCATTCCACAGCCACTGTTGACTTTTGGCTGCTGCTGGCTTACAGTTGAGTTCTCCACACACTGCTCTTGGCCAAAGAGCACTGCTTCACCCAAGCCCTTCCCCTTCTTCACCTAAAGTTATAGCTCCAGCAGGGGGAAGGCCCACATCAAATGACTACTTTAATAAGAGTGTAATAAGGTCTAACTCCATTACTTTGAATAGGGGTAGCTCTAGAATGCCATTCCAGCTTCATTGTTCCCATTGCAATGGCAGAAGCCTTTGTTGCTATTGCATAACAGCCAATCTTCTCAAGTCTCCTGCAGGTGTTGATCCAAGTACACATACTAATAAATGTCAGGCATGTTCTTCTCTATCTCAGAGTGGTTTTCCAGAGAGCTGACCTAAGACCCTAAGTGACTTACCTGTTCACTTATTTACTCAAGACATACTTGTGTGCCTAAAGTTCCAGGTCCTGTGCTGGGTGTTGGAGATAAAGCAGCATGCTTCCCACTTTAGTAAAGCCTGCTGACTGGTAGGGTAGGTGGATATTAACCAAATAAATACCCAAATGAGATCAGGGGGTTCACTGTTCTAACAGATCAACTTAATTCTGAGGAAGAGGGGTTTAGGAAGGGCTTACCTGAAGAACTGTTGTCTGAGCTGAGATCTGAAGGATAAGTTGGAGTTTAATAAATTGAGGAAGGAGCATTCTTCTGTCATCCTAATTTCAAGAAACTGTGAACAAGTCACCTTACATGGCAAAAGTGACTTTGAGATGAGATTACCCAGGTGGGTCCTTATAAGGGGTTTGCAGGAGGATCAGGGTCAGAGAAGATGCAATGAGGAAAGCAGAAGCTGGAGCAATACACGGAGGGCTATGAGCCAAGGAATGCAGGCAGCCTCTAGAAGCTGGAAAAGACAAGGAAATAAATTCTCCCTTGGAGCCTCCAGAAAGAATCCAGTCATGCAAACATCTTGATTTTAGGACTTCTAGTCTCTAGAAACTTTTGGCAATAATTTATGACAGCAGCACTAGGAGACTAATACAATTAGCATGTACTACAAGTTGGGAGGTTTTGTGGTGGTCCATGAGAAAGATGAACAATGGTGGTTGCAGGTGAGATGGCATGAGGTGGAGAGATCTGAGAAATACAAAGGAGATGAAATCAACAGGAGCTGGGGTAGAATGGATGTACTGAGGGTTAGGGGATAAAGAGGAGTCAAGCACAACATTTAGCTTACTGGCTTGTGAGTTCAAGTGAGTGGTTATGACATCTCTGCTAGAGGGTGCACAAAAAGTGGGACAGGTGTAGAGAGGAAGATGAACATGAGTTTCATTCAGAGCATTTAGCTGAAGCTTTGGTAATTGAAGCCATGTGCCTTGATAAATTAATCTAGGCACAATGTATAGAGTGAAACCAAGAGGTCTAGACAGAATATTGTGAAACTCCAACATTTGGCAGAGTAGAAGCAGATGAGATTGTAAAGCAGTAGCAGGGGGCCAATGAAAACAGAGGTTTCATAAACGAGGGAGGGGTCAATAATTAAGAGGCTGCAGAGAGATCAAGTTAGATGAGGGCTGCAACAAATTCAACTGGATTGCACAATATTAAGTCACTGGTAAGAGATGATTTTGTCATGGACTCACAGTCAGAATGGATTACACTGAGAAGGAAGAAATGCTTTAGAGAAGTTTAGTAGTGAGTGCAGGTGAGAGATGGGGGGCAGCTGAATGGAGATATGGGAGTGAGGTAGTATTTTTCTTCCTTTTTTTGTTTTTAAGATGGGTAAGACATGGCTGTCTTTACATACTGGTGGGGAGGATCCAGTTGAAAGGAGGAAGATGAATACTCCAGATAGAGAAAGAATAATTAAAAGTGGATAATACTTGGGGTAAGATGGGATAGAGGCAGGGGAACAGCCTCTATTTTAATACTATCAGCTGCAGCTGGTTTAAATGAAGAGGTACCCATACAAGTGTTGTGCATACATGAGCTGTTTTTAATTAGTTCTGATGAGTAAACGTTCTTAATTTGGTTGTAATGGCCTATGAGGTATCTCATTTCTGGCTCTGAAGCAAGCAATCCAAATCCTACTCTGTGGACTTTTTACATTGCCTCAGTTTAAGACATTCCGAGACAATATGAGCAATTCCTCTCAGTAAGATATGGATGTTGCTACATACTTCAACAGACCATGGGAAAGCTTTTAGCAGTGGGCATATTTTCCAATTAGTTAATCCTTGAATATCAAGTGCAATAGAGACACCAAAAAAATATAAGGACAGCCTCACTCCCATAAGAGACTGACAACTGGCTGGGGAAATAAATATAATCATTAAAAGAAAGTTAGCATCAGGCAATACCAAGTGCTGGCTAGCATGAGGGGAAAAGAACATCTTCACATAATACTGCTGTGAGAAGGGAATATAAATCAGTACAATTGCTTTAGAGGAAAATTTGGCAGGATTTAGTAAGATTGAAAATGCCATATTCTACATCCCAGGAATTCCATTTTTAGGTACACACTCTGGAGAAATGTTCACGCATGAGAATAAGAGGACATGCACAAGGATGTTCTATGCAACCCAGAATTAAAAACTGTCTAAATAAGTATCATCAGGAGATGGATAGAGTATTCCAGAGTCATATGATAGAAAACTACCAATTAAAAAAGAATGAACTATGTATTTATATATTTAATAAGTATATCTCAAAAAGATAATGAGTGAAAAAATCAAATATATACATAGTAGGAGAACATTTAGGGGAATTTTAAAATATACAAACTGCTATGTATTTAGTATAAATACATATGAAGTAAAATATAAAAGTGTTGGTTAGAAGAATATATCTCATATCCATGATAACAAATGCCTCTGGGAATGACATAAGGGAGTAGGACCGGAGTTTGGGCAGAAAGAGGTCTTCAGCCTTATCTATTGTAGTTCGTTCTTTATTTTTGAAAGACCAAAAAGTACATTATAAAAAGTAAATAATTATCAATTCTGAGTGGTGTTTTTCACATTGTTCTGTGAATTTCTCTGCACTTTCCCCTCAAAAAATGAACCTAATAAAACAAACAACAGCAAAAAACTTTAAGCAGGCAATATATGGCAGGACGTGAAATGTGCTGAATAAGGAGTAGAGACCCAAATGTGCCACAGAAATGGAGGAGGAGCTACATGAGACCAAGGGTCATCTCAGAGGAGGTAAAATTTCTGCTGGGTCTGTAAGATCCTAACAGACTGACTGGAAGTCAGGAACATGAACTTGGTCGGAGGATGCTCCTTTAAAGAACACTGGACTTGGAATTAGAATGCCTTGTTCCTCACTTCAACTTTTTCATGCTCCAGCTGTGTGACCTTAAGGATTTGCTGCATGTCTCTGAACCTCGATTTTCTCTAAAATGGTTTTCTCTAAAATGGGGTGTGGATATCTCATAATGAATATTGATGCTTGTTATGGGGTTGAGGAGGCTAGGGTGGGGAGGGTTGGTTCTAGGCAGGTGGTCTCTTCTGCCCAACCCCAAATAACTCCACAAAATTGCCCATGTTTTCTCCATGCTTGAATTTCAGAAATTAAGACAGCAGATATTTCTCAGTCCCAATATTTCTGTTCCCAGTTTGTTCTTTCAGTAAGCCAGAGAGGCCTACAAATCATAAGGTTGTGGTAACCTCATCCAGGTAGATAACTGTCTGTGATTGACAAAATAGAACTAGTCCAAATGAATGTGTGCATGTGTGTGTGCATGCCCTGCATACACAATCTAAAGATCTCTTCCTCTGCTCAAGACTATTTTGTTCCTCATTTACTATTTTAAGACCAACCTTGCTGGTGGTCATGCAGTCCTGAACATCATCCCTGATGCAACAGAAGGCCTGCGCAAATGCTGGTTATGGGCAGATCCTCCCTTCTCCTCCATCCTAAGTGTTAGATTGTGCTGTTTGCTAGATTATAATTAATTTTCACTTGCTCTTTAACTGTAACCAGTAAAGGTGACTCTCAACTGTCTTAAGAATGTTTATATCCCCCCAAAACCTGCACTTCTGCTAAGCCAAATGCCCAAATAACTACTCCAACTCTGTGCCTTCTAACAGTGCCCAGTAAGCCTTCATTGTCAGTAAATCTTGAGCAAATGAACAATCTGAGACAACAGGCTTTTCTTTATAGATACTAGTGTTGACCAGTTATGGACAACCCTGCTGCCAACAGGAACCCACAAGTTGAACTCAAGAGGTGGGCAACCTCTGAATATTTTGTAATCGATAGCCTGTAGTTTGGCAAGGGGTTGTCTTGCTGCTTTCAGATACATGACAGCAGATACTTGCCCTTCTAAAAACTCATCACTAAAATGAGCTTCAAGAGCTCTAAAAAGTCAATTGGTCTCTTTTATATCCCCTGTCAGAATTACTTTCCTTACCTTTCTTCATCTCTTTTCCCCTGTTTTAGAAAGATGATATGAGAGAAAAACCCAATATGGAAGGAAATATTCCAAAGTGGAATTTTGATTGCCTGAGGCATTTTAAGAGCTCTGTGTATTTGGCACCTAGAGGAAAAACAGAATTTGATAATGCCAAATAGTACATTATCGTGGGTTGTTTTGGAGGATTAATTGGTGATTTATGCTTCAGAGTGGTATGCTATTCTGGAAAACAAACAAAAAATGTTACCTTGGCTACCAGAAGCTTCAAGAGTCAAGGCTTAGCAATATGAATTTCTCATTTAAATGTAATAATTGAAAAGGAAGTGTGTTACAGTTTTATTTTGGGCCATTTCGGGTGGAATGACTTAGGTGCCCTGAAGATATATACAAATGTGAATATTGCTCCCAGAAGATTACTGAGCTTTATATTTTTGCAGTCCCCTAACCTGGAAAACCCACAAATTTCTACTCCAACTACAGCCCTCTGTCTCCCCTTCTGACATACCTCAGACTTTTTGTAAGCAACCTTTTTCTAGATGGAAAGTGAGGCAGCAAAAAAGATCCCTTTTCTTATCCATTCTAGGTCATATTATATTCTATAAAGTTTAACATTTTTCTGGGCCACATTATATCAGGGGAATTTTTGTCTCTTTTATTCCTTACTACAAGGTTTGAATCATATAGGACTTTTTAAAATTTTTTGCCTAGAAATAAAATTCACAAAAAATGAACAAAAGCAGAATTGGCAATTTTCCCTAAATGGTAGTTAATCTAGGGGTCTTGACCATTTTTCCCTCTGTTTTGGCTAAGTTTTGAGGAGTTAGAGATTGTAGCCCAAGTTACAAAATCTTAGACACTCCTCCCAGTAAAAGATGAATCCATCCCCTCCCCCCTCAAATCAAGGCTGCCTTGTGTGGCTACTCTTTTGACCAGGAATGTATGGCAAAAGTGATGCTACATGACTTCTGACTACAGAGAAATGTGTCTTGTGCCTTGTTAGCAGGAGCATTCACTTTTGGAACCCCGAGCCTCTGTGCACAAGTCCAACTTCCCTGAGGCCGCCATGCTGTGAGAGAGTGAAGGACACATGGAGAAAGCCATGTACATGTGCTCTCTTCAACAGCCTCAGCCGAGTCAAACCTTCCCACGTCACCCAATTCCAGGTGCCACACTGATGAGTAAAGATCCTACAGAAGGTTTTCTTCTTAGAAAATTAACTCATTAGTTAACTAACACTGTTTTAGTTAAACATTCAGATCAGTTTTTCATGGGGAATGAAAAGATACAGTCAGTATACAAACTTTGGGCAGTTAGAGGTAGGCTTGAGAAGAAAAGCTACTACAAGAGAGGAACTTGAGATAGAAAGAGGAGGCAAAGAACAGAGGAGACCAAATTTGCACTCTCTCAAGCTACCTGCCTGGCTCCAATTCATATATTAGAATTCTATCTGTTATAGCTCCATAGACCATCTTTACTTCCAAAGGTCTGCCTTCTAACATAAAGAACCAGACACCAATTTGGATTAACTAGTATGTTCACAGTTCCAAGTCAAACAAAGAATCAAAGTGCTTAGGGGTTAATTCTGCAGCTGAATGAAATCACTGTTGCTTTAAAGTGTGAACCACGTGGCTGCCAAAGGAGATTGACAGACCAAGCAAAGAACAGAATGTTTTCATCGGAACATTCTAAGTTAACGTGACTCCCTAAGCCTTTTCACGGAGAGTTGTCTAGACTAATTGTCTGTAGCAGACGCCACTAAAGAATATAAAAATATGAAATAGTCATTGTCCTCAAGGAATTAAAAGGTAATATGTGCATGTTAAAAATGCAATACACTTGTGTTTAAGGACTTTAAAAATGACCAATTTAGAGTATCGATAACCACAATAGCAACAATCTCCTCTAGTTTCCAATGTCCATAAGACTATCCAATTTCTGCAGAGCAGAAAGATGGAACCACTCAATGACAGCCTACTGGGGAATGGGTTCACATAATGGCAGGCCAAATGGTTGCTGGCTCTGTTTCCTTACAGTAACCAGGACAAAAATGAATAAAAGGAAATTATTTCATAATTTATAATCTTACACTAAATGATACACTCTTCATGTTTGATTCCAAAATCTATTAACTCTACTCATGTGATGTTTGCCATCATATTGGATTTTAAAGGTTGGTTGCTAGAGGTTACTTGGTCCCATTATAAGCATAAATCATACATTATTTCCTACATTTTCCAGACTTGAAACCTCAAAGATTCAGTACATGAAGTCAGAAAACACTTTTCCCACTAAGCTGTAGTGTAAAAATTAAAGGACTCTTCCTAAAATGTAAATATTAACTAATATGCTTGAGATGATGCACTATTTCGATAGTGATTTAGAACAGAAGTGCGGAAATTTCCCCTGTAATGGGCCAAATAGGAGATATTTTATGCTCTGTGGGTGATCTGGCCTCTATGGTAGCTCAAAGCATCCACAAGCAATATGTAAATGAATGGGTATGGCTGTGTTCCAATAAAACTTTACTTTCAAAAACAGGCCTTGGGATGGATTTGGCCCATGGACCATATTTGCCAACCCCTGCTTTTGAGACGCTCACAATTGTGAATTTTAGAGTTTTCTTCATGTTTTGTTACCTCTCTCACACTTGGTTCTTGACTTTCCATGGTACCTCCTGTGTTAAGAAAAGGATGCTGGTGGAAAGCCATCTGGATAAGGAATCAAGATTTCAATATAAGTGCTAGCCCATATTGGCTGTATGACCTTAGGAAATCATATATGTTCCATGAGTTTCCATTTTCTAATTTGGTGCATGGTGACTGCCTTCCTCATTTCCAAGGGCTAGTGTACAATTTCGATGAGATAAAGTGTGTGAGGGCACGTTGAAAACCATACAGTATGATATAAACCTAAGCTAGTGTTAATATGTAATACAATGCCTTGCACATAGTAGATGCCAATAATCATCCATTACTTTAAAGTGAAGATGTTCCTTGTAACACCTTATTGCTAATCCCTTCTAAGGCCTTGGGTACACTCTTCTTTACTCAGTATCTTATATCAATTCCCTTTCCAAGGACCAGAGCAGGAACAAGTCATATATTATGGCAACAAATGTTCCAGGTTTTGCTAGCATCATTTCCATCTGACTGTTCTTTTACCAGGAGAGGGATTTTATTTTTCCCACCTGAATAGTTTACTAAATTTCAGCTGTCATTTGAGGCTGAACTTCTGAGATTCTGTTTCAGACAGAATGTGTATGTTTATCCATTAACCATTTCCTTTAGCAGATCTGGTTTGATAAATAGTCATAAGGAACTTTTCTAGAACACATAATTTAAAACATATTTAAGTAGATAGCATGTTGCTGTTTTTAATAGAATGACCTCTATATCCTTATTTAGTATCTCTCCATGGAATTTCCTAAAGAGACAATTTCCAATGTCTCACATCATTGTTATTTTCTATTCACACCATTAATTTCAGCTATTTTTAAAAGATTATTAATGACCTTATGTCTCATATCTTTAGTGGCTGATGTCAGCTTTTCCTTAGAAAGAAGAATCCACACACCTCTCATGCTTTTAATAGATGCTCTATTACTATGATCCATATCCCAACTACAAATGCACTAGATTCATCAAATTATTGTCCTATAAATAAAACTAAGAATAATAAACATCGATTCTTCACTGAGTTAAACACAGGGAAGCTGTTTTGATACAAAACCAGTTGAAAAGATTTTAAACACATTTTACAGAATGCTAAACAGAAAGAGGCTATTTTTAAGTATGATTATCTAACCCTTTTTTCCTCTCCCCAGATGTTCACCCAACAGACCATTCACAGATTGAAAACCTGCCAACTGGCCTAGGAATCATGGCAACACAGAGAAAAACACATGTACAAGGTGATGACATTTATATTTTATAAGACTCAAGGAGAAGAAAAGGAATGCAAAAAAAGTGGTAAGGTTGTGAAACTGAAAAAGAACAGAAAAACAAATTACCAGGTTAGACTAGAATAAAGATTTAGGTAAACTGCTCATATCATCCAGGTCATGCAAATTGCAGAAATGAAAGTGGAGGCAGAATATATATGCTTAAAGAAAGAAAAGAAACAGAGAAAAAAGTATGTTCACCTTCCTGCAACTTATTCAATACTCTGACAAACTGAGCCAAAATTACAGGGGAGAAAGAGTTTTAAACTTTCCAAAGCCTTTCCCAGGAATGAAAACAAAGTAGCTTAAATAGGAATAATGAAGGCACATCTAAGAGAGTGATCTAAACTCTGTAAGAATGCTGCCTTCTATTCTGTGGTTCCAATTAGGCTCAGAAAAGAATATGGGTGTGGATTCACTACAAGGAAAGGAAATAATTTGAAACAAATCTAAACATAGCCGCTATTTTGGAAAAATGAGAAGGAAACTATCTGTGTACTAAAAGGGTCACCACCCTGAAGCTTGATAAAATTCCATTTCAGCCAATAAAATAAACAGAAGCTGTGCTTCATTTACTGGATGATCAACTTACAGACTCAGATTCAAGAGCTGGTGATGGGTGAATATTTAAACATATTCAAAAAGGGTTAAAACCCTCACATGGATACATCTAGATTAGGTTATTAAGGGAACTGGGATATTTTAGGTTTAAATAACTTGGAGATTGATAAATACAATAGTGACCAAGCCTGCTCCTCCAGTACATTCCTTGGTCCTGTTTCAGAGGCTGAATACATGGCTGAGAGAGTATTACTCATAAGGGGTTGATGTTCTGATTGTTTCAAAGAGAGCACAGGACACTTCAAGAAGACGTAGACAGTTTTGGTTGGAGCATAAACAATAACAGGAATGAAGTGAATCTGTTGAGTATGATGATGTTATTTATAGGCACAATGATTTGCAGCTACTGATTTCAGAGTACTTGGTAGGAATTCGAGTGGCTAGCTATCCAGCACACAAAAACATACCTTTAAACTTGCAAAGATGGCTTCTAATTAATAAGAGTAGCCAATACTTGCTGGGCAGATCCTATGTGTTAGCCATTGTTCTAAGTTCTTTATACCAGTGCCCAGTACAGTGCTTGAAACAGAAGCATTCTATAAATGTGCTGAATGAATGTTGAATGTTTGAATGTCATTCTTTCTTCAAATCTCCCATTTGAATTCTTCATTAAGATTTTAAATTGGATGGAAGTTGGTTAAGAGCACAAAAAATGTATTTGTGATTAGTTGTCTTTAATGGATAATTAAATTATTAATATAATAAATTTCAAATCTGTTTTTCTTTAGCTTCTAGTGTCAGATAAAATACCTTATTTCATTTAAAAAACTAGTTTATTTATGTAGGAATAAGAACACTTCTACTTATTTTTTTAATTTCAATTTATTTATAAGTTTAAATGGTTAAAAGCTTAGGAGACCTAGTTTAGGAACAATTAACCAACCCATTTACACATTTAATTGAGTGGATTCCCTTAAATATCTCAAGCCACATTTACAGCTTAATATATTCTATTCTCTCAAACATTTCAGATATGTGAAAGGAAAGACTTAAGAATTTAACAAGAAAAATCTAAGCATTTAAGAAACCTGTATAAATTTAAAATATGAAACTTATAAATGTAATAAGAAAGTTTATCTTAAATAAGAAAGAAACATACTCTATGTAGAACACTCAAAAAGCAACACAATTACAAATATTGTAATCACGCACAGCATAAATACAATTTTTAGAAAATAATTATTCTATATTCATCTTTTCATCAGTGCCCTACTTAAATTCAAGACTACTTAGAGTAAAATATTTACTGATCAAACAGGGGAACTTTATTGCCAGTTTAGACCACTATATCAAATGAGATTACAAATTCAAGGTTATTGGCCAGATATTTTAAATCAAGACCCAAAAACCTGGCAGGGCTTTCCAGAAGATCTTTGTCTGAGCCACAGTTCATTGACCTGAGCTATTTCTTGGAGTAATGGGGCTTTTACACTTCTTGGTTTTTATTTTTATTTTTATTTATTTATTTATTTATTTTTTGTTGCAGCATAGTACATTTTATGATTCCCACATCCATTTTTAAAATCATAAGCTTTCCAGAAGTCAGAGATTGCCTTTTTCCACAAATTTTAGCTGGTAAAATTCTATCAATGCACATGTGTGTACCTGCCCCCGCCTCTCCCACCCTCCCCCACCCCCCACACCCCCCCACACACGCTAACCTGGATCATAACTATTTCCTTTACTCTGTGGTGGGATTCCCTCCCTTTTTAATATTTTACTTCCCGATTTCTCACATTGAATCACTTATTAAGCAAAGTAAAAGCTAAATTAAAAGAATTGAGGCCGCTCAGAGGAAAAGGGGTTGGGAAAAGGAGAGAGTAGAGGACATTAGAATAATAGTCAACTGCTAAACATCATACCAAAACAGGCTACTCTTGACCATGACAGACGCTAGAAGTAGATTTCAGGTAGGGGGTTCCATTAAGATGATTTTTCATGGTTGCATTAGTTTCCTATTCCTACTGAAACAAATCACCACAAACTCAGTGGTTTACAAGAACACAAATTTATTGTCTTACAGTTTTGGAGGTCAGAAATCCAAGATGAGTCTCACTGGGCTAAAATCAAGAGCCACTTTCCTTTCTGAAGCCTCTAGGGGAGAATCCATTTTCTTGCTTTTTCCAACTTCTAGAGGCTGACTGCATTCCTTGGCTCCTGGCCCACTTCCATCATCAAAGCCAGCAATGACTGATCAGTCTTTCTCATGATGTCATCTCTCTGGTTCCAACACTTCCATTTCTGTCTTCCCTATTTAAGGATTCTTGTGATTACCAGATAATCCAGGATAATGTGCTTATTTTAAGGTCAACTGATGAGCAATGTTAATTCCATGTGCAACTTTAATTCTCTCTTACCATGCAATATAACATATTCACAGTTTTTGAAGATTAGGAACACTCAAAGACATGTTTAGGGGCCATTCTCCCACCTACTCTTCCACCTATTCAAATTGGTATTTGGCCAGAACAGGGAAAAACCTAAATTTTGCCCTTGGCTAATTTGATCACCATAAATGTAGCTGTTAGAGACAAAAACAGAAGAAAACAAAGCAAAATCAAACCCAGAAGGGTAAAGCTATATTTCATCGTTAGCTAGAGCTTAAATCTCTTCTCTGATGGATTTGTTTTCCAAAACTAGTAAACTGGAAGCTTAGTAGGAAATCATACTGGGTTTTTTTCTGCCTTCTTCCAACCTAAAGCCCAAACCCTGTCTCAAATATCATCACTCCAATGTGAAGAAATACCAGAACACAGCATGTAGCAAGAATCAGTGAAAAGAAAAAGCCAAAAGGAAGGCATATTCACCCAGGACTGGATTATTTATATCCCTCCTAAAAGGCTTTACCTCCAGAAAATATGATCCAAATACTGTCTACATTTACACCCTTCGCTGGGAGAAAAATACATGAAGGAGTATGGATATTTATACTTCACTTAGACAAAGAACTCATGGTAGAGGCCAAAACACACAAATGGAAGGTACATTGTAAGTAACTCAAGGTATCATCTTAAAATCTGCTTTTGTTCATTATAAATACATTAGGATGCCCCACAGTTTCCACTTCAGCTAAAATTCAATAGTCAAAACCAAAATGAATCTGAAGAATCATATTCAAGAATCTTCTACCAATTTGTAGCTAAAAGTGATTTGAAACATACACTTAACTCTGACCGAGAGGAGAGCTCAAGATCCAAGTTGGCAGTGATGCAGATCCATGCTCTATCTTTATCTCCCCATAGTATAGGTTGCAGAAGAACTACTTTCCGTTTGAAAATGCTGCTGGTTGCATGCAATTATTTTTTTGCAGGTATTGTGATAATCTCATTTTAATTCACTTTATTCTAAAAATAAAGCTATGCACAGTGCTCTTTTTTTTTTTTTTTTTTTTTTTTGAGTGCAAGAGGAACATGTCAGAAAATCAAATACATCATAAGATATCATTTATTTAAGAAGGTTGGGGGGGCATATGTGGAGATACTTTGTAGTCCTGGGACTATAGAATAAAAGGTATGAGAAGCTTCTGACTCCTCTCTGACTTGTAGATAAAGCAAAGGACTCTGGATCTATTCGTGAATAATTCACTGTAAGACTTTCTTAGATTAAATGAAATGCTCACCCTTATGATGAAAATGAAGACCGCCGAGATATCTTTTAACAAATGGCTTTTCACACATATACTCATACAAATACACACAAATCGCTTCCCAGTGTCTCGGAAGAGGATTCATTTTTCTCACCTTGTGTAATATTTTGCACTTTGTCCCTTTCAGCTCACCAAAGCACCAAATATATTAATGAACAAAATTGAGAGACAAAGCTGGGTTCTCAAGGAGTCATCACAGCATTCCCTCACAGAGTTTTATGTTATAAAAAGATTTTCAGGTGAGGGAAGATGTGACTTTGAAGTAGCTTTGCTAACTCTAAGTCAGAGATGAATGTGCCACTAGTTCATTTGGTTCTCTTCCATTCGTATACACCCTCGTTTTCTATACTGTGAGAGCCATTATCGCTAAGATGACTTAAAATAAAAAGAATGAGTAACAGCACAATTCTCAAAACCATTCTAGTAATTTCTTCACCATATAAAGGGAAGAAAGATAACTTTAAGTAACCTCATTTGTCCCTTCACCTTCCTTCTATCCCTAAATTCTTATTATTAGAAACTTGTTAATAAGAAACCCTTGCCAAGACCATTCAATTCTCATTAGAAGAATATACCAAGATACACTTTGATGTATCTTGTTCTTTTTTCAAATAAAGACAGTGAAAAAGAAAGTAAGCAAACGGGCCTTTTTCTAACATAAGTAAAATGAAGCTAATGATGTCCTGAAATTAAGAGCATACTATTAAGAATAGATTCTGTGCTTAACAGGTGATTGGAGAAAAGCTTTATTTCTCCATTGTCCACCAGAATTCATATTCCATGGTTTCTTACTTTCAAATTCAGGTAACCCTTCACCCTGCCCAGTAGAAAGTTGGGCATAAATACAACTTCTGTGAACTTTATCATATATAACCAGAAACTTTCTCTATGATTTCAGAGAGCATTTATCTTCAGTTTGAAATACTAATCATTTTAGCTTCAAGTCTCTGGCCTGTCCCACCTCTTAGTCAAAAAGCAACTCATCTATAAATAAACATTTAAATGCACTAGGCTGAACTCTCTTTTTATAGGAATATTTTTGTACTCAGAATCATTTTTCAAAGTGAACAATCACAACCCAAATCCTCTGCTTAGGAAAATTTAATGGTTACATAATGGATTTTCTTACAAGAATGTGCAGTTTTATAATTAAATAGAAATTGAAGTTACTTTGATGGAATATAACCCTATGATTTATATGGAACCTGGTATGAGGTTGGTGCTTAATAAATAACATCACCTCTAATCCATGTCTCCAATTGTTTAATGGATATTGACACCATATCCCATCTTTTCTGGGCCTTATGCGTGACAGCAACTGAAGAAAGATTGTTGAATGAAAATGGCTACTACTTCAAAAAATCCCAGAGTTGGAGCCTCTATGTCATAATGGTCATTGCACATTTTGGTCTCATTAAAAATATCTGTTTAATGAATCCCTTAACAAATACGCCTCCATGGTTCTTTTCTTCTTCTTTTTATAAAATCACTTATAATATATAATAAGGGCTTGAAAGGTCCATGCTGTGAAGGAAGTGTTGATGGTCTTTCTGCAAGACAAGAAAAAAGGAAAACAGCATTAGTGATTCAGGTGACACAGACTTCTGTCCTTTGCTCACTGCTTAAGCTAGAAGGCCATGCCACACCAGGCTTACTTGTTCTCAATGTCTCCCAGACCTGCTATCTTGCCACCACCTGTTTGTGCTGAATTGAAAAAGATCTGAAGGCATATGGCACATGCTAAAATTTATTTAGAGGGAGGTTTGAGGAGTTGGCCACATGTTGTGGAAAAGTAAAGTAATCATTAGGAATATGAGAAGTGATACATAGGGAAATAATATACACAGTGGAAAGAGGCCAGGAGAAAAACAATTGCCAAAATATTTTTTTTCTTTCAGTGCATTTGCTTTCCCCAGATTTCAGTGTGACTCTTAAGGATGATTCCAACCATCTGTATAGAATAGATTAGCAGAAGATATGGATATGGGCTGTGATCTGGTGGAAGAGGGAAGTTCCCACTTATCAAAGCTGGCTGGGATGGGCGTCAGCGCTGTGGCATCTGGACAACAGCCACAGGTTCGGTGGTCACCATGATTCAGTGTTTCAGAGGAAAAATATGGAGGCAGGGCAGGAAAGGAAATCCATGTGTCACTTGGACCATCTCCTTATATCTAAGCCATTCCAGGTGGATGGCTGTCAACTTTGGCCTTGGAGAAACTCTAGGAAAATCAAAAGAGAAGTGTTTCCTTTTGATGGAAAGTAAAGCATGTATTCAAGAAAAATCAGGAGGCACCTCATAAAGGGGAAAAAAAAAAGGTAGTAGAAGACAGGAGAAAAGTTTTACCATGACCCAGGCCACCATCATGAAAACGTTTTCCCTAAAACAGTGGTTCATAAAGTGTGGTCCCTTGACCACATCATCAGCAATACCTGAGACCTTTAGAAATGTGAATTCCCAGGCCCATTCCAGTTATACTGAATCAGAAGCTCTGGAGGTGTGGCTCAGCTGTGTTTCAACAAGCCCCTTCAGTGATTCTGGTGCCCCCCAAAATTTGAGAACCATTGCTCTAAGCATTCAGTAAACGACCACCAAAATACAGAAATGTCAGTTGAGACAAGTCTCTGCTTACCAAGATTGTATACGATATGGAAAGAAATGGCATTAGATATATATCAAGGATGGAAGGGTCAAGGGTTTCAAATGCCTACAGCAGGTAGGCAGAGGCTTTTAGCTGCACAGGCTGCACACCGAGGTCCTACAAGGGAGGTATCACAAATGAGGGCAGAGGGCCAGGTGAGGGCTGTGATGAACTGGGGCCAGCACCTGCCATCTAAAGGTAGAGACCAGCCATATTCAATTCTGACCTGTCACTGCTATGAGGGAATACAAACCCAGTACACTATATTTTCAAATTATTTAAAGATACTGAAGATCAGAGTTTTAATCTAACATGTCTATATTTTTAAACCTTGACAACTGACGCATTTTTTTTTAAATAAGAAACTTTATTTTGCTGTAGAAATATTATCATTAGTTCAAAATTAACCTCTGTTTTGGAAAATGGAGGTAACAGGGGAAATGATATGCAAAAATGAGAGCTAAATTTGCTAAGCTCATTCTTCCCCTCCATTGTTTGTTTCCAAAATTACATTTAAGCAATTGCCTTTATACTCTGATTTTAAATACTTCTGGTCTACCACATCCCAAGGACTCTCTCCACATCCATCTACCACAGTGTCTGAAATGTCACCAATAGAGATCATTTCCATTAGTTTATTCATGCCTCAACATTGTCTTTCTCTGGAAATGAACCTAGAATGATGATTATGTGAAACACTGACTTTAGAGTCATGTGAGCTGGATTCAAATCCTAGCTTTGTCATTTAATAACTAAATAATTTTGAATATGTTCTAAATTTTCTCTAGGTTCCAGTTTCTTTAGCT
Organism: Choloepus didactylus; assembly: GCF_015220235.1. Classification (NCBI taxonomy): domain Eukaryota; kingdom Metazoa; phylum Chordata; class Mammalia; order Pilosa; family Megalonychidae; genus Choloepus; species Choloepus didactylus. Next base: position 178,395,494 of record NC_051307.1, on the reverse strand, counting down.
GTAGCATAAGGATAATTTCTGGACAGACCACTGTTCAGACTCAATGAATGAATTTTATTATTCTTCTGGTTTCAGTCATAAACAGCTTCCTGTGGATGAGATTATTAGATTGCTTTCCTCCAGGGACCTGAGAGAAAGAAAGTTGGATGGTGGGAGAAATAGAATTCCTGAGAACAGAACATTTGCAGTAAAATGATTATATTCCCAATGTCCCAGAAATCAGGCCTGAGGAGCAGCAGTTGCAGGGAGAGTGTCTTGGTCTACAGGTTAAATTTATGGGCTGGCCCTGCCCTTGTAGCTCTCAGGGTGTATGGAATGCTGGAGACAAGCTGTAGGTTTCTTACTTATAAACCACCAACAAGAAATCTTCGTTGAAGGATTGATTAATCCTCAAGACTTCTTGAAAGCAAATAATCGAAATACCTCACACATGGTTTCATTAGCCTTGGAAATGTTTTCAAATTGTATTTGGTCTCTAGATATGCCTTATCTTGCCTCCACCACTCTGCTACTCTTCTAAAAATAGTTAATAGCAAAACTCAATGTGATATACTTTCAATTGTGTTTTGCATTTTTCTTTTCATAGATTAATAATGACCACCAAAAATTATCTGACTGATGAAATATATTGTACAGTATGCCTCTGCCCAAATTTTTACTATGAAAAATATAAAATAGAACTCTTTGGCTATTACAAATGGAGCAGAAATGAAAAACTGAAACATCAAAATTTTCATGAGTCATTCTATTTTTTAAAGGTCCAAACCAGTTGAATATGTGGAACATCTTTTTATTTCTGAACCCTTGTGTTCTAGTTTGCTAATGCTGCCAAAATGCAAAACACTAGAGATGGATTGGCTTTTATAAAACGGGATTTATTTGGTTACACAGTTACAGTCTTAGGCCATAAAGTGTCCAAGGTAACACATCAGCAATCAGATACCTTCACTGGAGGATGGCCAATGGTGTCCAGAAAACCTCTGTTAGCTGGGAAGGCATGTGGCTGGCGTCTGCTCCAAAGTTCTGGTTTCAAAATGGCTTTCTTCCAGGACGTTCCTCTCTAGGCTGCAGTTTCTCAAAAATGTCACTCTTAGTTGCTCTTGGGATATTTGTCCTCTCTCAGCTTCTCCAGAGCAAGAGTCTGCTTTCAACGGCCATTTTCAAACTGTCTCTCATCTGTAGCTCCTGTGTTTTCTTCAAAGTGTCTTTCTTGGCTGTAGCAAGCTTGCTCCTTCTGTCTGATCTTATATAATGCTCCAGTAATTTAATTCAGACCCACCCAATGGGTGGGCCAACACCCCCATGGAAATTATCCAATCAGAGTTATCACCCACAGTTGGGTGGGGTGCATCTCCATGGAAACACTCAAAGAATTGCAATCTAATTAACACTGATGGGTCTGCCCACACAAGATTACATCAAAGATAATGTCATTTGGGGGAACATAATACATTCAAACTGGCACACCTTGATAAAGTCTTACTTTAATATTTCTCATACCACTTTGGAACTTTGTAAACACTATCATACTCACAGGTGAGAAGTCTCTGTAACTAACATAAGAATAATCAACTCAAGTTGGCACTGGGTAAATAAGACATCCACAGGTATAGCCCAACCTTGGGCAATATATTCTGGAATCTAAATTAAGGGTCGGCAAACCATTCAGAAGGGCCATGCCTGGTTTCTGTTGCTTTTCTCATGTAAGTTTTACTGCCTTGATAACCCAACTCTGAGTTGACTTTGTCCAGTAAAAGTCTGGTTTTGCTTTGTCAGGGACAAGAAATGACATAGTAGTTACCTTAGAGGGACAGGTTGACAGACCTATGAAAAGAGAAGGGAAACATATCACAAAAGAGAAAACCAGGTTCCGAGACCTAAATGAAAAAGACAAAGAGAAAGGAAAAGCATATTTTCTTTTTCTTATATCTCACCTATCACAAACCTCTTCCTGTTGTCTGATAAACAAATGTACCATGCTTTGCGTTTTTGACCAAAATGAAATTTTGCCACCAAGCTGTTTATCCCTGTCCTACTTATGAATAACTATAGAGAATACAGTTAAAATTCCCAACTGACATGTATATGATTCTATTTATGTTTCAAGAAAGGAAAACTTAACAAAATGACAACCAAACAAAAAACTCAATTGCAGAACTTCCAAGAGTAAACAGTAGAGAGGATTAAACCTGAAGAGGATAAACCATGCATAGGCACATCATCAAACTGTCAAATGCCAAGGGCAAGGAGAGAGTTCTGAAAGCTGCAAGAGAGAATTAATGTATTAAATAAAATGGAACCCTGATAAGATGAAGTGCTGATTTCTCATCAGAAACCATGTAAGCAAGAAGGTAATGGGATGAAATATTTAAGTACTGAAAGGAAACAACTGCCAACCAATAATTTTATATCTGGCAAGACTGTCATTCAAAAATAAGGGAGATATTAAGACATTCCCAGATAAACAAAGGCTGAGGGACTTTGTCAACACTAGTCCTGCCCTAAAAGCAATGCTAAAGGAAGTTTTTCGGATTGAAATGAAAGAACACTAGACAGTGGATTGAAGCTGTAGAAAGATATAAAGAACTCTGATAAAGCTTACATATGGATAATTATAAGTGCCCATATTATTGTATTGTAATTTTTGGTATGTAACTCCACTTTTTACAAGTTTAATTTGCACATGCAAAAAAGTAATGATAAATCTATGGTATTGGACATACAATGTATAAATATATAATTTGTAAAAACTACAACAAAAAGGTGGGAGGACAGAAAAGTTTGTGAGGTATTTCTGTATGCTATTGGAGCAAAGTTGGTATCAACCACGACTGTTATAGATTTATAATGTCAAATTTAACCCCATGGTAACCACAAATACCTGAAGAACATATACAGAAGGAAATGAGAAGGTACTAAAAATGGTATGTAACAAAAAATCAAATAAATCTGAAAGTAAGAACTAGGGAAGAATCAAGGAACAAAACAAGACATCAAGCTTAAAATGACCAAATAGCAAAATGGCAGAAAAAGTCCTGCATTATCAGTAGTTACTTTAAATATAAATGGATTAATCTCACCAGTCAAAAAGCAGAGATTGCCAGAATGGATAAAGAAGCATGACCCACTAGCTGTTTACAATGATTTACCTTAATTTGAAAGACACAGTAGGTTGAAAGTGAAAGATGGAAACAATACAGTATATAGGAACAAAAAGAGAGCTGTGATAGCTATACTAATATCACATAAAATAGATTTTAAATTAAAAACTGTTATGAGGGACAAAGAGGGTCATTACATCCTGATAAAGGAGTCAACTGAACAAGAAGTAATACTTACAAATAAAAATGCACCTAACGGCAGAGCCCCAACATATATGAAGCAAATATTGGCATGTTTGAAGGGAAAAATAAACTGTTCTACATTAATAATAGGATACCACTTTTAATAACAGATAGACCATCTAGACAGAATATCAATATGGAAATACAAGACTTGAACAATGCTATAAACCAATTTAGATCTAACAGACAAATATAGAACACTTCACCTACAAGCAGGAGAATATGCATTCTTCTCTAGTGTACATTGGCATTCTGTGGGGTAGACTATATGTTAGGCCACAAAACAAGTCTCAATAAATTAAAAAAAAAAGAAAAAAGAAATCATATGATATATCTTCTCTAACCACAAAGGAATAAAGCTAGAAATCAATAACAGAGGGAGAACTGGAAAATTCACCAATATGGAAATTAAACAACATACTCTTAAACAACAATGGATCAAAAAGAAATCACAAGAGAAATTAGGAAATATCCTGAGGCAAATGAACATGGAAAAAAAAAACTTATTAGATGCAGCAAAGGCAATGCTGAGAGGAATATTTCTAGCTCTAAATGCTGACATTAAAAAAGAAGAAAGATCTTAAATCAGAGACCTAACCTCATATCTTGTAGATCTAGAAAAAGAGATCAAAATAAACCCAAAGCAAGCAGAGGAAATAATAAGGAATTAGAGCAGAGATAACCAATACAGAAAATTTTAAAAACCAATAGAATAAATGAAACCAAAAGTGGGCTCTTTGGAAAGATCAACAAAAATAAACAAACCTTTGGCTAGATTGACAAAGAAATCAAAGGGAGGAAGCAAATAGCTAAAATCAGAAATGAAAGGGTGGGGGGAACAATACCACCAATCAAATAGAAATAAAAAGGATTATAAAAGAATACTATGGACAACTGTTTACCAACAAATTGAATAACCTGGATGAAATTGACAGATTCCTAGAAACACACAAATTACCAACACTAACTCAAGAATAGAAGATTTCAACAGATCAATAACAAATAAAGAATGAATAATCAAAAAACTCCCAACAAACCAAGTCCAGAACCAGATGGCTTCATTAGTGAATTTTACCAAATATTTCAGGTTTTAACACCAATCTTGCTCAAACTCTTCCAAAAAAATTGAAGAAGAAAGACATTCTAACTCATTCTATGAGGCCAACATCACTCTAATACCAAAGGGAAGTAAAGATATCAAAGAGAAGAAAATTACATATGAATATCCCTTATGAATATAGATGTGAAAACCTGAACAACATACTAGCAAACTGAATCCAAGAGCATATTAAAAAAAAAAAAAAAAATGCACCATGATCAAGTGGGATTTACCCCAGGTATGCAAGGGAGTTTCAACCTAAGAAAATCAATTAATGTAATACATTAATAGAACAGAGGAAAAAAACACAATCATTTCAATTGATGCAGGAAAGGCATTTGACAAAATCTGGTACCCCTTCTTGAAAAAAAAAAACACTTAGAAAATCCAGGAAAGAAAGAAACTTCCTCAACATGCAAAGAGCATATATGAATAACCCATTGAAAACATCATACTCAATGGTGAAAGGCTGAACTCTTTCCCTCTGAGATCAGGAACAAGATAAGGATGCCTACTGTCTCCACTGTTATTCAACAAGATGCTGAAAGTTCTAGCAGAGAAATTAGACAAGAGAAAGAAATAAAAGGCATACAATTTTGAAAGGAAGAAATAAAAGTTTTCCTATTTGAAGATGACATGTTACCACAGATAGAATATACTGAAAAATCCACAAGAAAGTTACTAGAGCTAATAAATAAATTCAGCAAAGTGTTTGGGGTAAAATATCAACATGCAAAATCCAATACACTTCAATTAGAGATATGAATGAAGTGGATCTGGTTGGGACTATGGCAAATCAGACTAAAGGGTAAAGGATGATATTTACAGTGTTTTAACACTTCAACTTCTGTGTGAAATCAAAGGAAGAGATGTTTAATTGGTGCAAAATCTATATTTTCTGGAGCACACTATGTAATTTAACTTGCATGGTCAGTTTACGTAAACAACATAATTACATGGAATTTGAATAGGAAGTGAGATCTGGGTGGTTTGTATAGGTTAATGTGAAGCTCCAAAACATCTCAAAGTAATTTGGGCAGAGAATAAAAACATATTTGCCAAGCCTCCTTGAGGGAATGGGAGAAAAACTGGAAATATTAAACTTTCCCATCTGGGGAATTACTGATACAACAGAAAGCATTGGGGACTACAAATTTAGTAGGCCGAGCCCTCGATCTTGGGGCTTGCCCTTATGAAGCTTGTTACTGCAAAGGAGAGGTTAAGCCTACTTATAATTGTGCCTAAGAGTCACCCCCAGAGAACCTCTTTTGTTGCTCAGATGTGGCCTCTCTCTCTCTCTCTCTGTAAGCCACCTTGGCAGGTAGACTCATTGCCCTCCCCACTACATGGGACATGACTCCCAGGGATGAGCTTGGACCTGGCATCGTGGGATTGAGAAAGCCTTCTTGACCAAAAAGGTGAAGAGAAATGAAACAAAATTAAGCTTCCATGGCTGAGAGATTTCAAATGGAGTCAAGAGCTCATTCTGGAGGTTATTCTTATGCATTATATTGGTATCCCTTTTTACTTTTAAGTGTATTAGAATAGCTAGAAGGAAATACCTGAAACTGTTGATCTGCAACCCAGTAGCCTTGATTCTTGAAGATGATTGTATAACTATACAGCTTACATGGTATGACTCTGTGATTCTGAAAACCTTGTGGCTCATACTCCCTTTATTCAGTGAATGGGGAGTTGTGTAGAAAAATGTGGACAAAAATTAAATGAATAATAGGGGGTCATGGAGGGATGGGATGTTTTCGGTGTTCTTTTTCACTCGTATTTTTATTATTTTTTTTTTTGAGTAATGAATTATGTTCAAAAATTGATTATGGTGATGAATGCCCAACTATATGATGGCACTGTGAACAACTGATTGTACACTGTGGATGATTGTAGTGTATATGAATATATCTCAATGAAACTGAATTTAAAAAAAAAAAAAACCAATAGTGTTTGTTTATACCAGTAATGAACATTCTGAAGAGGAAATCAAGAAAAATATGTATTCACAATAGCAACTAAAATAATAAAATTTCTAGGAATAAATTTAACCAAGGATATAAAGAACTTGTACACAGACTACTACAAAACATTGCTACTCAATATTCATACTCTTGTGCAACCTCCTCCCTTTCAATCTGGGCCGGGTCAATTAACTTTCTTTAATCAACAGAATACAGAGGGAAATAACTGCTCAGATTTTGGATCTAGCCCTTAAGAGGACCTGACAGCTTCTGCTTTTGTGCTCTTCACAGCTCTCACTCATCACATAAGAAGTCCAGCTACATGCTGGAGATACAAGGTAGAAAAACCAATAGAAAGTGAGAGGCTTGGAAATTACTTGGGGGAGAGATGAGGAACCTGGCCAATAGGGAGTATGCTAACCTGAAGCTGTTATGTACCCCAGAATAGGCCATGTTCTTTTAATCCAATCCTATGGGTGCAGATCTATTATGGGTGGGACCTTTTTATTAGGTTGTTTCAATTGAGATGTGACCCAGATCATTCACAGTGGGTCTTAATCCTTTACTGATTCCTTTATGAGAGTATGAAGGACAAAAAAGCCAGAGAGCTCAGAGAGAGAAACACCCAGAGAGAGCTGTGAGAGGAAAAGCCCTGGAAAAGCTAAGAGAGGACCCAGAGAATCTCAGAGAAACAGCCGCTGAAGCCAAAACCTGAAAGCAACAAAACCCAGGAGCAGAGGACCAGCAGACACCAGCTATGTGCCTTCCCGTGTGACAGAGGTGTCCCAGATACCAGCAACTTTTCTTCAGAGTCAGGTATCATTCTGTTGATGCCTTAATAGGGTCATTTTCCTGGCCTAAGAACCGTAAATTGTACGTTAATAAATCCCCATTGTGAAAGCCAACCCATTTCTGGTATATTGCATTCAGCAGCTTTACCAAACCAACACAGGGGGTAAATAGGTTCCTATGTGTAAGACCCTAGTCCAGCTGTCCCAGCCCTCCCAGTCATTTGAGCCATCATCTCAGGTATGGACAGGGGAGAGAGGAAGCCATCTTAGATGCTCCAGCCCCCAAAGGCATCAGAGGAAAAGGAGAGCCATTGCTGCAGTTGCAGGTGTGAGTTCCTGACCCAGGGAATCAGGGGCAGGTAAAATAGTTGAGGTTTTAAGGGGTTGTTTGTTACAGAGCAATAGATAACTAAAGAGTAACCAACTAATTACTTTGGTGTGGAGAAAAGAGAAGGCAGTCAGGAGAATCCACAGTGCAGTAGAAGCCATACATTTGCTGAAAGGATAGGTAAAGAAGGGAGGAGAAAGAGTTGAAGCAGAGTATATAGATTAAAACAAACTCAGGGGGCAACTAAATCATGGTAAAATGGAGCACTGGAATGCTACTGAGCTGCTCTCCCTTCCTCAACCTTTCCATGTCTCCAAAGGTTCTGATCAGCAGCTGAAATGTGTCGCAAGGTAAATGGATTTCTCTGTTCCTTGCATTCTACAACAACCTAACTACGCCACAGTTTCTATCCTTTTCTGATGTTAATGGTTGCAATGGAATGAGCATCTTCCCACCCCAGAAATGCCCAGGGAATGTGCCATTCAACTCCTAGGAAGTAAATGTCAGGAGGGAAGGTGTATTCTCAACATTCTGAGCTCCACTCTCAACTCCCACAGGAAAGTGTTCTGAATAGGGTTTTCTCTTTCCTGGGGCTCCCAGAACAAATTATTGATATTTCTTATTTACTTTAACCATGTATTGTCTTGAAATTTTTTTGTCTGCCTATCATGTTTTTTTCCTATAACTGTTGCATTTGTGTGTATGCATGTGAGGATGTAACCTATTCCGGTTTGCAAATGCTGCAGTTATGCAAAATACCAGAAATGGATTGACTTTTATAAAGAGGGCTTATTTGGTTACAAAGTCACAGTTCTGCAGCCATAAAAATGTCCAAAACAAGGCATAAACATGAGTATGCCTTCACTGGAGAAAGGCCATTGGCATCTGGAAAACCTCTGTTAGCTGGGAAGGCACGTGGCTGGCGTCTTCTTGCTCCCAGGTTACGTTTCAAAATAGCATTTTCCAAAATGTCAGCTTTCAACAGTCATCTTCAAAATGTGTCTCTTAGCTGCAGCTGCTCTGAATTCCTGTTTCTGAGCTTTTATAGGGCTCCAGTAATTAAATCAAGACCCAAGCTGAATGGGTGGGGCCACACCTCAATGGAAACAATCCCATGAACAGGTCACACGCTAATCAAAGATGTTACTAGTCACATCTCCATGGAAACAATCAAAAGGGTCCAACCTAGTCAGCACTAATACGTCTGCCCCTACAAGATTGAATTAAAGAACATGGCATTTGGGGGGACATAATACATCCAAACCAGCACATAACCCTTGCCTGTAACTTCCTTGAGGGGGTAGACCTAGGATTTGCATAATTCTCTATCATCTACGGAACATAGTCTGTTACCCAATAGACAGATATCAAACTTCCAACCTGCAGGAAGAGGCCTATAGTAAAGAGTAGAAGCCCAGTTTGACAAGGGTGTGAGTGCCCAAGTCAAGAGCATAAAAGTCCAGAATCTTGAGCCTCAGATGTTCTAACATTAATCAAAGGGACTGAAATTCTCAAGTGGTAAGTCATTTGGTTTTAACCTTTCTCTCAGCCCTATACTGGCTAGGAAGCCGGGATAAGGATAGGGAATTCAAATTATGAAAAACAGGGAAATGATTTACTTAAGCCAAAAATTTGAAGCAGAAAGGGATGCAGAACACCAGAATTCTTCCTTCAGAACATGATGAATGAATCCATCAGGCAACCAGGGTCTCCTTTTAAAACTATTCATGAACCTGAACCCCACTGAGCATTATCACTAACATTATTCATGCATCTTTCACCTCTTACAATGAACTACAGTTTCTGAGTGAAATTGTCAATACATGTTAGTTCCTCAGGGGGGAGTCAACCTGAAGCAGCAAACGCTGTTCCCACACAGGCTTCCTCACTCCTTCCTCCCAACCCCCTACCAAACATATACATTCTTTTCTCCCCCCTCCAAAGCAGATGATGATATTAAAGAGTGAAATGACAGCTTCCTACTCCATTTCTGCCTTATCTGTGGAACCAAAGTGGGACAGAGCCTTGGTCACCATTATCTTAGGGGTTTTATTCACCAAGCCCTTAAAGAGAGGAGAGAAGTTGTTTCCCTGCACAGATATATATTATGCTTTGAGCAGTTTGGTTTGATAGATGAAGTTGATTGTTGAAATTGGAGGTGGGGGTGAGGGGAGTGCTGGGGATTTGTGCTCTCTATGGTGGATGTTTCTTATAATTGGGCAGTTTAATTTGCCAACAATTTAGGAAAGTGTCTTGATCCCTGCCAGAAATCAAATAGCCTTTGCCTAAACCAGTTGAGCTAGTTTCCCATCTGAAGCAGCTATCTTGATGGCTACCAGCGTGCCCAAGACAGTCAACTTCTCCTGTATTGTCCAAGAAAGTTTTCGTGCAATGAGCCAATTGTCCATACAAAATAAAACCATCTGTCAATAACACCATGAAAGACTTAAAATAAGCGTCATCATTATTACGTGGATATTTAATATTTAAGGCAATGATTCTTATCTGTCTAGGATTCCTATATTTAGCCAGGACCAGTCTGGGAAGACAACAGACATCTTTCGGAGCCCAGCTTATCTGATAGAACAACATAACCTTTAGGTCTGAAAACTGTGCCAAACATTGAATGCTTAAAAGCAAATGTTATTCTAATTAACTACATTCACAAATGACAGCAACTTCTCCTAAAGCTGGGTTAAAGACTTTCCCTTAAGACTCAAATCAGAAGCTGAGCAAAAAAAATAACAACATGTGGGCATAAAACCAGTTTGTATTAGATAATGGCAATCTATCTGTAACCTTCAAAGGTCAGCAGGGATTATATTCTGGTATATTTGGCAGAGCACGTTAAGAGCATGGTCAACAGAGAACACTATACCCACAGAGCTAACAACTACTCCAAAAGCTGGCTGGGCAGTTTCACAGGATAGGGTTTTGAGAAGGCTGGGATAGAAAAAATGGTTGATTTATACCACCACCAGCATGCCTCCAGTGTAAATTAACTCCCATTCTTCCTTGAAATGGCCTTCTGGAACACAAGGCTGCAGTGAGTACCATAGATGTTCCATTTATTTTCTCTTTATTATATTTATCACACAGCTAATATACGTTTAAGGTAGACAAATGAGGAAATACTGATTAAAAAAGACACATAATTAAATTACACACACACAAACACAGAGATTCTTAGTACTCTACACAGCAAATGTTGAATCTTGGTATGTGTATTTCTTGATTTTTTCTTACGAATATGACATATATAATATATGAATAATAACTGAGTTTTCTATGAAATACTCTTTAGTGATATCCTTTAAAACTGTTTCCATATAATTGAATGTATCTGCATCATATTTTTAATAATCTTCCATTTAAAGATGAGCCCTAATTTGTTTAAGTAACATGCTATTATCAGTCTTTTGGAATATTTCTAGTGTGCATGTGTAGAAATGTGCCAATGCCTTCCACAAACTTCCCAGCATTTATACTTCCAAAGGATTCATGGACATTCCAGTGTCAGCACTTCTGGAAGCCGTCCACTTATTCCATCAATGCTCCCATTGGTCAACTTACTTTTGGCTTTGTCTTTCAGAATTGCTGCCAGCACCTGAAGATGTGAATTTGAACTTCTGTACTTTTTCTGTACAGGATCCTAGCAGTCAAGGAGAAGTAAGAGCATATTTCCCCAAAATACAATAGCATGATTTGAAAGAATCCATATGAATTTTAAAATGTCTAAAAATAGCATCTACTTTAAATATATAAGTGAATTTTGAATTCTATACTCTCATATATCCATGCTAATTTTAATATTATTTCTACACAGTATCCTCATATTCAATTAGTGTTCCTGGTTTATAATGATGACAATGTGAACTGCCTGGCATACCAATATGATTCCTGGGGCTACATGACAGCAAAAGTTTTACTCTTTGGTGATGACTGACTGGACTTGTGAAAACAACCTCCAGCCACTCTAAGCCAACTTCTTAGAGTGGAAAAGGGTGATCAACATGGGGATTTGATTTTGGATCAATACCATCAATGCCTCCTTACTTTTGTGCTCTGGCCACACACTTTTGTGTGTCTTATCTCATTTGTCCACACACCAGCTTTGGGAGGCATTGAGGCAGGGAGAATTATTCCCGTCACCTCTTCTTTACCTGGAACCTCTGCTGAGCCACTGCTTTTGCTGAGTTGCCTCCCCACAGCCTATAAACATGCTCAAGTTTTGCAAACCTTACAATTAAAACATCTTCTCAAGCTTGTGTTTCCCTCCACTACTGTGCTTTCTCTTCTCTTTCCTTCACAGACATATTTTTTTGGAAGAATTGCCTGCATATTTGGCCACCATTTGCTTGGTTCTTTTTCGAATCTCATTATTTGTTATCTTGCCTCACTCTCACTCCCCTGAAAGTGTTCTGGTTGGTCAGCATCAGCCTTTAAGTGTCAGATCCAGTGGACAGCCTTAGCCCTAGTAGTTAGCTTACTGACCTCTCTCTCTTTTCTTACTTTGACCTCTCCCTTTTCCTGAGACTCCCTTTCCCCCAGCTTTACTGCCACCACCATTTCCTCATTTTCCCCCACTTCTTTGTTCCCCTTGCGTCTCCTTCACATTTGCCTGTATTAAAGGCTTGAGTCTTGTCTTTTTCATTTCATACACTTTCCATGAGTCCACATAGCTTGAGATATAGATTGAATCACCACAGATATGTTGATATGTCTCTGAGCCAAACTCATCTTTGTATCCCCATCAATAATGGGACTAGTCTTAATGTTTTTGTTGCAACTGAAAGGTAAAGGATTTGTTCCTTTTAGTACTCCTTTATAATCCAAATAGAACCTAGGCCAAGACTGATTTTTGTGAGGCAATTTTAATAATTTACAACGTATTTGATTTTTCTCAGTCAACCTGTAAAGTTCAACTGAATTCAATATTCTTTTATATCAAGAGTGTACATCAAAAAGAAGCCTACTTAATGGGTTTCTGGTCAAACGTAAGGAGAGAGAAATAGAATCAAGCAGCCCCCTTTTCCAATACTCTACCTCTGGCCCCAGTGTAGACCAGAAGCAGGCCCCCACAAGTATCCTAGTAGGACGGAGACTTTGCCTGGGGAAGACCTGATAATAATAGCTCCTTCCTTCTCATGTCAGAGGGTGGCACACAAGTAGGGCTGGGTCTCAGAATGACATCCTAATGTAATGGTTGTAGCATCAGGCAAAACTGCCTGTGTCTAAAACTGAAGCTTGGACTGAATAGTGTTGTTTTCCCACTCTTCCCATCAGAGCTGAGAAGTTTTCTATCAATCCCTCCAACCCAAGTTTGTAATAGCAGAAATGGACTTCTCTCTCATTGGCTTGTTTCTCCTAACCTTTTGTGGTGGGGTGGGTGCTATGAACCCTAGAAAAACATGTTCTTAACTTAATCCATTCCTGTATGTGAATCAGTTATAAATAGGACCTTTTGATGGGTTTCTTCAGTTAAGGTGGGGCCCAACTGAATCAGGATGGATCTTAATCCTATTTGACTGGAGGCCTTTACAAGCAGAATAAAATTTAGAAGCACGAAGGGGAAGTCACAAGAAGCTAGAAGTCAAAGGAATGCAGAGAATTCAGGAGACGCCACCATGTGCATTGCCATGTGACAGAAAAGTCAAGGACCAAGAAATGCAGCAGCCAACGCCAGAACACTCAGTCTTCTGGGAGAAAGCACCACCTTAATGACACCTTGGTCTTGTACTTCCCCTAGCCTCGAAACCATGAGCCAATAAATTTCTATGTTTAAGCCAACGCATTGTATGGTATTTGTTTCAGCAGCTAGGAAACGAAAACACCTCAGCAAATGAGGGGGGCATGTAGCAGATATTTCCTCACCAAGATAGTTCTCTTCCTGTCTTAGTTTGCAGAGCTACTATCACAAATTCTACACCATGGGTTGGCTTAAGCAATGAGAATTAATTGAGTCATGGTTTGAGATTAGAAGTCCAAAATCAAAATATCAGCAAGGTTTGCATTCTATCCAAATACTATAGCATTCTGATGCTGGCTGCTGGAAATCCTTGGGGTTCCTTGGCTTGGATCTCTGCCTCTAGACACATTCTGATATCCTCTCCTTTCTGGCTCCTATGACTTCTGGGTTCTCGTAATAAAGCCTCTAGTAATCCAGATTACAACTTCATTCAGTTGGAACACACCCTAAACCTAAAAGAAATATCTTCAAAAGGTCCTATTTATGATGGTTCCACACCCACAGGAATGTGGATTAAAATTAAGAATGTCTTTATAAATTATGGATATTAAATCCTTATCAAATATATGGTTTCCAAATACTTTCTCCCATTGTGTTTTGAGCCCAATGTTTCCAATTAGAAATATCCTTCATAGGCCATTTACAGCATGGCATATAATAATTCATAGATTAGAAATCATAAGAAAGACAATGAAACCACATGTTTCGAGTCTTGCTAGAAAGTATGTATTTTCAAACACTTGCTCATTCAGTTCTGAGACAAAAGCAGCAAAGATATTTTAAAGTGGGTAACAGCATTTTTGTTTACACAAAGACCAACAGGGAAACAAACTCTGAAGGCAGACTGGAGAGCAGAAAGAACTGTGCTTAGCATGATAGGATAGTGTGGATGTTCAGCCCTTGCTTTCATGTACTCATGAGTGGTTTGTAGGAGACAGAATTTAAGAGAATTGTTTTTGTCAGATGGAGCAGGGGAAACATGTACCCTTGGTGTAAAAATGTTCTGCATAGAAGTGCTGGTGACCTTTTAATGCATTTAATAAACTCTCAGCATGTGACAGAATCTATACAAAAGATGAAAAATATCAAGATGAGCTGGATGCCATGATTTATATTTAATTCCTTCTCTCACTTCCCAAGGCCTAATTCAAACAGAGGTGTAACACTCCTTTCACATTGCCTGCCCAGCAAGGCTATTTGCCAGTGAGATTATGCCTAGTATAACCTAAAAAAAAAAAAGGAGGAGGAAATCTCTCTTCTAAGAGAGTGCTGAAAATGCAACAACTGAAATAATTGACCTTTCAACTGAAGAGGTCCTTTCTGCTGAACATAGCTCTCAAGCCCCTATGGTTTTGATTACTTAAGACCCTCACAGTAATTTATGGGCCCTCACAGAAGACACTTATGCAGGGCAAGTAACAATTTATGTCATGGATGTTATTTGTAATGCTCATGCATGATTAAACTGTTTTTGAATTTGAAAACTGAGCCCCAGTTTTCAAGGGCTGGGGAACCAATATGTCTGCATTTAAACCCTTAGACTTAATGTATTTCCCTGACTCAATAATCTTAGAGTCAAGATGCTTAGTTATTAAGATATACTGAACACCTACTTTGTGCCAGACACAATGCTAAGTACTTTACATGTATTGACTCATTTAATCCTTCACAAAACGCTTTGAGGAACCCAATACGCAGATGAGAAAACTGAGGCAAAAATGAAGTAAGTTTCACAAGGCCACACAGTTAGTAAATGCCAGAAGTGGTATTCAGCTCCAAATAGTCTGGTTCTAGAGTCTGTCCTTTTAGCCCTTGTGCTATAGTGTCTATTGTATTTAAAATATACCTCTAAGTAATTAAATTTGTGTGCACGTTCACAAATAAAATACCTATTTACAGACGATCAAGCCGAGGGATCAAGAAAAGGATTCAGAGTTTATTGAAAGCTAGTGAAAGACAGGGTGCAAACACACACCAGGGTCATCAAATTCTAAAGTCCATAGCCACCCCCCCCCACCGCCCCCCCAGATTTACTTATATCACTCCACTCAATAGTGTTGTTTTTAAAGACAAAGGACAAATAAGTTTTAAAGGTGAAAATTTTTTTGAAAATTAAATACTACTTAGGAATTTAAATGGGTGAAGAGGAGGGAAAATGGAAGAGAAACACAAAGATACACATTTTAGTGATACAGTGTGCTCATTCTAAGTGCCTTATGTCACATTATTATCCTAGGGTCATTACATCCTCTATGACCTACAGAGAAAAAACCCAGCCTTGCTCCTTACTATTTTCCTTCCCACCTGGGAAGCCAAGAAGATAACTGCTCAGTCAGGGGATTAGATGAACATCAGTGGATAAGAAGAGTTCAGAAAGCATTGCTTTTTTGTGATGTTTCCTCCACAAAAGAAGCTTTGCCTCTTTCTCAGTGTTTCTGAATGTGCAATGACCTAAATGAGTGTGAAGCATGTTACAAAGTACAGAGTGCAAGATAATGTAATGTGTTGCTCCCAAATGTGTCTCGAGGGTGACGATCACAGACAGTCTCCTGTGTAAGAGGTACATTACTGCAGACCTTCAGTTTCCTTCAGAGACTTCAAAAGTCAGTGATGACTTAGGGATTCCCATGCATGATTGCCAAATGATTCTGTCAAATACAATCCACAGAGTTATTTTCATGAGTCCATAGACTTGGACAATTTGGTAGCCCAATTCACATTTGGGAAGATGAACTTTGGTAGTTGAAAGTGGAGTACACAGGAAAACAAGAGACAAGAGAAAACCCAGACTCAATTTCCTCCTGCTGGGAAATTTGAATCTTAAGGAAACATCATCCTCAATGGTCAAATGGGTTATTAATTTCATTTTCTTATCAGAACTATAGGAATCATATCTTCTAAAGCAAGAAAGTCTAAATAACTTATCTCTAGTGAATTAATGGATGACCGAATAAATGCACAAATGCTTATATTACCTAAAAACTACCATTGAAGTGGCAAGTACACAAGATGAGTTCCCAATATGTTTGAATGATGGTAAGATGTTGAAAAAAGTTTAAATTTCAATGATTCAATTCCTAGACTCACCTAAAAAGGTAATTAGTCCATGGTTGATGATATGTACAAAATGAACCTAAACAAACATGGAACTCTGGAATAGAAATCATGCAATGGCTGGCAATAGAACACTTAAATATTGGCTTTACATGAATTTTCAAAGCAACAATATTACTTGTTTCTTGACCACAGAGAGGTTAAGAGAGTTTGTTGAAGTTCATGTAACGGCTAAGTGACAGAACCAAGTCTAAAGCCAGGCAATGTGGATGAAAACTCTAGTCTTGGTATGCAACCACTCCACCTTTTTTCATGTGTGAATTTCACCTGTAGTACAAAGGACTAATAACTAGTTCAAAGCACTCTATTATTATGAATGTAATTAGAGAGGGTACTAATTGTACTTAGTATTATGTTAGTGGTAGTAATAGTGCTTATAATAGTTAATACATATTATTTTCCATTCTGCCAAGTATTGTACATGTGTATCACATCTATTCCTCCTAAAAAGCCTGTAATAGGAGGTTAGTGGAGGTACTGTTACAATTACTATTTCACAGATGAAGAAATTGAGGATTATAATGGTTTACCCTCGATTGCACAGCTAATATGGAGTTAGGTCTCTAGCTTCAATGTCCATGATCTTAACAATACACATGTTCATGGTCTGTATACACCTCTGCATATATACATATCCTGGATATCTCCATCATTCTTTCCCCATTCTTATGTTTTCAATGGCTCCCCATGACCTACAGGAAAAAAATCGAAACTACTTCATGAGGCATGTCAGACACATGATGATCTAACCCCTGTACCTTAGATAAAAAGGGATTATTTAATGAGAGAACCATCATCACACAGCAGATGACTTTGGGTTATTTCCCTACAGAATGGATCTTCCTCCAACATCTTTGCAGCCTGCTCTGATTACAATCCCAGCAAGGTCTCTTTTACTCAAACCTGAGAGTTTATCATGCCCAAGTATTCTCAGTCTCTCTAATCTAAGTGTGAGGACTCTGCATGCTGCAGATTCTGTCCCATCACTGTGCTCTGATAGAGAGCTGGAAGGAAAAAATAAATTCCTTTAGGCAAAAGGAGTTACTTCTGGACTGAGGTCTTAACTAGAAGTGGATCCTCTCTTCCCACATTGCCCTATCAATTGCTACTGCTTTTATAACACTATTGAACATCACACTTTCTTTAAACATTATTGTTTAATCTTTGCACACTTCAAGTCTTATACGGTACATATATTGAGGGGTAACTTCCAAATAAATCTCTGGGTTACAGCTCCTTTTTTCCTCTAAATCTATTTCCATGTTACCATTAAAGTGGCAGTTATTTGCCTACTGGAAATCTCTTTGTCTCTCCCCATTAAGAAGATTTTACAGCATGCTCTTGTCATGTTCCTGCAGGAAGAGTATACTTCCCCTCTCCACTGATGTTGGAGTTGACCACGTCTAAGAAGAAGCTTTACATTAGAATATGCATTTCTCTACCCTCTATCATGAGAAGGACATGAGCTAGAGAGGGGCAGCTCCTTGAGTCTGGGTTCTAGAGTGTGGAATAGTTTGAATCCCACAGCCAGAACAAGAGCCACTGCAGATGACCTGAAGCCACCAATATGTAAAGTGAGCAAGAAAAAAATATTTTTGAATGCCAGTGAGATTTTGAGGCTGTTCGCTATAACATAGCAAAAGCAAGCTGACCAATACATCTTTCAATGACTTAAGGCTGTAAGTGCCTTAATAGTCCAACCATTTCCTCTGTTATCTGGTCTCTTTCTTCTTCTCCAGCTCCCATCCCTTGGCTTCACCCCTTGCCTGCTACCATTTCTAAGGCGTGTATGATGCCTTACCTCCATCCCTTTGCTTCTAAAGTCTTCTGAGACTAGAACATCCTCCACACGTATTGTTATCTGAATAACTCTTATTCTGTACTCCCTTAGAAACCTTCCTCCCAACCCCTCAGATCTTGCAGATGCTCCACATCTATATTTTCATATACCTTTTACTGTCTTTAATGTTCAACCATTTTCATGTGCTTTCTCTGTGCCAAGCACTGGATCTAAAAATGGTGAACAAGAAGATACTATTCTTTTCCTTGCAGAATATGCACAAGGACTCTAACTGGCAATCATCAAACTTACCTCATCATGTGTAATCATCTGTTTATATGTCTATCCTACACCAAGCAATGAGCTTCTTGGAAACAGAGGCTATGTATGTAGCTTAATTTCTCCCATATACCATGCCCTCAACTCATGCTTTTTGATTGAAAGAAGTAATGAGTGAGTCAGTAAATACACAAATAGGCACACAAGCACATATAAATAATCAAATAAGTTCTTCAGTAAGTTAGTCTTGTAACTTTGGGTTACTCACATAGTGAAGCATTCTAGGTCTCCCTTTCCTCAAATGTAAAATAATAAAGCTGAATTATATAAATGCTGTGTTTTTTCAAACCCAAACGTTTGAAGAAAAATCTTGGACAGTGAGCCAGTTTATTTCCAAAGCTATTTTATCAGGAAAAAACAAAACAAGGAGAAATTTTACATTGTTGTTTTTTCAGAAAAAATGGAATTGGCTTGAAATATAGATAATTCTGGTTATTATTATTTCTCAGTGATGGATATTGTAATGGTAAAACCTTCTTCAACAGCTGAAAAGTGACTAACGTCCATTTTCAATGGTGCCTTGGCGTTTATAACCAAACTGCTTACTTCAATGTATTTTCCAGAATTTTATGGTTTATGTGTCACTTTTTTTACAAAGAATAATTTAATCATCCTGAATTATGGGGAGGAGTGTTATTTTATTAAACCCAGAAGTCATAAAGGAAAAATTTGATAAATTAAACTAGATGAAATTTTAAATATAAAATTTTAGATTTAAATTAAAATTTAAATATGATACAACAGAAGATAATATAAAGAAACTAAAAGGGCAAATGACTTACTGCTTTAGAAAAAGTTTGCAATATATACAAGAAGGCATTTATATATACATATTTTATCATTTTTTTAAAATTGTAGAATATAGCATATATGCATAAAAGTGATAACCTTCCAAGTACAATTTAGCAAGTAGTTAGAGAGCAAATTTCAAAGAATATTATGGGTTACAGTTCCACAGTCTCAGTTATTTCCTTATTGTGAAATATATATGCAAAAAGTTAACATCTTTCAAAGTGTGCTTTACCAAGTAGTTACATATAGGAAATTTCAAAAAATGTTATGAGTTACAGTACCATAGTTTCAATTATTTACTTCTTGTGAAATATAACATATATACAGGAGGCAGAGCAGGATGACAGCATAGGGAGGTGTGGAATTTAGTTTATCCTCTGGAACAACTAGCATATAGCCAGAAACAACTAGTAAATAGTCTGGAACAACTGTAGGGGGGACATCTGTGACCGAATACACATTGTACAGCAGTATAGAATGGGTGGAACAGCTGAGATTGTGGCATAAGAACTAAAAGTAAAGCTCCCCAAACTGCAGAGCTGGCACCCCTGCCCCACCAGCATGGCTAGATGAGCTGAAACACTTCCCTGTGGGAAAAAGAAGCAGTCTACTAGAAGGAAGGGAAGGTAGCATAAATTTCACCTGAGCAGGCCTCAAGATTGAGGGCTTGACTTATGAAGTAGGGGGTTCCTAAATTCACATAGCATGTGTTACGTCCATGATAATCCATCCATATCACACATTATCATCACTTAGTTGTACAATCCTCATCACTCTCCATTTTAAACAAGACTCATGACCCAAAATGCCTCATAGCTCTTTTCAGCCCTTAATTATTTGTCCCTAGTATTTGTGTGGTGCTAGTACGGCATTCCTATTAATTATAGTCCCTAGTATGCAATAGGTAGGGACTACTTATTTATTACTTTCTAAGAGAATACATAGCTCCATTCAATTTTTTGCCTACTTCTTTACTGAAACTAAAGAAGCTATAATAAGCATTAAAAACTGTAGCATTAACTTAAATATTTGAAATATTTTGGATATCAGGTTTTTGTTTTTGCCATTGACTGATTGATAAACTGATGACTCTGAAGTTTTCTTGAACATACATTCTAGAAAAAAAAGTGTTTCTAAAAAATGATTCACTGCAGTGTGACAATTTCACCCTTATAATCTGTGTTATACAACCACTTCCTTCTTCTAATGGCTACAGCTTGTATTCAATAGCTAAGATATCACTAGAGATTAAGGGAATAAATAGAGAAAACAAGTCATCTTCATTGCATGGACAGTTTCTACTATTCGACAAGCTGAACATTTCTGGATTTATTCAATCCATAGCAACGTACTTTAAATTTAAGCTAGTGCACACGAGTGTGTGCTCACACACACAAAGTTTTACTTGGATTTTCCAATAATTTACTGAAGGCAGAGAAGTTTAGAACATTGTCTCCATCTCATGTCAAATAGAGGTTGTCATGCCTGCCCTGGAAGATTCAGGTGGGAAGAGAGTAAGTTTCTCTTCTCTGTTTCTTCTCTATAGAAACCCTGAGGGAACCAGCATTTAAGGCTCCAAGAAATGTGGAAAGTGGAGGTGAGCCAGCCTCTGGCAACAGGGAGATGGGTTGAAATTCTGTATATCAGATATCTGAACTCCAGTGGTATCACCCCAATTGTACCAAACCAGGCAACTACTGGCCCCCATTGCTACACACCACTCATATTTTTGTAAATTTTTAACCTCCTCAAATTATTGCATTTGATGGTGCCATCTGCTTGTTGATAAGACCTTGACTAATACTATCATTGGTACTTGGGAGTAGGGTCAGAGGCCAGACCTTCAAAATGGAATCCTGGGATTTTGTTGCTCATATACTTGAGGAACACAGAGGTTCCTATTGCTGAAGAAAATGAAAAATTTGTGATCCATGGCATGCAACAGAATCACACTCAATTTATCATCAGTGCAGGTAAGGGCAAGGAATTGGGAGATCAAGTGCCTATATGGTATCTAGTCACTAAGAGAACAAAAATGTTTATAACGATGTGGAATCATCTGACTTACTATGGCCCTAGAGAGCAAACATAGGGAAAAATAGACATTAAAAGCTACAAACCTGTGAAGACGGACCCCCTGGTAGCTCTCAAGGAGTCTTTCATCTCCATTGGCCACAGATCAGATATGGCTAATGGCCCCAGGTACTACAAAGATGAAATAGACGGAGAGTCTATTGAAGGTACTACTTGGCACATATAGGTGGCTGCCTAAGCATAAATCTAACTCACATTATCATGGTGAGGATTCCTGCTTTCTTGCTACCAGAACGAAAGCAGCTCACAGACCTCTACCCTCTTCGTAGGAGGTGAGTCCTGCCTGCTTGAAGAAAGGATCTGGCAACCTGACAGAACGTGTATATTGTGACTCTTCCCCTAAGCATTTCCAAGAGGAGCCTGTAGTCATTTGCTGGGGTGACTGTGCTCTGAGAGAAGGGAAATAGCCTGACTTTTGGGGGTTATTAGATATTGGCTTTGAATTTATGATAATCCCTAGAGGGTCTGAATACCAATGTGGTCCATGAGTCAGAGTAGAGGCTTAAGGAAATCTTGTGAAGACACAAAGCAACGTAACAGAAGATGAACAGTGTAGAGCTACGTAGAGATAAGCTTTCCACATGAACCAATGAGGGGGTGAGGGGAAGATAAAAAATGATCCAAAACTGAGGCATTTTGCTTAAGGAAAACCTTTCTATACTCTTTTGTAGCTACTCAGTTGCTATCCTCAGCAATTTCCTAATCCAATCAATCTAGATAACCCAATTACTTTTAACTTTGTTAAGTTATTATATGGCCCACATGGACACAAAATCCTTTTGGGTTATTTTAGTTTTCAGAATCAGCACTAATTACTATTAAAGGGAATATAAACACTTGCTTCTACATATACTGGAAATGAGTGAAGCAGACTTGGCATTAGAGTAACAACTGTACACACATGATGCTAACAGCACTGAGCCCTTAGCCTCACTGTCTGGGGAATACCAGCACGGAGTGGGGCCTGGCCTGTCATCTCTGAAGGGGTTGCCTCTTCCCTCCTCCAGCCAAGCAGGAATGCAGGCCCAGTGCAAACAAATCCTCTGATTATTAAGAAAATCCAGAAAATCCAATTATGGTATAAAATCTGATTTAAATGCCACATTGATTTCCAGTTTTCTTAAAATAATGCATGGGTCAAAAAAGGAAAAGATATAGGAAGCAACAGTTTTAACTTATTATAGGTCACAGATTTGCAATGTCTACATGAAGATGAGGTCACCATATTGAACAACAAAAGTTAAATAGAATGCTTGGGGATTTCAGAAACCATCACTTTGATCTTCTTCATCATTTTACCTTTGAGGAAATTGAGACCCCACATTTTTGTATCCAGAAAACACAGTCTAAGAACTTGCATCAACTGGCCTGCAAACCAGACATCGAACCAAACATCATATGTATTTAGTGCTTCTTTCATCATTAGGTTCCCTCTTGATCATTTTTAATATACAGAGGACTTTTAAAGTTTATATCCCTAGAGGAAAAGAAAAGGATCTTGACACTAGAATAAAATAGGCTGGTTATAGCAGGTATGTGAAAATAACCTGTGCCCTCCGGCACTGTACTTTTGCTTGGGTGGTCAGAGGGCACCCATCTAATGCAGGTATCTATCATAATGCTGTCAGATGGGGCTCTTTAGTGTAAACTTTATAAAGACTGCTAATGTCAGCTCTGAAGGACAGAGTGCAGAGGTTAGGACCAAACACTAGAATTCCTTACCAGCCAGCTACTGCTGCTGCCACACTTGTGAGGGGGGTGAGTAGCAAGGATGCTTCAGGTCTACCTACCCTGAAGACCTATCCCCCCCCTCCACCGCCACCCCACCAGCCCTTCTTTCCTCTCGGAGAGAAGGCACCCTAGCAGTCTCCAGGGTCTTTTGTCCCCAAGACCCCACTCTGACACTCAGTTGGCTTTGTAATCAACATGGTACTTTAACTCAACCCCATAGGAGGGTTCTGATTACCCCAAAATAAAGGGATCCCTAAGCAATAGAAACAGCTCAGAAGAAAAGTTGTATTTATGCCAAAAACAGGACATTAAACCTCCTTCCCACAAGAAGCACAAACTCCAGCACCATTGTCCAACTGTGGGTGCTTTATCTGAATCAGAACCCCTCCTTTTCAAGGATAAGGGAAGGAATGAGGTAAAAGAGTACTTCAGAGCTCCCTCATTAGAATTTGTTCTTAACAAATATTTTTTAAACAAGATTAAAATGTTAAAAATCTACACCATACTGAAAGGATAATTTAAATGTAAAATATGCGTAAGTATATATGAAAATATATATACAGGCTTCCATGTATGTGGAAATATTGTTCATAGAAATATTAACTCTTACTTTATGTGAAAGCAATTTGCTAATATCTACTAAAATTAAGTACTTGTATCTTTTGACAAGTTCATCCCATTTCTGGGAATCTATCCCATAGAAATCTAAGTACAAATAAGTAAGGATATATGTGCCAAACAAAACATGGAAGGATATATGTGCCAGCCACCAATATGGGAATGGCTGAATAACTATGGCATATCCATACCATGTATTACTATGTACTCTCTGATAAAAGCAAATGGAGCTGTATCAGATAACTGGAGGAATTTTCATAATTTATGGTTTCATGAGAAAGTGGTGATACAGGGAAGCATGCATAATATGATCCCATGTGATTCCATTGTTTTAATGTTAATAATTACCAAATAGATCCTTGTCTACATGTTTGTGTGTGTGTGTGTGTGTATGTACAATTGTTTGAATAAAGAAAAAATATCAACAGGTACAGATACACAATTAAAATATCAGCAAGGGGTAACTTGTAAGAGGTGAGAGCTTCTTGCTTGGGACATTCTCCATGTGCATGCCTATTTAAACTGGAGAAGATCTCAAGTTGTGGGGTAATTCAGGCATCTGTGCCCTTGCCTTGTCACTCTTACCCCTAAACACTGTTCATCTTTCAAGAGTCTCTGACATATTATGGTGGTACAGGAGTGATTTTATTGTGCTTACATTTTTTTGTAGGAATAGTAACTTCAAGATCAGGTCAGAGCTGAACAATATTCACATATTGTACCAGAAACTCTATAGTTTCTATGTGATTTCATTAAACTCCCACCCTCTCAGTCTACAAACATCTATGAACATCGAGGGGTGTGTATTTATACAGTGAGCTCCATATAAATCAATCATATTCCTAGCTCCTCTGGCAATAGGTACCTAGACAATAAGCTTCAGAAATATTCTTAGGGAGCCACAGTTATAAAACTCTTTCTCTGCCCCATGTGGAATGTAGTTAAAAATAAAAAGCTTTGCTTTCCTCCACGATTATGGCGAAAACAAGAGTAGAACTGGGATGTGACTCACAATAGAGAATAATCTATCTCTAGGACCCTCTAAATTCAAGGTAACAATGTTTTTCTTGAGTTTCTGTGGTGGGCATTTGCTTACTTCTCTTCTGGAAAGAGGAAATTTTGTTTTTCCTATATACACAGAGATAAAATGTTTCTCCGTATAAAAGGGAGATATTCTTAACTTTATAATCTATCAGTTATGATGTATTATGTGAAAAAAGTGCCTAATTTTTCATTCAAATGAGCAAGAATATAAGTTATCATCTATCAGATAGGCAAATTCAATTTAAAAAAATGCCTGTTATCAAAGATGAGTGACAGGAGTGTTTCTTATGAAAATATAATGAGACTGTTTACCACTATAAGCTTTCTAGGGGGTAATTTTGAAATGTATTTCAAGAACCTTAAACTGTTTATACCCTTTAACCCACTCAGTACATACATATTTTGGTAATTATACTAACGAATTATTCAAAGATGATCAAAAGATTAATGTGCAAAGTTGTTTATGAAGAACTGAAATATAAATATAGAATCACAGAATTAGAAAAATATCTATATTCATGTGATCTAAATATTCAACCAATGAAATCAAGATTCTATAAAAGAAAATCAAATATGGTTAAGGCAAATATTCATGAATAATGTTAATTGGAGAAAGCAGGATGAAAAATGACATATAAGAGAATTAGAGATGTATAATTAAACATATTTTTTAGGAAAAGATGGAAAGAAATATATCAAAATAGTAACAGTTTTCTGGGTGGTAACATTTATTATAGGCAGCATTCTTATTATCCTTTTACTTTTACCTGGTTCTGAGAATTTCTACAATAAATATGTATTACTTTAATAATTTACTTTTTATAAAATTAATCAGGTAAATAAAGAAAATGTTGTAGGTAGAAGTAAAGTCCCACCATACCACCATACCCTTACTCCCTCTCCTTTCCCACATTAAGGAAAATTTTTCTACCCTACTCCTCCACTCTTTATTAATTTCCCCATGGGTGGATAAATGAGTTCCTCCATGGTTTTCACTGCTAATAAGAATGTGTCAACATATGTTATTTTACAGGCTTCCCTTTCACAGTGTAAGATTTTTCTCTAGTAGATGCTTGAAGCAATGTTACAAAAGTTAATATTTTTAAATGGGAAAGCTTATAGACGCCTGCTACATGATTTCCTGTATTTTCATTACATTTGAAATATTCTATGGTTAAAAATCAGTAAAATAAAGTAGATATATGAATACAGTATTCTATATTTTTCTCTTAAAATTTAAGTTAAATTGTTTTTGTTTAGCTAAAAGAAGTAGATACACATTTCAAAAGCAAAGTATCAGCTTGGTAGTCAAAATGTATCAATTAAACATAACTATCTCCTAGGAAACCAGAAACTTTACTGCTTTATACCATGTGTCTGAGTTTATTATAACAGGACATAGGCAGAAGACAACCCTATACTTTAATTAAAAGCACTTATATGAAAATTGTCTAAAAATGTTGACAAAATTTTAACTCAGCTTAATTCATATATATAATGTTGGTATAAATTGAAACTCTGAGAAAAGACTGCTTTCTTCCTTTTGACCAAACAGGAGGGATATTTTCTTTTATAGGCAAGAAAATATATTTCTAGATCTGATACTTTAAGCCATGAAATGGAAACTTAAAGTGCTTAAACCAAGAGTCAAGCACATAAGACCCTTTCTTTAAATATGGCTCAGGCTTTCAGTTTTGTTGTTGGTTGTTGAATGAGGCCCCCACCCCAAGTCAAAATTCCTCTTCATGAGTCAGAAAAATCCCTGATGCTGACAGTTTATTACTTGTTTTTCTACTTTCACTATGGAAGAAGACAGGATTGATTATCTGTTAATTATCAGACAAGTTATAATGGGTATCAAGAACTTCTGCATCTTCCAACAGTTTCTGACATCAACTACAAATATTAAAGGGACTCAATCAATCAATTCAAAATTACCTGGATTTAGGCCAGACGCCACAGACTAAGAGCAATCCTCTACAAGATTGTCTTTCAGGCATCACTCACAAATGGGGTCACAGGCCACCTGCACTTTTGACCACCTGGCCACAAACTTGGGGGTTCTTACCTCCCTCTCAGGTTTGATAATTCACTAGAAAGACTCACAAAACTCCCTGAAAGCATAATTCTTATGATTATAGTTTTATTATTGTAAAAGGATACAAGTAAGAAGCTAAAAGAGATGCATAGAGCAAGGTCTGGGAGTGTCTTAAATGTAATAAGCATCAGTGTCCTTCGGTGTGGATTTAGAATGTGTCCCCACCCAGTGCAGAGATAAATCTTTTCAATCATGGAAGCTCTCCTGAGTTTCAAGCAGGCATGACTGATGGTTGAACTCAAGCCCATGTGGTTGAACTCAAGCTCCTGCCCCAACAGGTGAGCTGATATAGGCAGATATAACTTGGCTCAAAGCTCCAACCCTCTAATCACATGGTTGGTCTTTCTGGTATGACTGGCCCCACCCTAAATCTGCAGGTGTAGCTGGTCCCACACTGTAACTATCAGGTTTGGTCCTGGGTGCACCGTGAAGAACAAAAGACAATGCTATCACAGGAAATCCCAAAGAGTCAGAGGTTACCTCCCCAGGAACTGGGGACAAAGACCAGCCAAGGTTTTTATTATGCTACACCAGATTTTGTGTGTTACCTCCCAAAAATTAAGTGTATGTAATACCAAAAGGGAAGAGAACATGTAATGTTTAAAAGAAATTAGCTAAAAAAATGTCCTTATCAGAAATGAGTCTCACTAGCTATTCAATGCTTCTCAGAAAGAATTTAAAGGAAACTCTCCTTTGGTGCTTCCAATGAGGTAAAAGAGTTACAACTGAATATCCATCCATCATTTCTACCACAAGTGAGGTAATAAAGGGTTAGAACACCTCCTCTCTTTGAAGTTATCACCTAGTCATGCTCCTTCTCAACTTGCTTGTGATTTGTGAACAAATCCTGGTGGAATACATTGCCCTGGGCAGGAAAAAATAGTGAAAATTATTTTGTTTTCCTTTTATTTCCATTTCTTTACATTAAAAAAAGCATCAAAGTAAGGTATAATTCAAAAAGAGAGTTGTCAGTACTTCTTTCAAGTTTCTGAGAGAATGATATACTACTATGCAACCAAATGGAGAATAATATCAAAGGGAGAAATTTCTTGTAATTAAAATAATGGAATTATAGAATTTTATAGCTCAATAAATATGTGCTGAATTGAATTTTTGTATTAGAAGAACCTGGGACTTGTGTTTCTGGCTATGATGGAATAGCTTGCAATAGTCCAACATTCTCAATGAGAGCAATAAGAAAAGTTGAATAAAATTAAAAAATATGAAAAAATATGGTTGAAGACATTCAGGAAGCTAACAAGGCAACCAAGACTTCAGCAGTCAAGCTTCCAAAGAAAAGAAAACTGTAGAGAGATGACTCACCATTCTACAAGATGTTTTCTCCCTCAAGCATTCACTGATTCTAGGGGTTGAATTAAGGAGAGCAAAGGATTGGAAACATGGGAAAGAACAGAAGAAATATATGATAAACGACTGAAAGTTCCAACATGAATATAATTGGAGGGCCCCATGGAGAAGAGAGAGATAATGGGTCATTGGCAGTATTTGTAGAGAAAATGTTCAAATATTTTCCAAAACTAGTGCAAGACATTATGCTACAAATTTTAAAAATGTTTGAAACTCTAAGCAGGATAAATGCAAAGAAAAGAACACGAACATAAGACCATTATAATTAAACTACAAAAAGAAAAAAAAAACAAAAAACCCACAAAAGCAAAGAGAAACTCTTAAAAGCAAACAGAGATAAAAGACACATTAGCTTCAATAAAGCAATAATAAGACCTTCAGCTGAATTTTTAACAGAAATGATGACAATGTAATGACCTCTTTTAAAAGATTGGTGGAAAATAACTGCCAATCTTGAATTCTGTAAGAAATGAAATTGCCCTTTAAATGAAAAATAAGCATTGAAATTTCCAGATAAACAAAAACAGAAAGAATGTGTTGTCAGCAGATGTTTATTAGATTAAAGCAAAATGATCGCAGGTGGAAACAGGCAAATGCAAGAAAGTAAAAGAGCAATGGGAAACGTAAACAAAATGAAATAATGTACAAAAATTAATGTCATATGCATTAAAATACATGTGGAATTATTTATTAATAATAAAGAGATGTTTATCTTATAATGAGTAGCTACAAAAATCCTACACAAGCATCATCCTGAAGAGTAAAATATTTTAAGCATTTACCCTGAAATTGAAAATGATATTGAGACCTGCATAATTACCACTTTATTCATCAGGAGGTTGCAGCCAGTTTAATAAGGCTAAGAAAAGAAATTAAAGGCATAAGAATTACAAGGAATACATCATTATTTGCATAGAAAATCCAAAAGAATCTATGAACTATTTTAATTAACATGCAAATTTAGCAATATGGTTAGATAAAATGTCAGGAAAATGTAATTTACAAAATCAATTGTATTGCTCTTCCTGAAAAAGAAATAGAAAATGGAAGTGTTAAAACTATGTCATTTAAAATAGCTCAAAAACATCAAATACCTGGAAATAAATATACACCAAAAATTGCAAAAGAGTATTGAGAAAATTTTAGGAAATACACCTGTTATCTGGATGGAAAGACTCAATATTTTAAAGACATCATGTCTCCCCAAATTGATCTATAGATTCTGGACAATTTTAATTAAAATGCTAACAGTTGTTGTGTTTTTTTGTTTGTTTGTTTGTTTGTTTTGTCTTTTTTGTTTAGTAGTTCTTAAAATTTTCACTCTGAATTTCTATATGGAAATGCAAAGAACCAAAAATAGTCAAGTCAATGTCAAAGAAGGAAAAAAAAAACCAGAAGACTCACACAACTAGTTATGAAGACTCACCCCCAAATTACATTAAATAAGAAATTGTGGTACAAGTTATAAGAGTCACAAATAGACCGATGGAACAATTATTGGGTCAACAGAGTATCCAGATATAAAAAAATAAAACTGCAACCCTATTTCACATTATATACAACAATCAATTCCATAGGATTGGAGACTTAAAATGTTAAAAGTAAAACAACAAACCTTCTGGGAAAAAACAAACATTATGATGACATGGAAAGCAAATATTTCTTAAACAGGACATAAAAATCAATAACCACAAAGGAAGAATTATAAATGAAATATTAAAACAAAAAAATATCTTCATTCAAAGACACCATTAAGAGAGTGAGAAACCAACCCTGAGTGGTAGAAGATAATCACAATGTAAATAATCTAAATGGATTTATATCAAGAATATATTAAGAATTTCTATAAATCGGGAAGAAAAAGCTAGACAAAGTGTTGGCACATGTGTGGAACAACTACAATTCTCTATTACTGCTGAGTCAGGGCAAGTTGATACACCCATTTTAGAAAAGTGAACAGTAGGTTCCACCAGAGTTGAACATATGCATACCCCATGACCTAACATCTCCACTCTTATATACATAGCCTACAGAAATTCATACATGTTCACTAAAAACATGTCCCCAAACATTCCTAGTAGCACTATTTGTAATAATCACAAGAAATAATTTTTTAAAAAAACAAACCTGGAAACAACCCAAATGTCTATTGAGAATAGAGTGGATAATTGTGTTTTTAGTCAATATAATACTATATGGCAATGAGAACCTGGTAATTAGTGTTATAGGTAGGAAAATGTATGAATCTTATACAAAACATTGAACAAAATAAACCAGGCAAAGGAGGGCATATTGCAGGACTGTATAACATGTTCAAAGAATATATACCTAATCTATAGAATTAGAAGTCAGGACAGGGGTTACTTGTTGGGCATTTGTAACTGCAAGGGGCATGAGGGTGGCTTTTGGGGTGCTGTTGGTTTTCTGTTTCCTGATCTTTGTAATGGTTGCTGTTCTGGTTTGCTGATGCTATCATTAAACAAAATATCAGAAATGGATTGGCTTTGTAAAGGGGGTTTATTTGGTTACAAAGTTACAGTCTGAAGGCCACAAAGTCTCCAAGGTAAGGCATCACAATCAGATATCTTCACTGGAGGATGGCCATTGGCGTCCAGAAAATCTCCCTCTGTTAGCTCAGAAGGCACATGGCTGGCATCTGCTTGCTCCCAGATGGTGTTTCAAAATGGTATTCTCCAAAATGTTGCTCTTGGGGTGTTTTGCCCTCTCTTAGCTGCAGCTGTTCTTCAAAATGTCCACTCTCAGTTTTCTTGAGGCATTTGTCCTCTCTTAGCTTCCCCTGAGCAAAAGTCTGCTTTCAACGGCCATCTTGAAAATGTCTAAAATGTCTCTCTAAGTTGCAGCAAGCAAGTGAGCTCCTTCTGTCTCAGCTTTCATAGGGCTCCAGTGAAATAATCAAGGCCCATGATGAATGGGCGGGGCCATACCTCTGTGGAAATTATCTAATCAGCATTATCACCTACAGTTGGGTGGGTCACATCTCCATGGAAGAAACCTAGTCCAAAGGTTCCAACCTAATCAAGGCTAAGTACATCTGCCCCCACAAGATTGCATCAGAGAACATGCTGTTTTGGGTGACATAATATATCCAAACTGGTACAGTTGCTAACGTGCATTCATTTTGTAAAACTTCATCAAATGACACACTTATGAATTAGGTAATTTTCTTTAAGTATGTTATACTTCAATGACATTTTTACTAAAAAAACATCAACTTGGGAGGCAGAAGTCCCCTTGTTATCCAAAATTGCAGAACCTCAATTATATGTTATATGCTTGCTTGTAGATAGGTCCTGTGGGGCCAATGAAAGACAGAAACAAATTAATGAGGAAGTAGAGGGCACATGAATATAATGGGGACTAAGAAAGTGCCCATACTGGAAACTGATTCAGGTATTCCCATTTCCTCTAATTTCCCATTAACATTCCACTTTCTATATAACAAACTAGGAGGAAAGTGTATGTGCAGTTATAAATGCTATCTATCAAAAATTCACTGGATAACCTTCTACATAACATTCTGTGAAGTTTTATTATTGAACTGAAGGAAAAGAGAAGTATCTCTGAAAATTCCCAGGTGGAAGAGGAACTGTATTTAAACTACATAATTCCAAGTAGCAGATACTAAAAACAACAAGGATGCATGGCTGTTTACAAATCCTTGAGACATATATTTGCATTTTGAGGAAAGTTACTTATAGTAATTTCCATCATGACTTCTATTTCAACCAACAGAGTGATTTTCACAAAACATTTCAATCATCAGAATTTAAGTCATTACACCTATTTGGTATTAATATATCCTCAGAACACAATTGCATTTACCAAAATTCTTGCAGAAAGAAGCTGTGGGGAAAATTTTTCTTAATATTTTCTTTCCACAAATTAGTCATTTGCTTCTCAAAAACAGTCTACTGTTTATAGACATTTTGACAGACTAATGAATACATAGTCTTTTGCAGGGCAGGACAAGTACTAGTTTCAAGATGAAAGAGCAGTACAAGGTGCTAAAACATTCAAGAAAGATAAACATGTCACATAGGTTCTGATTATACCATCCGGCATCAAGATAAAATGGAGAAAGCACCCATCAAATAGGAATCCTGCTGCCCAAATGACCCTTTTGCATTCAACTGCAGAATAAGTTATATAAGCTTTTGAATCTTGCTCTCTCTTATGGTAATTATGAAATGCATATAGTATCTTTGAATTTGACTTCAAAGCAGTCATTTCAATTTTGCTTTGTGTCTTAGGTTAGTCCATATCAGGAAAAAAAATGGAGGGTTTTTTTTTTTAGAAAGTTAACATTGTCTTTTAATTCTTCCCTCACCTTTTATCCTTCGCTACTTGAAAAATTGTTTGGCCATCTTTCTGAAATATTTAGTCTTCTGTAAGGAGGATACCCTCCTGAAAAACAAAATAACAGTTTCCTAACAGTGCACAAGGAAAGGAGGGCATAGCTCTTGGCTACTAAGTGATAAACCAATGAAAAAGAACTCATGATTATCGAGTATCTGGTTTGTGTTGCAGATAATTTATTTTTGCAACCATCCTCTGGGGGCATCATTATTATCCTATTTAACAAATGTAAAAACAAAAAGATGCTTAAAAATATTAACAATGTGAGCAAGGTCATGCTGCCAAAACCATTACCTGCACTGTGTCTAGACTATCTCCTTGTTTCTTTATTAAACAGAATCCTAAACCCACCAGAAAAATAAAGACACCTTGGTATATTCAAAATTATATTTACAATATTACTATTTAATTATAGTGACTTGGTACATTTTTTATAAAGGTAAAAGTATCACATTTTGGTGGAGAAAGTCCTGAACTTGGGAGTCAGGTCACCAGGGTTTAGACTCTACCACTAACTAGCTCTGTTAATTATAACCAGAAAAGTCGCTAGTCTCTCTCAACTTCAGTTTTACCATCTGTAAAATTATATGGTTGGACTCAGTGCATGCTTTTTGAACAGTTTGATGTTGTTTTATGAGTTACACAGAGTTGGCACAGAAACCACCATTGTGTAGGATTGTGTGTGACTGAATTAATGGTCCAGATTCGTCATTCCCGTGGAACTGAATTATACATACCCATCTTTACAGTGATCTCATAGTGAGTGCTATGTTCTTCCCTGCTCCTTGACTCTGAGCTTGACCATTTGAATTGTTTTGATCAGTGAGATATTACCAGACAGGATGTGATCAGAGGTTTGAAATGTGCATAGTGGTAGAGCTAAACCTGTTACACTCCATTATCTGCAGGAGAATACCTTCTCCCTGGTGGTACCTGCCCGTTTAATCTGGAACCCACAATGAGATAATGGTACATTATACCTCCATTCATTTATGGTGAAGAGAGAAATTCTGCATTGTAATATATTCCTTCATTTACTTGGTCCTTATAAGCTAATTCCTATCAGCTCTATTTTTCTTTTTTCTTTTCTATTGTTCTCACAATGCACATAACAAATGCTGAATTTTTAAAATTTGGTTGAAAAGTAAATATATAGCATTGGAAATTCAAAGACATCAATATTCCCATCTCATCTTAGTAATTTGTTTTGGAGACTATGTAAATAAACCACCAAGTGTTTACAGCAATGTTGATCTTTCCATTGAGAAATATATCAGTGTATTTTCTAATTAATTAGTTATAAGCCTTTGTTATCCTGTGTTGTTGTTTTTTTTTATATTTTATTCTCCACAGTCAGCAAAGAAGTAAAAAGAAAAAGAAAGTCTAAATCTGCATACATTTTTAAAGGTTTGAAAACAATTATTTCTGATAATAATAATTTTCTTTAACTTTAATTTGTGAGTCAAAGAATGAATCAAGTCACATGATTAAAAAAAAAGAGAGAGAGGTATCTACTGCTTCCTGAATTAATGAGATTCACTGTGCTTTAGCACAAGTGTTCCACATTCTAAAATATGGTTCTAAATGAACTTCAGTGATTGATCATTTGGTATAACTTTTCCAACACTAATTAATGAGGCACAGAGACCATTACTGAGATGTCAATACAACTTGATTCCATCAAAATAAATTTTATTAGACTCATATTCTTCCTTCAGTTTCACCAGTCACAGAATGATTACTAATTTAGCAGGGGTTGGCCTTTCTCAGAAACAATTTCCTAATAACCATAAATATAATCCAGCCTCTGGGCATCTGAATCTAAACATCATTTCCTATTGATGATAATGCTACTGTGGGATTTGTTCAGAAACTTTTTAGCCCTTTATATTTTCCTCTTTGGGAAAAAGAAAACAGAAACATGTCTGGAAAACCAAATCACTGAATAAATATATGAGTGTGTATAAATACAGACAAATACTTTTATTGGGACATAATGTACATAAAGTACACTACCTTAAGTATATAACTCAATGGTTGTTTACACACATCAGCACTCAAATACTCGCCAGCAGATCAAGATACAGAACATTTCCAAAACCCTAATATAACTCCATGCCCTTCCCAGTCAATATCCACAACTCCCCAACCCCCACCTAGCTAACCACTGTTCTGCCTTCTATCACTATCAATTATTTTGCCTATTCTTGAAATTCATATACATGTTGTCTGTTTTATTTTGCTAGCCTGCTCAAAGGAGACACCATGAAATGGGTTGGCTTTAGACAATGGGAATGTGTTAGCTCACAGTTTGAGGTCATGAGAATGGTTAAAACAAGGCATCATCAAGGCAATGCTTTCTTCCCAGCTGCCAGTGATCCTTGGGTCCTCTGTCATAAGGAAAGACATATGGTGGGGCATCTGCTGGTCTCTCTCTATGTTCCGGGTTCCACTGATTTCAGCTTTTGCTCCTGCGTTTTCCATCTCTCTCCTTATTCATCCTGTTTATAAAAGACTCCAGGAAGAGGATTAAGGCCCATTCTGAATGAGGTAGGTCACACCTTAACTGAAGTAGCCTCATCAAAAGGTCCCACGTACAATGGGTCCACAGTCACAGGAATGGGTTAGATTTAAGAACATGCTTTTCTGGGGTACATACACCTTCAAACCACCACAGTATCATACTATGTATACTCTTTTGTGTCTGGTGTCTTTCACGCAAAGTGACAGTGAAATTGATCTATGTTGTTACAAGTATCATTAGTTCATTCTTCTTCTTTGCCGTGTAGTATTCTGTTGCATTGATATATCACAATTTCTCTGTCAGTTTTTCTGTTGATGGACATTGTGGTTGGTTCCTGTTGCTGGCTGTTAAGATTATGCTGCTATGAATACTCCTATACATGCCATCTAAGCATCTTTAAGGTTCCGTCATCTTCTGGAAAGGACACCGTCAAAATGACTTCTTGCCAAGAGGCCCTTCTATGTTTTCCAGGTTTTATCAACTGCATGTGGTTTTGCAAAGATATTTGTTTATAGCTATTAAAAAATTGGGGGGGGGTGGATTTAAAAGACAAGGGGTCAACTGTGAGAATACCACCAATATGTTCCTATTTAACCTCTGACAAATAGTCTAGGTAGGGACTATCTGAAACAGTTTCATAATATCACTATCTGAGTGTCACAAGAAACATCAAAAAACCCAAAACAAAACCTAACACCTACAAGCAGGTAGAGCATGATATTTACAATTAAAATCCAGAGAGCCTTAGTGAGTTTCCCAAAGTCACACAGCTAGTAAGGGACTTTTGTAGTGATCCTAAAACCTAGTAGAATTGGGATTATAATCCAAGTCCTTGAGTTGTTCAAAGTCACCCTACACAAAGATGTCTGGCCGAGGGGATGAGAGCAATGGTTAAAATCCTGTTATTGCTCCACTGGTCAAGCTGGTGCCCCATCAGCATGCAGACTTCTTTTTCAGTGACTGTTCCCCACTCTGGTGAATGTGGTTGGTTACTCCTCTGGCAGTGTCTGGGCAGGAGAGCACTGGACAGATCCTAGTCATTGAAGTGGTGGAGGCAGACAGAGCCATCTCATGAGTAAAGCAATCAGTTAATTCCCTTCCTTTCCACAATGCACAGTGAATCAGCAGGCACTCTTTGGAGGAAAGAGGGCAGCTAAACACAGCTGGTGTGTTTAAAAGGACACCAGTGTCATGTATTCCTACCATCAGTCCAATACAGCATCACCGCTCCCAGTTATAGCCAATCCTATTACCCTTACGTGGGCTCTGTTCCTCTTTTGGTCTGTCCTTGGTGCTCATTTTCACTGGCATGAAAAATTCACTGTGGGTGAGGGAGCAGGAACACAGTGTGATCACCTCTCCCACCTGCCAGGATGCAGCTGTGGGGGCTGAGCAGGATTTAGGACGGGCTGCTGTTGAGTCTGATTGGGAACAATAATTCAGCTCTCTTCGAGTTAATCCCTCTTGTCTTCCTGTTGATTGAGTCTCATGCCAGATTCCACAATAGAGACAAGAAACAATCCAAGTCAGAAAATAGAAGGGCTAGCAGAAATGAATTCAGCTCATCACAATTCTATAATTAAGTCACAAATCTTTTCCCTCAATTTTAATATGATAAGTCCAACATGTTTACTGGACACCTATTAAGTTTTCATAGATACAAAGATGAATAAGCTAGAGTCCCTGCCATCAAGAAAGTTTAATTTCAGAAGGACTATTGAGACAAATACATCTTTTCTTTATTCATTCATTCAATAATGGGTGTTGAGTTTCTATGCTCTTCCAAACACTGGGCTGGGTGCTCAGGGTGCATAAATGAATAACTTAGGCCTCATGGCCTAGAAAAGCAATAACATAAGGCAGAAAAATAGAATAATAAAATAAAAGCAATAGTAGCAAAAGCTAATTCTATGAATATTAGCCCTACTGTTTGTTAGGCTGGGAATACAATGGTGAAAAAAAACAGAATAAAACAAAACTGAAAATTATTTTCTCTTGGAGAAGAAAACAAATAAACAAGTAAGTTACAGATTTTGGTAAGTGCACTAATAAATATCAGCAATGATAAATACATAAATAATAAACACCTAAAACAGCAATCAGTAATTAAGAAAATGTACCTTTCACATGTTTTCTTATTTAGTCCTCCGAACACTCAGAGCTAGTTATGATACACATTTGCAGAGGGTGAAAATGAGATTCAGAGAGGTGAAGATCATTCCCAAAGTCACACAGCATTGGGGCTATGGAAACAGAGATTTGGACACAGCTCCCTCTACCTCCCAAGTTGGAACTGTTAAACTCAACACTGCACACTTGACACCTCACGGAGTGGAGAGAAGGCAGGAACCTGGGGCTGGAAACAAAACAGGAAACAGGAAACTTGCAGGAACGATGAGCTTTCTCAGCCTGGGGCTGCCACTGCCTTGGAAGTAGTCAAAATTGTTTATCATTACAACCTCTACTCAAGATGATGATGATGGGAGTGAAGAGTCTTTTTGGTTTTGTTTGGTTAATGTGCATGTTGTTGGGCTGGAGCAGAAAAGACAGAATCTCGGTGAGATCACTCACCAAAAGGGAAGCAGAGGGCTGTTAGGAAAGGAGAGGAATGGAAGCAAAACAACTCCAAACGTCCATTATGTCTTCTTTTTTGAAAC
Source organism: Choloepus didactylus (assembly GCF_015220235.1). Lineage (NCBI taxonomy): Eukaryota > Metazoa > Chordata > Mammalia > Pilosa > Megalonychidae > Choloepus > Choloepus didactylus. The sequence goes on along the minus strand of NC_051307.1, from coordinate 178,357,680 downwards.
ATTTTTTTTCCCTATGGGATAACATCATCTTGATTTTTCTCTTACCTCCCCAACCATTTCTTCCTTTATCCTTAGATTATAAGATTCTTGAGGTTGAGAAACATGTTTTACTCAATTTTGCATTCTCTGGCATCTAGAACAATGACTGGAATGTAACAGGGACTCAATTATTGGTTGAAAGAAAGAGTGCGTGAAGGCATGAATTTCTGTCAAACATTGTCCCTATCCATAAAGAATTCAAGCCATCAAAGGGAGATGATCAGGAAAGAAATAAGCCCAAGGGAATGACATAGGTGATGGAGGTATTTACAGGCCACAATAGAGGCAAGAATGAAGGAGAGAGAAATTCACGATGAGAGAGAGGTGAGGCTCTCAGAATAATCTTTACACTGGATTTAACAGCCTTGACAGATTCCTAGGTTGCCAAAGCAGCTAAAATCTTTCCAAGTGGTATTAGCAAAGTAATGGAATTGTAAAGAGTGGGGGATAGGCAAAACCTGCAGGTGATTTGGTTCAGCAGGAGTTGAGGATGCAAGAAAGGCATTGGAGAGAGATGAAACTGGAGATGAGCAATGAGGTCAGATTTTGAGGCCTTTGTATGACATGCTAAGGAGTTTGGATTTAAACATTTTAAGCAAGAGAGTGACCCAATCACTTTTGCAAAATGTGAGAGGAGCCAGACTGGAAGGGTGGGAAATAAGGAATTAAGGATTAGTTCAGGAGCTGAGTACATATTTGCATATTCTCCCAAGTATTTAGCTGCTCTCTGCACCTGAAAAGCTCTTCCCAGCTTCTCCTTCTGCCTATTTGAATTCTGCATTAAAAATTCTTTTATAAACAAGTAATTATATAAGTAAATATAAGTAAATACACAGCTAAGGCTTGTGTCCCATTTCAACAAATGCCCAGTGCTAAATTCCCTCCTGATAGTATCCACTGCCAATAATTCCATGTGACTTGCCTTAGTTTTTTGTATGTACTTGCATATACATGCATGTTGCTTTATTTTTTTTTAATATAAGTGGTGTCATATTTATTTTAGATTGCGCCTCGGCTATTTTCCATGTTTCTAATGTAGAGTGATCTGATTTTTTTTCATTGCTGAATAGGATTCTGTAGTGTGTCTATGCATTAGTTTATCTATTTAGCCATTTCCTTAAGTTCTTCCCAATTTACAATGTTACATCTACTCCTACAATTAACATCCTTGGATATGCCTCCTTTTATGAGCATGCGGATGTTTCCCTGGGATAGCCTCCAAGAAGCTGGATGGAAAATTATTTATAATTCTAAAATTATAATTTATAATTTTAACAGATTTTGCCAAATTGCTCTCCAGGTGGCTGTACCAATCTACACTCCCACCAACAGTTGTGTGAGCTGCCAACGTGATATCTATCAATTATTTTCCTCTCCTCTGTGAATCTTTTCTTCCCTGCCCCAGTTCAAAAAGAGCACTCTTTCATTTGAATTCAAACAGTTTTTTTTTTTTTTTTTCTGCTATTCATATGACAAATAATGAATCCTTCCTTGGATTCTACTTATTTATATGTTTTCATTGTCTTCCCCCAAATAGACTGTAAATGTATCCGGAACATGAGTGTTAGGCTATTCGTGTTTACATCTCCAAGTGTCTGGGTTACCAGAGATGGAACCCAACCAGGTGTTAAGGGTAACAGTGTGAAGGCAGAAATTAGTCTAGCTTCCTGAATCTTAGGAAACTTTATAGAACCCAGAATGCCTGCTGGTGTTACAAGAGTTGACAATATATTATTGCCATCACACTTCAAAGGAATAAGGATTCGTAATAGTTCAAATGGAACAAACGTCTCTCTACATTGCTATCAGTATTTTAGTTTATTACCCTTTTCTGTCTAATCTCCTTCCCTGTCTATTCCTACCAAAGGGGTGATAAATACTAGAACAACAGCACCAGTTTTTTAATGACTGGGCAAACAAACATTCCCTGAGGATGTTCTATGCTATATATTGCTGGAGTATTAAACTCAGTCTTGCAAAACTAAACAAGGCTTTCTCTCTCCTAAATCTACGTCGTCAAAGCAGACTCCAAGTCTGAGACCTAACTGGGTCCACAAGTAAAATGTGACCCAGTGAATGTACCAAGCTTACCAATCATATTAGCAGCTCTACCTACTGTGAAAAGTGGTTAATAATGGAGTAGGAAATTTCTCTCTGAGTAGTAAAGGATGACAGCCTCCTAACAGTTGTAGCATTCACCATCTTTCTCCAATTCAGCAACCTCTTATCGTCATTGTTAAAATGTCAGCATATAGTATCAAGAAAGAAATGTTACTCCTGTGAAACCAAGGAACTCAGCAGGAGAAGATCAATGTAACTTTTAAAAGTCGTCTCAAAAAAACAATCAAACAAAAAGAACAAAAACAACAAACAAACAAACAAACAAACATTTGGACTCATGAGGAATTCCTGACCCTCTTATATTTGTTAGAACCGGTATCAGTAATCTTTTCAACAATTCCAATATGCCTCTCTTTTATGTACTGAGGGACAAGGATGAGTTCTGATTAGGGTACTCTAAGAAAAACTTTAAACAAAAAGAATACAGGGAATTAGAAAGGATAATCTTTAAAACTATCTAAAAATAAAAACCTATCTAGATGCACAGAAAAACAAAAGGAAGAAACAGTGTCTTTATTTAGCAGCCTGGGTATGTAGAGTACTCTGTTTTAAGATAATATCTGGCAGTTATGTTTTGCAGAAGGAAGTCCAAATTTACCTGTTGGCCCATGAAGTTTGCTCAATTCTGCTTATATATTAAGTTTCTAGAACCTGAATACTTACTGAGTCTTCATTGAATAATGGGAGTGATGGTAGTGGTACCGAGCATTGAGTTTATCCTTGGGGTATTCAAATAAGGTGACCTCATCTTCCTCCTGCATCTCTGGAACTCCATGGTGCAGCCTCAGGAAGCCAATCCTTGAGAACCTCAGACTATGTTATGTGCCCCCTATGGCTTGGCGCCAGGCACGTCACTTGGTAATTCATGTCTTCCCCAGGAGCACATCTATGCATAAAAATCACATTTGTTTTTCACAGCAAATATGGAGACAATGTGAAATTCTTGTCCTACTTAAAATGATCAAAATCACAAAACAAAACTGTAAAGGAAGTGGAGAGTGTCTTCCAAACCATTTATCATAAGACAACCGTACCCCCCAACCCCAAAATATGAACCATAATAAAAGCACTAGCCTTAAGGGGGAGAAAGTGAGAGGAACACAGGCCAAATGGGTAAATTAAGAGAGGCATTGACTTTCTCTATGTCCTTTCTGAGGCTGCTAACTTCAATATCATTTGCAAATTCCTTTTTTGAAACTTTAACAGTTAAGTATTACAGTAGCTGTTCAATTTTTGTTGATTCATTGTTGAGTTTCCTAAAACAGTCATTTCTGGAATAAAATATTTTACCGTTTGTCCATTTCTTTGGATAGTGACCACGATGAGGCCTAAAGGCCATGACCAAAGTCTTGGAAGATGCATTTTGTCTAGTGTGCTCACTGCTGCCAGTTATGAGCAGAAACATTCCTTTTACACCAACAACTCAAAATCATAATTTTACTGAGTGGCATTTCTCAGCATCTTGCTAATTAGGAAAGTGTTATCCTAAGGGCTAAAATGAGGAACTGGATTTCTTTTCTTGTGTGCCAGTTTGAATGTATTTTGTCTCCCAAAATGCCATTATCTTTGATGCAGTCTTGTGTGGGCAGACATATTAGTGTTGATTAGATTGTAATTCTCTGAGTGTTTCCATGGAGATGCGCCCTGCCCAACTGTAGGTGATAAGTCTGGATGATTTCTATGGAGGTGTGTCCCCACCCATTCAGCATGGGCCTTGATGAGTTTACTGGAGCCCTATATAAGCTCAGACAGAAGGAGCAAGCTTGCTACAGCCAAGAGGGGCACTTTGAAGAACTCACAGGAGATGAGAGAGGAACTGCAGTTTACAGAGACATTTGGAGACGGCCTTTGAAAGCAGACTTTTGCTCTGGAGAATCTGAGAGAGGACAAATGCCCCCAAAGCAACTGAGAGTGACATTTTGGAAAGAGCTGCAGCCTAGAGAGGAACGTCCTGGGAGAAAGCCATTTTGAAACCAGAACTCCAGAGCAGATGCCAGCCATGTGCCTTCCTAGCTAACAGGTTTTCTGGATGCCATTGGCCAACCTTCAGTGAAGGTACCCTGTGTTGATACCTTATCTTGGATACTTTATAGACTTAAGACTTTAACTTTGAAACCAAATAAACCCCCTTTATAAAAGCCAATCCATTTCTGGTGTTTTGCAAAAAGATAGCATTAGCAAACTGGAACATCTTGAAAAAAGTTTTTGGAAATTTGCTTTCAAATTGAGAGCAAGAAACTTCATGAAAAATTTTGTCTGAGGCTCTGCTTACCACGTGTCTGTTGTGTATGTGGGAAGCATAATAAAACGTACAGTGTCACTCGATTGGAAAATCTCAGATGGAGGGGGGGTTTGCCATAAATGAGGTTGGAGAGATAATCCAGGAGTAATTTCAGAAGACCTGCTAGGAAATGTAATTGTAGGCCCCTTGTCCTCCCCAAACTGTGACACTCTATTGAAGGATTTTCAGGAAGGGAGCAATACAAATTTTTAGTTTAGAAAGATCACCACCATAGGAAAGTGGTAGGTGGATTTGACCAGCTAAAAAGAATTTTCCAAGAATTCATGTGTGGATGATGAGCTTTCAAGAGAGAGTAGATATGGTAGAAATAGAGAGGCGGACAATATTTGGGAATTATGTATTTAAAAGGTAAATCAGAACTTATATTGCAGATCAGAACAGAGTTGTGGAGGAGGTAGTGGGAAGAACCAGGTAAACTACAACCGTAGTTACAGCCCACACAGTAGAGATTTATCATGGACCCACCTCCTTCCCCAGTCTAAAGCCATCTCCGTTAGAGTAAGCCCTTAAGAAAATGATAGGAGGCGATTGCTAAAATGAGTTCATTTTATCTGGAGGATCAGAGTTTGCTTTGGCAAAGAGGGAGGCAAGAAGGAGAAATTCCACCCCTTTTCATGAATTTTTCTTCCTTCTTAGGTTAATTACCAAAACAAAGTGTGATGAAATAGTACCTGAGGAAAATTGATTAGGCAGAGGGGAGTGTTCTGGTTTGCTAACGCTGCTGTTATGCAAAATACCAGAAATTGATTGGCTTTTATAAAGGAGGTTCATTTGGTTGTAATTTTACAGTCTGAAGGCCATGAAAGTGTCCAAGCTAAGGCATCAACATGAGTATACCTCCACTGGAGAAAGGCCATTAGTCCGGAAAACATCTGTTAGCCGGGAAGGCACGTGGCTGGGATCTGCTGATCTCAGGTTGTATTTCAGCTCGTCTCTCAGCTTCTGTGCATTCTTCAAAATGTTGCTCTTTGGTTGTTTTGTACTTTTTTAACTTCTCTGGAGAAAACTCTGGGCTAGTATCTCAAAAGTGTCAGCAAAAGTCTTCTTTCAATGGCCGTCTCCAAAATGCCTCTCTCAGCTGCCCTCCAAAATATCACTCTCAGCTGCTCTGAGGTCCTTCTGATTGTGAGCTCTTTTATAGGACTCCAGTGATTAAATCAAGACCCATTCTGAATGAGCAGAGGTCCATATATCCATGGAAATAATCCAATCAAATGTTTCACCCACAGTTGATTGAGTCACATCTCCATGGAAACACTCAAAGGATTCCAACCTAAAAAACACTAATACACCTGCCCCACAAGATTGAATTAGAAAACATGGCATTTTGGGGGACACAACACATCCAAACTGGCACAGGGAATATAAAGTGGGAGGGAAGTAATAAAAGACAGGAAAATGCCATAAAGAGAATAGATATCAATGAAATTATGTTTCCCCTAATTTTGCCTTTGCCAGAATAATTGCATAATTCAGTAGTCATACCACCACTTAGGGCTGACCAATGAAGTCTTCTTCAACAGATTTATCAGCAATCATTTATCAACACCCACCATGTACTGCTGCAAAGTTTTAGGCTCAATGGCATCAGAAAATAAGAGTCAAAAGATAAGTCATGCTCTCACAAAAGTTTGGTTTTAACTGGGAGATGTGCACATATAAAATAGGTAGTGAAATTTAAAACAGTGCATTATGTGGTGGTTCATTGGGAGCTTATGAAAAGAGATTGCTCGTTGAGAGCTGAAGATGTTTGAGAAAGTGGAATTGAGTTATAAGGAACAGCAATATTCAGATAGCAGGAAGGATCCTGAGAGAAAAAGAGTTTAGAATAATTTCCCAACTCTCCGTGACGTGGGAGAAAACCAAGATGGAAGGCCGGGAAGGGGAACAAGCAGCCAACGCCTGCATAGCTGCTGTGTAAGGGTCAAGCCTTTCTATATATTTTCATTTGATACTAACAGCAACCATGGAAGAGCTTTTTCATCATCTCTCTTCTATAAACATGGAGACTGAGATTCATAGAGTTTAAATGTCTTGTCCAAGATCACAGAACTGGTAAATAACTAGGCCAGAGAGGGCTGTCTGCCTTTACAGCAGAGTTTCTCAACTTCGGTAAAATTGACATCTTGAGAAAGATAGTTAATTCTTTATTGTGAGGAGCTGCCTTGTGCCCCCCACTAGACTCCAGTAGCACCCTTCAGCTATGAAAACAAAAATATCTCCAGACATTTTCATAGGGCAAAATCATCTGTGGTTGAGAACCACTGATTTAAAGCATCTTCATATGATAGTAAGCTTGGTGTAAATTTACTTTGAACATGAATTCAAGGGACAATGAGGAAATCAACTTTCTTGAATAGGAAGGCACAGATTAAAAGATGAAGAAAATTATGTTGCATGCCTAAGCATAGCAGGCTGAGTTCTGAATCCAACTCAGAAAACAGTCAAGAATAAGGAAAGTTAGATAGCCAGGATCAGAAGCCAAAACATGCCACAGTACCAGCCCAGTGAGTGTGGAAGCCACTGCAGTCAAATAGTGAATGCATTCACCTTACACAACCACCTCCCCTGCTGGACAGAACATGGATGCTGCCCCAGGGAAAGGATTCCAAGGAACCAGCAGATGGGATTCTCCTCCACTATCCTCTTTTTGTGACTAACTCTGGATTCAAAGTCCCTAGCAGGTCCATTGATTCATCAAGTGCAAGTTGCACGTTTGTGTCCTTAAGAGATTGGATAGGAGGCAAGGATGGACAATTGTAGGTTTCTACAGTAAGAAATGGATTCTGGAATCTTTTAATCATGGGAAGGTGGAGGGAGGTTTGAGATGCAGGTTAAAAAAAAAAAAAACAAAAAACCCACAATTGTCCACTATAGGTTTTAAAAGAGACAATGGAAACTGTTAATTCTTTGAAGAATGGAAGGAGATAATAAATCACTTTTACACAAACAACACAAAGAACTTCTAATTCCTACTTAGATAAATATTGAAACAATGTGAGAAAAGCTAAGAGGGTACTTATCATAGTAGTTTGATTTTGTGTGGTTTGCCTATGATGCCCACAGAAGTTGCTAAAGGCAGAGGTTGGTATTGATGCTCAAAAGTAGATTAAACTTGCTAGGAAGCTCTCCGTGTGGGGTGCAGAAGAAAGAAGGGAGATGACTGGTGGTCAAGACTGGAGGCCAATTTCAGGTCCACCAGCATCCCCCTGAAGCCCTCAACCCGGACTCCCAGGTCACCCGCCCACTCCTTCCACCTCCTTCTTTCATTGCCAGGCAATTTCAGTTGTCAGAGTGAATACATTTTAGGCGTTCATGATGAACATCCAAACAGTCTTCAAAGGAATGTAGATTTCTCTCTCATCTCCATGTTCCAGGAAGAAGTTTACAGCCCAATTTACTATCCTCTTCAAGGGAAGGAGTCAAGACCTGGAGAACAGAAACCCTGTCCACTGCGATCTCCTAGATGAAGGTTTGTCTGAAAGGAATACATCAAAGACATGCATTTCCTATTTCTGCATAAGTTCTGAAACAATGTGTCAGCTTTATAATCAGTGCTTTTAAGTAAGTTGCACCTTGAATAACCCAGAAAAAAATGCCTGACCTTGCAAAAGTCCTTAACTTTCAGCCAACTTTCTCTCCTTACCTTTTGGCCTGGTTTCTGCTGCACAGATTGTTCCCTCTCCTACCTGTGGCTATTTGAAGACAGACCTGAACTGTTAAATTGGTCATAAAGCCTAGTTATGCTTCCTTTATTCCACTTATAGATGCAGAGAGCTCTTTCTCTGAATAGAAATGTTCCTTCCTGTAATATCCTAAAGTTTTGCTTGTTTTCCTTTTTTTCCCCCATTGAGTAGATCCCCTAAAAAGGTAAAGTTGATATGTTGATTGATTACTGAGTACAGCTGCACCAAAAGCAATTTCCTTCCTTTAAAAGAAAAAAATAAAGGAAATAAAGAACTTAATGGATCAATCTAGAAACAGCAAAGGACTGATCCTACCAATAAGCTCTAGGAGACAGGAAGTTTATTTTTCCTTCCCTCTAGCAAGGAAATCAATATATATTTGGTTGACCAACAAAGCTGCATGCTACTTTTTTCAAACGGCTTTTCTCTGCTTTTAATTCAATTCTCTGAATGGATTAGGAGGATGAGGAGAGAGAAATGCCTTCTAATACAAAATTTCCTTTCTTCCAGGTAGATTTAAGAACAATGTATAGTACTTGGCTGCTTTTCATTGCAAGTAAAAGAAATCCCAACTCAAACTGGTTTAAGTGCTAAAAATTTTGTTCTCTAACATAAAAGGATATAAAAATATGATGTGATCTTCAGGTTTAGATAATTTAGCAGGTCAAGGGCCAAGGTTTTGCTGTCCCTCTAGTCCACCAGGCTTGAGGATGATTTCATTTTAAAGATGGGAGCAAGGTAGCAGTTCAAGAAGTCCAAGGTGTTTTCATCCAGAGGAAAATGTTATATCTTCTTGTTGCCTTCTTGACAATGGGAATAAATTTTTCCTAGGTGTTTACCAATAAAATTTTCAGTACTTCTTGATGGTCAGGATTGGATCACATGCCTGCTCTGAAACTTGGGAGTAGTGGTGCACAACTGAGGCAGAAATACAGTGGGGCATTTTGGGTCATGAAAATGACTGGGCAGCTCTACTGATATTTACTGAGAAAGACCCAGGCTGCCAAATGTCCAGCAATTCACGAACAGTCCTGCACAAACAGGCACGGTCCCACCCAAAATGTCAAGGGACTCTTTTTGAGAAACCACTGCCCTTAACCTAATCAGGCTCTCTCCAGATCAGGGAGTGGAGTCAGCCTTGCCTTGGGCACGTGATTGCAGGGAGGAAGGGTGCACACCCAACCAAAAGTTGAGAAAGGATTTTGCTTTTAGGAAGAAAGAAGATGACAATGGCTGCTGGGTAGGAAACCAATTTTGTTTGTTATATTATCACCAATTTATCCTAAGGTAAATGTCATTCATTGCTTATTGTTTTATTAAATTATATAAATTTTTACAAAGCTATTTGGGACTCCTGGAGGCTTAGAATACCAATTAAGAGGTTGTTGCAATAATCTCGGTTTGACATTACCTGGATATGAAGTAAGGCAGTAGCAGAGGAGATGGAGAGAAGTGAATGGATTATAAAACTACACTGGAGGAAAATCAGCAGAACTTGAAAAGGACTAGACAAAAGAGTTCAAGGTGATTTCTTGGTTTATGGAAGTCTGAAGTTAATGCACTGAATCCTAATCACTCTCTCCTAACGACTGATAAATGACAGCCAGCTTATTATCTTCCTCTCCCTGATGATGCCAGTCCATAGACGGTGAGTCAGAGCCTTTGCCTCTCCAGTTTTTACTTCCTCACCTCCAGTTTTCTTGACTTCCATGCCACCTCTGTAGCCCATTTCCATAACCTAGATATTATTGCCAATTGCTGTACTATTGCCAAAATCAAAATTCCAAACTTCTCTGACCTAGCTCTCTCCCTCTAACAATTCTTAAAATTCACCGACTTCAATTTCTGAGCTATTGATCCAACCTCCTTTCACTGTCCCATGTCCCCCAGTGCCCTAAATTCCTTCCTTTCCTAAATATTATTCCATGGTCCATCTCCAAAATTATATCTTTGCATAATTTTAGCTTATGCTAAATTTAGCTCAGTTGCCTCTCTCCACAGCCATGGTTAAATCCAAACCTCTGCCACTTTTAACTTGACAATGTTGGATTTTACCTGAACCCTGTGATTCTAAAAATAGCATAGATTAAGAAATTCTCCACCCATTATGTCACTGATCAAGATGGACTTAACTTCTTCTCAGTTTAACTAAATTTTAGACAGGCTTCTCCCTGTCTCCAGGCCCCTGACCTCCTTTACCTTGACCGTTACAGAACCAGATAGAACATGTTCCACCCACTTCAACAGCTTCAACAGGAAACTCAGCAGATCACCTCATGCCCTGGACACACCCTATTGCTCGATCTCCCCCTCTAGTCCTCTTCCATTAACTCATCTCCTACCCTCTGCTTCAGGGGAGTTGAGCCCTCTCTGCCTCCCCTGTGGTGATAGCCTTCTAATTTCTCCTCTCCTCTCCTCCCCTCCCCTCCCTTCCCCTTCCCTCTCTTTCTCTCTCTCTCTTTCTCTCTCTCTCTCCCATACATACAATAGCCTTCTGCCCCCTTTCTCACTCTTCTCTATTGCATACAGCTTGAATAAATTCATCCTTGCCTGTTTCACATTGTCTGTTGCAATTTTTCCTTTAAGAAACTAAACTAGCAACTAAACAAATAGTATTCTACTGCCTGTATGTTTACTACTAATTTAATTACCATGTGGCTTCAATCTGATTAATAATATTATATCTTAACGGTATCTGATTTGGAAGACCCAATGGATATTGGTGCCATACACTGAGATAGTGTATCCAGGAGAAACAAAGGAAACAGGTAAACACAAAAGGAATTCAGGTTTCAACATGCTAAACTTCACATGGTTTTTGTACATCCACATGGGAATATCCAGTAAAGGGCTGTATGTTAAAGTCAGGTACATGACAAAGGGAGATGGGAGCTGAAAAGAATAGTTTAGGGAGTCACCATGTAGAGCTAGTATGAAAGCCATGTGAGTGGACAATATCACCTGGAGCTACTGGAGCCTTAAAGGCAGATTTCTTGGTTTGATAGCAGCTTCTTTTAGTTTAGCTCTAGAAGTTGTTCATTCAACAAATATTTATTAGACCATTACTCTTCCAGGCACCGTTTTAAGCACTTGGAATATATTGGTAAACAAAGCAGAAAAATGAGCTTGACCTCATGGAGTTTATATTCAAGTGGGGGAAAATTGACTGAACGAAACAGAATAAATTAGCAAATTATACAGAGTGTTAGTAAGTGATATGTGCTATGGTGAAAAGATAAAAAAAAAAGGTAGAGTAGAAAAGAGGATGACCAGTGTGGGAGAGAGTTGGACAAGAGCATGCTATATTATTAAATAGGGTGGACAGGAGATCTAATAAATGGAAGATGAGATTTAAGTGAAAACTTGAAGAAAGTGAGGGAGTTATCTAAATGTTGAAATGGATATCTGATGGAAGAATGCCCCAGATGCAGGGATCAGATAAGCAAACATCCCAAGGTGGGAGTATCCTTGTATGTTTACTGAACAGCCAGGAGGCCAGCGTACTTGGAAAGGAGCCATCAATAAGGGGGAAGAGTTGGAGAGGAAGTCATAAAGTGCTCATGTAAAGCAGCTCATGTAAAGCCTGTGGGACTGAAAGAACTCTAACTTTTACTCTAGAGAACTATTGCAGAGTTTTCAGTAGCAATGAGAGATGTGAAAAGATCTCCCTTATATTTTAAAAGGATCTCTTTTTCTACTGTGTTGAGAATACATTTTAGGGCAGCAAGGGTAGAGAACAGCGGACCCATTGGGAAGCTCTTGCAGAAATCCTTGAGAGAGATGATGCCAATGGTTAGAGCAGGGGAGTATCCATGGAGGTGGGGAGAATTATTGAGATTCCAAGTTCATTTTGGAGGTAGAGTCAATAGATAGTGTTCTAGTTTGCTAATGCTGCCATTATGCAAAATTCCAGAAACGGATAGCTTTTATAAAGGGTGCTTATTTGATTACAAATTTACAGTCTGAAGGTCATGAAAATGTCCAAATAAAGGCATCAACACAAGTATACCTTCACCGAAGGAAGGCCAATCATGTCTAGAAAAACTCTGTTAGCTGGGAAGGCACGTGGCTGGCGTCTGCTGATCCCAGGTTGTGTTCCAGCTCCTCTCTCAGCTCCTGTGCATTCTTCAAAGTGTCTCTCTTGGCTGTAGCACCTGCTTCTGTCTGTGAACTCTTTTATAGTGATTCAATTAAGACCCACTCTAATGGGTGGGGTAACACCTTCATTAAAACCATCCAATCAAAGTTCTTGCCCATAGTTGATTGAGTCACATCTCCATGGAAACACTCAATCAAATCAACATTAATACATCTGCCCCACAAGATTGTATCAAAGAACATGGCATTTTGGGGGACATAATATATCCAAACAGGCACAGATAGTCTTTTTTAAAAATGGATTTGGAGACTCGGGCAAGATGGCGGCATAGAGAGGAGTGGAAGCTAAGTAGTCCCCCTGAAACAACTACAAAAAACCAGAAACAACTAGTAAATAATCCAGAATAACTGCAGGGGGACAAACGAGACCATCCACTCATCATACACCAACCTGAATTGGGAGGAATGCCCGAGAACACAGCATAAAAATTGTAAGTAAAACCTGCGGATCCAAGTCGTGAGACCCCCTCCCCCATAGCCTGACTGCAAAGCCTCGTGGTGCCAGAGAGAAGCTCTCTCCCAGCAAGTGAATATAGCTCAGCTGAGCTCCAACTGGGGTTTTAAGTAGTGAGTGTGAACTGCTCACTACAGGTACGCATCCCCAAAATCAGACAGAGGCTTTGGGTGACGACTGACCTTGGAGAGCCGGAGGGTCGCCTTGGACTGAGTCTGAAGGGGACTATCTATTTCTTTTTTGGCTCAGTGGAGAAAGCCCCAGTCATTTTCAGTTTCTAGAGCTGTGAAGCCGAGAAGGGTGGAGACAGCACAAGCAGAGACAGAGACCATTGAAATGCTAATGACCTCCACCTGAGGGGTCTGTCTTCTCTAGGAGGAAAGGGGTGGGGCCCTTTCCATTCAGAACCAGACCCCAGAGCCTGGGGGAACATGGCCACACCTCCTCACACCAGTCAAGAATTATAGGCTAACAGGCATCACCTGCTGGGCAGAAAAGCACAGTGACCCGAGGCATCAAAGGGTGGAGCAATTCTCTAAGACACACCCGCAGGGAAACCCGATACTGAATATTTCTTCCCTCTGGGACCTAAGCCTGTTCTGGTCTGGAAAAACCTGATTTGAATAACCAAGGAAACCATGCCTAGACAACAGAAAATTACAACCTACACTAAGAAAAACAAAGTTATGGCCCAGTCAAAGGAACAAACGTACACTTCAACTGAGATTTAAATTTAAACAACTAATTTAAACAACTAATTTAAACAACTAATGCTAAATCAATTCAAAAAGTTTAGAGAAGATATTGCAAAAGAGATAGAGGCTGTAAAGGAAGCACTGGGCATGTATACGGCAGAAATCAAAAGTTCAAAAAAACGACTAGTAGAATCTATGGAAATGAAAGGCACAACACAAGAGATGAAAGACACAATGGAAACATACAACAGCAGATCTCAAGAGGCAGAAGAAAACACTCAGGAACTGGAGAGCAAAACACCTGAAAGCCTACACGCAAAGGAGCAGATGGAGAAAAGAATGAAAAAATATGAGCAACGTCTCCGGAAACTCAAGGATGAAACAAAGTACAATAATGTATGTATCATTGGTGTCCCAGAAGGAGAAGAGAAGGGAAAGGGGGCAGAAGCAATAATAGAGGAAATAATTAATGAAAATTTCCCATCTCTTATGAAAGACATAAAATTACAGATCCAAGAAGCGCAGCGTACTCCAAACAGAAGAGATATGAATAGGCCTACGCCAAGACACTTAATAATCAGATTATCAAATGTCAAAGACAAAGAGAGAATCCTGAAAGCAGCAAGAGAAAAGCAATCCATTACATACAAAGGAAGCTTAATAAGACTATGTGCGGATCTCTCAGCAGAAACCATGGAGGCAAGAAGGAAGTCGTGTGATATATTTAAGATACTGAAAGAGAAAAACCGCCAACCAAGAATCCTGTATCCAGCAAAGCTGTCTTTCAAATATGAGGGAGAGCTCAAAATATTTTCTGACAAACAGACAATGAGAGACTTTGTGAACAAGACACCTGTCCTACAGGAAATACTAGAGGGAGCACTACAGGGTGATAGAAGACAGGAGTGCGTGGTTTGGAACACAATTTTGGGAGATGGTAGCACAACAATGTAAATACACTGAACAAAGGTAACTATGAATACAGTTGAGAGAGGAAGGTGGGGAGCATGTGAGACACCACAAGAAAGGAGGAAAGATAACAACTGGGACTGTGTAACTTGGTGAAATCTAGAGCATTCAACAATTGTGATAAAATGTACAAATATGTTCTTTTACGAGGGAGAACAAGCAAATGTCAACCTTGCAAGGTGTTAAAAATGGGGAGGCATTGGGGGAGAGATGCAATCAGCATAAACTAGAGACTGTAACTAATAGAATCATTGTATTATGCTTCCTTTAATGTAACAAAGGTGATATACCAAGATGAATGCAGATAAGAGGGGGGGATAGGGGAGGCATGTTAGACATTTGACATTGGTGGTATTGTCTGATTCTTTATTCTACTTTGATTTAAGGTTATTTTTCCTTTTGCTGCTTCCTAGCTGTCAGTTTTTTTTTCCTCTTTCTTTTGCCTCTCTACCTTCTTTGACTCTCCCTCCTGCCTTGTGGAAGAAATGTAGATGCTCTTATAAAGATAGTGGTGAAGGTGGTGAACACATAAATGTATGACCATGCAGAAAACCATCGATTATTTACTTGGGATGGAATGTATGGTGAGTGAAAAAAACCATATTAAAAAAAAATGGGTTGGTGACAAAACCTCGAGGGCGATATACTGAGTGAAATAAGCCAGACACATTAGGACAATTATTGCAGGGTCTCACTGATAGGTACTAATTATAATATGTAAACTCATAGACATGAAATATAAGGTACCAAGATATAGGACGAGGCTTAAGAATGGGGAGTGGTTGCTTAGTATGAGCAGAATGTTCAATTAGGATGAACTTAAATGTTTGGAAATGAACAGGGGTGTTGGTAGCAAGATGTGAGAATGACTAACAGCGCCGAATGGTGTGTGAATGAGGTGGAAAGGGGAAGCTCAGAGTCATGTATGTCACCAGAAGGAAAGTTGGAGGTCAAAAGATGGGAAGGTATAAAACTGAATCCTATGGTGGGCAATGTCCATGATCAACTGTACAAATACTAGAAATCGCTTCCATGAACCAGAACAAATGTATGACAATACAATTAGAAGTTAATAATAGAGGGGCATTTAGGGAAGAACTATATATCTATTACAAACTATATACTACAGTTAGTAGTATTTCAACATTTTTTCATAAACAGTAACAAATGTACTATATCAATACTACGAGTCAACAATTGAGGGGGGTTGGTTAGGGATGGGGAGGATTAGAGTTTCCTTTTCTTTTTTTCTTTTTTCATCTTTCACTTTATTTCTTGTCTGGAGTAATGAAAAGTTTCTTAAAATTGAACAAAAATTAAGTGTGATGGATGCACAGCTGTATGAGGGTACCCAGGGGCAAGTGATTGTACACTTTGGATCTTTGGATAATTGTATGGTATCTGAACAATCTCAATAAAAATGGGAAAAAAATGGATTTGGAGGGTGAAAGAGAGCAGTCAAGGATAATGCTAAAGAGTTTGTCTTCTCATCTTTTGGCCTGAGCAAATGGAAAGATGGAGCTGTCATCAACTGAAATGGGGAAGGCTAGAGCAATGTTAGTGGAAAGATTAGTTCGATTTTGGCCATGTTAAGGTTGAGATGCCTCTTAGACATCCAAATAGTGGTGTTAAATGGACAGATGACTATTTAATTCTGGACTGGATCTATAACATAGGAGTCATCGATGTTAGATGTTGTTTAAGATCACAGGGTCTTCTTGCCTCATGTTTGTGGAAAATATGCAAACCAGCCTCACTATGAATTGTCCGACTTTGAGTGCACTGTATAGCTTGTGGCCTCTTCACTGGCAGAAAACAAATGATAAAGAGTTAGGACATGTGCTGAAAGTAGCAAAATGGGGAAGGGAATTTTGGAAGGTGTTAATTGGATCCAAAATCCAGAAAAATGTCATGCCAAATAAGATGTGCTCAAGCAGTTCTTAATATAGCACACAATAATAATTATAATAATAATAATGGGAAGAAGAATTATGGTAGAAGTAGCATCAAACAGTTATTGAGCATGTACCACATGTCAGACAGTGTACAAAGAACTTTACATGTAGTAACTCACTGAATCCTTACAGCTCTTTCAGACAGGTATTATTCTTAACCCCACTTTAAGATGGAGGCACTGAGGCCCCAGAAAAGGGAAGAAACTTGCCCACTGAAAATAACAGCATACTAGGTAGAAGCTTAGTTTTCAAACTTAACTCTACAATGAATTGTGTCACCTTGAGTAAGTCATGCCCCTCTTTGGATCTCAGTTTCCCCAATTATAACATGAGGGATGTTGACCAGATGAACTTTAAAGATGGTACTCTTATGGTGCCTATATAAATCTCATTCTTCAAGTCCCGGTCTAAATGTCCTAATGTCATTCTCTATAGCATGTTTACCCCTGTAAAGTAAATTATGATGGTACACTGTTATACTACCAATCTCAGCAACAATTCAATAAGGGCTTACTGTGTAGGAAGGTCTGTGTTAAAATGCTTACATTTTATTTTATTTCCTCTTCACAATCAACCAAGAGAACATGGCAGAAATGGTACTGTGACAATCTGGGCCTAGTCAGAATTAACTGGCCTGAAAGCTTCCATTATCTCCTTCTTGGGTTTATACTCTTACTCTTGAATTGCTCCTTTCTGGAACCCAGAAACCATGTTGTGAGACAGCTTGTTCTGGTTTGCTAATGCTGCCATTTTGCAAAACACCAGAAGTGGATTGACTTTTATAAAGGGAGTTTATTTTGTTACAAAGTTATAGTATTAAGGCCATGAAGTGTCCAAGGTAAGGCATCAACAAGAGGGTACCTTCACTGGAGAAAGGCCATTGGCATCCGGAAAACCTCTGTTAGCTGAGAAGGCACATGGCTGGCATCTGCTTCCTCCCAGGTTGTGTTTCAAAATGGTGTTCTCCAAAATGTCAGTGTCAGTTTTTAACGGCTGTCTTCAAAATGTCTGTCTCAGCTGCAGCTCTGAGGTTCTTCTGCTTGTGAGCTCTTTTATAAGACTCCAGTGAACTAATCAAGGTCAACATGAATGGATGGAGCCACACCTCCATGGAAACATGCAATCAAGAGGTCACACCCTAACCAAAGGTGTTACTCACAGTTGGGTGGGTCACATCTCCATGGAAACCGCAATTAAAAGGTTCCAACTTAATCAACACTAGTATGTCTGCCCACAAAAATTGCATTAAAAATAACGGCATTTTGCAGGACAGAATGCATCGAACTGGCACACAGCTCAAGTAGCCAAGTGGAGAAAAACCAAGGACCATGATTCGGCAGCTCTAGCTGACCCTCCCATCTAGGCTCCAGAGGACTCTTCTTCTTAGCACCCCCAGTAGATACCATGTGAAGCAAAAGAATCTCCCAGTTATCCCACAGAATCATGTAATAAATTTTTAAGCCACTAAGTTTAGAAGTGGTTTATTATACAATGATTGATAACTGTAACAGTTACTACTAATATACACATTTTATTGATACAGAAGTTGAAGCTAAGGAATAATTGATTGTAGATGACATATCTAGAAAATGATAAAGAGAGTTCTTTCTAATTCCACAGTCCACACTTGAAAACACTATGCCAAACGGCCTCTCACCTTATGCCAAGTTATCAATGAAATCTTTCAGCCTTTGAATTTGGGCAAAATTTTCTTTTATGAAGGGAGCTGCTAAGCTTGCACATGTACTACAAAAATCTGTTTGCTACAACTAATTCTAAAATTCATAGAAATATTTGATAAATAATCTGCACTAAATATACTCTGAGATAATCTGCACTAAATATACTCTGAGGTACTTAACATGGATTCCAAATGAAAAGTCAGAAACCTGAAGGAAGGTCTTCTCTCACTTGGGGTTCTTCTATTTCCTAAAACCTAAGGCAGTTACATTCACCCTCTAAATTCTCTTTTCCATCTTGCCAACAGTGCCTCAGACACCTGTGCATTAAATTACTGCAATATTGCTTTCAGTGTGCACTTAGCATTTCCAAGTTTTTATCATCTGGAAAAAGGCACTGATATATCATTACTAAGTTCCAAGCAGAGGGTGCCAAATTCCATTTACCTGATACTTCTTTTTTTAATGAAACTGAAATACAATTCGTTTAGCATATGTCATCATCAGAAAATAATTAAAGAAGGAAAAGAAAGCAAAAGAGCTTACTCAGCAAAAAGAAAATCCCTTGTTACATTGAAACAAGCTGGGCCAGTGATTTAAAGGGACCAGCCATCCTTTCCCTTTCTGATTAGACATTCCTATGTCCACCTTACACTAGGTACCCAGTGATTGTCAAAATGTGGTATAAATAAAGTTTTAATGGCATTTTTTCTGTGGATGATTACTGAATATTAGGGTGAATGAAAAATGTGCCAGAGTTGGGAATATATACAGCCAAGCATAAACAGTCATAATTTTTACGTAAAATCAGTCAAAGTCACTGTAGAAGGATATTTTGCCAATTTAACCTGTTATACCTATGGTATCTCTACTTTTCTGCTAAATTAAAGATAAAAATCTGATTGAGGCTTCCAGATTAATTGAAACAGTAATAATAGCAATAACAAACATTTATGTAGTCTTTATGATTTACAGGGTTCTTTTATATAAGACATTGATTTGATCCTTATGACAACCTCTGACTACGTACTATTATACTAAATGTCATCAAGTTAAATAATGAACAAGGAGTTAACTCAAGATTTGAGAATATCGCAACTTCTGCTGAAATCTTTGACTCCAAGTTTCTTTAAAAAGAGTGGTGAGCAATTTTATAAAACATTTAATTGATTTTTATGGCATGTACCTGTCTAACCCAATATTATTCTTCTTCATTGTAAAAGTACATAACAAGCTTTCTCTATTAAAAACAACCTAAAATATTCTCTATACATCTGATGATACATTGTTCAAAGAGTTGTATTACCTAATATCTGTCCACTAAGAAAAACATCCAGCACTTGTTTCAATGGATTTCAGGGCTGCCAAGGAAAATAAATGTGATCTTGAACACAACAGAAACAATGGCAATCACTGCTGTGGTCCCTGGACATCGCCACCGGGAGCCATTTGTCCAGCCACTTGTTAGAGCTCCACTTTTTTTCTTAATTTCTTTTTTTTAAATTTATTGAGATTGTTCACAAACCATACAATTATCCAAAGATCCAAAGTGTACAATCACTTGCCCCCGGCATCATCATACAGCTGTGCATCCATCACCACAATTAATTTTTTTTCAATTTTTAGAATATTTTCATTACTCCAGAAAAGAAATAAAGACAAAAAAAACGGAAACTCAAATTCTCCCATACCCCTAACCACCAAGCCCCACCATTATTGATTCAGAGTTTTGGTATAGTACATTTGTTACTGTTGATGAAAGAGTGTTAAAATACTACTAACTGTAGTATATAGTTTGCAATACATATATATTTTTTTCCTATGTGCCCCTCTATTATTAACTTCTAGTTATAGTGTCATACATTTGTTCTAGCTCATGAGAGAGATTTCTAATATCTGTACAGTTACTCATGGGCATTGTCTACCACAAGATTCACTGTTTCATACATTCCCAGCTTTTAACCTCCAACTTTCCTTCTGGTGACATGAATGACTCTGAGCTTACCCTTTCAACCACCTTCACACACCATTCAGCACTGTTAGTTTTTCTTACAGCATGCTACCATCACCTCTGTCCATTTCCAAAAGTTCACACTAGTTGAACATTCTGCTCATAATAAGCAACTGCTCCCCATTCTTTAGCCTTGTTCTATATCCTGGTAACTTATATTTCATGTCTATGAGTTTACATATTATAATTAGTTCATATCAGTGAGACCCTGCAATATTTGTCCTTATGTGTCTTATTTCACTCAATATAGTTCCCTCAAGATTTCTTCATCAACCCATTTTTTTAAGACAGTTTTGTTCACACACCATACATTCTGTCATAAGTAAACAATCAATGGTTCCCTGTATAGTCACATATTTATGTGTTCAGCACCATTGCCACTATCTATATAAGGACATCTTCATATCTTCCACAAAGAAGGAGAAAGAGTCAAAGAAGGTAGAGGGAAAAAAGAAAAAGAAAAAAGAAAGAGAGAGAGAGAGAGAAACATAACAGCTAGAAAGCAACAAAAGGAAAGATAGCATTAAATTAAGTCAAATAGTCAGACAACATCACCAATGCCAGGAGTCTCATACCCTTCTCCTATCCGCCCCCCCCGCCATATGCATTTAGCTTTGGTATATTGCCTTTGTTATATTAAGGGAAGCATAATACAATGTTTCTGTTATAGCCTCTAGTTTGCATTGATTGTATTTTCCCCCCAATCCAACCCTATTTTAACACCTTGCAATGTTGACATGCATTTGTTCTCCCTCACGTAAAAAACATATTTGTACCTTTTATTACAATCATTGAGCACCCTAGGTTTCACTGAGTTACACAGTCCCAGTCTTTATCTTTCCTCTTTCGTTCTGGTGTCCCACATGGTCCTAACCTTCCTCTTTCAACCAGACTCAGAGTCATCTTTGTTCAGTGTACTTACATTGCTGTGCTACTATCTCCCAAAATTGTTTTCCACACCTCTCACTTCTTCTTTTCCTTTCTGTTTGCAGTGCTTCCTTTAGTGTTTCCTGTAGAGCAGGTATCTTGTTCACAAACTGTGTCATTGCCTGTTTGTCAGAGAATATTTTAAGCTCTCCCTCATATTTGAAGGAGAGTTTTGCAGGATATAGGATTCTTGGTTGGTGGTTTTTCTCTTTCAGTATCTTAAATTTATCACCCCACTTCCTTCTTGCCTCCATGGTTTCTATTGAGAAATCCACACATAATATTATCAGGCTTCCTTTGTATGTGATGGATCACTTTTCTCTTGCTGCTTTCAGGGTCCTCTCTTTATCTTTGACTTTTGATACTCTGATTATTAAGTGTCTTGGCATAGGCCTATTCAGATCTATTCTGTTTGGGGTACACTGCACTTTTTGGATCTGTAATTTTATGTCTTTCGTAAGAGATGGGAAATTTTCATTGACTATTTCCTCTATTGCTGCTTCTTCTTCTTTTCCCTTCTCTTTTCCTTTTGGGACACCAATGATACATACATTCCTGGATTTCATTTTGTCTGTAAGTTCCCAGAGATGTTGCTCATATTTTTCCATTCTTTTCTCTACCTGTTCTTTTGTGTGTAGGCTTTCAGGTGCCTTGTTCTCCAGTTCCTGAGTGTTTTCTCTGCCTCTTGAGATCTGATGTTTTATGTTTCCATTGTGTCTTTCATCTCTTGTGTTGTGCCTTTCATTTCCGTAGATTTTGCCAGTTGTTTCTTTGAACTTTCGATTTCTACCTCATGTACACCCAATGTTTTCATTATATGCTTCATCTCTTTTGCCATATCTTTCCTAAACTTTTTGAATTGATTTAGTATTAGTTGTTTAAATTCCTGTATCTCAGTTGAAGTGTATTTTGTTCCTTTGATTGGGCCCTAACTTTGTTTTTCTCAGCATAGGTTGTAGTTTTCTGTTGTCTAGGCATCTGGTTTTCTTGGTACCCCAATCAGGTTTTCCCAGACCAGAATGGACTTAGGTCTTGGAAGGAGGAAATAGTATCCTGTTTCCCTCAGGGTGTCTTAGAAAATTGGTACCCCCTGTGAGGCTTCAAGTCACTGTGCTTTTCTGCCCAGCAGGTAGCGCCTGTCACCCTGTAGCTCCAGACTGTTGTAAGGAGGTGTGACCTGTGGCTGTTTTCCCCCAGGCTCTGGTTCTGAATGGAAGGTGGGTAGTAGAGCTGGGGCCCCACCTCTTTCCTCTTAGGGAAGATAATCCTCCTAGGGACATGTCATTAGCATTTGAATGGACTCTCTGCCTGTGCTATCTCCACTGTTGTCTGGGTCAGAGTGCTGGGAACTGAAAATGGCTGAGGCTTTCTCCACTGACCAAAAAAGGGACAGAAAGCCCCCTTCAGGACCAGTCCACGGACACCCTCTGGCTTTCCAAGGTCAGTCGTCACCAAAAGCCTTTGTCTGCTTGTTGGGGATTAGTAGTGTGTATTGAGCAGTTCATGCTAGTTAATTGAAACCCCAGTTGGAGCTCAGCTGAGCTGTATTCACTTTCTGGGGGAGTGTTTGCTCTCTAGCGTTGTGAGACTTTGCAGTTCGGGCTGTGGGGGTTGTGGGGACTCCCAGTTCGGATCCACAGTTTTTAGTTACAGATTTTATGCTGCAATCCTGGGCATTCTTCCCAATCCAGGTTGGGATGTGATGAGTAGACAGTCACATTTGTCCCCTCACAGTTATTCCAGATTATTTACTAGTTGTTCCTCATTGTTTATTAGTTGTTTCAGGAGACAAACTAGCCTCCATGTCTCTCTATGCTGCCATCTTTTTCCGTCTCCTAGAGCTTCACTTTTTAAAATTCAATTAATTTGTTTTCATTGAGGTATAATTTGCATACATTAAAACACACAGATCCCAAATGTATGATTCTGTCATTCCAGAAAGTTCCCTTGTGCCTTTTTCCAGACAGTTCTCACTTTGGAAACAACCACTTTTTTGACATTTTTCACCAAATCTTTGTGTTTCTGATCCAGAATTTTTATATAAATGTACTGCTTTTTTTTGCATCTGGCTCCTTTTCCTCAGCATAATACTTTTGAGATCTATCCATGACATTGTGTGTCTATATGTTTTTATTACTGAGTAACATTCCATGTATGAATGTACCCCAGATTCCTTATCCATTCCCTTGTTGATGGGCATTTGGGTTGTTTTGCCATTTTTATACAGTTTCCTTTGAAGCACCAAATTTTTAGCTTGTAAATTGGACCCATAAATCTCTCAGCAAATGCATATTGTGTTTTGTGCGTATGTGTTAAAGCATAATTTTTCTTTGTGAATCAATGTAAGATCATAAAACACTTTGAGTCTGCAATATGAAAGAAATTGTTCTGGCTCTCAGATTTCCTGGTTGTGGGGTACAGAGTAGGAGAGGAGAGTATAGGCCAAATGAGCCCCACAGAATAGAGACCTGCTGTCTGGGCTTAATAGTAGGTGGTAGCCTCACAAGAAAGAGATATAAATTTGGCTCTAGCTATCATTGCAGGGTGCTAACTCTGTGCACAGAACTTTGGCTGTTAAAATGCTCCTGTAACATTCATCAGTGAGATTCTGGCATCATGTGTGTAAACAGATCAGCAGTTTTGATCATTTGGAATCCCAGTTTCAACTGACTCTCTCTCTTCCTCTAAAGCACTTAGGCTCATCATGGTTTGCCAATTAAAGCAGAGGACTAGAGCCTCTCAGTCTTGTATGTGCAGCTAATTCAGCCTTCAGGTACGCAGCAATTGAGTCCATTAGCATTCATTGCTATGCATTTATCCAGCACCAGCTGTGTGTCAAACACCACTGCACAGTGTTAGTTGGCTACCTAATTAGTTGCAGAAAGGAAGTGCAAAGCTGTAAGTTAGAGAACACTGGAATTAGTATTAGAAAGCCCAAGTCTGAGTTCTGTGCTCCTAGTAAAATATTTCTTAGACCTTGGGCAACTTACCTCAAGTTGGAACCTGGATTATTTATTAATGTGCAGGGGGTTCTAATTTCTGGTCACAAACTAAATCACGAAAATAAAACTGGATCACTGAAACAAATACAAGTATCTTTAATTTTCCACCACTCATCTACTTTGGACTTCTATTCCTCAGAAGCAGAAATTTAACCACAATGGATTTACTTAATCTTACTCACATGAGAGATTCTCAGTCGATTCAAGATCCTTCTCATATCTTACCAGAGTTGTCACTGAATCCCAGGAGTTTATATAATGCATGTGGGAGAGCAATGAACTCTCAATCAAAAGTATTGATCCACTTGCCATCCACTTATTCTCATATGGCCTTTGACTCTAAGTCCCTCATTGCTCTAGAAAAGCTCCTTAATCCACTTCCAGGTCTCTTTGGGTCTTCTGGCTTCAGTACCTTCTCAGCACTTCTCTGTACCTCAAGGAGAGACATAGTAGACTTCCCGGCACTGGGCTGGAGCCTATAAGACCTGGTGAGGATGCTTCAGACCCATCATCATAAATACCCCACCTAGCACATATTCTCTCCTCCCAGCACCCTGCTTGGCTGGGGAGGCTTCTGAGACCTTGTCATTTTCTCAGACTACATCTAGAAAGTAATTCATTGGCAGGGTTCCTGCTAGAGTAGAAGGAAACTTTGTGCAGATTAGAAATGAGTATCTCTTCTTTGTGGACAAATTGCTCAGTTGGACCCTTTTGGGCAGATCAAGTAGAAGAAGTCTCCTTTCTCCCGGTCTGATGGATCTCAGCCCCACTCTTACCTCCATAGACAGAGCCCTGAATAAATGGCTCAACTCCACTGCCACTTACAGAAGTGCTGTCCCCAAGCCATACCCACAGGTCCCTCATCTGACTGAGTTACCTCATCTGTCCAGTATTCAGCCCAGCTCCTCCTGTTACTTATTCCATTCTTGCTCTCCTCCCCATCTGAATGGGGCAGCAACTTTCTCAGATCACAGAATTCCCCAGCTGGCTATGAGTAAGGCTTTTGACAAACACAAAGACTTTTCTCTCAGACAATTGTCACAAATGCATATCTAAAGTCTACTTTGGAATTACAAGGAAGACCCAACCACATTTTTTCTGTATTTCTATGTGACATCTCTAATGAGGTGCTGCAAAGCAATGCTACAAAGTCTAGTTTTCCCAGTTGAAGAATGATCACAGACCAAAGGCCATGCTTGGGATTTATGGCTTCTGTGAGGGTACAAAGCTCCCCTCTCCTTCAACAAAGAACTTACTTTAAGCTACAAGGGGTGGATTACAGCTTCCAGCAACAGGTCCGACAAGATCAATTTCAGCTTTTTATCTGTGGTGTTGCACTTCTCACAGACCTCCCCCCTTCCCCAGCCAATGACCGATCATGGTGGGGCAATCTAGGCCCTGTCTATTTCTGCCTCAGAGAGGACTTCTCTTAAGGACAGTCATTGCTCTGGAACGCTCCATTGGGTTGGCACTTGGCTGAGACCTTATCAGATCTGCATGGCAGGCTGTCTCTCTCTGAACAATCTTATTTCCTCCCCCTTTATCCTTCATAAATGTAACCCAGCAAGACCCCAGTGTCTGCCTCTCAGAGAATCCAAACAAACACAGGTCTGAAAATATTTCAAATAATAAATCAACAGTACTCTGCTAAATACTCAAATACTTTGAAATCGTCAAATATTCAATATAATTCCCATTGTCCCTAATAATCTCTCTCACCCATTTTTCCTAGAAAACATAGTGAGTGAAAAGTATTTATGTACCCAGTAAATCACTCCCTTCACAAAAGTCCAAATGCATTGATTTAACTATTCTTGCATGTTTTTCTGCTTCAACACAAGCAAAAAAAAGGAGGAAAATGACAATGCAGCATAAAAATTACCTTGCAAACCTACAGCTAGGCTGAAAGCAATAATTCTGGTTAAATTGAACCATGTTTAATTTAAATTAGCTTTGTCAACTAGTACCAATGGATAAGTGAGAGTTGAATTGGAAGGTGTCAGAGCTGCTGGTTTCATAAATAACTGGTTTACAAGACATGGATAACAAGATTTCATCATATGGAAAGCAGAATCCAATGAAAATAATAACATAACCTTTACTTATGTGTAAATTTTCTAAATTATTAAGTGTAGGTGTTTTTGTTTGTTTGCTACTTTATACCTAGCCACTAGAACAGCACCTGGAACTCAAAAATTATTATATTAAACAGAAGCCTTTTAGACATAATACAAACCAACTAAAGGATGGAATTACTCAGTCTAATTGCTAGAATCATTTCCTAGACTTGGCTTTAATGACTTTGATTGTTTCCCAAAGTCACATCCATTTTTGAAAGCTGTGCTTTTCTGGGAAACAGCCTATCTCATTTTTTTGTGTGTAACCTGGAAGAACTAAGGAGGGATTCAATGGTCCTGACTCCAGAAAAGAGCCATGTTTGGAACTCTCTTTGGCTTTCCTACAACCAGAAATGGTTTTCCCTTCTCAGGTATTTTTATGTGTGTGTGAGACAGAGTTCAGTGCTTGCTCTTCAATGACTTACAGATCCCTGGAGATGAATGTAGATTAAAATATTTTTTCACAAGAAAGAACACACATTTCTTTGAAAGGGAGGAATGGAAGTCACTGAGGGACTTCTGAGTCCCTGAAGCTTTTGGCTTATTTACTATTAAATGATTTGCCACCACATTTCCTCACTCTCCTTCTTCCCACCTAACACATCTGTGTGTTTTAAATTTTTAGCATTGCCTAAGGTGATTCAGTTTGATAATACTACTAAATAACATTACTTTTACTATGTTAGCTGTGCCAGTTTGAATGTATTATGTCCCCCAGAAAAAGCCATATTCTTTTATGCAGTCTTGTGGGGCAGACATAATAGGAATTAAGTTGGAACGTTTGGATTAGGTTGTTTGCATGGGAATGTGCCTTATCCCACTGTGGATGATAGCTGATGGGATATTTCCATGGAGGCGTGGCCCCACCCATTCAGGGTGGGCCTTGATCAGTGGAGCCATACAAACGTGCTGACTCAGAGAGAAGGAACTCATTGCAGCTGTGAGTGACGTTTTGAAAAGGAGCAAGCTTGCTAGAGAGGAACATCCTGGGAGAAAGCCATTTTGAAACCAGAACTTTGGAGCAGATGCCAGCCATGTGCCTTCCCAGCTAACAGAGGTTTTCCAGACGCCATTGGCCATCCTCCAATGAAGGTACCCAATTACTGTTATGTTACCTTGGACACTTTATGGCCTTAAGACTAACTGTTTAGCCAAATAAACCCCCTTTTTATAAAAGCCAATCTGTCTCTGGTGTTTTGCATTCCACAGCATTAGCAAACTAGAACAGATTTTGGTACCAGAGAAGTGCGGTGCTGGTGCTGCTGAGTTTGCAAACACCAAACATGTTGGAATGGCTTTTTAAATGGATACGGGGAAGATTCTGGAAGAATTGTGAGGAGCTTGATATAAAAGGCCTAAACTGCTTTGAAGAAACTGTTTGTGGAAATACGGACTCTAAAGATACTTCTGACCAGGCCTTGAACAGAAATGATGAATGTGTTGTTGCAAACTGGAAGAAAGGCGATCCTTGTTTTAAAGTGGCACAGAATTTGGCAAAATTGAGTCCTGGTGTCAGATGGAAGGAAGAATTTGAAAGCGACAACCTGGAATACTTAGCTGAGGAGATCTCCAGACTACATGCGGAGGACGTACCCTGGCTTCTTCTTGCAGCTTATAGTAAAATGCGAGCAGAGAGAGATAAACTTAGAACTGAACTCCTGGATTCAAAGAAACCAGAAACTGATGGTTTGGAAAATTCCAGGCTTCCAGGGAGTGGATCCCCAAAAGCTACAGCCCAACATGAGGATGTAATCAAACATGGAACCCAGCTGCCATTTCAGTACAAGCCAAGATTGGAGATGGAATTATCCAGAAAGGATTTGTGGAAACTCCTATTGTCTGATGGCTTTGACCCCTGCATGCTTCATGCGAAGCCAACAGAATTTTTGCGAGATCTTTACAGACAGAGCCGCTGCCAGTCAGGACTGGTGGAGAAAGACAAGGAACAAATTGAAGGAAAAATTTCTTCAAAGACAGAGCCATGGAAGTTGAGGTCTGGAGTCAAGAGGCCTTGGGCTGGGAGAGCAGAGCAGCCCACATGCATGGAAAGGGTGAGTTTGCCCCAGAGGTTGAGGGTGGTCATTCCACCTCGATGCTCTGGAAGAGTTTTGCCACCCGAGGTCCCAAAGAGGGTGGAACACATTTCCAGGGAATTGGGGAGAGCCTGGCTGCCACCACACTGTTCTGAAGGGGTTGAGCATATGCCCTGGAGATGGAAGGGAATCTGGGAGATGCCCTGATGTTTGAGGAGGGTGGGGCCGAAAAGGTGGTCTCCCCAATGTGTGGATATGTTGGAGCACTCATCTAAGCATTTGGAGAGGAAAGGGCTGCCAGAAAGGCCCTTAGGAAGGGTTAGACACCCGCTCTCTCAAGCCCCAAGGATGCAACGTTGTTCTGTAAATGACTCTCAGACTTTGAAATCTAATGGAGTTCGTCCTGCAGGTTTTAGGAACTGTTTTGGTCCTGTTAACCCTGTTTTCCTTACTCTTTCTCCTTATGGCAATGGGAATGTTTATCCTATGAATGTCCCTCCTTTGTATATTGGCAGCATGTAACTTGTTCTAAGTCCACAGATCCAAAGCTAAAGGAAAAGTATGCCTTAGGACTGACCACGCCTATATTTGATTTTGATGGGATCTTGTACTTAACTATTGTTACTGAAATGATTTAAGTTTCTGTGGTATTGTGGGATGAATGTATTTTGTATTTGGAAAGAATATGTTTTTCTGGGGTCCAGGGGGTGGAATGTGCCAGTTTGAATGTATTATGTCCCCCAGAAAAAGCCATATTCTTTGATGCAATCTTGTGGGGCAGAGGTAATAGGAATTAAGTTGGAGCGTTTGGATTAGGTTGTTTGCATGGGGATGCGCCTCACCCAACTGTGGATGATAACTGATGGGATATTTCCATGGAGGCGTGGCCCCACCCATTCAGGGTGGGCCTTGATCAGTGGAGCCATATAAATGAGCTGACTCAGAGAGAAGGAACTGAGTGCAGCTGTGAGTGACGTTTTGAAGAGGAGCAAGCTTGCTAGAGAGGAACGTCCTGGGAGAAAGCCGCTTTGAAACCAGAACTTTGGAGCAGACGCCAGCCATGTGCCTACCCAGCTAACAGAGGTTTTCTGGACGCCATTGGCCATCCTCCAGTGAAGGTACGCGATTGTTGATGCATTACCTTGGACACTTTATGGCCTTAAGACTGTAACTGTGTAACCAAATAAACCCTCTTTTATGAAAGCCAGTCCATCTCTGGTGTTTTGCATTCTGCAGCATTAGCAAACTAGAACATTAGTTGCTATGGAGTGTGTGGAACTGGGGAAAAGGGAAAGGAAAAAGCGTTGCCACAGTGTAAAACAAAGGAAAAAAATAGCCTTTCGAACAGTGTCTTACCCAGGGGAAGAAACAAAAATAGTCACTGCTTTAATCCAATATAAGGCACATCCATAATTGACATTATAGTGGAGGGCATTTTTGACTGGTCCCAGGTAGTTTTATTTTGGACATTTTTCAATTGTGGCAATCATTTATCACTTTCAAGTTCAGAAGCATGTTTGGTCAGAGCTTTGGGCATCGCTATCATATGGAATGAGTCAGAGAAGAGAGTCCTTGAAAAAACAAATCTTGTTTTTAAGCTCTTTGCACATGTAGATAGCCTATCTGTCATTACACTAATTTCTGAGGAAATCAAATAAGACAACCACTCAATTTACTCTTTAATTTACTCATCAAGATACTCAGGAAGAGACTGAAGGGGATCACTGGGTATACAGGGATCAGAGAATCACAGCTTGAAAGGAACAAAGTAATCCTACTCAAGAAAGTTCATTTGCTTTTTCAAGATTACACAATGAAAATGAGTTCTGTTGAGGGCTTAGAATAGATACCACTGACACAAGAATCATTTCTGGAGGCCCTAGAACACCCAGCCACCAATCAGACTGCTTTGCTCCTTTTCAATTCCTTGGTAGGCCAAGCCATATGAAATTATATTCCATGAGTTAAGAAGTTAAAAGCATATTTCTATTTCTGTATCTATTACAGTGGCTGTGCCAGTGCTCAAATCATTTTGAAACCTCTAATTTATGAACTGCCTGATGCTCCTGCAGCAGAGTTTCTGGAAAATCCTTTAAGGTAGTGTCTTAGTTTTCCAGCTGCTATGACAAATATCACAGAATGGATTGGCTTAATGACAGAAATTTATTGGCTCCCAGTTTCAGAGGCTAGAAAACTTGCTTCCTCCTAGGGTTGTTAGCATTCTGGCTGGCCAACAATCCTTGGGTTCCTTGGCTTTCCCATCACATGGCAATATCCTTTCCTTTGTCTTTCAGTTACCTTTGACTTACAGCTTCCAGCTCCTCCATGAGGCTTTTTTCAATAAAAGCCTCCAGGAACAGGATTAAAACCCATCCTGATTCAGCTGGCCACAACGTAATGAAAAATAACATCTTGAAAATGTCCTATGTGCAATGGGTTCACACCCACAGGAATGGGTTAAGATTAAGAACATTTTGTTTTCTGGGGTACAAAAAATAATCTGCCACAGGTAGCAAAAGTCTTCATTGATTCAATAAGTATTTGCTGAGAATCTAAAATGAGCTTACAATTATGTGGAATACAAATGTCATCTGCTTTGCTTGTGACCCACCTAAGGAGCCTGGACCATGATTTTGCAGTGCACTCCCTACTTGTTACCACAAGGAAGTGACAGTATTCTTCTCTCCCACATGACAGCTTTTTAAATGCAAATTTCTATTTACAGTATCTTTTAAACTAATTATTATGTAACATATCAAAAATGATAATTTATGAATGTTTGGAATTCCCAGGCATCCTCAATATCTTGATAACCATTCCCTTCTTTTACTTTAACTGATTCTTAGTCCCCTACAGTAGGAATAGGGTGATGTGTGCCATTTCTTCCTGATTTTCCTGAACTCTGCCCATTTTTGTCTTTAAGACTTTGGTTAGTCTCCCTGGGATCCTTTGCATTCTGACTTTCTAGAGCTGGTCCTGGAAAACAGCGCATGCTTGTTTTTCTTTTGGAGACAGAAAAAACAAAACAAAACAAAAAAACACTCTTAGATTCATCCCAGTCCTGTATTGTCTCTACTTTCTGTAATAGTCACCATAGCATACCTCTCTTTCTTTCTTTTTCTCACTCTCTCTTTCTGCCTCTGTCTCTGTCTCATACACACATAAAAATACCTGAACTCCTCAGGAAATGAACTGGCAACTTCGACGAACACCTCAGGAAACACTTCGCTGGTCAGCCAAAGAAGTGAAGATCCTCTATCTGTCTCGCTTAAAAGTCTTCAACTGATTGGATTAAATCCAGTTGACTGCATCCTCTCATTGTGGAAGACATGCCCTTCATTGACGTCATCAGTCACAGCTGCAGCCAATTGACTGATGATTTAATAAACCAGCCTGTTGGTTTATTAACCAGCCACAAATGTCCTTGCAGCAATAGTTAGGCCAGTGCTTGCTTGACCAGACAGCTGGGTACCATCACCTGGCAAAGTTGACACATGAACCCAACCATCACACCCTTGTACGCCCTGCCCTTTGAGGAACACTACCCCTTGGGACCAGCCACCACTGGAGAATCTCTCCTGTTCATAAGTCCTAATAAATCTATGTCTTCTTCTGTGCCTAGTGTGTTTTTCAGTCTCATGGCAGCAGCAGCTTGTGCTTTGCATGAACCCAGTCTGGGCCCAAAGACCAGGCTTGAAAGAGCAGAAGGGATGATTAGTTAACTGGAATACAGATCAGTAGAGCATTCAGATGACAGCATAGAGACCAAAATGTATGGAAAATAGAGAATGAACCATAAGAGATGTATAAGACTTGAAGAAAGGTGTTTCTTTCAATATATTTTTAATTAGAGAAGTTATGGGGTTTACAGAATAATCATGCATAGCATAAAGGATTTCCATATATTACCCTATTATTAAGACCTTGCATTGGCATAGTACATTTGTTACAACTGACAAAAGCACATTTTTGTAATTGTACTATTAACTATAGTCCATGGTTTAACTAGAGTTCACTTTTTATGTTGTGCAATTCCACTGATTTTTTTTTTTTTCTTTGAGAAAGTTTTTAACATATTGTAATTGAAATCCCACAGCAAGAGAGAGAGAATTGGGCATAAGCAATATTTAAAAGTGATAATGGACATACTATTTCTGGTGTTCTCTGAATTTTGGAATAGAGACAAAGTCACCATAATACTCCCCACCAAGGTATGTGTGAATTTCCTCCAGAAAACAAGCACATCTGAAAAAACTGCTATTATTAAAGTCACTGTTAATTTTTTAATAGTCTGTCATTCTTCAAAATCCATCTGCTTTCAGCTGAGGCCAAAAAGGGAAATTAAACATGACAGAAACCATTTCTCACTCCTTTTCATCTTCCAAGTCTTTAATGATTGCTCAGTTTCTATGATTCTCCCATGGATGCAGTATCACCTTAGGTGATGATTTTTACATGAAAGGGACAATCCAGGAACTTCCACTTTATCCTTCCTAATATAAATGCCCTTTCTTCATAAGTCAGTGAGCCAATGTGGGGATTCTACAATCTTCACACTCAGGAACTTGGAAAATATCTACAGGATTATTTCATGGACCTGCTGAACCTACTGCAAGACAGACTTGGGACAAAACTCCATTGATTACCTGATTTTCAAGAGCCTCCCTATGGCCAGCAGACACAGAAGTATTAGGGATCCTGAAGAACTGGTGTTAATTCAAACTAATGTTCAGTATTGTCTCTGAAGTCTAAATATGTCCCTTGTCCCAAGGCAGAGCCACATTAACAAATGACTTCAGGTGTTCTTGACATCTCGGAGAGTCACATTACAAGCTTGAGATGTTGATGCATGGTCTTTCCTCGAGGACCAGACCTCCACTTCATTAAGAGGCTCTAGGTCTAGTGACACAAATCAGCTCTCCGTTCAGTTTTTTGTTTGTTTGTTTTCTGTTTTTTGAAGTTATTCAGACAAGAAAGACTTTAATGGACTGGCCTTCTATTTTAGGTAGTGACTCCATTATCTAGTATTCACTTTCAAAAGTCTCTGAGAGCCAACCCAATCTGATTACTAGTCCAGCTTTGCTACCTTTATGGAGACATTACCTCTAGACATTTTTCAGGCAATTTGTATCTGCCCCTATCCCCAGAATCCTACTTTCCACAGTGAAATCAGGAAAACCATTTCAACAGCAACATTTCCCTTCTTTATAACTATCAAAGTAAACTTGGCAGGCAGAATCCCCGAGTGTTTAGCTTTCTTGGGTGACATGGTAGTAGGAGCCATAACTTCTCTCAGTCCTTGAGGAGGACTCAGAAGCCAGACAGGTTGAGAGCCACCGTCTGTGCTATGGGATTCACCATGGTGAGGGGTGAGACGATCTGAAAGAAGCTGGGTGTGAATATGGCACAGACTTGGGGGCCAGAGCAAGCCAATGGTAGTCCCAGTCACTAGAGTAGAGCTACCATGTCCACACCCAACTGACAGGGACACATCATAAATTCCAGGTGCCAACTTCAGTGGGGAATTCCATCAGGACAAACAGCAAGCAGCTAGATCAGAGGCATCTCCCTGGAAGAGCATAACTGGGGATCCTGACCATTCTTTTCATGAGGTCATATAATCTTCACCTCCCCCTTCACAGTAGACCCAGATGTCTTTCTTTAGAAAGAAGTCAGGGAGGAAATGGAGGCAAGAGAGATATGGAAAGTATTCCCAAAGAGCATCACTTAAAAGGATTGTTTAATTAGCAGAATGGACCAAAATTTTTAATATAAATGGTTAAAAGTTGCTATTTTTCCTTTTCAAACAAAAATGTCTGGGCTTTTGAGGAAATTCAGATTAGTTATATTAATAATTTTTAAAATCTACATTATGTGCAAATGAGTAATACTATGAATATGCTGTACTTTAACAAGCAATTCAAAAATAAAAAAGATCCCATTTAGAGAACCATCAAAGATCTAAAATATCCATCTATCTGTCCACCCAACCAACCATTTTGGGAATAAACATAATAAGAGCAGGAATTATATGAAAATATACTTGATTGAGAATGTAATATAGGCCCCTGGATGCAACCTATATAACTACATTCCCTGGACATTTAAAAATCCATAGAATAATAATAAAAAAAAAAAACCTGTGGAAGAAATTTCCTCATTTAACAAACTTGTATTTTATCATTCCAGGTCTAGAAAATGTGCCCTATTTACCTCAATTCTCTTTAATGTGCCTTTAAATATGCCAGAGATTTCCTGAAATAAATCTAATTAGCTCATTTGAGATTAATACCTAAAAGAATTTTTTTTTTTTACTGTACAATATTTGCAGCTTCTAATTTTTCCCTGCTACTTAAAAACTTACAGGTAACATTATTTAGGCACTATATTTAGATCAACTTGATGAGCTCTTGGGTCTCATGGTTACTTTTAGGAAATGAATTCTGATATGTTACATATTTTAATACCCTTCACTCATTCTAACTCTATTCTACCCAACTTCAAGATCATAGTCTGACTTTTCCAGGCATGCCAAATATAATTTTTCTGACCACATGAGCCGTGAATACTGAACACTTAATAATTCATACTACTGGGAAAGATGCAGAAACTTGTGTTAATAAAAAGTGAACTTTCTGACCAATTATGGAGCATAGCTAATAATAGAGCAGCCATATCAGCTCACTTCCACCAGCTTGATGATATAGGAAGTCAAGAAAGAAGAAATATGGATTTTTTTCCTTTAATTGTAATATAGGATCTAAAATTAAATCAAGCTCTTTATAAGATAGGAATAAATATCTAAGGGAGAAAGCATTTTTCTTTCACTATTTAAAACACTGAAAAATAATAAATTCATTCAAAA
This sequence comes from Choloepus didactylus, assembly GCF_015220235.1. NCBI lineage: Eukaryota > Metazoa > Chordata > Mammalia > Pilosa > Megalonychidae > Choloepus > Choloepus didactylus. The sequence goes on along the minus strand of NC_051307.1, from coordinate 178,322,667 downwards.
GACATTTACTAAAGGTTTAATATGTGTCAGTTATTGTGCTAGCATGCTGAAGATATTGAGATTAATGAAGCTTAGGTCTAGGAGGAGAAAGATTTATAAATGGAGAGTAGATTGATCAATACATACATACATAAATAGATAGTTCGGGGGGGGAAGAAAGTTGATAGATAATGTTAGGAGTGGATTATGGGTTGAATTGTGTCTGCCAAAAAGATATGTTGAAGTCTTAACTCCCAGTACCTCAGAATGTACCTTATTTGGAAATAGGGTTATTGGAGATGCAATTAGTTAAGATGAGGTCATCATGCCAGAATAAGGTGGGGTCTTAGTCTCATATAACTGTATAAGAAGAGAAGAAGTGTCACAGAGACGGAGATACACAGGGGAGAAGCAGATACTGGACTTCTGCACTGTAAGCCATAGAATGCCAAGGATTGGCAGCCACCACCAGAAGCTAAGAAGAGACTAGGAAAGATCCTTCCTGAGAGTCATTAGAGGGAGTATGACCCTGCTGACACTTTGCTTTCAGACTTCTAGTCTTCAGACTGTAAAAGAATACATTTCTATTGTTTTAAGCCACCAAGTCTGTGGTACTTTGCTATAGCAGACCTAGGAAACTAAGAGAGTAAGGAGCTTCCAACAATCAATTTTTACCTGGGGGTATAGGGAAAGTCTTGAGCAAGGTCAAAATTGAGTAGAAATAATGGGACTACATCAAGTAGAAGAAAACATGGGGCAGGCATCCTGTGCCAATAGAAGAGCATGCATGGTCAGGAAAGAATGAAAGAGTATGGAGTGTAGAGTATGTGTGGAAGGATGGCAGGAGACAAATCCAGAGAGGCAGGTTGGGTGCAAGGTAGTGAATGGCTTCTTAGATCATATTAAAAGTTTTGGTTCTTGTGGACAATAAGGTGCCTTGGAGGTTGTGCTGGTTTGAATCTATTATGTATCCCAAAGCCATGTTCTTTTAATCCAATCTTGTGGGTGCAGACTAATTGTGGGTGGAGATGTGACCCACCCAATTGTGTTGGGACCTTTTGATTGGATTGTTTCCATGAGATGTAACCCTGCCCATTCAAGGTGGTCCTTAATTAGTTTACTGGCATCCTCTATGAGAGGATAAAAGGCAGAGACGTTTTGAAGAGAGCTCAGAGCCAACACAGACCAAGACATTTGGAGATGCTAAGCTAACAGATGAAGCCCAGAATTTGCCCCAGAGAAGATACATAAGAACTCACAGATGCTTAAGGAGAAAGCCGCTGGAATCAGAAGCGGAAAGCAATGCAACCTGGGAGCAGAGGACCAGCAGATGCTAGCCACGTGCCTTCCCAGATGACTGAGGTGTTCTGCACACCATCAACCTTTTCCTCAGAGAAGGTATCTGCCTTAATTTGGACATGTGCATTGCCTTAGAGCTGTAAATTGTGAATTAATAAACCCCCATTTGTAAAAGCCAACCCATTTCTGGTACATTGCATTCCTGCAGCGTTAGCAAACTGGAACAAAGTTTTATCAGCAAGGGAGTAAAATGATTAGATTTGAGACTTAGAAAAAAACAATGCCGAGAGGCAACATGAATGCGATTGAATAGGGAGAGAGGAGGGCCTAAAGAACAGCGAGGAGGTTAGAGCCTCAGTCAAGGTAAGAAAAGGTGAAGAACTGAAGGAAATACTGGAGGGAATGGTTCAGAAGCAACTCAGGTGATATACTGCTACTACCGTGCCTGGCTCATGTTGGTGCAAGAGGGGAGATGAGTGTTTGTAATCCTCAACTTTCCGGCTTGGCAGAAAGATAATGACTTTCATTTCTAACATGCAAAAGTTTTTGTCTCTAAAATTGATACAGGTAGAAATACCTATTCAGAAGCAAGTCAGTCAGGAAATGCAAGTCATACCCAAGTGTTATTCAAGAGATGTGATTTCTGGTTATCATCATGGGGCTTTATGATCGTAATGAATTTGCTTAAACAATTTGGCCAATAGTTTCCATCAACAAAAGCAATATAGTGCTATCTAATGGCATAATCCATCAGAAGTTTCCAAAAGCGTGTAATGTGTAGTGTGATTTAACAGCATTGCTAAATTTTTTAAGCTCCTCAAAAATAACTGTAATGTTGCAGTAAAATTTTAGCAGATGAGTACTCTCAGTGAATGAGTCATGGTTAAATTTATCATGCCTTTAAACAATAATTTAAAATGTTTTTAACAATTTGGGAGGAAATGTTTCTAATTTTTGAAAATACTTCTCTGCCTTCTTAAACAGTATGTTTTCAATGTAATTTAACCTTTCACTGATAAATAGAAGTGATTTTTCTAAAAATCAATTTTATCTTTTATGATGATGATTCAGAGTCTACTGATAATTTGCCCAACACTAAATGAGCCCAAACCATGTTTTAATTTCATTTAATCTGCTCATCTTTTCCAATAATTTATTTAGAAAATTTTCAAACATAGCCATTTACCATCTTTATAGGTCTTTTCATTCATCCTTTGGTATCAAGCTCTCAGTGGTCACTTTCTTTTTTTGGATGTGCTTAACTTTAGCATCCCCTCTCTTGATTATCTACTTTTAATCTGCTCTAGATTCTGTAACAAGGCAACTGTGTGTCATGGCTCAGGAGCCTCTGTCCCCTCCAAACAAGTGCCAGTTTTTTATTGAAACTTTCTCCTTTGGTGATCAGAATGTGTCCCAAATTTATTAAAACCTGTGGGCCTTAAATATGAAACATTGGCTGGTGCAACTTGGTCTTGTGGTGCAATTAGAATTCAGGCACAAACGATGTCAGTGAAGTGGAAGGATGGGTCAGCTTTTTATCAGTAGCTTTGAAAATGGTTGATTACTTGCTAGTTAGTTCTGGATGCACATGCTAGTGTGCCATGAAGTGAGAGCTCTATGGCCTTTTTCTCCGGGGCAGCCTGGGTATAAGGGCACCCAGCCTGTCCCTGTCCTTACCATTGTCCCCACTGACATTCACAGTTTGACCTCTGACAGATCGAGGAAGAACCAGTTTCCCAGGGAAGCTGCAGGATGTGGGAATAAGGCCCATTCCCCTTCTTTGTAATTTAGTCCATCAGTCTTCGTGCACCACGCTGTCCTAGAAATCCTCCCTTTTCTTCTTCTTTGGGCCTTGGGAAGTGGCATCAATATTTGCATTTGTTTTTTACTTGCATCTTGTGAGCCTGTATTAGCTCATTTAGAAGGGAAAGAACCTGCATTTAGTTTCATCCTAGCAACTTGAAAATCAGTACCTTAATCATATGCATATGCCAAGAGGGTTCAAGACTATACTTCCCAGCCTGCCTTATAGCTAGCTAGGTGGGGCCATGTGAGAGGCCATGTGACTATGTTCTGGCCGAGGAGGTAGAAGTGGAAATGTTGAATAAGTCTTTCCAGAAGGGTCCTCAGAGAAGAACAGGCAGCTAGTATGTGCCCTTTTGCCCCATCTCAGCTACTTAGGACTTCCTAGCATTTGGATATGATGGCTGGAGCACCAACAGTCATTTCGGATTTTGAGATGACCATGTGCTGAGGATCGGAGAACAGCAAGTTAGAAGGATCCTGTGCTGTTTATGACCATGGACCTCTAATACCAACCTGAAACTGCTTATATCCAGATTTATTTTACATTAAATAAACATAAAGCCTCTTGTGTTTAAGCCATGATTATGTTGTGTTTTCTCTTACATGCAGTTGATCCTAATTCAAACAAATACACCAGTTTCATCTCATCATTCCTAGCAAAGCTTCACATAAGTTCCATTGCTAGGAAGCTGAGTTCCATATAAGAGAGATTTCAACTGATATATCTATAACTGTATAAATAAGTGGGTTTTTAGTTAGAGTCCATCAGTAATAGGTTAGTTCCTAAGTCTGCAATCTGACCTGGACTGTCCAGTGAACTTAGAAATTGCTCCCTATAAAACTCTGAAATTGGTTGAGCTTGCAAACCAAGATATTTTCTATTGCCACAATGATTAATGTTATCCCTCATGCTAATGTATGTTTGATGGCTAGGACAAATTGGCCAGTTACATGGGTATTTAAATTTGGGACGGTATCTAACCATTACAATCCTAAGCCTTGAATGCCAGCCCACTTTCCTGTTTAATAATAAAAGTGAATCAGGCAGACTCGAGCCTATATCCAGATAAGAATTTAGGTGGTAAAATGAAGTGAGTAGGAGCAAACTTTTCTGTTTCCAAGGGATTCTAACTGTATGAGCCATTTGACCCCTGGTCTTCCTTGCAGAAGAGCCAAATTTCTCTCTGAATCTGATCTGTTTCCTCCTGGGCCTTGTTCTTCATCCCTGGAGTGGGACGTGGAAAGATTTGGAGGTCTGAAGGTCCCACAACAGGGACCCACATGGGAATATGGCTGGACACGGGACAACTTTCGCCACTTACCTGTGACAACCCAGGTTCTTATATTTTTCTTTGCCTTATATTTTTCTTCATCTGTTAGGGCAATGCCTTCCTTACAGTTTGTCAGATTTCTATACTCTCTTGTCCAGAAAGCTCAAAGGTTGTTGAGAAAACTTCCCACTATTCCGCACTTCCAGTGGGAACTCTGGAGTTAGCCTGTCTGGATTCAAATCCCAGCTCTGATGCTTAACTGGCTGTGTGACCTAGAAACAGGTACTTAGCCACTCTGCATCTCGGTTTCCTCATCTGTAAATCAGGGATATTAATAATAGTACACAACATTCAGTTTTCAGGTCTCAAAATAGTGCTTGGTTCATCGTAAGCCCTCGGGAAGCATGAGCTCCTTCTATCGTGCAGAAAAGGAGGAGGCAGCAGAGGAGACCAAGTGGGAAGCATGAAGAGGATAAAGGAGAGGGCAGCACAATACACTCAGCAAATTATATTAAGATTTATCTGACCATGTCCCAAGAACCAGGAAAGCAGAAATGGACCTGGTAGAGGCAGAGAGGGAAAACGCACCAAGGATCTCATATGCATACTCACTCGCATGTTTTTAAATGCATATCAAGGAGAAGGTCACCAGAGATAAGTCCCAAGGGTGAGTGTGGAAATTAGAAAGGCAATACCATTCATTTTGCTCTGATGGCCGTGGTGGAGGTGAGAAGACAAGGGCCGTGTGAACTCAGTGGATCAGTATGAGCGGGTGGAGGCTTATCCTCCCTCATGATCTGCCATCCTGGGCCACCAAGAAACCACAAACAATTTGGAAAATGAACACACTTCTCTGAACAATAGAATCAGTTTTGGTGCAGAGTACTCAATGAAGAGCTGGAGCCAACTCCAAGTTCTGTGATGTCACTTTTGTAGCTTGAAATTGGCCATGGTGGTGGTGTTTACAGAAATCAATACATGCTGCAAAGTGAAGCTTTAAACATTCGCATGAACAGCTCACCACTGAAGGGACTCAATATGCTACAAACGGCCCCACCTAGGAAATTCTGTATGTGACAGAGTCTCACACTGGTTGACTTTTGGAGGCAAACAGTTTATTTGGGAAGTGGTCCTGAGAAATACCATTAGGAGAAGAGGGAAGTAAGACAGGGAAGAGAGACTCTCATTAAAGGTCATCATCAAGCAAATTACCACTGTGAGCAACTGGAGCTTAATCTTGCTGGAGAACTCGTAAAACATATGCCTCAGACTTATCCCACCCAAGGAAAGGGAGCTGGGTTTTTTATTCACCAGCTCCAATTAGTCATTATTTAATTCCCCAAATCTTTACTGAGATCAGGCCAAGAGGGTTCCGGCTAGCAAGAAGAGTCCCCAGGCAAAGAGCTGCAGGGGCAGGCAGTTGAAAGTCAAGCTGACATGCATAGAAATGTCATACAATCTCAGGGTCAAGGGGGAAATCAAAGGCCAAGTAACCCAGTCCCCATCTGATGCCCAAATTCTCTCAATAACCACCACCTCTCCAAATGGCTCTCCAGCCTTTATGTGGATTTAAGTGATCTCACTATATTTTGCTCCACTCTAATTGACGACTTAAGTACAGACATAATTTCTTGCCATCTGTAGATGATATATCAGTGGTTAAAGGAACTAATGAAATCCAGTTTATAGTTGGCAGGCTCAGATCTTTGGCCACTAATTGGCAGCACCCTCACCTTCAAGATACATGTTTGCTCCTGGATTTTCCCTCTACTGCTATTTCTAGAGTTGGTCTGATTAATGTAGAAGGCAATCCTACTTCCAGGGTGTGGTCTGTGCTCAAGGATAACAGTGTTAGTGGGACAATAGTGAGGGGCAAATTGTTTCACCAAGATTGGCTTGAAGGATCTGGTCTTGAGAATGAGGAGATCATCTGGATAATTTCAGTTTTGGATGCATTTCCGGAGGTCACACATCCCAAAGACCTCTCTGAGGGTGAAAGGCAAATTAGATTAAATAAGAAATGGTGTCAAAAACAGAGGACATGAAACCCAGCAAGTTGACAAGGAAGACCAGAAGTGGAAGGCTAATTCAGCAAGACCTAAAAGATTACCTTTTGGTAAACCAAGGGCCTTCTTGCTCTCTCTGTAAATGCATTTTTTTCTATTTTATCTCAGGAACCTCATCAACTAAACACACTTAGAATAGCCGGCTCCCTACTCGATGGAGCCCTAAAGGTAACTCTGGAAAAATTGAGCACATGCTGAAAATAGGAAATCAAAAAAGAGTAAACTTGTGAGATACAATCTCCTCATGAATCACAGTGAACATGTTCATTTGGTTCTATGAAAATGTGTCTGTTCTCTTTTTCTTATCATTTCAATACTTCAACAGGACTATACTTGCTTAAGGACATCTTGCTTTTCGCAACAAATTACCAAGTGCTCTGTGTTGATTCCTACTTCGATTCTGACAAATTCCCTTTTCTCTGGCTTTCTGTACAACCATTTTGCCCCCTGTCCATTCACTTTCATCAGAAGGATGGACTGTACTTCTTTTTCAGCTTTATTATCAGGATTTATTTCCTCTGATCCTCGTTTACATTCAAGTTTGGAAAATCAAACTGGTGACTTAAAATTCTTCCTTCAGTTCAAAAAGCAAGCAAGCAAATAAATGCACACATACAGCAAATGCTGTTAGTATTTCCACCCATCCAGAGTCTGTCCAACTCCACACCCCTCCTAACAGCAGTCTCAGACAGGTATCTCCTGGGATCTGCTTGTTTGTGAGGTAATGACGGCTGGCCATAAACAAAACACATTTGCATATGCATTTCCTTGGCTAAATTCAGGAGCTGCCTCCTTAAAAGAATGACATTTATATTACCAAAATGAGCTCTTGCATTTTTCTTTTTATTGTTAACGGTGTCACCCAAGCCCTGGAAGTCACTCCTTCCATAATAAATGCAGCTCTAATGACTATTGACTGGGAAATCCCAGCCTTTCATTTGACTGTCTGCTCCCTCTGGCAAGTTGGAAATAATCAATAGCAAAGTGGGAGGCAGTCACAACAACAGAGAATGTATTTCAAACAGATTGGGGCAGGGGGTAGGGTAGGGTGTGATGTGGTTATGAGGATCGCCACTTAATAGTGGGGAAGGAGTCCTGACTTATGGCAGCTTTGGGAACACATTTTGGTTTCCAAAGACTTATGAGGCACACCCAGAGAGAGGATCTATCCAAAGTAGATGGAGCAGCACCTCAAGATGACCCTAAAAAATGAGTCACAATAGCAAATACTCGTGGGCAGTACTTTGTCTCACACTGGAACAGTCCTGGGGTAAGCGCTAGGATTTGAAATGGCATGTCAGTTCATACGGACAGGCAATGGAGTGTAACGATTATACTTGAGGCTTATAGGATCCAGACACCCTGGGTTGAACTCTCAGTAACACCAGTTATGAGTTATGGGACTTTGGGAAGTTTAATTTAAATCATTAAGCCTCAGTTTCCAGATCTTTAAAATGGTGATATCATTGGTCCCTACCTTACGGGGTTGTTTGAGGGTAAAATAATCCATGTAAAGCACTTAGCTCTACTTGGCACTCAGTAGCACTCCACAGATATTAGTTTGCTGCTGCTCTTGTTGTTAATAATGGTCGTAATCCCAGCTGGCAGACAACCTATGGCCACTTAGAGTCTTCTAGAATAGAAGGTATAGGATAGCAGTTCCCAAACTGGGCTGCAGACAACTCTTGCCATGGAATGCCCAATATTTAGACTTTCTAATAACACCATAGTTGAGCCCTAATTCAATAAAATATAGGCCATGTACCAGTTACTTAAGTAGAATAAATTTTTATTTAGTATACCCAAAAGAATTGATATTTGAAACCCAAATGTAGAAAATTATGTTTATCCTCTTGAAATTTTATTGTGGTATTTGTAGCTTATCATGAAAATTTTGAATCTTATATCTTCTATGCCCTATTCATGCTTTCCTCCTCTTTGAATTTAACTCCAAAACTAACAGATATACAAATATACCCAATAATTAGCTAATGTTTGTGTCCTTGAACCACATTTCCCACCAGGGGAGGTTCAATATTCTGCTTCAACACTTCCAGGGACTGGAACTATCTCCCTTTCTTCCATGACAGTCAAGTCTTTCAATTATTACTTTTTTAAAAACTTTTTTATTTTGGAATATGCTTAGATTTACAGACAATTTGGAAAGCCAGTCCTTTTTTAGTCAGTTGTACTCGGAGACATTGTCAGCAAATTTGCATTTCTCCTTATGAGAGTGTGGATGTTTATTCAGCAAATAATTTTCCCCTTCCCTGTTCACTATGGGAAGATTATATTTCCCACCCACTAATGTTGGGCTGGGATGTGTGAATTTCTTTGCCAAAGGAATGTTAGTGGACATGACACAAGCAGAGGTTTTTAAGCATAATTGGCCCTGGCTTTTGCATGCTGGTGGTCAGCAATGAGAAGTGCATGCTCTGAGTATCAGTGTTCCAAGGAGAATGATACGGAGCAGATCTGAACCAACATCCCACCACCTACCCCTCCATCTGGAGCAAGATGCAGCCTACCTGAAACCTGGTGCAAAATCACCCAACAAAATCCAGCTTAGACCAACAAACCACAGTCAACACAGAACCACAAGCAACACAGACCCACGAGCAAGAAATAGATGCTTTCTGATATAAGACATTGAGTTTTGGGGTGGTTTGTCTCACAATATTATTGTGGGAAATTTTAAGATACTCTCCTTTTTAAGCAAGAACATCACAGAAATTTCTAAATTCCTTGCTGCAACTGAGAAGTTCAATCTCTATAGCAGTTTTCTGAACTACCTGTGCTATAATCATATCATAACTGGAACTTAGGAACTTAGTTTAATATAATGATCATCTGACTCAAGGGTTGCACGATAGACTCCTGCCCTTCTCTCCCCACCCTCCAAGAGATTCTGATTCAGTTTGTCAGCAATGGGGACTAGGCATCAGTATTTCATAAAAGTTTTCTGGGTGGTACTAATGTGCAGCCAGTGTGAACAATCATTGACTAGTGGGTGAGATGTGGAATCTGGCCTGTGTTTCTAGAAGGAACAAGTGAAGCAAACAAGAGAGGGCATAAAATCCCCATCAGACCATGTGAATGTCTGTGTGGTAGAGCTGCAAGAGTCTTCCAAGCAGACGTTCCATCATATTGAAAAACAAACAAAGCTTTAAGATCTCATCCATTCATGGTCGCTCACTCAGAAGAGGAAAAACAAAAGCTACGGCTGGGACCAGTGACATCTGTAAATATCGAGATATTGGGTGACTATTGTTTTCTCTAAAGGAAGATCAATCAGAGTGATAATGGTGGTGTGTGTGTGTTGGGGGGGATTGGTGGTAAAGAAGAAATCTAGTTTAGAGTCTTTTTAAAAGCTGTACCTTGGGACGCCCACTTAATTATGCTGATTCCAGCTTTATAACCTAAGGGATTTTGTTTCCTTTTTAAATAAGCAATCTAGTTAACAAGTTTTTCAACCCATTTGAAACTCCTCTGGGCACAATTAGACTTGTCAGCTCAGATTCCAAGTAATCACTCTGCACAAATAATGTCGACTGGAAATTTATAGAATATGATGTTAAGCCTTAACGTATACAGAAGATAGAATTGCAAAAAAAACTGATCAGAAGGAAAAAAACACAATTGTTAGATTCATAGAGACTGGTTCAAATCCATTTATCTTCTGCGGGATCTTGGGCAAATTGCTTCAGCTTTCTTTGCTTCCATTTCCACATATATGTACCAAAGTACAGAATTTTTTCACCAGAATTCTTGGTTGAAGGAAGGTGTTAAATAAGGCAAGCTATACTTCCTTGGGGTTGCAGGTGGGTAAAGAAAGAATGAAAACGGCACCAAGAAAGGAGGAAATAAACAGGGAGAATGGTACAGCCGTGGGGACTGTGGGAGAGCAGAGGGGCGAGTGGGTGGAGGGAAGTGGGTGCCAGTGCCTGCTGTGGGGGGAAGTTTAGAGAAAAGGAGAGACATCTAGGGAGGGTTTGCATGACATTTGCTGGCAATGTAAACACAGAGCTCATTCCCTGCCCTTTTAAGAATTTCTAAAATGAAAAGATGCATTACTCGTAATGGCTTCCAGGGTCGAATTTGGGGAAGGTAGTAGACAGAGGCTGGCTCTACTGTGGCTTTATAATATCAGGGTCATTGAAAGGATTAAAATGTGGCAATGTATAGAAAAGCACTTTTTACAGTACATGGGAAACATCTGACAAATGGGAGATGTTAGATTGGTTTTTATTCTCATTATTATTACCACAATTATTTTTTCTTCTCTTTAATAGGAATCTGTTTATTCCAAAATATTTATTTTAAAAGCACATGGCACTGTGTAAAACATTTTTTTTTTTTTAAAAAAAAGGGAATGACTGAGGCATTTTCTAGAGACTTTAGAATCCAAGTATATTTTGATTCAATTGACCGGCTATTTCAGGCCAAAAGAAAGGTGGAGTAACTGAAGTTTTCAGGTTGTTGAGAAAACACAGTCCGGAGAAGACATTTTCATCATATACAAAAGCTCAAGCCGAGTGTTTGGGCCAAGGCCATTTGCTGCTACAGTCTTCAAAACATTTTAGTGAATGGGAGAGAAAAGCTGAAGAGGATAAGTTGAAGTGAAATTAAAGAAAGGATCTATGGCTCTTCAAATTCAAAACAATAAAAATGAAATAGAATAATTGCTAATGCAAATTTTTTGTTTTTGATGTGCTCTATTTGTATTTGGCTACAGAAAGTTTAAGTCTCTCCATCGAGTTGAGAGCAAAGCCCTCAACTCAGCTATACCCCTGGTAATGCACTGAGCATCATCCCTGCTAAAGGCCAGCAAAACCCAGAGAAGTTCGATACAAGGCACTGAACCTGCTGTCCTGGGGAAGTGAGACTGGCAGCAGCTATGGAAATAAGGTTCCTCTCCCCAGCAATACTCAAGAAGGGAAAAAAAAGCTGTTGATCAAATGTTGGCTTTAGGAGTGCAAAGAATAACAGAAAATAAGCACTACTCCAGCCTATACTTGACAAACACCTCCTTCATCTGGGCATTATTTCCATTTCCAGTTGTGAATCTCTGCGTCAATCTCTCCCTATCTATCTGCAACCTTCTTGAACTGAATGGAAAACTATTACAGTTATGGATGGATTCAGCAGCATTTTAACTAAAGTTTTAGCTCACAAGTGGAAATAAATCATTACAAATGTAGCTTAAAAGGAAATATAACTTTGTACCTAAAATGAAATTTCCCTTTGGAAACACTGAGTTTTCATTCCATAATACTACTGTATGTGCCTGTGGCTGGTGGACTTAAGATCTGTCTTACCTCCAGCTAATTCTGTCAGTAAGGAAGGCTACTTAGGAAGCTCCAGATGTATAGTTCTGTTTACAGTTCTATTGGCTGCTTTCATAACATGTCATATAAGGCCTTTTGTTCACTAGCGATATGAGCATTTAAGCGTTGGCTGAGCTAGTTTTCTCAACATAAAATGAAAGACATATAAATGTAATTCTACTCATGCAGAGGTATTTTAATGTATACTTTCTTCACTTCAAAAGAACTATAATTAAGATGGAATACTCACATACTCAACCTTTGGAATAGAAATGAAGGATCAGGTAAATTTTCTCCTGTCTTCCAAATTCCAAGGCAAATTATGCCAGAATTTAGTCCTAACAGTGACTGTACTGTGGTGATTGTTTTTCCTTATTCTAATGTTGGGACCCCTAGTCTATGACCTCTCTTGTCTACTTTTAGATCTGGGAATTTCTTTATATGAAGTCTCACAAATGCAACAATCAAATCAAATTTCATCCCATATGTGGTGAATTATCTTAATAATAAAGAAAAAAAAATCCATAAATCCATGATACTCCCAAAACCTCAGAATACATAATAAAACTAATGAAAAAAAAATACACTTATGATAATAGTAGACTGTCTCACTTCTGAAATAATACTTTAAAAATGTATTTGCTGCAGTGTTTATTAGCCATTGAGAACACCTGACAAACCTATAGTTCAGTGATCCTCAACCCAAGGAAATTTTGCCCCCTAAGGTGCATTTAGCAATTCCTGGAAACCCTTTTGTTTCTCACAACCTAGAGGCACTACTGTCATCCAGTAGTAAAGATGAGGATGCTGCTAAACACGTGACTATGCACCAGAGAGCCCCCAACAAGGAAGTCCCCTGTCCTCAATGTCAACAGTGGTACTGTGTAGAAACCCTGCTGTCGCTGTAGCACTTGGAGGCAAAATAGAAACAAGTCTCCAAAAACACAGACCAAGAAGCGAGAAGAAGAGGTTAAAAATGGTGCTTCCATGGTGGATTTTGAGGAATCTGGCATGACAAGAAGGAGAAAGGACAGGAAAAGAGAAAAATCAAGAAAAAGATATATCAATCTAGAACCAATGTGCAAACACCCCACCTGGATCATATTTTATATTGGACAGTGTTAAAGCACAAAATTTAAATATATAACAGTATTAGGGAATAAAAAGAAAATATATCATTAATGGTAAAGAATTTTATAGGGATTTCTGAAAATAGGAGGTATATGGAATAGTATTGAAGAAAAATATTTAAGTAGGTAAACTACAACCCAAATTGGATAGGACAGATCCCTGGGAAAACTTCCCAAGCAAGGACGTAACTAGTATAGGAGGTATAGAACAGCAGTTCCCAAACTTAGCTGTGCGTTAGAATCTCCTGGGGATCTTTAAAAAATTCCAAAGCCCAAGCCACATGCCAGATTAATTAAATCACATTCTTTAGGGGTGACACACAGCATTAGCATTTTTTGAAACTCCCCTGGGTGATTCCAATGTGAAGACAAGTTTGGGTACCACTGGTGTAGGAGTAGTCAAAGCAGAATTAGTGACAATCAACTAACACAGTATTTCTCAAACTTTAACCTGCGTGTGAATTGCTTGAGTATCACAAATGCAGATTCTAGTTCAGGAAAGGCTGAGGTGGGGCCTAAGAGTCTGCATTTCTAACAAACTCCCAGGGAAAGTCAAGGCAGTTGAGCTCAGTAGTTGAGGAGGTTTGAGGTATAATTTTCACTTGCAAGAAAACAAAACAAAACAAGGATCTGGGTTGCAATAAAAATATTTTTGGTAATGAGCTTAATTACCAAAGGCGGTGAAGTCTTACAACTCAATGTTAATCAGCCACTAAAAATTGTATTATGGAAGACTAATGATCTGGACAAAGTTCATGATGTAGCTTTAATTAAGAAAAATCTCACAGGTTGGTGGAAGGAAATAAAACCAATGAGTGAGCAAGAAAAACATTTTAAAAATATGTACATTCACGGATTAGTTGTCTCTCAGGGAAAGGGTGGTGGAATTGCAGGTGATTTTTATTTCACTTTAGTAAGAACAAGATAATAGAAATATTATCTAAGTGGCTGATCAGGCTGCTCTCTACAGCCTTCCCAAGCTCCTGGTCCTCTGCTGCCAACTACACCCACAGTAACCAAGGACTGATGATGCCATCTCAGCTCTTAATCCTGTTAATGGAATCTCTGGTGCTACTGATAATGTCTCCCAACTTGGACTCCAGTACCTCCTGGGAGCTGCCCCAGCTCAACCTACACTCATAACTCTTTCTGCCCCAGAGCAAATAAGCCTGATTCTGAGAATGACATCCATTTTTAGGCTGCAACTGGGTCAGGAAATATTATAAAGAATGATAACACTAATATGCTTCACCCACTTGCTCTGGTTTCATGTCCCAAAATGGCAACCTTGCTTTATAGCCTTCCCCATCTCAAGAGTTTTACCTACGAGTCATAATTCTTAATACCAACTTGTAAGGTCCTCACTGTATGTCTTTTTTTTTTACAAATCCTGTGTTGGAGTGGGTAGGAGGAGAAATTTTATGTGGATACCTGGTGACTTAATTTGACTTCTCAGGATTCCTGATGTCCATCCATTAATTAGATCCACCTTCATGATTTTAAGAAAATAGGTTTTGTTTTTTTGAAGGGGGTGTTATTGTACTTTATTGATAAATATATTTAGCATAATGGGGACTTTATTTTAATAATAATAATAATCCAAAAGACTGTTAGCATCCAAAGTTTTGAGACCTGGTTAGAAATGATCACATCACCACAGGTTCAATTACAATACCATTTAGCAGAAAATTTTAACATTGCTTTTATAGAGAAAGAAAAACCTGATGGAGTATTTCAAGCTCTCCTATTAGCAACATGGTATTTTCAAGTCTGTTGCTAAAGGTTCATGTGTGGTTGTTTCTGTTAGACCATTAATCATTCTGTTCCATAATGAAAAACCTCAGGTTTGAAGTTATTAGCTTTTGAACCCTTCTTTGTAATTAGATCGGCACAATTTTCTTTTAAAAGGCAACAAATCAATAAGTCAGCTGAAGGAAATATTTCACCCCTCAAGCAACATATAATTAGGCTACTAGCCTCAAATTTTGAAGTAAATTGCTTGAAGTTTATTGTCAAACTAAAAATTGTCCGATTTGTTAAGCATCTACTTTTGTTTATACTCACTGCTGTAGAGGATTTGTAACTCAGCTGTTTGTTTAGCCATTGTTTTCCAATAAGGCTCCTTTCTTGTTAAACTAAACAGCATTCTACATACCAAAAAGAAAATTAAAAGCTATCATTATAAAATACAGGAACAAAAGCCAATCTAGTCATCATCCCTGAAGTAATCTAGCTCAAAGTATTATTTGTATTTGTCTTCCTAAATTTTTATCAGGAAGGCATTCTAAAATACAAATAATGGAAGATAAACTATGATTTTAGAAATCATTGAGGGAGGTGATGTGAGGACAGCAGAGTCTGATGACTAAAGAAGGAGATATGGAAAGTAATAAGATATCTATTAGTTGATCCTCTAAAATGTAAGTTCCTGCAGGTAAAGACTTGATTCTTATTCACTGCTGTACTCAACCCTCAAAATGGTGCCTTGTGCAGTTCCTTAACAAATATTTACTATATAACTCACTGTTTAGAGCAGTCCCATCCAAAAGAAAATAATAGATAATTAAGGCATATAAATGTTTAAGTTTCTGGAAAATGATTTTCTATAGCAATATTTTGCAAACTCCACCACAGCCTATGTGATTTGTTCTACTGAGTTAGAGTCTCTTCCAATTTTATGTTCACCAACTAACCTTCTAATTGTTTAACTCATATCCAAAGACTAAACCTAGAAAACACAATTGCATGCTCCAGTTGTTGGAATTACGTATGCCCATTTGTCATTTAACATTTTGGCATTCAGAGTTACCGGTCAGTCTCCTATGAGTTTGGCTATATTGAAAGAGTTCCCCAAAGTTCTTGGTGAACTTACAGCAGTGGAATTCTAATTGTTCAAATCTAAAACCTAAACCCTACCAGGTCCCCGTCAAGGGACAGCTACTCTGTTAAAACCTTATCAGCAGCATCTAGTCAAACATATTCCCATTTCAAACAATGATTAATTCCAGACATCAGGGGGCTGTGCCAACAGTCAACCTGAAGAAGAAAACTATCCAGTATCCACAGCATGCTCTGGAAAGAATCCTAGCTTGGTTTGGGGGAAACCTGGATTTTGGATGACTTCTGACTCTGTGGCATTGAACAACTGTTAAAAATCTTGCTTGCTCAATTTTTTCATAAGTAAAATAAACATATTGGCTATTTCTACTTATTTTGCAAGTGACTGGGTTTGGCAATGAAAAAAATAAAAACATATATTACCATTATGTACTCCAAGGGGACAGTAAATATCAAAAGAAAGAAAGCATTTTCTCCTGGTGTTTTTTGTTAACTGAAACTCACTCAGTATACCTCAAAACACAATCCTTTGTCCTCTCTTCATCTTTATAAACCTGTCTTATCTTCACAACTAATCTATTTCATTTAATAGCATGTATCACTATTTTTCAATCTAATAGGCAAAAAATCTTGAATGTCTTCATTTCTTCCTTCTCTTTTATTTACTAAATCAATTTATCATGAACTCATAGCAATTATTCAAAATAATCCATCTCTATCCTTCTCTGTCTATGCTATCTGCCATTATCCCATCCTAGGCCCTTATCAAGACATGCCTGAGCATACCAATAACAACCCAATAATAAATCATGTAACTTATTGGTTGTTTTTATTAAGGAAAAAAGTAAGGAATATTTAGTTAGGAAAAAGTAATTGTTCCAAATTACAATTTTCCATCTTTGTCTTATTTCTTCCACTGGAAACTCCATTATTGGGATAGGGACCTGGTAACCACAGAAATAGAAGAGCCTATATTCTTAAGATTAGCTCAAATAGGATGTGATTGTATTTGAGTAACTGTTTGGGACCAACTCCAGAGTCCACCTTTATAAATCAAGTCTTGCTCTTTTACCAGTGATCCACCAAGGGCCACATTTGCACCAACACCATGAAAAAAGTGGCCCGGGCCATCATTGAGAAGTACTACACTCTCCTGGGCAACAACTTCCACATGAACAAGCGCCTGTGCAAGGAGATTGACATTATTCCCAGCAAAAAGCTCCGTAACAAGATAGCAGGCTATGCCACACATCTGATGAAGCGGATTCAGAGAGGTCCCGTGAGAGGTAACTCCATCAAGCTGCAGGAGGAAGAGAGAGAAAGGAGAGATAATTATGTTCCTGAGGTTTCAGCCCTAGATCAGGAGATCAATGAAGTAGATCCTGACACTAAGGAAATGCTGAAGCTATTGGATTTTGGCAGCCTCTCCAAGCTGCAGGTCACTCCGCCCACAGTTGGAATGAATTTCAAAACACCACGTGGAGCCGTTTGAATCTTTCTGCTATGCTGTAATATTTTCAATTTTATTTTATTTTCAATAAACCTGAGAACATCAAAAGAAAATCTTATGTCTGCCAAATACAGTTCCTCCATCTCTTAAAGCACTGTATTAGTCTTCTATTGCTTCAATAACCTGGGACCCGACGTTCTACTTCCAAATGGCTCACTCATATGGCATTGGAAGAATGCCTCAGTTCTTCCCTAAGGGGGCCTCTCCATGGGCTCTTTGAGCATCCTGACAACATGGCAGCTGGCTCTCCCCAGAGTAACAAGTTTAAACATGAAAAGAGCAAAAGCTGGAATGTATTTTATGACCTGTCTTTGGAACTCACGTACTGTAATTTCTGCATTGTTGCATTGGTTGCACAGGTTAGGGGAGGTGATCACAAAATAGTGTGAATTCCAAGAGCCAAGAATTATTGAGGGCAACACCAACAACTAACTTTATGCATGTATGTATGTGTGTGTTGTGGTCATTAAACATCTCTATGGTTTCATTTTTTTATGCTACATTTCCAAGATTACAAATGTGCCATGGATTAGAAGAGTGACTTCTAGATTGGACTTTAGGAAGACACACACTGTTCTAGTTTGCTAATACTGTGGAATGCAAAACACCAGAGAAGGATTGGCTTTTATAAAAAGGGGGTTTATTTGGTTACACAGTTACAGTCTTAAGGCCATAAAGTGTCCAAGATAACACATCAGCAATTGGGTACCTTCTCTGGAGGACGGCCAATAGCATCCGGAAAACCTCTGTTAGCTGGGAAAGCACGTGGCTGGCGTCTGCTCCAAAGTTCCGGTTTCAAAATGGCTTTCTCCCAGGATGTTCCTCTCTAGCAAGCTTGCTCCTCTTCAAAATGTCACTCACAGCTGCACTGAGTTCCTTCTCTTTGAGTCAGCTCATTTATATGGCTCCACTGATCAAGGCCCATCCTGAATGGGTGGGGCCATGCCTCCATGGGAATATCTCATCAGAGTCATCACCCACAGCTGGGTGGGGCACATTCCAAGCAAATCTAATCAGCACCAAAACATCTGCCCCACAAGACTACATCAAAGATAATGGCGTTTGGGGGACACAATACATTCAAACTGGCACACATACCTAAAGCTTTGTACATAGAAGGAATGAAAAAAAAAAGAGGAAAAGGAACAAATTGCTCACATTCTGATAGTTCTAAACAACCAATTTGAATAAATGGCTACAACAAATTTCCAAACCTGATGGTACATATTTATTCTTATTTACTTACCTTGTCATTTTGTTTCTTAACTTATATGAGGGAAAACTGTAGAAACTCATAATCACAGGTTCCGGTTTTAGCTCGCCATTTGAGTTTGAGACCTTAGATAAATTTCACATTCCTCTTCAGCTTTAATATCCTTAATGTTGATATTAAAAGTGTGGTCTACGGATCAACAACATCCCCTGGAAATTTGTTAAAAATGCAAATTCATGACACTTGCTTCAGATATATTGATTCAAATTTGTATTTTTAACAAGATGCTAAGTGATCTGTTTAGGGAGTGCTGATCTAGGAACGACTCACAGATTGTGAAAGCTGTTATGTCATATTTTTCACCTCACCAAAGAAAAACACCTATTGAGATTCTCTACACAGCAGATGTCTCAAAATTCAGCCTCATCATCACCTCCCCTGCTGGACAGCCTCTTTCTGCTTTTCCCAGGGAAAAAGCAGTTACTCATTGCCATAATCCCTGTTCTACATGTAAGTGTACACACAAACAGAACAGAATGTGGAGAACTTTTTTTTAAATTTTGTTTTGCTTTCTTCAATGGTATAAAGTACAAATGCACTAGGTTTATAACTAATGTTAGGGTGAAAATCTTATGACTTCTTAAAAGATAAAATTGCAACTGTCATTGGATAATACAGGTTTCCCATCTTGGACAAATCATCACTTTACTTCTATGTGCCCCAATTGTCTCATGTGTAAAATGTGGGTAGTAAGAGAAGTTCATAACATTTTTTTACTCGAGACATAATTTATTTTCAGTAAAATATACAGAGTTTAAACATACAGTATGTTGAGTTTTGACAAAAGTGTATATTTGTATAACTGTACTATTTAAGATATGGAACATGTCTGTCACCTTATAAAGTTCTTCTGACCCTGTAATAGTCAGAGTTTTCTAGGGAAACAGAACCAACAGGATATATCTGTAAATATTATGAGATTTTATAAGTGTCTCACGCAACTGTGGGGATGCATGAGTTCAAATTCCACAGGGCAGGATGCACAAGTCCAAATTCCATAGGGCGGGCTGCAAGCTGGCAACTCTGATGAAAGTTTTTGATGAATTCCCCAGGAGAGGCTGATTGGCTGAAGCTGAGATGAAAGTTCTCTCTTCTGACTGCTGAGGTCATCACTTCTCCTTTTAAAGCCTTCAACTGATTAGATGAAATGTCTCTCATTGCTGAAGACACTTTCCTTAGTTGATTATAGATGTAATCAGCCATAAATGCAGTCAACTTACTGAAATGTCCTTGCAGTAACAGTTAGGCCAGTACTTGCTTGACCAGACAACTGGGCACTATTACCTGGCCAAGTTTACACATGAAACTAACCAACACCTAACCTAACCTAACCTTGCAGTCAACCATTCCTTCTGAATGAATGGATGAAGAGGAGTTTCCTAGATAATATTCTGAATGTTAGAGCTGAAGAGGGCCTTCATTTTAAATTTGAAAAGAAGTGGAAATACACCTAAGTTCTCACAGATAGCAAGAGGCAGACTTGTTTGACCCTAGTTTTTGTGAGTCTCATAGTTTCTTTTCCTAGAAATTGAGAAACAATGCGAAAGGGCATTTAAATATTTATTTGACTTTTATCACCATAAATTATTTTGCATGTTCTAAACTTCATATAAATGGAAACATTCAGTTTGTGTTCTTTGATATCTAGCTCCCTTCACTCAACATAAAAGTTCTGAGATTTATTCATATTGTTTCATGTGTCAATAGGCCTCTCAGGGTTTTGGTGACACTTAAATGAGCTAAATGTAAAAGGAGAGGTTGAATAATTACTTATCAAATCTGAATAAATCAAATGAGATATATGAAGACCCTAAAATTTCCTTCTCTCTCTCCCAGATTCTATAGAGTTAGGAGGCAAAAGGTCATCTCCCATTGGAGAACCCAGTCCTAATTTTGCTGCCTTTACTCAGATCTGCTAACATGTTACTGAGATTACTGCTACACATAAAATAGTGTGAGGTGTCTCCCAATCAGAACATGACTAATAATGTGACAGGATTTCCTTTGGACTGGGGAAGATGCCCAGATCGACAGAGATCAGATCTGATGGGAATTTTCCTTGAAAGCAAAATGAAGCACCTGAAAAACATTCCCTCTGTCAGTCCATTGTCACTATGGCAATATGTAATTATAAGTGGCCTCAATGAGACAGCCTCTTTCTACTCAACAATTCAGTTACACTGCTTCCAAACTGTTAGTTTACAGTGGGATTGCTCAGCATAGACTGACTCAGCCACAGTAATGATGGAACTTGTTATGTGAATCTTATCAACTCTTTGACATGGGGATGAGATTTTTGACTACAGAGTCAAAAACAGTGATCCAGGCAGGAAAAAAGAATAAATGTCCTGGCCAAGATTCCATGGCCAATTCGAAGTATATAATTGAGGCAATTATTTGGCAAATTCAAGCCACAAAAGCATACTAGAGTAGCAACTTTGCTGGGCACTAATGGTGCTCTCATGCAAAATAACCAAAATTATGTGTCACCATAGCAATGGTGCTTAAACACTTCTTCTCCTGGGGCTTAAGTTCAACTCTTTATGAGGAAATATTTGATGTTTTTCAGCATTGAGTCGCCACTTCAAATTCAGTTTTAGGAACATTTTTAGTTATAATTAGAGGCAAATCCAGTGTCTTTATAATTTTTTATATTTTTAAACTTCTGTTGGGAGCGAAAGACAATTGGCAAGATGTTACCCTTCATTGAGACCAAGGGAAATTTTCAAAAGAAAATATCTTTCTGTTTCGTTTCACTTTTAATATTGGTGGATGGCTAATTTGCAGCTACTACTACTATGATACAGTGTATTAGCCAGGATTATTCCAATGAGAAGTTAAAAAACTCATTCCAAGCTTGCTGCTGGATCCTGATGACATGGTTTGATCTAGTTCCTCAAGATGTCATTGCAAATTTGCCTCTTTCCTCTATGCCGGCTTTATTTTCAGGCAGAATCTATCCAAGTGATAGAGATGGCAACAGCAGTCCTAGGCTTGCTTTCCTTTAACCTAGCAACCCCAGTGGAACATGAGAACCCTTTTCCTGATAATTCCAGCAAGAGTTTCCCAGTCATCCAGAAGGAAAAGAGGGCATCTGTTGCTATTTACATCCACTTGAAGCACACCTGGTGAAACTCCACTTCACACATTCATCCCAAGGAGGCCTGAAACTTGGGGTCATTGTGTTTAGTGGAGTGTTACTCATAAAACATAAAGTAATAAACCGACAAGCATTTATTATATGCCCACAGCCATGCGTATTTTTTAAAAAAAAAGAAGAAAGAAATGATAACTTTCAATTGCTATCCTCAGATCGTTTATGATCTAGCACAGAGGCAAAATCAAAAATAATTAAGCAATTAGAGATTACCATCCAATGGAACACTGGAGATTCAGATTAAAATAGGTATGGGGATTCATTAAAGTAATTAATCAGTATTGGTGGAGTATACTTACTATATGGCCAAGCAGTTATACTCGTAATAGTTACTCAAGAGAAATGAAATCATATGTTCACAAAAAGGCAGGAATAAGAATGCTTGAAGCTCCAAACTGGAAGCAAGTGAATGGGTAAATAAATTGTGATATATCCATACAATAGAATACTACTACGTGATAAAAAGAGTAATCCAGAGCATGGATGAATTACAAAAACATTATGCTTAATGAAATAATCCAGGCACAAAACACAACATGTACTATACAATTCCATTTAATGAAATACTGGAACAGGCAAAGCGAATGTATACATAGAGAAAACAGAGCAATGGTTACCTGGGGTCAGGAGTGGGGAAACGGTCTCAAGCTTTTGGAGTGATGAAAATATTCTGTATCCTGATTGGCTACAGAGATACATATGTTTGTCAAAACACATCAAACTATGCACTCAAAATGGGGGCATTTTAGCTTATGTAAGTTATACTTCAATAAGTTGATTAAAAATAGATGAGGAGTTCATTAACGTGTTGGCTCAGTATTAGTAGAGTAATCAAGGAGATGGTACAAGAAGATTTTATCATTAAAAATAATCATGGATTACAGACTGTGTGTGTGGAGAGAGAGAGAGAGAGAGACTGAGAATGAGTGGTTAAATGGTTGAAATTATCATGTAATGAGAGGAACCTGAGCATTAGATCCAACCACATAGTCATCTAGATGTTTTGTTTGTGTTTGGCTGGCAGAAGAGTGAGCCTACTTCCATTCCATATAAAACTGACCATCACCTATCTTGAAATATTAAATGAGATTATATTTATAGATTAAATAATATTATTGGGATCTGATGAAAAAGAAGAAAATCTATTAAGTACATTAGAATGATATATTAGAGAAAATACTATAATAAAGAATAGTGAAATATAGATGGATGATAGAGAAAGATAGAGATAAAGAAAGATTACAATTAATTTTGACAAAAACTATTGTCTAGAGTGGGGAGGTTATCCTGTATACTGAAATAACTGTAGACGTTTACATACTGCATAAAATTCTTTGGTGAAAAAGATAAAGGAAAGGGCTAGAGAATGATTTCAGTACTCTGTCCTCTAAATTAGTTAAATTTGGAGGCAAAGTTACCATCAAAGATGAAATTATCCATTTTCCACTCCTCTTTACCATGATTACTATTATAAACATACTATAATGAGGTTAAATCAAAACAATGACTAAAGGTCTAAGGAAAGAGTGAGGTATCAGGAGAATGGCCTTGAGTTTGTAAATAGTGTACCTAGCCCACACTTTAGGGGATACCCAAATGATGATTGTACAACTAAATGAAAATAATGTGACACCTTGATTGTTTATCTTGGACAGAATATGTGCTATGTGAA
Organism: Choloepus didactylus; assembly: GCF_015220235.1. NCBI lineage: Eukaryota > Metazoa > Chordata > Mammalia > Pilosa > Megalonychidae > Choloepus > Choloepus didactylus. The sequence continues at coordinate 178,299,339 of NC_051307.1, read as the reverse complement.
ATCAGGAAACCCCTACTTAATAAGTCAAGCCCTTGATCTTGAGGCTTGCTCTTGTAAAACTTAGGGCTGTCAATGAGAGGTTAAGCCTTCCTGTAATTATGCCTAAAAGGCACCTCCAGAGAACCTCTTTTGTTGCTCAGATGTGGCCTTTCTCTCTCTATGCGCAACTTGGCCAATAAATTCATTAAACTCCCTGCTATGTTGGACATGAATCCCAGGGGAGTGAATCTCCCTGGCGACATGGGACATGACTCCCAGGAATGAGTCTAGCCCTGGCATCAAGGGATTGAAAATGCCTTCTTGACCAAAAAGGGGAAAAGAAAGGTAGCAAAATGAGGTTACATTGGCCAAGAGATTTCAAATAGAGTTAAGAGGCTATCCTGGAGCTTACTCTTATGCAAGCTCCAGCTAGATATCCCAAATGGTCACAGTATGCCAAGCCCCAACCAACAGTATACCAACCTGAAATACTTAGGTCCCTATCTGAGATTCTATAAAGTTTCACTCAGAAACCTAAATCCACCAGAGTGGATTTAAGAACTTTAAGAACAACAACCAGATGCAGCCCCCTATCCCATAATGTTGACACCCCTTTTCAAAATAAACAAGTTAGGGTGATCACTGACTAGACACCCCTGAAGATTGAGAAAGTGATTAAATAAGAGGAAAGAGTAGAACAGACAAGATATGATTTAACAAAGGATTACGAATACTGAATCTTTATATAAATATCTTTTTTGGATGCTAGGGTATCAGAATAGCTAGAAGGAAATAACTGAAATGGTGGAACTGTAACCCATAGGATTCTTTGAAATTTGCTCTATAGCTTCTCATTAAATGGTACTTTGAAATTTATCACCTTTCTTTATATATATTTCACAATAAGGAAATAACTGAAATTGTAGAACTTTAACCCATAACATTCTTTGAAATTTGCTAACTACTTGTTAAATTGTACTTGGAAAGTTATCACTGTTATGTAATTTTACAATAAAAATGTATTAAAATATATTTTATATATAGAAATCACATAATTCCTTGCTACTCAAAGTGTGATCCATGGACCAGAAGTTTCCAGATCACCAGATAGCTTGCTAGAAATGTGCACTCTCAGACCCCACCCAAGATCTGCTGAATCTGAATCTGCATTTTAATAAAATCTCCAGGTCACGGGCACATCAAAGTTTTCCATTGCTGCATGAAAAGAAACCCAAGACTGGGAAAAGGCAGAACTTTTTTTCCTAGTGTGGGAACTTTTGTTCATAGGCTTTGAGTTATTGACTCAGAAGCTCTTTTAGGCTTTTGCTACCACCAAGAAGAACTAAACCCACCCTAAGGGTCAGAGTACAAAGCAACAATGTGAGTAAAGGTAACCAGGGAAATCAGAAAAATGATGTATGCCAGGATGCTCAGTCTCGGTAGTAGTCAAAGACTTGTATATTCACATAACATTGAGTTACTTGAATGTTACTCAATTCTCACCTTGAGACTGATCAAATTTAAAAGAATGATATTAAGCATTGGTGAAAGTATGGGGAAACTGGTACTTTAATTTCCATTGTTGGTGAGAGTGAAAGCAGTACCATTGTTTTGAAGAACATTTTGTCATTAGCTATTAGTATTAATAATTTGCATCCTTCTAAGACCAAACCATTCCATGCTTCAACATCTACCCAGACAAACCCTTGCACAAATGCTCAAGGAAGACTGCATAAGGCTTATTGCATGAGGCTACTACAGCATTGTTTGCAACAGGAAAATTTGGAAACATCCTAAATGACATCCAAAAGGAGCATGGTTAAAATAAAATATGATATTTCTACACTCTGGAATACCAAGAAAGTGTTTAAAAAAAGATTGGAATTGTTCCATATAGATTCACATAGAGATTTCCAAAACATATCATCAAATGAAAAAAGTAAGTTGGAGAACAATATAGAAGATATGATACCATTTCTTTTATTTTAAAGAAAAAAAATTAACAATGTTCTATATTTCTATAGGCAAGTGTACAAATATATTGGGAAAGGACAAAGGAAAATGACAAAAAGAATATATGCAGAACTTTCACAATTATTTTTTTTTTGTCCGAAGAAGAAGCTGGACCGACAAATGATGCTAAAGGGGGATGTGTATTTTGTGTCGACATGAGCGTGTATTGTTTGATTTTTGTTAGCAAAAATAACAAACAAAATAATCTAAGAGAGAAATATCTATAAAAACCTAATGTGTTACTTTGTGTTTTCCACAGAGACTTCTGTAGGATATAGTATTTTCCATGGAACTGACCTTTATACTCAAGGTGAAGAATACAGCCTGCAGAATTATCATTTTATGGGACATCATCTGGGTTTTCCAAATGGAAAGATGCTTTAACATCTTTATATATAAAAATGAAAAATTTTGAAAAAAAACATTTTACTATAAAACCTTTGACATTTGCTGAGTGCCTTACAATCAGCTATGGATTATTTCTTTCCAAAAAGGAATATTGAAACACTTTAAATAATTGCAAGACTAACTTTTCTCAGAAATTTTAACATTTCCCAGAAAATGTAGCATTGACATAAATCATCCCATACTAAAATACCTTGCCAGGAATATTTGTACGCATAGCTCTCATAACTACATTTACCTCCACTTGTTTCTGTGTCCACATGATCTATCTTCTCTCGTGTTGTGAGATTGCACCTTCCAGACTCCCAGCTGAGGCCTGGGCCTTAAATTCAGTTTCCACTCATCCAAGGACTATTGCTTCAGCAATTCTCCCCTCTTTCCTATATGATCAGTTTTTCCTTTTCTACCTGATCATTATTCTATTTGCATCATAAAAAATACATAGTAAACTCTATCCTCCTCTTCCCTTTCCAGCAATTTCCCATTCTTTCTTTCCCTCTATAGTAAATTCCTTTAAAAAGTTGTCTGTAATTTCTCTTCTCTTTGGAAACCTCTTTGATGAGGTTTTTCTCCATCACATCCACCCACCCTCACACCTTATCAAAAATGAGCCAGTCAATGTCACCAGAGAACCCCCACATTGCTAAATCCAATGATCAATTCTTAGTCGTCAATGCTTGACTTGTCAGCAGTATTCAAAACAGGTGATCACCTTTTCCTCCATGAAACACTGTCTTAGCTTGGCTTCCAGGAGACCACTAGCTTTTGGATTTCCCTGCTACCTCTATGGTCACTGCTTTTTGTTCTCCTTCCCTTATTTCTCCAGCCCAGATTGGTTCTTTAAATTCCATTTTTGTATGTGCAATTACCTACTGACATTTCCATCTGTATGTCTTACAAACAACTCAAGCACGAAATATATTAAATTGAGCACCTAATTGAGACTCTCCCCCCCAAAAAAACCCCAAACAAACAAACAAACAAACATGTTCTTCCTGTAGTTTTCCCCATCACAGTTAATGCTAATTTTATCCTTCCAGCTGCTCAGGCTAAAAATCTTGGATTGCTCCTTGACTCTTCTCTTTCTATCTTACTGCATATACAATTCATCAAAGTCAAGAAACCCTCTCGAGTTAACCCTACAAATATATTCAGAATCTTAGTGCTTCTCATCACCATCACTGTGGTTACCTGGTACAAACCACCATCTCTCTCACCTGAGTTAAGCAGGTCTCCCTCTTTCTGGCCTTGTTGCCCTTTATTCCATCCTCAATCGAGCTGCCAGAAGGAGCCTGGTATAAGGAGTCAGTCATGCCATGTCTGTACTCCAGACTGTTTAATAGCACTGTGTAGAACCCAGCGGAGAGGCCAGAGGCTTTACCTGAACCAACAAGGGCCCTGTTAACTTGCTGTATCATCTATTACCACCCTCTCCCTCTTGCTTGCACTAGGCCTCCCTGCTGTTTTGCTGACATAGAAGGCCCACTCCTGCACATGACCTTCACGCTCACTGTTCCCTCTGCTTAGGATGCTTTCCACCCAAAACCTTCCTGCTTGTGCTCACTCCCTTCAGCTGTTCAGATGTCACCTTCTCAGGGCACCTTTCCGGATTATCTTTACAAATTACTGCCTCCCTACTATGTCCTATGTTTTTCTGCTTAGCACTTATCACTGTAACTCCCTACATATTAACTTATTTATCTTGCTCATGGCCTGACTTCTCTGAGAGAATATAAGCTCCACAGAAACAGGGGGCTTTATTCATTTGTGCATCCACAACACCCAGAATAGCACCTAGTATGTGGCTAGCACCCAATAAATACTTGAAGAGTGAATTAAAATTTTAGTGTTGAAAATTATATCTTGTTAGTATCAGTAACATTGTATGTCCAGGTTGGAAGAGGTTAAGAAATAAGTACTCAAATCACCCACCCAGAGGTAAACCAGAGGGATCTCTTCCATCTTTAGTGCTCCTCCATGTCTTCTTCTCTTACAGTCAAATCCTACAACCTCTCCTGGTGCTTGCATTTTTTCCTGCCTTTGGAGTTTCATGGTTTTTTTCTTTTTCTTTTTCTTCTTCTTTTTTTTTTTTTTTTTTTTTTTTTTTGCTGAAACAACTCACTATGACTTATATTATCAACCTCACTATGTTTAACAGGGTATCGCAATATAACATCATTAAACATGCACAAAACTTAAGTGTACAACTCAATTTCTCACAAAGTGAGCACCCCTGGTAGCCACCACCAGCTCAAGAAACAAGTGCTCCGATCTCTCCTCCAGTTACTAACTCTCTCCCAGCTTTTAACACTGTCTTAGTTTTTCAGAGCTGCTGTAACAGGCTAGTTCGCTTAACAACAGAAATTTATTATCCCATGGTTCTGGAGGCTAGACGTCTGAAATCAAGTTGTCAGCAGGTCCATGCTTCCTGATAAAGGAGAGAATTCTCTTCATGCCTCTCCCCTGGCTTCTGGTGAGTAGTGGACAATCCATGGCCTTCCTTGGCTTATAGTGGCATAGCTCCACACTCCGCCTCTGTCTCATGGTGTGTGCTTACCCTAATCCAGTTTGGCCTCATCTTAACAAATATATCCTATTTCTGGATAAATTGACATTCCCAGGACCAAAGATTAGGGCTTGAATGTGTCTTTTTGGGTACACAATTCATTTATAACAAACACCATAGATCAGTTTTGTTTCTTTTTGTGCTTTACATAAATGCAATCGCACCATGTATATTCTTTTGTGTCTGGCTTCTTTTTCTCAATGTTGGTTTGTGAGATTCATCCATGTTTTTGCATGTAGCAATAGTTCTTTCATTCCCATTGCATATGAAATCCCATTATATAAATATACCACTATTTATCCATTCTACTGTTGATGGATATTTTAGATGTTTTCTGTTGTGAGCTGTTATGAATAATATGCAACGAACATTCTTATACATATCTTTTGGTGAAGATATGAATGCATTGGTGAAGATATGAATGCATTGCAGAAATGCAATTACTGATTCATAGAGTTTGCATTTGTTCAGCTTTAGCAGACATTGCCAAAAAGTTCTCTAAATAGGTTGTACCAATTTGCACTCCTGCTGGCAGAGTATGAAAGATCCACTTGTTCCTCATCCCCGGCAACATTTGGTATTATCTTTTCAACTTTAAATATTCTGGTGGGTATGTGGTAACATGGCATCGTGGTTTTAATTTTCATTTCTGCATTGCCCGATGAAGTTGAGCTCCTTTTCGTATGTTTATTGGCCATTTGAATATCATCTTCTGGGAAGTGCTTTTTGTTAAGGCTTTTGCCCCTTTTTTTAATTGGTGTATAGGTTATTTCATCTGAGAAAGAACTGGGACTCAGATTCTCTAACAAGTGTCTGTTTCCAACTCCATTTCCCAATTAAGCATTTACCTCCACTGACTTACAAGATGTCTGAGGAGTCTCCCACCAAGAAGACTTGAACCCTGATCAGTGATGGGATTAAGACATATTCAAACATGTTGCAAGTCAAATTACAGAAAAGGACAATGAGATTCCATCATGGAATCTCCCTAAATTTTATGACTTAATGAGAAGACCCAGAAACAGAGATGGAGAATCCAAGGGGAATGTACCTGATACCTGAACTCAACCCAACCCTGGTGGCAAGTGTGTGCCCTGGTGAGAAGGGGTGCATCTGGGAAACAAAGAAACTGACTTATGCTTACAATACTGTGGAGGTCAAGTGACTCACCTCCATCCTAAATTAAGTTTGTCACAAAATTAAAAGTAGTATTCTTTTTATCATGAAAACATGACTATTGAGGGTCTCTAGCTTTGAAGCATGGTGACAATACTGTAATTTTCCTCCACATTTTATAAGTTTTTCAAATGTAAATAAAAGGGGAAATGACTTTACATTGAACATCCACATACCCACTGACTAGAGCCTGAAATTAATATTTTACTATATTTTCTTTATCACATATGTATCCATCTATCCATCCATCAATACATCCTACTTTTTGATGCATTCAGAGTAAATTAAACACATTGGTACACTCCTCCCATAAATACTAAAGCATGTATCATTAACCAGAAATCTAGTATTGCAATTTTACTTATACCAGACAAGACAGGCTCCCAGCTTCCCCACACCTAGAGGGGATTAATGGCCAAGAAGGTTGGAAAAGGATTCCAGCCTCTGAGCTGTGAAACTGTAGGGACACAGGGCACTAGACTCCTGGCTCAGCTAGTTGGCAACAAGGAAGGCTGGTGTGCCGGTTTGAATGTATTGTGTCCCCCAGATGCCATTATCTTTGTGGTCTTGTGTGGGGCAGACATTTTTGGTGCTGGTTAGATTTGCTTGGAATGTGCCCCACCCAGCTGTGGGTAATGATTTTGATGAGATGTTCCCATGGAGGCGTGGCCCCACCCATTTGGGGTGGGCCTTGATCAGTGGAGCCATATAAATGAGCTGACTCAGAGAGAGGGAACTCACTGAGTGCAGCTGTGAGTGATGTTTTGAAGAGGAGCAAGCTTGCTAGAGAGGAATGTCCTGGGAGAAAGCCATTTTGAGGCCAGAGCTTTGGAGCAGACGCCAGCTGCCTTCCTAGCTAGCAGAGGTTTTCTGGATGCCATTGGCCATCCTCCGGTGAAGGTACCCGATTGCTGAGGTGTTACCTTGGACGCTTTGTGGCCTTAAGACTGTAACTGTGTAGCGAAATAAACCCCCGTTTTATAAAAGCCTATCCATCTCTGGTGTTTTGCATTCCGCAGCATTAGCAAACTAGAACAGCTGGTTTGCCAACAAATGCAAGTAATATCCTTGGCAATTCCCAGAGATGTAAAAGACATAGTCAAACACATGAAGCTCAGAATCATGGAGATTTAGATATTAATGTTAATGGAATCATATCTGCAATTATTGCTTGCAAAGCTGACTTACAAGTGGTCGTTAGCTCTTCTCATCCCTTCTGCTAGAGTATAAGTTAAGGGAAGAATCTTGAAATAGTAAATAAAGGGCCTAAAATTTGGGGCAAAAGAGATCTGGGGCACAAAACCAGGTCTTGGGCAAGTTATTTCACCTTGCTAAATACTTTCAGCAGTTTCAATTTCTTAAACATAAATGGGGAAAGGTATATCATAGTATCACAGTAAGAATTAAAAAGGGTCATGTGTGCAAAGCTCCAGGCACAGTGCCTAGAACAAAAGAAGCAATCAACAAATTGAACTTTGTTTTTTTTCTAGTGTTATGCTTACCAATAAACTCTTTAAAGGCAAGTTCTTCTTTTATTTGTTATTTCCCTTAGCCTCATGTTGTTTTAAGAATAGGCTCTAACAAATATTGACTACATGGATAGAGGAATAAAGGGATCCAAGTGAATCTGTGTATTAAAAACTCAAGCAAGCACATCATGCAGGTAAATGACCTTCTGATCAGAATAAGAATCTGGTTTTGTGTGTATTTGTGTTTGCTTAAAGTGACATTAACCTGCACTCCAAGCATAATTTTCCATTTTCTCATTGAGGCTGCATTTGATGATCTCAAGAAGGAACAGTGATGAAACATGATGAAATAATTGCTCTGTTCATAAAATAAATGTGGTTTTTCTGACTTTCTCATATTTCCTGTTCTTTGGAATTAGTGTTCTCAGCTAAGTGGCACGTCATTGATTTTTGTGCACATTAGTGACCAGCAAATCAGGTTGCAAGCATTTCTTAATCACTTCAATTTTCCTTGTATTTGGAGCCAGTGCTGCATACAGATTAGTCTGGGAATCTTTATGAAAATTGTGTAATGAACCCTTGACCTTCTTTTTGATTGCCTACTCATTGGTTATGACTCCTGTTGACAGGCTTCTGAGACAAAGCAGTAGAAATCCAGGCAATTTGGGGCAACTTAAATAAAAAGTGTGCTTTGAGTCTGATCGTATGATAAGTCACTGGGGTTCTTTGTGTGGATTTAAATATAGAGTCACTTACAAAAACAAAGATTCTTAGGAGAATGAAGAAGATCAAAATATCAGGTCATCCCCTGATCCCTCTGATCCCTTACAAAAGAGAAAGTGGGAAGAGGGAGAAGGGAGGGGAGAGGAGGGGAGGGAAGAGAAGAGAAAAAAAACAAACATAGTAAGTAAGTTCTCTCTTATAACAATTACATATTATTATCTTAGATTTAGTGTAAACTACATAGGGGCAAAAAAAAAAAAAGGGACTAAAAAGCAAAGAGTTTCAAATCTATTCCCTTTACCTCAGTCTCTAGATCCCATGCAGAAACCTGCCTAGCTAATTGATCTGGGTTTTACATAGTAGACTTTCATTGCCCTCAGGAAATTATTTTGGAATATCTCTGTTTTATCATTCATCTCCACATTGTTTCTTATAATCCTCTCATTAGAATGTGTGGGTTCCTTGTTTGCGATATTAGATTTAGTTAATTAGGGATCTTTAAAGTGTTGTGTTTGGGAACACTTGGGAGTCTAGACTGCTGAGAGATTATGACTTCAGAATACTAAAGTTAAGAACTACAATTTTAAAATAATAATAATCAAAGCCTCCCTTTCTGCTTTGATTATAGCAGGTTGAGGCAAATAGATGATAATATGGGAGCTATTAGAACCTTGGAGAAAGCTTGCATCTTTGAGAAGAGTTGAGGCATTGCACCACTCCTTCACATGGTGTTGTTCAAGCATTAGGAAGCCAATAAAATGCCCTAAGATTCTGCAACTTAGAGAGTTATTTGTCTCCCATGACTGTAGGAGGAAAGTAACAATGAGACTGTGCATAGCCATTGATTACATTTTCCCTGGATTTTAAGTTTTCCTTGTTGGTTTCCATTTATTTTGGTGGGCTTTTTGGGAGAAGGGAAATGAACCTTTTCTGAAACCCACCTCTCCCCTCCCCTCCAACCCACACCAGATAATTGCAACAGCCTTAGGTTAAATTTTTGATGTAAAAATCTGGCCATCCAGAAGCAAAGGGAAGAATGGTTTCAAGAAATTTAAAGACCACTTGCTTGTCCATTGAGGAGGGCAAACTATATTTAGTGATGTTTCTTTAAGCTTTTTTCTTTAAAAATAAAAAAAACCAATTGTTCTCAAATAGCCATTATTTAGCTCTCAAAGCTTGCTTTTCTGGTGGGTTTTCCAAGGGAATTCATCTTTGTCATAAACCCTCAAGAAACTTCTTTTTCCCACCACAGTCTGCATTGTTTGGTTCTGTGGGCGACTTGAAAAATTCACTTAAATACATACCAAAGCCTGAGGAAAATGGTTATTAGTAGTCAAGGGTACTGGTTTTATACTAGTCATTTCATTTTCATTTTGAAGATCTTGAACTAATTTGTATATAACTATTTTTTTTTGTTTCCCTAAAGAGTTTCTTAATTAAATTGCTGAAAGAGGTATTTCCAGTGACACAATTCAATATTTGAAGAAAAAGTGATGTCACCTTGATTCTCACAATTGGTAGGAAACATGAGCTGAGGCAAAAATAAGTAATTGGAGCTCAAATGAAGTTCTCTTGTGTTTTAGTTTCCTAGGCTGCTGAAAGAAGGTACCAAAATGAGTTGGCTTTTAACAATGGGAAATTATTAGCTTACAGTTTTGAGGCTGAGAAAAATGTCCAAATCAAGGCAGCATCAAGGCAATGCTTTCTTCCCAAAGACTGGCTGCCAGCGATCCTTGGCTCCTTTGCCACATGGCAGCATCTGCTGGTCTCTCCCCTCTCTTCTGGGTTTCATTGCTTCAGCTTCTTGCTTCTGTGACTTCCTCTGTTTGTCTGAATTTCATTCTCTTTTAAAGGACTCCAGTAAGATGATAAAGACTCATCCTGAATGAGGTGGGTCACACTTTTACTGAAGTACCTTCAACAAAAGGTCTTACTTACAATGGGTTCACACCCAAAGGAAGGGATTAACTTTAAGATCATGCTTTTCTGGGGTACATACAGTTTCAAACCACCACACTTCAACTTTATCCCAGCTTCAACTAAAGGTGCAAATAGATGGTTGCTGAAATGTCACCTTTAAAACAAGGACTTAATTCTCATTGTTAGCGGCATTTAGATAATTTTCCATATCATATTCTTATACAAAGTTAACCTCCATTGCATAACTTGGCTTCCAAACATTTTCAAATGAAAGAATGAACCTATTTCGATTTGTAACATATACAAGCCAATGTGTAGAAAACAAATTATCCAACTTGTCTGATTTCAGCTTCAAGGGATGCTGTAATGAGTCCCAAGTCTCTACCGACATTGTGAAGCTAAAAACAGAGGCAATTAAGTTGGAACAGGACTTATTTTGTGGCTAAATTTCCAATTCCAAAAGATGAGGTCCAAGAATAGAGATGTGCCTATTGTGTTCTGTGTGAATTTCATTAGTTTGTTTGAAGGCGAATAACTTTGACAAGCCTAAGAATGGAATCCCTCTCACCGAGAAATCAAAGGATGAACTTTGGCTAGTTGACCTTTGGAAAGACGCTTCACCTTGTTGGGCTTCAGTTTCAGCACATGCAAAATTAAGCCTTGACATTATAATTGCAATTGTCCCTTCTCGCTCTGAATTTCCATGACGACACTTAAAAATCCCCATAAGTTCAAATGGCTTACAGTCTAGTACTGATTCATTGAGAGGCCAATCAGTACCATCATAGCTAATGAGATTGAGACAAAATGCTGGCAAGCACGGTGAACAATCATAATAATAAATATCTTAAATTTGGATTACGCTTCACAGTTTACAAAGAATACTCATGTTTATCATTTCAGTGTTGTTTTTTAGTTTCCTAAGACTACATCACTTGCAGGAATAGGTCCAAAATAAATCTTACGATTTAAGAAACAGGCTGTTATCCATGATAATTTGCTGTCTTTGTGGTCATTTTGAAGGAGTAAGCTGCAGAACTGGCTGTCAATGTCAAACTTTGACATTAAAGTGAGCTCTCTTTTTTTACATCTTGATAACACACTTGTTTCCTCCTGACAACATTGTGATGACACAGGAGGATAGATCCTTAAATTTACATATTTTTCAAGAATTATAATTTAATAAGTGCTCACCCTCTTCTCTCTTTCCTGGAATGACAAGGAGGATCAATTGGTTTGGTAGACAGAGGATAGGCTCTAAAATCTGACATACTTCAACTACTTAATCTGAGTGTGATTTGGGTAGCTACAAGGCTATCTGAGTCTCCCTCTTTTTACTTCATTTGCAAGATAGAATAATAATCCACCTCACAAAGGACTGACATAATCATGTGTGTGAGTGTGTGTGTATTTCAGCACTTGCTTACAGTAGGCCCTTACATATGTTGGTTTTCTACCCTCATCATGGGGTTTCAATATTTGAAAAGCCTTAAATCCCTTAGAGGAAGAAAAGCATAAAACTGAGTCTAAACCCAGGCTTACCTTTACTGGCTGATGACTTAGGGAAAGCTAAATAAACCCTCTAAGCTCAGTATCCTTTCTTATACTGAATGTGTGTGTCTTCTACCTTCCAAAGATATTTATTGTAATAATTGCATTCTGTCCTGCTGCAATGCTGATTTCAATAATTTGTGTTGGCTTACATGCGATTAGTAAATAGGGGAATTATGTCAGTATAATTCAGAAGTTATGTTGGCTTATAGACATTTTTCCTTAGCACATGATGCTTTGCATCCCAAAGGAGCAGTAGCTGAATGCAAAACACACGAACAACTGAATACAGAAAGTCTTTTGTGAATAGAAGTGCACATGATGCCTATTTACCTCTACACTGTCTCTTGGCTCAGTTTTGCCATGTACTCTGCTTTGAAAGTGTTTATTACACAATTCACCCTGATCTTTGACCTTAACTCAGATGCTGCTACCCTTCTTTATACTCCATTCCACCAAGCTACCTTTACCTTTTTTAAGATGAAGTCTATGTTATTTCAACTAAGCTAGTATTTTTTTATTGGAATGGTCAGTGTTTGTGATACAAAGTTGAATAGTTTTTAAGTGGTCCTTCCAAAGTGTATTTTTCCCACTAGGCTATTATTTTTAGTGCAAAATTTTACAGATTTTGTGCTTTTTAAGATATGTATAGTCACATTAAAGAAGAAACACCTGTAAAGTAGATAACATATGTAAATTACCTCACAGAGCACTCAGCATATATATTTTAAATATCAGACTCCCTATTCTTTCAATATATCAGTATTTCCTATAAAAAGGCAGAGGAGTGAAGTAAATGAAATATGGGGTCTCTTAGAGCCTTGGGGCCATTTTCTTTATCTGAGACTGAAAACACAATTCATACTAATAACATTGGTTAATAGCACATGTTATGACTATTGGGGCAGAATGCCCTGGGAATTATTCATGGCTCAATATAAAGAAACCACAAGGGTCAGATTAAAAGAGAAAAAAAATAGGCCCAAGAATTACAGAGCAGTGTATGTTATTTAGTTCAGTCCACCTGGTGCTTCCCAACCAAAAGGAGATTACCCTGGATATCTATGAATTTTCATGCCACATTAGTGGTTTCATTGAAAGTTCCCTTAAAAATTGACTGATTAATAGATGCTTGTGCTTTTGTGAAGCTCTTATGGAAGCTTCTTTCCTAGCACAATTGCTGAGTTATGCATATCACGCACCAAGTGATAGAGGGTGGCTGACAGAGAGGAATCAGTGCAGCGATGAATAGAAGTCATTAAACAACAACTTGTGCTTAGAATGGTGGGTACCCAAACTAAGTCATTGGACTTGGCCCCTGATGGAGCTCTTACTCCATCATTCCCTTTCCATTGGAAACCACCCTCCAATTCACCAAACTGAGCTGTCGAAATCAAACCTGAGCTGGCAGTGAAAATCTTCCTCATCAAACTGAACTCCTGAGCCTTGGGGATTAAAATTGTATTGAAGCAGAGGACCAACTGGGCAATGTAATTCATCCACTGCCACACAAAATTGCCACATTTTTTGAGTGTCATGACTGCCTTGGGGAGGTGCTTCCCTCTCATCTATTTACTCCAATGAGAACCAGAACGTGCAAAGATAACTCTAGGTCTGCCAAGACAGCTCTTGGAAGCATAACAAAAGGCCATTTTTCATCAAAAGAACATAGCATAGTCTTATAAATAGAAGATGCTGAGTAAATAGGAACTAATTTTTATTTCCCCTGCCATGATTCAAAAAGATTTGTAATCCTACCCCCAAAACAAAAGCAAAGAGAAATTAAAAACTCAAGTAATTGTCCGTTTCATCTCTTGTAGGATAAAAAAAACCTCACACTTAATTTGGGTCTCAGCTGAAGTACTAAAGCATGCCTTTCTCTGAATTCTCCTCCAAAGGGTCAGGTCTGGACACTGAATTTTCAAAGAGTAACTATTTTTATCTTTCTTTCTTCCTTCTTCTCCAAATAGTGCTATTCACTACGTCAAGCAATTTTCTTAATAAATGCCCCTAAATTCCCATGCAACAAAGAAATGACAGTGAGTCAGGATATTATGTCTGCTCACTATATTCTTAGCTATAAAATAGGTATAGAATTATCAGCAACAAGGACACCAAATTGCAAATTAAATAGGGTCACAGCCCTAACAGATAAGTGGGCTTATAGGCAAATGTTCATATATTCATACAAGAAATAATGGTGACCCAAAAATAGACATGGTCCCTCTCATGAAGCTTACTGATGAGTGGAGAAGATAAATATTAATCAAGTAAATGTACATTAATTAATATATAAACGATAAATGGAATGACAGAAATGGAATACAGATCTATTAGATTGTGTAATAAAGAAATCTCTGATCAAGACCAGAAGGAGATTAGCATGGGCTTCCCTGACAAAATAACTTGCACTGGGATCCATCAGATGAGTAGGAGTAATTAGGCAATGAGAGTGGAGGATGGGGGAAGTGACTAGCCATATAGAGGTTATTTGGTAGAAAAGCATGTAAGGTCTTGTAGGTGGTATTAAGGATTTTGGTCCTCATATTCAGAGCAATGGGAAAGCTTTGGAGAAGGCCTGAACCAATGCAGGCAGAACAGACTCACCATCTCACCATTACCTAGATGAGAGATGATGGAACCTTTCTTTTAGATAGTGATAACTGACATAGAGAAATGTGGACATGTACATGAGATGCCAGAAGATAAAATTTACAGTTCATGGGGGAAGACTGTTGTGTTGGGTAAGGGATGTTAGGAAGGTAGAGGAAGATGTCAAGGAGAACTGCTAGTTTTCTAAGTATGGAACTAATTCCCTACTTTGCCAAAAAATTCTGAAAGTTGGCTAGGTTTGAGCAGTAGAAACCATGAGTTTGGTTTGGGGCATGTTAAGTTCATCACCTCAGAATAATCCAGGTGAAGAAATTGATCAGGCAAACAGAATATATGAGTCTGGGTTTCAGAGGAGAATTCTGCACTGGAAATGACCATTTAAGAGTTAGGTTATTGGTGATAATGGAAGGATTGAACATTGATGACAATGAGAAGAGTAAAGGACCTAAAATTCAGCCTTGAAGAAATCCAGCATTCAGAGTCCTAGATGAACTAACAAAGAAACAGGGAGAAAGTCAGGAGAGTTAGTGGGTAGGAAGGTACAAGAAGGGATAGTTCTTTTTTTTCCCCCCCTTGGCTTAAACAATGGGAATTTATTTGCTCACAGTTTTGAGGCTAAGAGAAAGTCCAAATCAAGATGTCATCATGGTGATGTTTCCTTCCCAAAGATATTCTGGGGCTGGCTGCTGGTGATCCTTGGTCCTGGGCTCCTCTGTCACATGGTAATGCATATGGCGGCTTCTCATGGCCTCTCCATTCTTTCCCAGGTTCCATTGAATTTCAGCTTCTTGCTTCCCATGGTTTTCTCTGCTACCTGGCTGAATTTCATTCCACTTATAAAGGACTCCAGTAATAGGATTAAGATCCATCCTGACAGAGGTGAGCCACACCTTAACTGAAGTAACCTCATCAAAAAGTCCTATGTACAATGGGCTCATACCCATAGGAATGAATTCAGTTTAAGAACATGTTTTTCTGGGTACATATGGCTCCAAATCACCACACCCACCTTTTTCCAGGCCATAACAAATGCCCCCTCAGGAAGAGAGTGAGACACTCATGAAATAAACCACTCTTTTGGAAAAAGAATGTAAGATTAAAGTAAAGTATATCATTAACCTCTTGTGATCTTAAAGAGGAAAAGGTATTAAAACTCATAATTTCTAAATTCTAATCCAAGTAAACCTGGGATCATTAAGGTCACTGGGCCAGATGTTTATTTCCATTTTAAATTCCATTGCCATGATGCACGTCTTCATTGCCTACAGTTCAGTGCTTCAATTGTCAATTTGCTTAACTTTCTTTTGTTTCAACTAGCCCCTTTGCTTCCAGTCTGTCTTCTACTCATCAGGAGAACCAAAATCTGATTATATTTATAAAGCAAGTTCCAACTGTGTTATTCCCCAAATCAGAAAACTTTGGAGCTCCCAAATACCATCAAATTTTAATATGAATTCCTTGCCACTAAAATAATTTTCAGGTATTTCTACAATTGTTATCCTATTTATATCCTAAACTTAAGCAATACTGAGACTACTCATTGTTTCTAAATTTGATTTCACTTCCTCCTTTTGTTATTTATCCATACAGTTTCCTTCCTTTTTAAAGTGTATACACCCTTATCTCAAACCACTGAAATCCTACCAATAATTCAAGCACCATCTCAGGTGTTTTCCTCTCTTTGATTCCCATCAACTATATCTTTTCATTCTTTCATTTAATTCTATAACCAAATGATCTCCTATACTGCCCTTATATTCTGCCTTGATCAGAATCATTTCTGAGATTGTCACATTTCCCAAGGATATCACAATTTTCTTAAAAAATAAAGAGTATGTCTTAACTATTACTTTAATCAGTCACATTGTACTGCACCATACATGATGACAGAAAACCTTTGTTAAACCACTAAATTTTACTTAGAAGATAAGACATTTCAGTTTAACTTTTCACTGCACGTAATAACTTTTAAAACTGAACTCAAAATCTTGCCACTGATATTTCAGTATTTGGGTTTGTATATACTAGCTGACACAAAGCCCTACAAATACTCAACTTTTGCGTTTGTCCTTTAAAATAATTCATGAACACTAAGACACTTTAAAGTAATATTTTGGCACATTCTAACTTTTCCTGGTTTTAAAGGATATATGTGGATCAACATTCAGAATGCAGTATGATTTCTTGACCTTCAAAATGCAATTTATTGGAGAGTAATGTGTTCCAGATTCACTAAAATAAAAAGCAATTCTTCCCTGAATTCTAAAAGCATAAAAATATTAACATGCTGCCCTTTTCTACTTACAATTTGGGTGCAACCTGTAACTATTTTGGAACTCTTTTTTATTTTGTTTTATATAAACAGTTTTATTCACACACTATACAATCCATCCTAAGTGTATGATCAATGGCTCTTGGTATAATCACATAGTTACGCATTTACCACCACAGTCAATATTAGAACATTCTCATTTCTTCAAAAAAAAAAATTCCATGCACCTTGTATTCCCCTATTATTGACATTTAGCTTTGGAACAGTGCCTCTGATACAATTAATGAAATAAAATTACATTGTTACTGTTAACTATAGACCTTAGTTTGCAATAATTGTATTTTTCCCGTATACCATCCTATTATTAACACCTTGTAATAGTGACGTACATTTTTTCTAGTTCATGTAAGAACGTTCTTATATTTGAACAATTAACCACCATCTAGGTTTCACTAAGTTATACAGTCCTAGTTTTTAACCTCTAGCTTGCCTTCTGGTGACACACATGACCCTAACTTTCCTCTTTCAACCATACTCACGCTCCGCCTTGTTAATTGCACTTACAGTATTGTGCAACCATCACACAGTGTTGTGCTTTCCATTTCTGAACATTTGCAATCTACCTTATTAAACGTTCTGTACTCCTTAAGCATCAATTGCCCAATCTCTACCCTCTTTCTGTCTCCTGATAGCCTATGCTCTCAAGTTTAACTCTCAGAGATTGCTCATTATAGTTAGTTCATATTAGTGAATCATACTGTATTTGTCCTTTTGTTTCTGTCTTATTTTGCTCAATGTCCTCAAGGTGCATCCATGTTGTTGCATGCATCATGACTTCATTTCTTCTTATAGCTCCATAATATTCCATCGTATGTACATACAACAGCTTGTTTATCCACTCTCAACTGACAGACACTTGGGCTATTTCCATCTATTGACAATTGTGAATAATGCTGCTATAAACATTGGTGTGCAAATGCCTATTTATGGCCCTGCTTTCAGTACTTCTGAGTAAATACCTTGGTATGGGATTGCCGGATCATATGGCAATTTTATACTTAGCTTCCCGAGGAACTGCCTTCTGAAGCAGCTGCACCATTCTATGTGCCCACCAACAGTGAATAAGTTTGCTTATTTCTCCATATCCTCTCTAGCACTTGTAATGTTTGGGTTTATATATATATATATATATATATATATATATATATGCACACACACACACACACACACACACACACATATATATATATATATATATGTATATATATATATAATGGCCATTCTAGTAGGTGTGAAATGGTATCTCATTGTGGTTTTGATATGCATTTTCCTAATAGCTAGTGAAGTTGAGCATCTTTTCTTATGCTTTTTAGCCATATGTATTTCCTCTTTGGAAAAGTATCTATCTCTCTCTGTTACCCATTTTACCCAAATTGGGTCATTTGCCTTTTTGTTGTTGGGTTGTAAGATTTCTTTACATTTCAGGATGTTAAATCCTTATCGGATATGTGGTTTCCGAATATTTTCTCTCATTGAGTAGGCTGCCTTAATACTTTTTTGAGAAAGTCCTTTGACATACAAAAGTATTCAATTTTGAGGCAATCCCATTTGTCTATTTCTTCTTTCATTGTTTGTGCTTTGGGTGTAAGGTCTAGGAAACCACCTCCTACCACAAGATCTTTAAGATATTTCCCTACCTTTTCTTCTAAGAGTTTTATGGTCTTAGCTCTAATGTTTAGGTCTTTGATCCATTTTGAGTTAATTTTTTATAAGGTGTGAGATAAGGATACTCTTTCATTCTTTTGGATATGGATGTCCAATTCTCCCAGCACCATTTGTTGAAGAGGCTGCTCAGTCCCAGCTGAGTGGACTTGGTCACCTTGTCAAAAATCAATTGATGGTAGATGAGAGGGTCTATTTCTGAACTCTCAGTTCAATTCTATGGTCAGTTTATCTATCCTTATGCCAATACCATGCTGTTTTTGACCACTGTAGCTTTGTAAAATGCTTAAAAGTCAATAAGAGTAAGACCTCCAACTTCATTTATCTTTCTTAAGATTTTTTTAGTTCTTCAGGGCACCCTGCCCTTCCAAATAAATTTGATCCTTGGTTTTTCTATCTCTGCAAAGTAAGCTGCTGGGATTTTGATTGGTATTATGTTGCATCTGTAAATCATTTTGGGTAGAATTGACATCTTAACTATATTTAGTCTTCCAATCCATGAACTTTGTATGTCCTTCCATCTATTTAGGTCTTTCTTGATTTCTTTCAGCAATGTTTTATTGTTTCCTGTGTATAGGTCCTTTATATCTTTTGGTAAATTTATTCCTAGTATTTGATTCTTTTGGTTGCTATTGTAAATGGAATTTTTTTCTTGATTTCCACCTCAGATTGCTCCTTACTAGTGTATAGAAACAGTACCAATTTTTGCACATTGATCTTGTATCCCACCACTTTGCTGAACTTGCTTATTAGCTCTACTAGCTTTCTTGTAGATTTTTCAGTACTTTCTACATATAGGATCATGTAATCTGCAAACAATGAAAATTTTACTTCTTCCTTTCCAATTTGGATGCTTTTCTTCTTTTTCTTCCCTAATTGCTCTAACTAGAACTTCCAGCACAATATTAAATAACAATGGTGACAGTGGGTATCCTTGTCTTGTTCTAGATTTTAGAGGGAAGGCTTTCAGTCTTTCCCTATTGAGTATGTTGTTAGTTGTGGGTTATATGCTCTTTATTTTGTTGAGGAAGTTACTTTCTATTCCTATCTTTCAAAGTGTTTTTAGCAAGAAAGGATGTTGGATTTTGTCAAAATGCCCTTTCTGCATCAATCAAGATGATCATGTGATTTTCCCCTTTGATTTGTTAATGTGGTATATTGCATTAATTGATTGTCTTATGTTGAACAACCCTTGCATACCTGGGATAAAGCCCACTTGATCAAAGTGCAAAAAGAGATAGTTTTAAGAAGGGGGTCACAAAGTCAAAAGCAGCTAAGTCAAAAATATAAGGACCAAAAAACTCTTCATTGGGTAAAGTGATGTGGAAGTTATTCATTACCTCATTTAGGGCTGCTCTGAAAAGTTCTGGGGCTGGAAGCAATATTGGATGTGAAGAATGGGTAAAGGGTAAGAAAATGGAGATGAAGTTTGAGAAATGTGGCTTTGAAGGGAAGGAAAGGCATAGAATTATAGTGGGACAGAAATGCAGCATTTATAACAGGAATTTGAATTTTAAGATGGTAAACAGTTGAGCAGGTTTAAGTATCACAGGAAGTATCTAGTAGAGAGAGGAGTGACTGAATATACAAGAGACAGAAGGAATCATTGATGGTATTTTGTTCCTAAGAAGGGGGAAAGGAAGCGAACCAAAGCACAGGTGGAGGATTTGGATTTAGCAGATGAGAATTAGGACAGAATGAGTACAGATGTAGGCAGGTTTGCATGTATGACAGCCAGAAGTTGAAGGAATGCTCCTAAAATGTCTTCAGATTTCTCTGGCAGTAGGAGGCTAGGTCACTCAGTGAGAATGACTGGTAGAGATGGTAGAGGTGGAGATTTGAGGAGAGGTTGGAAGTTTTGAAATATGGTGACTAAGTTGGCTAGAAAAATACCAGATAAGATTGAGTGCCCACCTAATATTGATGACTGTGAATTGTCAGTGATAGAGTCCACCCTGTTCTGTGTCCTCTTCCAACAACACTTGGTTGCTCAGAGGTAGACTCAAAGATTGGAGAGTTCTTCCTGGCGTGAGGTTTTGTCAGACTGATTGACCATGGCGTTCCCTTTATCTCCTTCAGCCAGTTAAAATTTAAAGAGCCGTCTGAAGAAAGCCCCCACCTACTTTCACCTGGTTTCCAGGGGTTGAATAAATGAATGATTGAGGTCCTATTTTTATCTATGTTGGGGTTCCACTCTAATAACTAAGCTCAGTTCCCTATTTGCTGCTCACCTCAGTCTTCCGGTCACCTTGGTGTTAACCCTGAGACTTCTGTGTATGCTGGGCCATTGGAGGTGTCCAGTATGACTCTAAACACTCATCTCAGATCTACACTTATATATTGATAGGGAAAATTCCAGTCACTTTACGTGCATTATCCCATCACCATTTTTACAGATGGAGAAACTGAGTCTCAGAAAGATTAAGCAAACTGTCCAAGGATACACATCTAGTAAATATCAGAACAGGACCGTTTGCAAGCCTCTCTCCTAAGGAGTTTGCTCTTCAGCCTCCTTAACTGTTCCCAGATAAACTCAGTCTCAAATGAATGAGCTCATTATATTCTACTCTCCTGCCACAACATTTGAGTATCTCATGCTTAGTAAATGAAGTCTTTCTCTTGGATTCAGAAGACCACTATGAAAATGACGATCATTGAGTACAGTTTTCTCACAGTGTAGTAAAAAGACCACAATGGAATCACTTGGATTTAAGTTGACAATGCCAGGCCTGTAAGCTCCCTGCCCCCACTACCACCCCTAACAAAATTTAGTTTCAGTATGTTGAAGGAGAGCCTGTTCATTTGCAATTTTAGTAAGATTTCACCTGTTTTCTTCTGCACACTGACATTAAGCTTTCTTTTGTAAATTGAAGTTTGAAAAACATTGACTTCAACAATTCTTGTTGAACTAACTGCATTTGGGTACATCTATTAGGAAAGATTAATTTATCTTATTTCAGAAACCACAAATCTGAGGATATAGAACACAGACTGGTTAAACTGGCAGCTGGCAATGGAAGAGTCCAGAGATTAGGAAGAGAGGAGGATGCTAAAGTATTTTTATATGTGGGATGGCAGAACAAAACAAGTTTGCCTCTTAATGACTTTATTTTTTCCCACCTCTGCTTTTACCAGCCATTTCTTTGAGAAGGCAAGATTTAACCACCTGTGTACACTGGAAAACTGCTGCTGCCACTTGGTGGAAAACTCGCTTAGAAGGCCGAGGATGGAAATGGCCTCTGCAAATGATTACAGATTGCTGTGATTCCATTCTGAGGCCAGATGCCAAGAATCGTGACCGAGAGAGCAACATTCTTTGCCACAGGGGCTTCCTCCCACCAGCGCTCTTGTATATTTTCCAAAATGCATCATTGTGTCTCCGGTATACCCACAAATGCTGAGCTCTGCGGCAGATTCTGCTACAGCAAAAGCTTTTCCCTGGCTGTGATACAGGGGAAAGTTCCTTTTCTTCCCTGACCTTTGCCCCCATCAAGCTACAAAGGTTACTTGGAATTTTTCCAGTTATCCAATAATTTTAAAGTCTCGATGATGCACTTTGCAAAATGGCTTATAAACGGTGTGAGAGTATGAAAGAATTTGTGGTTTCTCAGTACACGCTACGAAGGGATAGTGAAGTCCAATTGCAGGAGGAGATACAAACTAAAGCAATACAGCAGGGCCAGACTTCTTTTTAAGGAGACCATGAGCATGTTGGTGTAGACCTGAGATTTTCTAGAACACCTTGACAAGCTTTTGCATTTGCATTATCACCCAACAGTTTTGAAGCAGTTGCCCAAAGGGCTTGACCTTCAACCAGGGAGTGACTTAGGTGTGAGATTTAAGATGCAAGCTCAGGTCTTTTCCCACTCTGAAGGCACTCTTTTTACCCTGTATGAACTGAAACTCCTAATGATTGGCAGTACACCAAGAGCTCAAGGGAAGCACTGATCTTTCACTTGCCATTCACAGGCATGACAGGCCCATGGTCCCAGGGACCTTTATGTGGGCAGGTGGATAGAGGACCAGCGTCAAGGGTGCTTGGGCCAGCATTGTTGCTGCTTCTGCATACAGGTTTCTGTAGCATATTAACCAAGAAGACCCCAAATTCCAACTGCCTCGTAGTTGAATGTGTCATTCTTTGGTATTTAGAGGGGTCCTTTGTTATTTGCATCTTTGCACTTTAAAATAGTTCATTCTTAAGAGCCAGTGTTTAGACCAGGACACCCCTGCCAGTGTATTAAATCCAATTGAATTCATTTGGTTATTTAATATGACCAACATGCTGGAGATTCTCTGATTCTTAAAATATTGAGTGTCTCAATAACAAGCCTGGAAGGATTGCTAAAACAGATTACTGAGCTGTGTTCCTAAAGTTTCTGATTCAGAAGATGCTGGGTGGTACCCGAGAAATGGCATTTTAGACAAGTTTCTAGGGGATGCTGGCACTGCTGGCCTAGAAACTACTGCCATAGATAGCTAAAACATGGTCAATAACACACCCTTTATTATTACTATCATCATCATTATTGTTGGAATTGTTGGATAACTCTACCATCTACCTCACCCCTGCTTCCTGATATCATCTCCCAAATAAATAAACTGCATCTAGCTCCTATCTCAGAAAACCAGACTAAGGTGTGGCCCTCACAGCAAATACAAGTTAAAGTCCTAGCTATGATTTCCTGGCATGCTTGTCTGGGGTGTCAGGTTTAATTTCAAGTGCAAGGGCCTTTGGCTGCAGTGGACTTGCAAACAAAAGAACATAGATTAATCAGTTTCCCATGAGACTAAAAAGTCTACAGCACTGATGGCAAAACAGGTTGTTTACAAGTTGAGTGATAAATTTACTGATGCAAAATTGACTTCTGATTTTTGTGAATTTTCTCTTGGAATTTTAAATGAGAACTAGTTCTAAACTGCTATCCCCTGATGACATCCAAAATGAGGAAATGAGCTATAAAAATATCTGCATTGCCCTCGAGTTGCCAAACGTCTTAACCTGTGAGACCAGGACACTGTTCCAACCACAATGAAACTCCAGGAACAGAAAGTCAAACATGTCCTCAGCTGGAGGGTTGAAAGCAACAAAAGAGGGCCACAGAAAAGGCCCTCATAGTTTCATCTGCGACCCACTCCAAATATCTGATTCAAACTGGAAACCTGAATTTGTGAACTCTATTTGGGCTTCTTTACAAAAGCAAAGACATTCAGCAGCAAGCAAATTTCCTAACTCCCTTTCAAGGGAATGATAGCAGAGGCTTTTTAGTGAAGGAAAAATGAATGGCCTCCAGCATGAATATTTCCTCATTCACTCCCCAGGTTCCAGGAGATCAGAATATACAAATTATACTGATGGGGTGCCAAGAGGAGGTTGCCCAGAACTTTCAAGGTAGGAGGGCCTGGAAAAGCACTTGAAATTCCAATCACCACACGATAAGATTTGAAAACAGCTGGAAACCTTCATAGGTATTTGAGGGCTTAAAAAAGCACTCTGAATTTCAGGTGTATTTGCTTTTTGCTAAAATCACAAAAGATGCTAATTGAAGACCCACTTTACACACTCTTTCAACCTACATTCTGATCTGAATGAATTATCTCAGCGAGGGCTTGAGTTCCTCCCTTGTCTTGTTAATATTCTTAGAATTAAAAAAAAAAAAAAAATCTCTTACCTTATTGCTTGGTCGGAATAAAAGGCAAGAAACCACAAGGCAAGGGAATACAAATTAGAATGGATGGAAAAGAAGGTGTGAGGGGAAGGTCACAAAACATCTGCCTTTATCCTAAATAAAGAGCTTGATTCTCTCAACATAAATAATTTACACCCCAAGTCCCTTTCAACTTAATATTTGCAGGTAGCTTTATATTTCATAATGGGCTTTCACACTAATTATTATATTACATATACATTACATCATATTGTATCATTAGATCTTAAAAACCATTCACTAAAATTAGGCAGGACAGATATCTTCATTCCTATTTTAAAGGTAAGGGAACTGTGTTACAAAGGGTTGAGTTACTTGCCCAAGTAACAAGGCTGATTAACAAGCTGGGATCAGATTATAGGCTTTCTGACTCCCAGTCTAGTGCTTTCTCTGCTAAGCAGCCTCTCCCAAGCTGAATATCAGATGGGCCTTCACTTAAATAGTTTCCCCACCCATCAAGGTGTCTGATTTATGGGTAGGAATGAAGAGGTGCTTCTAAGCGGTTTCTGTAGTCTATCCTCTTGAGGACTAGTTCTTGGGTCACACTGCCTGAGTTTGAATCCCAGGTCTCCCATTTACTAGTTGTATGGGTTTAGGAAGCTTATTCAATTCCTCTGAGTCCTACTTTTTCTATCTGTAAACAGGGATAAGTATAATTCTTTTCCTGATGGGATGGGGGAGTCAAATAAAAATGCAAGTAAATCATCTTAACACAGAAGTTGACATTCAGTTGGTTCCTATCAAAGTTAGCTGCTATGAAGATGATGATGATGATGATGATTGTTATTATCAAGCCCAACTAGGGCCATCGGGCCAAGACAACGTGTGAATTAGGCAAACTTTTTCTTTACCACCATATACCTTCCTTTTCTTCTGGTTTTCCTCTTCCATTAAGTTTCCCCCCACTTCACCCCTGGCACAGTTCTTACCATCATGATAAACTCTATCTATTTATTTCATATCTATTTATTTGTATTTATTTTGTCTATTTATTTCATCATTAATTACTTCCATTATATTATGGAAAGGTAAGCCCTGCAGTATTTCAAACAACATTGAAGTCCACAGTGCCAAGAGGAAAGAGCAAATAATGCCATTAACATTTTTCTGCCTTCTTAAAACTAGCATACCATTTTTTCAAAAAATATTTAATGAGAACTTATTATGTGCAAAAACTGAAATAAGAACTAAATAAACACTCATTCTGCCAAAGTAATTTATCTCAGACATTAAGGATGATTTAACATTAGAATATACAAACATTATTTACCACATCAGAGATTAAAAGATAAAAATCAAGCTATTATCAAAAGAGATGCAGAAAAAGCATTTGGGGAAATGTTATAAGAATTCCTTCTAAAATCAGGAAGATGTCCTCTATCATCACTTCTATCAATATTTTACCTGAAACTCTAGCCAGCAAATAAAAAAGAAGAGAAGGCATAAGGATTGTAAAAGAAAAAAATGAAGCTGGAATTATTCATGGATACTATAATTATTTACATAGGAAATAAAAAAAAACACTTCAGAATAAATATCAGAAATAATAAGGGAGTTTATCCAAGTGTTTGATGTACAAGAGATATATAAAAGTCAATTATATTTTTATTCACTAGCAGAAAATAATTGAAACTAGTTAAAACAATTTTAAAACAAAAATAGCATCAAAAACTATCAAGAACCTACAAATATGACTAATAAAAACATACAACATCTTTAGGCACAAAATGTTTAAACTTTACTGAAAGACACTAAGGAAGATCCAAGTAAATGGATACTATGTTTAGAATAAGATTTGATCTTGTAACGATGTTAATTATCCCCAAATTGATGATAGATTCAACGTAACTTAAATCAATTCCCCAATTCATTTTCATGGAATTTGAAAACTTCATTCAAAATATATAAGCCCAAGAGTAGCCAAGACACTTCTAAAGACAAAAAGTAAATTGAGATGAGTTGACCTATCAGGTATTAAGGCTTATTATAAATCAGTAGCATTTAAAACATTGTGGAGAGAGAACCTAAGATGGTGGCTAGGAGAGACAGGGCAAAAAAATGCCTCCATGAAAAATACTAGATAAAAGCCAGGAAGTGACCCAGAACACCAGTTCCAGTGATGCACCAGCTGGGCAAGGTCTGCTAAATCCACAGGGACCATGCACTTGGTGAAAGCAGGAGTCTGCAATCTGAAACGAGAGAGTGAGCTTGTTGAATGTCTGGCAGCCACGCTGCTGTATGGGGAAACCAGAGGTTGGCATTTGGAGTCGGACTAGTTCTTTTTTAAAAAACCCAAAAGCCACTGCAGATACAGCAGTGAGAACTGCACAGTGAAGCATGGCAGGAACAGGTTGTGCAAACACCTCAATATCTGGTGTGGTAGCCTTTCGTGCACCTGCTGCTAATTGTCTCAGAGCGGGCAGGCAGAGGAGAGCCAAAAGGGGAAAATAACCACACCCCTTGCAGCCATCTTCCCAGCAGGCTGAGAATGCTCCTGCCCAGCACTGGAGCCACAGCCCAGAGCTGTGCCAGAAAACCCAGTGCGATGGGAAGTGTTTCCAGCATCACACGCACATGCCACAAAATGGGATGTGGACAAAAGCCTTTCACGCACCCACAGCTAATTGTCCCATAGCTGGGAAGGTGGAGCTGTGTGAAAAGGGAGAAATTAACATGCCCCATACAGCCATCCTTACAGCAGGCTGGGAACACGCCTACACAGCCTGGTGGCTCAGAACTTCCCTTGAGGGATGGTGCACACTTGTGACATAGTACAACCTTCCCTTAGCAGAGGCCCTAGAAGGGCATGGCTTGGAAGAGGGACCCACTCGGAAATCTCAGGGACCATAAGCCAATACCAAGGACTTGTGGGTCAGTGGCAGACAATCTGTGACAAAACTGAACTGAAGGTTTAGACTCTTGCAACAACCTTAAATATCCAGGAACACCTGGGAGGTCTGATTATTAACGCTGCCCTCCCTCCCTAACCACTCAGACACATGCCCCTCATTCAGGGTGGACAGCACCAACAACACACCCAAACTTGGTGGGCCAGTTGGACCCCACAAGAAGCAGACCCCCACACACAACAAAGACAAAATTGGGGAGAACTGACTCTGGAATAGCTGACTCGTGGATGCCATCTGCTGGTTAGTTAGAGAAAGTGTAGATCTGACAAATTAGAGATTGGTGTTTTTCATATTCTGAAAGAACCCTATCAAGTAAAGCAAA
Source organism: Choloepus didactylus (assembly GCF_015220235.1). Taxonomy (NCBI): domain Eukaryota; kingdom Metazoa; phylum Chordata; class Mammalia; order Pilosa; family Megalonychidae; genus Choloepus; species Choloepus didactylus. The sequence continues at coordinate 178,271,994 of NC_051307.1, read as the reverse complement.
TGCCAAGATGCCAAAAACAACAGAAAATTTTAAAGCATATGATAAAACCAGATGATATGGAGAACCCAAACCCAAACACACAAATCAAAAGATCAGAGGAGACACACTACTTGGAGCAATTAATCAAAGAACTAAAGGCAAACAACAAGAGCATGGCAGGGGATATAAAGGACATGAAGAAGACCCTAGAAGAACATAAAGAAGAGCTTGCAAGTGTAAATTTAAAAATAGACAATCTTATGGAAATAAAACAATCTGTTGACCAAATTTAAAAGATTCTGGATACTCATAGTACAATACTAGAGGAAGCTGAACAATGACTCAGCATCCTCAAGGACCACAGAACAGAAAATGAAAAAACAAAAGAAAGAATGGAGAAAAAAATTCAAAAAATCAAAATGGATCTCAGAGATACGATAGATAAAATAAAATGACTCATTGGTGTCTCAGAAGGGGAAGAGAAGGGTAAAGGTCTAGAAAGAGTATTCAAAGAAATTGTTGGGTAAAACTTCCCAAACCTTCTACACAATATAAATATACAAACCGTAAATGCCCAGCGAACTCCAAATAGAATAAATCCTAATAAACCCACTCCAAGACATAGTCTGATCAGACTCTCAAATACTGAAGAGAAGCAGCAAGTTCTGAAAGCAGCAAGAGAAAAGCAATTCACCACATACAAGGGAAACAACATAAGGTTAAGTAGTGACTACTCAGCAGCCACCATGGAGGCAAGAAGGCAGTGTCATGACATATTTAAAATTCTCAGAGAGAAAAATTTCAAACCAAGAATACTTTATCCAGCAAAGCTCTCCTTCAAATTTGAGGGAGAGTTTAAATTTTTCACAAACAAATGCTGAGAAATTTTGCTAACAAAAGACCTGCCCTACTTCAGATACTAAAGGGAGCCCTACCAACAGAGAAACAAAGAAAGGAGAGAGAGAGAGAGAGAAATTTAACAGACATATATAGAATGTTACATCCCAAATCACCAGGACACACATTCTTCTCTAATCATCATGGATCGTTCTCCAGAATAGACTATATGCTGGGACATAAAACAAGCCTCAATAAATTTAAAAAAATTGAGTTTATTCAAAGCACGTTCTCTGACAACAGTGGAATACATATAGAAGTCAATAACCATCAGAGACTTAGAAAATTCACAAACACCTGGAGGTTAAAAAGGAGGGGGAGATGAAAACATTCCCAGATAATCAAAAGCTGAGGGACTTCATCACTGTAGATCAGTCCTATAAAAAATGCTAAAGGGAATTGAGCAGGCTGAAAGGAAGGGACACTAAACAATTGACTGAAACCACATAAAGAAATAAAGATTTCCAGTAAAGGTCACATGGTAAATATAAATACGAATACTACTGTATTTTTGATTTGTAATTCCACTATTTACTTCCTACAGGATCTAAAATACATAAATTATAATGATAAATCAGTGGTTTTGGACTCAATGTAAAATATGTAATTTTTAACAAGAACTACATAAACGTGGGGAAATGGAGGAGTATAGGAACATAGTTTAGGTGTCCTATTGAAGTTAAGTTGCTATCAAAGAAAAACAAGATTGTTATAGATTTAACAGGTTAAATTTAAGCCCCACGGTAAACACAAAGAAAGTATCAGAGAATATGACCATAGAGATGAAAAGTAGAGTAGGGGTTTGAGAAATGGGGGAAGGGGCAGTGGGGAGTTAAGAAACGAGTGTAGGATTTCTGTTTGGGATGAAGGGAAATTTCTAGTAATGGATGGTGGGAAGCTGATAGCATTGCAACATTCTAAATGTGTTTAATCCCACTAGTGGAATGCTAGAGAGGGGTTGGAATGGGAAGATTTAGGACGTACATATGTTTCCACAATTGAAAAAAAAAAAAAGTCTAAATAGATAATGACAATTAAATGCCAAGGATAATCCTGGATGGGCTCTGAGGATGGAGAAGAGGAGGCTCAAAGGGACACAGTTGGAACATACGAAAAAAAAAAAAAAGAAATACAGAATGTAAGCTTTGCATCAATGTTGAATTTCTTGAACTTCTTAGCTGCGCTTAATGGGATTGCATAAAAGAATGCTCTTGTTCATGGGAAATGTATATGTAAATTATATTGTTTGTTCAAGGATGTATGCAGCTGCTCTCATATGTTCAGAAGACAGAGCAATAGATGATGGATGATAGATAGAGAGGAAGGGAGGGAGGGAGGGAAAGAAAGAAATGGTGGTGTATCAAGAGGTTCAAGTTGGTGGATTGGGGTATTGGGGGAGGGGGTATCAGAGTACGCTTGAGTTCTGTGTATGGGGTTTGTATTGTTTTTGCAACTGTTCCTGTAAGTTTGAATTTATTTCAAAATAAAATTAAAAATAAAATAAAATAAAATAAAATAAAAGGTTTATGATGTAGAATGTAGGGGAACTAGCAATAGAGAGCAATTAAGGAAGGGGGAACGATAACCCAGTAAGAACAGATAAGCTATCGTGGGTAAATTTAACATTCTGGGAATGCCCAGGAATGACTATGGTTTGTTAATTTCTGATGGGTATGGTAGGAACAAGTTCACAGAAATGTTGCTATATTTGGTTATTTTCTTGGAGTAGAGTAGGAACATGTCGAAGTAAAGTAGTTATTTTAGGTTAGTTGTCTTTTTCTTACTCCCTTGTTATGGTTTGTTTGAAATGTTTTTTAATTGTATATCTTTTTTTTATTTTATTATTTAATCTTCATTTTATTGAGATATATTCACATACCACGCAGTCATACAAAACAAATCGTACTTTCGATTGTTCACAGTACCATTACATAGTTGTACATTCATCACCCAAATCAATCCCTGGCACCTTCATTAGCACACACACAAAAATAACAAGAATAATAATTAGAGTGAAAAAGAGCAATTGAAGTAAAAAAGAACACTGGGTACCTTTGTCTGTTTGTTTCCTTCCCCTATTTTTCTACTCATCCATCCATAAACTAGACAAAGTGGAGTGTGGTCCTTATGGCTTTCCCAATCCCATTGTCACCCCTCATAAGCTACATTTTTATACAACTGTCTTCGAGATTCATGGGTTCTGGGTTGTAGTTTGATAGTTTCAGGTATCCACCACCAGCTACCCCAATTCTTTAGAACCTAAAAAGGGTTGTCTAAAGTGTGCGTAAGAGTGCCCACCAGAGTGACCTCTCGGCTCCTTTTGGAATCTCTCTGCCACTGAAGCTTATTTCATTTCCTTTCACATCCCCCTTTTGGTCAAGAAGATGTTCTCCGTCCCACGATGCCAGGTCTACATTCCTCCCCGGGAGTCATGTTCCACGTTGCCAGGGAGATTCACTCCCCTGGGTGTCTGATCCCACGGAGAGGGGAGGGCAGTGATTTCACCTTTCAAGTTGGCTTAGCCAGAGACAGAGGGCCACATCTGAGCAACAAAGAGACATTCGGGAGGAGGCTCTTAGGCACAACCATAGGGAGGCCTAGCCTCTCCTTTGCAGCAACCGTCTTCCCAAGGGTAAAACCTATGGTAGAGGGCTCAACCCATCAAACCACCAGTCCCCTATGTCTGTGGTCATGTTAGCAACCATGGAGGTGGGGTAGGCGAATACCCCTGCATTCTCCACAGGCTCCTCAAGGGGGCACTACATCTTTTTTTCCTTGTTATTCTTTTTTTTTTTTTTAACTTTCCCTTCTTTTTTAAATCAACTGTATGAAAAAAAAGATAAAAAGAAAACAAACATACAATAAAAGAACATTTCAAAGAGACCATAACAAGGGAGTAAGAAAAAGACAACTAACCTAAGATAACTGCTTAACTTCCAACATGTTCCTACTTTACCCCAAGAAAGTTACCTAATATAGCAACATTTCTGTGAACTTGTTCCTACTATATCCATCAGAAATTAACAGACCATAGTCATTCCTCGGCATCCCCAGAACGTTAAATAGCTTATCTGTTCTTCTTGGATTATTGTTCCCCCTTCTTTAATTGCTCTCTATTGCTAGTACCCCTACATTCTACATTATAAACCATTTGTTTTACATTTTTCAAAGTTCACATTAGTGGTAGCATATAATATTTCTCTTTTTGTACCTGGCTTATTTTGCTCAGCATTATGTCTTCAAGGTTCATCCATGTTGTCATATGTTTCACGAGATCGTTCCTTCTTACTGCCGCGTAGTATTCCATCGTGTGTATATACCACATTTTATTTATCCACTCATCTGTTGAAGGACATTTGGGTTGTTTCCATCTCTTGGCAATTGTGAATAATGCTGCTATGAACATTGGCGTGCAGATATCTGTTCGTGTCACTGCTTTCCGATCTTCCGGGTATATACCGAGAAGTGCAATCACTGGATCGAATGGTAACTCTATATCTAGTTTTCTAAGGAACTGCCAGACTGACTTCCAGAGTGGCTGAACCATTATACAGTCCCACCAACAATGAATAAGAGTTCCAATTTCTCCACATCCCCTCCAGCATTTGTAGTTTCCTGTTTGTTTAATGGCAGCCATTCTAATCGGTGTTAGATGGTATCTCATTGTGGTCTTAATTTGCATCTCTCTAATAGCTAGTGAAGCTGAACATTTTTTCATGTGTTTCTTGGCCATTTGTATTTCCTCTTCAGAGAACTGTCTTTTCATATCTTTTGCCCATTTTATAATGGGGCTGTCTGTACTATTGTCATTGAGTTGTAGGATTTCTTTATATATGCAAGATATCAGTCTTTTGTCAGATACATGGTTTCCAAAAATTTTTTCCCATTGAGTTGGCTGCCTCTTTACCTTTTGAGAAATTCCTTTGAGGTGCAGAAACTTCTAATCTTGAGGAGTTCCCATTTATCTATTTTCTCTTTTGTTGCTTGTGCTTTGGGTGTAAAGTCTAGGAAGTGGCCGCCTAATACAAGGTCTTGAAGATGTTTTCCTACATTATCTTCTAGGAGTTTTATGGTACTTTCTTTTATATTGAGATCTTTGGTCCATTTTGAGTTAATTTTTGTGTAGGGGGTGAGGTAGGGGTCCTCTTTCATTCTTTTGGATATGGATATCCAACTCTCCCAGCCCCATTTGTTGAAAAGACCATTATGACTCAGTTCAGTGACTTTGGGGGCCTTATCAAAGATCAGTCGGCCATAGATCTGAGGGTCTATCTCTGAATTCTCAATTCGATTCCATTGATCTATATGTCTATCTTTGTGCCAGTACCATGCTGTTTTGGCAACTGTGGCTTTATAATAAGCTTCAAAGTCAGGGAGTGTAAGTCCTCGCACTTCGTTTTTCGTTTTTAGAGTGTCTTCAGCAATTCGAGGCATCTTCCCTTTCCAAATAAATTTGATAACTAGCTTTTCCAAGTCTGCAAAGTAGGTTGTTGGAATTTTGATTGGGATTGCATTGAATCTGTAAATGAGTTTGGGTAGAATTGACATCTTAATGACATTTAGTCTTCCTATCCATGAAAATGGAATATTTTTCCATCTTTTAAGGTCCCCTTCTATTTCTTTTAGTAGAGTTATGTAGTTTTCTTTGTATAGGTCTTTTACATCTTTGGTTAAGTTTACTCCTAGGTACTTGATTTTTTTAGTTGCTATTGAAAATGGTATCTTTTTCTTGAGTGTCTCTTCAGTTTGTTCATTTCCAGCATATAGAAACATTACTGACTTATGTGCATTAATCTTGTATCCCGCTACTTTGCTAAATTTGTTTATTAGCTCTAGTAGCTGTATCGTCGATTTCTCAGGGTTTTCTAAATATAAGATCATATCATCTGCAAACAATGACAGTTTTACTTCTTCTTTTCCACTTTGGATGCCTTTTATTTCTTTGTCTTGCCGGATTGCCCTGGCTAGCACTTCCAGCACAATGTTGAATAACAGTGGTGACAGCGGGCATCCTTGTTTTGTTCCTGATCTTAGAGGGAAGGCTTTCAGTCTCTCACCATTGAGTACTATGCTGGCTGTGGGTTTTTCATATATGCTCTTTATCATGTTGAGGAAGTTTCCTTCAATTCCTACCTTTTGAAGTGTTTTTATCAAAAACGGATGTTGGATTTTGTCAAATGCTTTTTCAGCATCTATTGAGATGATCAATTGATTTTTCCCTTTTGACTTGTTAATGTGTTGTAATACATTGATTGATTTTCTTATGTTGAACCATCCTTGCATGCCTGGAATAAACCCCACTTGGTCATGGTGTATGATTTTTTTAATGTGTCTTTGGATTCGATTTGCAAGTATTTTGTTGAGGATTTTTGCATCTATATTCATTAGGGAGATTGGCCGGTAGTTTTCCTTTTTTGTAGCATCTTTGCCTGGTTTTGGTATTAGATTGATGTTAGCTTCATAAAATGAGTTAGGTAGTGTTCCATTTTCTTCAATGTTTTGAAAGAGTTTGAGTAAGATTGGTGTCAGTTCTTTCTGGAAAGTTTGGTAGAATTCCCCTGTGAAGCCATCTGGCCCTGGGCATTTATTTGTGGGAAGATTTTTGATGACTGATTGGATCTCTTTGCTTGTGATGGGTTGGTTGAGGTCTTCTATTTCTTCTCTGGTCAGTCTACGTTGTTCATATGTTTCCAGGAAATTGTCCATTTCCTCTACATTATCCAGTTTGTTGCCATACAGTTGTTCATAATGTCCTCTTATAATTTTTATAATTTCTTCAGGATCTGCAGTTATGTCACCTTTTTCATTCATTATTTTGTTTATATGGGTCTTCTCTCTTTTTGATTTTGTCAGTCTAGCTAGGGGCTTGTCAATCTTGTTGATCTTCTCAAAGAACCAACTTTTGGTGATATTTATCCTCTCTATTGTTTTTTTGTTCTCTATGTCATTTATTTCTGCTTTAATCCTTGTTATTTCTTTTTTTCTACTTGGTTTAGGATTGGTTTGCTGTTCATTTTCTAGCTTCTTCAGTTGATCCATTAGTTCTTTGATTTTAGCTCTTTCTTCCTTTTTAATATATGCATTTAGTGCTATAAATTTCCCCCTTAGCACTGCTTTTGCTGCATCCCATAGGTTTTGGTATGTTGTGTTCTCATTTTCATTCGTCTCTATATATTTAGCAATTTCTCTTGCTATTTCTTCTTTAACCCACTGATTGTTTAGCAGTGTGTTGTTTAACCTCCAGGTATTTGTGAATTTTCTAAGTCTCTGATGGTTATTGACTTCTAATTGTATTCCATTGTGGTCAGAGAATGTGCTTTGAATAATTTCAATCTTTTTAAATTTATTGAGGCTTGTTTTATGTCCCAGCATATGATCTATTCTGGAGAAAGTTCCGTGAGCACTAGAAAAGTATGTGTATCCTGGTGATTTGGGATGTAATGTCCTGTATATGTCTGTTAAATCTAATTCATTTATCAGATTGTTTAGGTTTTCAATTTCCTTATTGGTCTTCTGTCTGGTTGATCTATCTATAGGAGAGAGTGATGTGTTGAAGTCGCCCACAATTATTGTGGAAACATCAATTGCTTCCTTTAGTTTTGCCAGTGTTTCTCTCATGTATTTTGTGGCACCTTGATTGGGTGCATAGACATTTACGATTGTTATTTCTTCTTGTTGAATTGCCCCTTTTATTAGTATGTAGTGGCCTTCTTTGTCTCTCAAAACATCCCTGCATTTAAAGTCTATTTTATCTGAGATTAATATTGCTACACCTGCTTTCTTTTGGCTGTAGCTTGCACGAAATATTTTTTTCCATCCTTTCACTTTCAGTTTCTTTGTGTCCCTGTGTCTAAGATGAGTCTCTTGTATGCAACATATTGATGGTTCATTTTTTTTGATCCATTCTGCGAATCTATATCTTTTAATTGGGGAGTTTAATCCATTTACATTCAATGTTATAACTGTGAAGGCATTTCTTGAATCAGCCATCTTATCCTTTGGTTTATGTTTGTCATATTTTTCCCCTCTCTCTATTAATATCCTTTATTGTACCCATACCAAATCTCTTTAGTACTGAACCTTTCTCCAAGTCTCTCTGTCCTTTCTTTGTTTCTCTGTCTGTAGGGCTCCCTTGAGTATCTCCAGTAGGGCAGGTCTCTTGTTAGCAAATTCTCTCAGCATTTGTTTGTCTGTGAAAAATTTAAGCTCTCCCTCAAATTTGAAGGAGAGCTTTGCTGGATAAAGTATTCTTGGCTGGAAATTTTTCTCACTCAGAATTTTAAATATATTGTGCCACTGCCTTCTTGCCTCCATGGTGGCTGCTGAGTAGTCACTACTTAGTCTTATGCTGTTTCCTTTGTATGTGGTGAATTGCTTTTCTCTTGCTGCTTTCAGAACTTGCTCCTTCTCTTCTGTGTTTGACAGTGTGATCAGAATATGTCTCGGAGTGTGTTTATTTGGATTTATTCTATTTGGAGTTCGCTGAGCATTTATGATATGTGTATTTATGTTGTTTAGAAGATTTGGGAAGTTTTCCCCAATAATTTCTTTGAATACTCTTCCTAGACCTTTACCCTTTTCTTCCCCTTCTGGAACACCAATGAGTCTTATATTCGGACGTTTCATATTATCTATCATATCCCTGAGGTCCGTTTCAAGTTTTTCAATTTTTTTCCCCATTATTTCTTTTATGCTTTCATTTTCCATTCTGTCATCTTCCAGGTCACTGATTCGTTGTTCAACTTCCTCTAGCCTTGTACTATGAGTGTCCAGAATCTTTTTAATTTGGTCAACAGTTTCTTTAATTTCCATAAGACCATCCATTTTTTTATTTAGTCTTGCAATGTCTTCTTTATGCTCTTCTAGGGTCTTCTTGATATCCTTTGTATCCTGTACTATGGTCTCATTGTTCATCTTTAGTTCTTTGAGTAGCTGCTCTAGGTGCTGTGTCTCTTCTAATCTTTTGATTTGGGTGCTTGGGCTTCGGCTATCCATATCGTCTGGTTTTTTCATATGCTTTATAATTTTCTGTTGTTTTTGGCCTCTTGGCATTTGCTGAACTTGATAGGGTTCTTTTAGGATTTGTAGACCAATTGAAGTCCTTATCTCTAATTTATCAGATCTACAGCTTCGTGGAGTACACTTTCTCTAACTAACCAGCAGGTTGCGTCCACGAAGCACCTGTTCTCCACAAGCCAGTTCTCCCCTGCTTAGCCTTTTTGGTGAGTGGGGGAGTGAGCCTTGTGGGGTCCAATTGGTGTACCAAGCTTGCGTGTGTAGTTGGTGTTGCCTGCCCTGTATATGGGGCGTGTTTCTGGGCAGTCGGGGGGGTGGGTGGCTCTAACAATCAAATCTCCCTGGTGATCCTAGAGTTTTAAGGCTGCTGCAATAGTCTAATCCTTCAGTTCAGTCCTGCCACAGTTTGTCTCTGCCACTGACCCACAAGTCCTTGGTATTGGCGTATGGCTCCTGAGACTTGTAAGTGGGCCCCTCTTCCAGGCTGTGCACCCCGGGTCCTCTGTTGAGGGATGACTGTGCTATGTCACAGGTGAGTGCCATCCCCCCAGGGCAGTTCTGGGCTGCTGGGCTGTGTAGGGAGGCTCCCAGTCTGCTGAAATGATGACTGAATGTGGCTTTGTTAATTCATACTGCTCCACCTTCCCAACTCTGGGACAATCAGCTGAGGTTGCAGGCAAGGGTAATGTCCACGCCCAGTTTTGTGGTGTGTGCCTGTTATTTGAAGCACTTCCGTCACACTGGGTTGTCTGGGGCAGCTCTGGGCTATGGGGCTGGCAATGGGCAGGAGTGTTTCCTGCCCACAGATGATGGCTGTGAGTGGACACCCCCCTTTTCTTGGGAAGTTTGTGGTGTTCAGTGAATTTTCTCAGCCACTGGATTATTGCCTTTTGTCTCAGAGCTCTCTTAGTTCTGCTCTTGTCTTGACCTGCCCAAATTGCAAGTCTTTGAAGCTTTCTGTATTGGGCTTCTTAGTGTAATTGTTTTAGAAAAAGAAAAAAGGATTAAAAAAAAAGGGCCCTCCACAGAGATCTAATGGGCTATTGAAATGCTAAGAGACAAAGCAATTAGGGCCATTAAAGAAAGGTCCACAGGGCAGAGAGATCAGCTTTTCTTCGGGATTTGCATATGAGCCTCAGGGCCTGAGCTCTGCCCTTCCCCTTTCTATGTTCACCAGAACTCCAAAAATCCTCCGCTTTTATTTTGGAGTTTTTCGTGTTGTTTTTTTCTATGCCTGTCTCCTCTCTGCTGGGCTGGCTGCTCTCAGATTCTCTGGTGTCTGGTCTCAGTCTATCTATGGTTGGAGTTTGGATCAGTAGAATGAGTTTCTGATAACGGCTGCCACTGCAGTTCTCCCTTCTCCTTCCCGGAGCTGACAGCCCCTCCTCCCAAGGGACTGAGCCTGGCAGGGAGGGGTGCGGGTCCTCTGGCCACAAAAACTTACAGATTTCGCAGATCTCAGCAGTTCCACATTTTCATGAGTGTTGTATGAAGTATGCCCAAAGTCAGATTGCTCTGTGGTGTCCAGTCCACGCAGTTCCTGGCTTTCTACCTACTTTCCTGGAGGAGTAACTAAAACGTACAGCTCACCAGTCTGCCATCTTGCCCCGCCTCCTAATTGTATATCTTTTTTAAAAAAGTTTTTTATATAATTAATTTTTTTAAAAAAGTTAATTAAAAAAATGTAAAAAATATGCAGAGCCCCCTTGAGGAGCTGGTGGAGAATGCAGGGGTGTTGGGCTTCCCTACCTTGATGGTTGCTGATGTGCTCACAGACATAGGGGACTGGTGGTTTGATGGGCTGAGCCCTCTACCACAGGACTTGCCCTTGGCAAGACTGTTGCTGCAAAAGAGAGGCTGGGCCTACCTATAATTCTGCCTAAGAGCCTCCTCCTGAATGCCTCTTTGTTGCTCAGATATGGCCCTCTCTCTCTAGCTAAGCCAACTTGGCAGGTGAAATCACTGCCCTTCCCTCTACGTGGGATCAGACACCCAGGGGAGTGAATCTCCCTGGCAACGTGGAATATGACTCCTGGGGAGGAATCTAGACCCGGCATTGTAGGATGGAGAACATCTTCTTAAGGAAAGGGGGATGTGAAAGCGAATGAAATAAGCTTCAATGGCAGAGAGATTCCAAAAGGAGCCAAGAGGTCACTCTGGTGGGCACTCTTATGCACAATATAGACAACCCTTTTTAGGTTCTAATGAATTGGAATAGCTAGCAGTAAATACCTCAAACTATCAAACTACAACCCAGAACCCATGAATCTTGTAGACGATTGTATAGAAATGTAGTATATGAGGGGTGACAATGTGATTGGGAAAGCCATGTGGACCACACTCCCCTTTGTCCAGTTTATAGATGGAGGAGTAGAAAAATGGGGGGGGGGGATAAAAAAGGAAGGCACCCAGTGTTCTTTTTTACTTTGGTTGTTCTTTTTCACTTTGGTTTTTATTCTTATTGTTTTTGTGTGTGTGGTAATGAAAATGTCAAAAGTTAATTTTGGTGATGAATGCACAACTATATAATGTTACTGTAAACAACTGAATGCATGCTTTGTTTTGTATGACTGCATGGTATGTGAATATATTGCAATAAAAATGAATATTAAAAAAAATACATCGTGGTGCTTGGACATGCATAGGCAAAATGACTGATAAAACAGAGCCCGGTGCTCAGAAACAGACCCATGCATATTCAGAATTTTGAGGGTGAATAGCAGATCAGTGGAAGAGAAAGAAACTAGGCAATAAATGGAGCTAGAAAAGTTGATTATCCATTTGAAAAAAGTGTATAGTGGATAGTCACCAAAAACAATTCTATAAAACTCAATGAAAAAATAAACGAAAAGATGTTTTCAACCATGGTATAAGGGGAGATTCCTTAAACAAGACACAAAAAAGTGCCATTCATAAATGAAAAGATTGATAAACTCAACTACATTAAAAAGAGCAAGTTCAGTTCATCAAAAGACAACACAAAAAAGTGAAAAATCAAGCTAAAAATTAGAAGAGATTTGCAGCACATATAACAAACAAATGATTGTGATACAGAACATTTAAAGAACTTCTACAAATAGATAAGGAAAACAACTCAATAATAAAAATAGGGGAAAGATAGGACCAGGTATTCCAGAAGTGGAAATGTATATGGCCAAAAAAAAAAAAAAAACCAAAGAACTTCATTAATAATCAGGAAGATGAACCTCTAGACCACATGGAAAACTTTTGAAATCATCAATTGCCAAAAATTAAAGCATTTGGCATTAAAAGTGTTGGAGAGTAAGTGAATCAATAGGATGTCTTACAAACTTCTTATTTGTATATAAATTGGTAAATCAACTTTGGGCAGTTTTGGCATAATCTTGTAAGGTTGAGCATTTGTGTACTTTAATCAAGGAGAAACATCTACATAAGTACACTGGAGACTTACTCAAGAATGTTCAACAGCATTCTAAGATCTGGAAACAGTCTAAATGCCCAGGAAGAAGACAATGGATAAATTGCAGTAATGCCATTTCTTGGAATATTAAACAAAAATGAAAATGAATGGAATTTGTCAGTAAAGTGGGTCAATGATACCTATTACTAAGAATCAGTAGCTGGTTTATTAATAAGCCTTATGGTACAATATCTTTTCATATTATCTTTAAAATACATGTGTGTATTTTCTACTATCAAAAGGAGTTACATATTTTATCCATATTTTGGATAATTCTTACCAAAAGATTGATCTTGAGCTTTTATGTAATTCAAGTTTACATGCACTAGTCATTTAAAACTTTGTTTTAATCCAGGGTCATACTGTTGACTGATAAGAAAGTCCTAGAATACTATATACAGCATGACATCCTTTTATTTAGTTTTTAAAAATATGTGAGAATGACTCATGTGACCAAACCAAATATATATTTTTTAAAATAATGAGAATGATAAATACAAAAAAATCAAGGTAGTGGTTACCTCTGGGGAGGGAAGCAGGGAGATGTGATGGAGGAGGAACATATAAGTAGATTTAAGTTGCCAATGATATTGTTTTGGGCTTCGGTGGTGGTTTTGTGACTATTTATTATATTATCAAGTAAACAAATACATAAATAAAATAGGACTATCCATCTCATTAGTGCTATGAAAGGGAATGGAACTTCACAGAGTCAGCTGGGCTCAAACATTGCTAAAATTTTGCCTACTTAGCAAAAATAATTATAATAATTCTGAGATTAAAAATTCTCATTTCTAAAATTCCAGGGATGCCATGTCTACTCTGTGGGCATGCCGTGTTTTTAGCTCAGTACTCTCACAAATTTAGAGACTCAGTAATTTAGACAGCCTGCAGCAGCTACAGAGTTAATACTTGTAAAGTGCTTAGAAGAGCAACTGGCAAATCGTAAATGCTAGATAAGTGTCTGTTAAATAAATCCCTCTGGAAGTTATGACTGCCTTTCCAACAAACTGTTATTCATCTCTTCAAAAATCTCTGATTTATATGCGCTCAGAACAATTTGCCAAAGGAAAACGAGGACAGCCTCAGTCCTGCATTTTATTGAACAAATTAGCAGTGCTCTTCATGAACTCCTGCATTTTCAAGTCTGGTATCTCAATGAAAAAGGTTCAATCTTATAAAATACTAGGTGGCCCAGCAAATCTGGACTCTTGCAGCCCTTGCATTCCAAAATGTTTTTGTTTGACAATTTAGTTTAGTTAACCATTTCAATGAATGTTTACAACACATATATTTAATTATTTCACACACTGAAATAAATTAAATATACACATTTTGCTTTGGTAACAGTGTTGGTTATCTCCCCAGCATCCATTCCACCACTCCCCCATTATGTACCACCCAGGTAATTTTGGGTAGAATGGACCCAACCCAAGTTTCAGAGTGTATCATAGTTGATATAAGCAAATTAAGAAAATCCCAATCTTGTCCAAGTCATCGAGTGAGGAGGGGTACAACCAGAAAGAAGATCAAGACTTTTGACCAAGACTTTTGAAAGAAGTGATGCTCCTCCTACCCCTGATATAAAGATAGAAGCACATATCCTGAGCTGTTGCTAGGAGCAGTCTTGCAGCAACGATGAAGCCAACCCAGGGATGAACCCAATATACAGGGAGGGTAGAGCAAAGACATTACAGAGAACTCAAGTTTAACTATGCCCAAAAGGTGCCACACTTCTGGAATTTTCCATTAATGAACTACAAATCCAAGTTGTTAATTAATTTGAAGTGAATGCATCTCAGCATTCAGATTTTGACACCAGCAATGATGAATTGGCTGAATTGAAGTAAAAAGAAGTCAGGGAAGAGGCTGTTCTATCCATAATTGGGAAATTGATAATATTTTAAATTCAGATTATTCCAATAGTCAATAAATCATAAATAATCAATAGAATAAGGCATAAAGGAAATATAATTCATGTCTCTGGTGATTTCCTTCATCACATCATTCAATGACTCTGACTTGCCAAAGTGCTAAAAGATAAAATGGAACCTCTCCTTTGACTTCATTAAAATCTTCCAAACATCACTGTTTTCCTACCAATAGGAAACACAAATTTCTTTTTATCAGAATGCTCAGTCCCATTGATTTATACATTCTAGTTCATTAATTTTTTAAAATGCACTTCCATACCAAGCTGCTGCTATAACCACATCAAAGGGAATTGAATGGAGATGTTTTCTTTCCTTGCTTCAGTGCAACTGTTTCACTGATGTAGACACACTGAAATCCAAAGAGGTGAGTAACTTGCATATATCTGATAGTGACAGAATGGTGATAAAAGTCCAAAATTCAGGATTCCTTATCCAGTTGTCTCCTGAGTACAACATGAAAATAGGTTAGAAAAGTGTTGTATCTGTCAGCTATTGCTGTATAAAAAATCATCCCAAAATTCAGTGTCTTAAAACTATTACTTATTCTCATAAATCTGTTGGTTGGCAGGGATGAATCCACTTCAGGCTGTGGAACTGTGAGTTTTCTCCATGTCTCTCATCTTTGTTGGATCCTAAGCTTGCCAGAGCATGTTCTTCTCATGATGATGGCAAGAGTGCAAAAGATATTACCCATCTGCACAAGCATATTTCAAGCCCCTCCTTGTGTTGTTCTAACATCCCATTAGCCAAGACAAGTCACACGGCCAAGTCCAAAGTCAAGGGGAAAGAAACACTAAGTTACAAGCAAAGGGCAAAAATTTGGGTTCAGTAATTCAGTCTACTACAAATGCAAACAGACAAAAGAGCATTAAGTAAAAAATATACTTCCTAAAGTAAAGTCAACACAACCCAAATGAGTTTGTTATGAAGAGAAAAGCACCAAGGCGTTGCACTTATGCAATGCCCTGGGTAATGACTGCAAAGAGAACCCTTCATCTGAATCAAATTCATTTATTTAGTTTGAGATGAGAATTAATGCCATAAATTTCTCATTAAATATTAAATCACAGCTCTCTCATCCAGGCAAGTAGCCTAGTTAGTACTGATGCCAATGGAACTCCATCCAGGCTCTAATTTGAAAGGTGTAGACTTGAACACAAACTTGTTTTGCATAATTAAAAGACTCTACCAAAGACAGATAAGTAAAATATCCCTTTCTGCAACCCTGAAAGCCATTTTTTTTTTGTAATTGCAAATGAATTTCCGATTTTGTCAGGGCCTCTGTACTTACTTTTTGGGGCCATAAATAAAATTGTGCTTGTTCTGCCCACATTTTCAAAATGTCAGCTACTTCTGATACTCTCACCTTTACTAGTGCTCACAGAGCACTTTACTAGTGCTCATGGAGCAAAGGGTTTGTAACAGGGCTGTTCAAGGAAGTCATGAGCAAACCCCAAACAACTTTGATAGAGCAAACAGAGTGGGTTTACAGAAAACAGGGCTGGGATGGCAGGCATGTATGTTAGGGTCATATTAAACACTAAAACCACATCTGCCAACTGTGTAAGTTGCAGTAACTATAGACTGAGCAGCAGTTGCAGGGTGATAGAATAGAATGCAGGGAATATAATAAAACAGAATCTGGATTCAAGTCTGAACACTATTATAGTGATAAATATAACCCCATTATTTTCTAGCTGTGAGGATTTGGGCAAACTTCTTCAATTAACCTACAATTCTCAGTCTCCTTTCCTGTAAAATGGAGAAATAATAGTACTTATCTCTTAAGATATTATGACAATTATATTAACATAAAGTATGTTGAGCAGTTAGCATGATGCTTAGCAGTGGCAAGTGCTCATAAATAGTAGCTAAAGTCATTTTTATGAGCTTTTGTATTGTAAGTTTCTACCACATTTGGAGCAAGTAATGGATGCTTCTTGAAAAATGGATGAATTGTCTTTCCACTTCCATTCTGCATAGTACTACAGGGAGATTTTCCAATATGTGCCTACCCTTTAAATAGTAAATAATGATTTTATTAGAATACATCCAAGATCAGTTAAACAAGCAAAATGATCACACTCCTCATTCGGCAGTCTCAATATAGATCATTGAAGATGCAGATTCCCAAACATCTGATTTGGTCCCTTTGTGCAATCTACATTTTTTAACCTCTCCAGCCTGCTCTGAGATAGATGCTCTATGTTTTGAGAAAAAATAAAAATAAAAGCAGTATAATCTATGGTCTCCTGAATGAAAAAAAAAGAAAGAAATATTTTCAAATACCTCAGGATATCCTTAGCTCCATAGATTTCTATTTCCAAACGATTAAGGACAGCATTGCAAATGAAAATGGATTTACTCTGCGTACACACTTTGTAGGAGAAGAAATGTCCCCCTCCTACAGCCTGTTCTTTAAGGAATTTGGGACATGTAGTTTTTCTATGTGACGTTCTATAATGTAGTAAAATAAATGAGGATATTTTATAATATTCTATAATATCCTATAAATGGCTCTTCTGGGAAACTCCATTTCAGAATGGAGTTATAGCCCTAGAGAACAACCTCACAGGAAGTGAAACTTTTAGTGCCAAGAGTGACCCAGTGATGTCATCCAGTTCAATATTCTCATGTTTACATTTGGTGGAACTCAAGTTTTTCTGACAGGAAGCAACACGACAAACCACCCAGTTTTTTAATAATTGGTTGGATTACAACCACAGATTTTAGCTGGTTTATTTTTTGTTCTTGCTGCTAAACCTGTGATTTCCATCCTAGGGTCTCCAGGTTAGTGAATGAGGATAAACACAGGCTTATTAGTTATTTTCAGTATTTCTAATGATCTAACGGAAACTTACTCATAATAAGGCTCATAATATTGCTTTTGCCTGGAATGGTATAAACTCAATATGGCAACACTAATACTCTCATACTGCTCAGAAGCTCCAAAAAGATTCTGGAAAAAATTCCAAACATGACTGTACTTACAACAAGCTACCTCACTGTAGAATTTTCTGGGACATGATTGGTAGACTCTACCCTGATACAAGAGCTCCAAGTCCAGAAGACACCTCCACCCAGATAGAACCTGTTTATTCACATCAAAATGCACCGAGATAGCTAAAATGAAGTTACCCATGGCAATGAATGGTGTTTACTGCCTACTTATTTACTTAACTTCATTATAATACATTATAACTGAGATAGAGATTTATGCATATTCATAACATGATTATAAAGTTGGATCATTGGGTTAAATCTACATTTAGGTTTAAGTAGAAAAACAGTAATAACCCCAATGGACTTAATTAAGTAGAATTTAATGAATGTGATTTAGTTTAAAATAAAATCTTTCAAAATGCACATCCCTGGTAGCATTAAAAAAGAAAAAAAAATGTTCTTAAATAGCTGTATCATATCAAGCTACCTCTTACTAGAAATTCACATCTTAGGACCCTGAGCTACGTTTTTAAGATTCACAAAGTGAACATGTCTCCAGGAAAGAATACCTACAAGTCATGGGTCTGTTTGGACAGAAATGATCTCCACATTCAGAATGAATGGAACAATTTTTTTTCCATTGGGCATCAAATTTTGAAGCATGTTGCTTTACAACTTAAGTTAAATATACCCAGCTAATCTTGTTGTATCAAACATTTAAATTCATGAGAGAGTCATTTATAGAAATTCCATATATTTATGGCCTCACATATTATGGTAAACTTGGTTAAGTCATTACAGCCAAACCAAAGCCTGTCACTCCTACTTACTCTCTTTACAGGTTTTCGTCTTTCATTCTAGTGTTAAAAAGCTTCATGAGTCTCCTCTGGGAAGACATTTGGGTTTATCTGACTGTGCTTTATTGTATGATTCATAAAGAAGCACTAGGGAAGGGACACTGTGCCATGAAAAAGAAAGATGTGGTAATTTTGTTAAATACGAACCATGTGGGTATTCTGTTGGCTACATAAACTCAAAAAGAAAAAAAATAAATAAGATTGCCTATTTTATGTACTCAAAACCTAGGCATCCCATTGAAAATAGTAGTTTCTATCAGCATATGGAAAATTAGCAGTTACTATTCAGCATACTTGTTCAGTTCTCTCCCTCCCCATCCCCTTCCTGTCTTCAAAAAACAAAATTTGTTTGGCTGCAACTGGATACAGGTTTTGTAGGTTTTCTTACATTTACCATTTCAAATGTTTTCATTTTTTAAAATTTTATGTCCATGTTATCCCAATTTCTAATCCTTAATATCAGACCTCCTTCTATATCTCAAGATTTGTATCTAGAGTATCAAATTTCAAGAATAACAATAAGTAACCAAGAAGAACTCTATAGTGTTTCCCTTGAAAGGACTCATTCCTAAGTATTTACATAATGTAAAGGAGGAGAATTTACAGTTAATAGGCACCTACCATATTCCACTCACCATGTTAGGCACTGTAAATATAATATCTCAGGGTTTGTCATACATGTCATACATACCCACTTTAAATAGGAAATCGAAGTTTGGAGAGACAGAATAGCCTATCTAATGAAGAGCTAACAGATGGCAGTTGCTGAAACAACCCCCTGCATGCAAAGTGGCTCAAATTTAAATATATCATACTCACTTAATTAGATGCAAAGTTGTACTCAGTATACATATCCAATGTATTAGAGCTATTAGCTTACAAATTACAGAAGCCCAACCTGAAGTAGCTTAGCCAAAACAGAATTTATTGACTCATATAATCAAAGTCTAAGAGGAAAGAGTTGGGGCTGGCTTTGGGAATAAATGGCATGATGAACCTAAGATCCTCTTCTGCTAGCTGCTGGTGAAGAATTCTTCAGGGCAGCATTTCTCAACAGCAACTTTGACCTTTGGGACTGAATAATTCTTCATTGTGAGGGCCTGTCCTGGGCATTTGGGGTTATTTAGCAGCATCCTTGGACTCTAACCACTATATGCCAAAAGCACCCCAAATCATAACAATCACAAATGACTCCAGACATTGCCAAAACTCCCCTGGGGAGTAGCAAAACCTTCTCCAGTTCAGAACCACTGTTTTAGGGATGAATATGACTTGCCTGGCTTGATTCAAGCATCCACCCTTCCACAAGTCATGGTGCCCAGAAAAATGCAGTGATTTTAAAAGATGGCAACTCCAATTCAGATTGCATCACTATAGAATGTGGGAGGAAAAGCTCATGAAGAAGAGGAGGCACAGTACTAATATGATCACTCAGGAATCTTTGAGAACTGAACACTACTCTAATTTGTGTCAACTCCATGCATATTATAGCAAGAAAGCCAAAACAAATGAACAGTTTCACCTGGCACAAAAAGAGCCCAGTGATCTTTTTTGGCCAGCTGTCCAAATCTGCCATTGTATTCAATATAACTTTATATATTCCAATTATTCTTATGGAATATTTATACATGTTGTCTCATTCCTTTTCCCCAATTTCCATACTCCAAGCACATTTTAAAAATTTACATGCAAGTTCATGTTGTTTGGGGAACAAGATAATAATAATATAATACTATGTTCCAGGCACTAATCTACACATTTTTCATTTATTGCCTTTAATCTTCACAACCGCCCTATGAAAAAGGCACTATGGTCATCCCCATTTTAGAAAAGAATGAAATCTTAGAAAGCCGAATTGACTTGCCCAAGGTCATCTAGCTGATATTTCAATACATGCCTATCTAATTCTAAAGTTGATGCTCTTACACAAAAACACATCCTACAAATATCTTTATAGGACTCAAAATTGAAGAGCCAGGAAGGAAAGAAGAGAAGTAAATGTGGTTCTTCATTTCCATTCCTACACCACCACTACCTCAGCCTTTCAGAAATAGAGCGAAAGCCATTGAGATATCTTTTAAAAATAAATTGATAATAAGTAAAGAAAGACAATCAACTAACTCAAAAACTAAACACCACAAACAGTAGGTGTGGGTTAGTCAACATTCTTTCCAGTGCAATTATGGCTCATTTCAGCTGATGTTTATAGAGCAGTAGGGCAAAAGGTGGACTGGAAAACTGCTCTGAAGTATTTTGCCAAAGGATAGTAGTTGCAGACTGTTAAGTGTTTCAGAGTGTTATAAGGAAATTCCATGGACAGAAATTGTTGAACATGGACAGGAAGTTTTGAATCTTAGAATAGTTATCAAAAATGATGTTTCTGATTTGGGCAGAGAGAGTCCAGCTCGTAACTTAAATTATTCATCTCAGTGTCTTCAACACCAAAATTAGTGGGTTAGGTTAGATTGCCCATTTGTTCACTTCTCCCTCATATATCCTACAATCCAGGGTCAAGACACTGTGGTATTGATTCCAAAAGACATCCCTTTATCCTACTTAGTCTAATCCATATAGATGCTAAGCACTTCTCCTGACAACTCAACTTCTACCTAGTCTGGAGAAACTCTTCAGGGAACTAAAAAATCTGTATGTATAGAAGAGGTTCTCAGCAGTGCCCCTCTCTACAACTCATTCTTCACAAGAACTGCTATTGCATGACCCTATCTTAAATTCCCATGTTTATTTAGTCATCTTCTTATTCTTCACCCTGGAAATTCTCAGTGGACCACTTTGCATACATCACCATTTTGTCACTTATGTCACAGTTCTTTGTCCTACCTGTCAATTTCTATCCCCTGCCTGATCTGGCCCCTACAAGGCCCCCCAAAGCTATTCTGTAATGAAGTTGGAATCCTCATCTCTAAACAGTCTTTCCTTTTACTAATTATTTTGGCTTTGGTTAATAGTTTTTGAAGCAAACTCAACACAAGCACACAAATTCAATGCAAACATATGCCAATGGTACACCACAGTGTCCCCAGTAGTCAATATCCCCCTGTCGCCCAAATGGATAATCTCTAAGGTCCCTTCTAGTTCTGACATTTTGTGATGCCATGGATGCTATGTACAGCAGTAATGGTAAACAAATAATGTACAGCAAAAGGTATTCACTGTGCATAGGCAGCTGTTAAAGGACTAGAACATGAGCAAACTTTCAACAACTGTCCTTTAATAGAGCAATGGTTTCAGATTATCCACCCATAAATCATTACACGATACCCCTACAAGAAATGAAAAGATTGACGGCAGTATAAAGCACTGTGCTGCCAGCATGTACAAAAGAACTCAGAGTTCTCATATGGCATCCAGGTGAATTTCAGAATAGTGGGGAGGGGACATGCCCAGGAAACCAGAGCAGTTTTCTCTATTCCCTAAAAATGAGTGGGAGCCTGTATGTCTTTTCCTTGTGATATGTTAATCATCATGACTAACACTTTACTGAACATTCTTTTTTACTTCTGATTGTAGGGGTGCAGTTGGGGGCGGTGAAATGCTTTTGAAGAAACACATCAGAATACATGCATCCAAATTGATGCACCTCCTCAAAGGGCATGCCCTTTGCCTAATAATGCCTGCAAGTCATGCAAACTCCTCTGAAGCTATGCTTTGGGTAATGCCTTCAATGCAGTTTATTAACCACATTTTAAGAAAAAGTTTCATCATGTTATATTGTACTTTATATTTGGAAAAAAAAAAAACCAACAAAATACAACTTCATAACCAGCTAAATGAGCCACCTAATTTACCAGGCTTTACCTGAAATACTTCGGGCTTTTTCCAGAAAAACAAAATGACCCACAAAGTCTTGCTACCGTGAAAATCATTTATACACACCAAGGACTTAGGAGGAAATTCTATGGGCTTCAAAGAATTCATTGGTCACAATATCAATTGAAATTAGTTTATGGTCTCTCAAATGTTTTGAAGATACCAGTACTACTCAGGAAGTGCAACTTCTGGCTTGACTGTTTTATATTTGTTTATTATTTTATTTAGCTCCCACTCATTATTTACCCATCTTTACCACATCTTGTTTCAGACAGAATTCAAAACAGCTTAACAATACAAATAGTATACATTAAAACTGAAGTGAAAGAAGGATTAAAAAGAAAAACACATCAGCGCATAAAAGAGAGAACTGGAATGAGTTTCAAGGTGAACATCGTAGTGTGAACTTGTGGCCTACAATATGGCTGGCAGCCAATGGGAAAAGGGAAACCAGGTCAGCTACACAATTCACAAGGTCCATAAGAAAGGAAGCAGATCAGCTTCTCAGAAGAATCGTGTAACTTACAGGGTTTCCTTTTTCCCATTAGTCCACAGACAAAGCCAGTCAAGCTTATCCTCCAATTTTTTGAAAAAATCAGTTCTGTCACAGGTGACCTGGAGAATGAGGACCCAAATTCTGTTCCATGAAGAATTACTACAGTTGTTGAAGCTTTAAAAATGTTAAGGTATGTATAACAGGACACCTGTGTTTATCAAAATAAAATTTCAAGGAAGAATACCTAACTTTTAGTAACACAAATTCCTCCAAGAAATTTGAAGACTCTGTTGTATGGATTTACTATGTGATAATCAAAACTTAAGGAATGTCATGCTAAAATATCTTTTGTTTTAGAATAGTTGTATTGGGGTTATCCAGAGAAACAGAATCTATAGGATGGATATAGGATAGATGGATTGAGAGAGATAGAGAGAGAGAGAGAGTGCAAGCAGGTGGGGGGATTTATTATAGGAATTGGCTTACATGATCATGGGGATTGTCAAGTCTGAATTCTGTGGGGCAGGCTGCAAGCTAGAAACTTCGAAAGGTGATTCTGAAATCTGGTGCATCCATACTTGACAGGGCAGGCTGCAAGCTAGAAACTCTAATGAAGGTGAAGTTGTATTCTCCAGGAGAAGCTGGCTGGCTGAAAAAAAGGCAGAAATTCTTTCTGACTCCTAAAATCCTAAGTTCTTACTTTCCAACTAATTGCGTGAGGAGACTCCCCTCATTCCTGAGGGCAATCTCCTTTGTTGATTGTAGATGCAATCAGTTGATACAATCAATTGACTAATGATGTAAATCCATCTACAAAATATCCTCACAGTAGCAATCAGGCCAGTGTTTGTTTTAAAAAACAACAGGACACATAACCTACACAGTTTGACACATGAAACTGACCATCCTAATAATTGATCTTCCTCTTCTTTAGAAATATGTTTAGCTAGTTGATTTTTTTTTTCAGGTTGCAGCATCTTACACATTTCTCTGAAGGTATCAATTATATTCATACATGTGTCCAAAGAGGCTTATACATAGATTATCTTTGTGTTAATAAAATGTACAGTATACATATTAATGCAAAACTACAAAGTACTTCTGTATCTTTCAATAAACTCATGATTAGATAAAGTATAGCATATCATAATACTATGCACATGTTAAAAAGAATAAGGTAGTATTAAATGGACTCATGGGAAAATTCCAAAACAAGTTTGCATTCTTTTATTGTTTGCTCTCTTAATTTTGTTCTTTGGTTTTCATTCTTCTATTTGTTGATTCTGGAAGCTTTTTTTTATAGTGTCAGTTTTCCAAACAGTTTAGTGATTCTTTGGAGTGTGTACATCTTTGATTTTGAAATTCTCTGTTGGCCTGCCTGAGAATATTGCATTTGTCCACAATCATTGTGGGAAGAGGAGGATGAGATGCCTGGTGAGGCCTGAAGCTTGTCTTAGTTGCTTTGGGCCCTCCCTTCCATGTGGTATCACCAGCTACCTGGGGCACTGCCCTTTCCTTCAGGCCCAAGTGACCCCCCCCCCCCATTGCCTCGGCAAGAGGAAGGAGCAGATATTTCTGCTTTCTACTGCATGGCACAAGTTGGGAAAGAGAATACTGCTGAGTCTCCTGGCTTCTCAAACTGTAGTATACAGTTTGTATACTGTAGTATATTTCAGAGCCTTTTCCTCCCCCTCTATCTGCCTCTTCTGACCTTGAACCTCTCCTAAAGCCGCTCCTGTTTTGAGTTTAAAAACTACCCTGTTCATATTTTAGGCTGTGGGTTTCCCATATCAATCCAATCTGAACTAATTACTTCAGGGATTTCTTATAGTATTATATGCATCAAGAGGATCCCTTCTTGTTTTCTAACATTTTCACAGATTTTTTAAAACATTATGCTTTGTGTCATTTTTAGGAATTTTAGTGGAAATGGGAGTCAGGTGAGTGTGCTCAGCAATGGCTCATGATCCAGCCTCCACAGGTGCACTGTGGAAAACCTGCGTTCGGTCCCCTCCTGCAACTGCCTCTATAAAATCCAATTGGAAAAAAAAAAAACCAAATGGGATTTCCACAGGAATTAGGTTGACAGTGTTGGTTGATTTAAGGAAACCTTACAGCCTTACAATGCTGCTTTTTCTCGTACCTGAACAGGTATTTCTTTTTCTCTATATGTTTTCTCTACACAATGTTACAATGTTATTCACATGAGTCTTAGGCACATTTTAATATTTATTCCTAGGTAGTTTATGCTTCTGTTGCTATTGTGAATAGAATCTCCTTTTCCATTAAAACTTCTAACAGATCTCTGATGGTATATTAGGAAAGCTATTGATTTTGATATATTAGTTTTGTAACTGACCACCTTGCTGAGCACTTTTATTTTTTCTAATGGTTTTTCAATTGATTCTACTAGGCTTGCCAAGGAGATGATCACAGGAAAATGTGCAATGTGTGTGCCAGAATTTTCATTTCACTGTTGTTTATAATGGAGAAAATAGAAAATAATATGAATCTCAATCAATAGGAAAATAAGAAATATATGAAATAAGTTATAAGGCATTCAGATGATGGATCACCTTACAACTTTTGGAAATAAGCGTGTGGAAAGAAATCCACATGTGGAAAGGGAAAAAAGGATACAAGAGTATAAATAGTGTGACTCATCTTCTTCATTCTTACCCAAAACTCTTTGTGTATGTGTTTGTATGAGCAGGCAAAAAAAAAAAAAAAAGAAAAAAAAAAGTTACGCAACCAAACATTAAAAACTGTTGTATCCAAGTGGGGTGTTTTATGTTTTGTTTTGTTTTCTAAAAGGTCTACAATGATGATGTATTACTTTTGTAATAATAAGAAAATTATAAAGGTTATTTTCCAACGTACTTTTCTGGTTACTATCCACAATCACCATTTTCTGAGGCATGCTGCACCCTCCATGTGACTGGCCTCTATAGAGCATGCCTGGCCAAGCCTTGTGGGGAGATGAGTGAGTAAAGTAGTTGAATGAAGCTCTTCTGTTGGAGTGGAAAATACAACAGTGAATAGTAATAAAGGAATCAAAGAGATTATCATAAAAGAGATAAGCTGGGGAGCATGCAGACAGAAGTATCAGCACATGGAGCCTCACCATGAAGTCAACATACAATGTGGAGTAGATCCAGCCATACTAATTAAACAAAGGGCATCCCAAACCCTTAAATTGGTTCAATCTAACACATGCCATGTATGTTTCATGGAAGTTAATCAGGCCATTTCCACACATCTTGGTACAAGTCTTAAAGTTAAATTTTTATGAGAGAAGATAACTAATGGTTGACTTTAAGATAGCAGCATTCACACAAGTTCTCTGCTTTTAGAAATGAGCCTGATCACATGAGTAGAAATTTATCAAGAAGTACCATTGATACTTTGGATATTAATCTTCATCTATTGCAAACATTCTGCAAAATAAATAGAGGAAGATCTTGGGCAGTTGAGATTTTGTTATTGTTGAGCCATGTTGTTGAATTAAAAAGATCACAGAAACATAAAATTTTATGGTTGGAAAGTGCTTTACCGGTAATTGAGTATAGTCAAAACCAGGTGAAGTCAGCATCTGTCTGACATTCTCACATTTGTTTAGTTAGAAAAAGTCAAAACTTTTTCCATGGAAGAAAAAAATAATAATTTTTTTGATCTGAGGAACACCAATAAGCATGCTTGTAGGGAAAAGGAGACATTTGTTGAACGCACTGTTTTAGAGGCTTTTACACAGCATTTCATTGTGTGTTTAGAACAAACCTCTAAGGCATTTATCACTTTCTCTACCTGCAGTAGGAAAAGAAAAACCAGCAACAAGGATGGATTTTTTTTTTAATTTGTCCTACTATTTACTATCTTTGCTGTATCCAGCTGCTATATAGGAGTCCCTCTGTGGTTCCTAAACTGTGAAAAATAAAGACCTAACTGCGTTTATTCTTTCATAGCCTACACGTGCATTTTTGAACAAAGAACAGTTCAGTTGCTCCTCAAAATGATTTGCCATCTCCTGGGCATTTAATTCTTTATCAGTTAGGATGATTTGGGCTGTAAGTAACAAAATTTCTTAATTTTGCCTCAACCTCCCTTGCCTCAACCTCCACTTTCTAGGAAACCCAGACTATGACAGACCTCACAGAAAACTATGGGATACATGCCTCTCTGGACTACCAAATATTGCCTAAGATGAAATGTGGAAAACTAGTTGCTTCAGTCACAACGGTGAAGTTTGCATAAACTGCACACTAGAAATAGGTATGTATTTTCACCTGTGTGTGTGTGAGGGGGGTGATTTTGTTTGGGGATGCAACAACAGTATAATTCATTAAGCTGGACCTAAGTATTTACCTACAAAAATGTAAAACTATTCTATAATATGTAAATCTATAAAGCATATAACATTACTTCACAGCAGAAGAAATATCCACACTTCCAAAGGTATATCACTGGCTGACTGACATTTAAACAAATCACAGAGCATGTTAATTCAACCAAAAATGCCTTGAACCCCCAAAGTTACTTTTTAATATCATCCATCAGAACTCAATGACAAAATTTTGATAACAGGTTATGTAGAATTTTATAAGGAATAGAAATCAACTAAAAAAGTTAAATTGGTCATGGATAATGACTAATAAAATAATCATAAAAATAACCATAGGCAGAGAGAATTTGACAAAGGTGGAAAATTTGAATCACATTAGACAAAAATAATTTTTAATTGATTGACTTCAGCAGAATGCTTTTTACTACTTGTGTGATATTTGCCCAAGGATTTATTCACCTGCAATCAATCCCTTCACCTTCCTCTGAATTTCCATTGTACTATGACCTATGCTATTTACCAAAAATCATTGCCATTCTTTTTTGGGGCTTTCCCATCTGCCTGGAGCACCTTTCCTTTTCAGATCGTTGGAGGTCTACACACACAGCATAAGGAAATTAGTCCAAGCTCGTTCAACACACACTAGCCCACTTATGGTCCCCAAAACTTGCCTTCTGGATTTTTTGTTTCTGTGTTTTGTTATTAATAATTGCTCTATGTGAAATGCCCCACTTGCTACTTCAGTTCCCAAGAATCAAAGTTCCTGGGTTACCCCTGGAAGGGTCTTTGTGTACCACAAAACAGGGTTCGCAAAGTACAGCCCATGGGCCAAATTGGGCACACAGTTTGTTTGGCATACCCATGTGTTAAGAATAGTTCCTAAAGAAGAATATTTGCAATTGAGTTGATGATGGAGAGCACTAAACTTGAATCCCAATTAAGCAAAATGTTATCACTCTCCTCCCCAAAAAAGAACATCAGTCTCCTCAAAAGAAGAATTTATATTGTGAAAAAATTATATTCCATTAATATTATTACTATATTTTGAATTTCCTTAATAGAAATCACTTGGTATTTCTTTTCTCTCTTTGTTATATGAGTACTTACCTACTATCCTTGATTTCACTTCTTGGCCCTCAAAACCTAAAATATTTATTATCCGGCTCTTTGCAGAGAAAATCTACCAATCCCTGCTCTAGAATCATGGAGTCCAGAGCATTCAGAAAAAAATTTCTATTCAGCATCCTGATTACACAGATTAGGACACCAATGCCCAGAGAAGGAGAGGGTTCTTCCAGGCTCCCAGTCACCTGGCAGCAGTAGGAGCAGCCTCCCAAGCCTCTTGGCTGTGCTGCACCGTCCTACTCCCTGAGTAGGCACTCGGCAGATGTTTGTTCAGTGACTGGAAAGAAACAGGATTTCTCCAAGAACATGGAAATCAGGCAGCATGCCCAATTTCCATTAAATATACCTTGTGCCTACTGCTTTATTGCTCCTACTTTAATTTAATGGATATCCAATGCTTAATGAGACTCAAACCTCCCTCTATCTCAAGCAGGTGTTTGAGAATGTTATGTGAGGAGTAGCTGTTAAGCAGGAGTGAAATCAGTTAAATGTGAAATATGAACAGAGGTGAAATCCTGAAAACACTTCTACAGCCTAGTATTGGATTATTAAAAACCCCTGACAAGAATGTACTCAATTGACCGTTGGCCCGCCCTTTTTTACTTCCTTTTGAAACAGTTCAGTGAAACCTGCCTGTGCATGGAGACCCCCCATTCCACATGTGAACTTTTTACCAGAGCTGCACTGTGTGCATTGGAACTTGACTCATTACATTTACAAAAAAGGTCAGACAGACCGAACAGCTTGTTTGGAGATTTTATTTAAATTTACTTTTTATTTTTTTAAGATGACTTTTTATAAAAGTGTCCAACTTGTGCTTGTATTGAAGGATCCATTTGAATTTTGTGATTTGTGTTTTAAAGGTCATCAGCTATCTGAAACCTGGTCAGGTAGACTGAGATGGGAGGGGTTAAGAGCTGACTAAACCTGGAGCAGTTTTCCCTGTGTTTTCATGAAACTTTATTCAAAAGAAGATTGATTACAAATATCTTCAGATCTTCTCCTTCAACAGTTGTGCCCTGAGGGAATTAGAATCCCAACTCAAGTGTTTTAATGAAACAAGTTAAGTCCATGGAAATTACTTGGACTTAGATAGATAGATAGATAGATAGATAGATAGATGATACACACATACATACATACCTACATACACACATAGACAGATGAGTAGGTTGATAGATTTACTGATACAGTATAGTTATAACTGAAAAACATGATTCTCTGAGGAATTTCTTGATGGTGCATATCATGTATTACTGTAAAGCTCAGAGGGAGAATTCTCAGCCAGACACACTGTGCTTAATTTCTAGAGGAATCTTCAGAAAGAATGTTCACATTATAGTGGTGGTTGAGGGTGGGTCATTCTTCTTATACATTCCCAACTGCATTCACATCCAATGCAGATTATGGATTGTCTACTGTAGCAGAATGTTTGTGAGAACAAAGGCATTGTTGTCATAACTAATAGGAAATTTCTTAAAACAACTTCTTTCCTTCCAGTCCATTTAGGCAAGTTATGCACAAACAAACAAAGCTGTCAAAAGACCAAAAAGTATTGTTAGTTTTCTTTTGAAAAAAAATCAAGGATCCATGAGTGTTTTGACAGTTTAAAAAATAAAGGCATCCTCTTATTGAAAGAAATACATGCTTCATGAATGCATCAGGAGAAGAAAAGAGTATGAAAATAATCCTGTAGGACTGGCATGAGTCTGAGTAGGGTGTGGTAAGGAAGTAGTAAAAGGAGAAATATCTGTCACATTTATCATTTTCCCACCTTTTTCAGGATACGCATCTTAGGGCTGAGCACTATTTTGTTTTCAGAATAACTTAGTGGGAGGAGGAAGAGTGAATCAGTGAAGAGAACTACCTTTGCCATGAGAAAATCTGGACTTGAATCTCAATTCTGCTGCTAAGTAGTTATCTAATGCTACTAAACCTCAGTTTCCTCAAGAATAAAGTGATTCATAAAAATAAGGCCTTGAGGGCAGAGCAAGATGGCAGAGGGGTAAGATGTGGAATTTAGTTACTCCTCTAGGGCAGCTGATAAATAGCCAAGCACTGTCTGGAACAACTGTTTGGGGGACTTCTGTGACTGGGCACACATTGCACACCAGCCTGGAATGGTTGGAATGGCTGAGATCACAGCAAAGAACTGTAAGTTTTCCCAGCCAGAGAGCTGGCAACCCTCCCCCACAGACACAGCAAAGGCTCTTGGAGCTGGTTCCTTGAGGGAAAAAGAAGCAGTCTCTACTGGGGACAAGGAGAGGGTCTCAAGCAGACTCCAATTGCAGAATTAATTAACAAATTCAGATTGCTGAATAAAACTCTGAGCACAAATAAATCAAGAGCAAGCACAAAAGGAACCAGGAGGTTGCAGACCTTCAAAGAGGAGGCTGGGCTAACAACAACAACAACAAAATAGATACTTTTGGAGCTGGAGAAGCTCAGAATACTGGAAAAGGGAAAAGGGCTGGGCCCTAAGGAAAAATAAATTATATAGAAACAGGTACCAACTCCAGCTCTTGACTGGCAAACCTAGGGACCTGGGGTCCGGCTCTGAAGAGGTTTTTGTTCTCTTTCTTTCTTTCTCTTTTCTTTCTCTCAGTTTCTTTATTATTTTTTTATTTTATTTTATTTTATTACTTTTCAATAGCTCATTAGAGTTGTGGGGACTCTCAGGTTTCAGTACTATCCCAGGCAAGGGTGGAATTAAAGTTGTCTGAGAGTAACCAATCAGATGAATGAGATAATTCCCCGAAGGGTGTATCTTTAAATAGTCTCTACTGGGAGCAAGGGAAAGGAGAAGCAAAAACTGTGGCTTTAATGCCAGCAGAGAGGATGTGGGGCTGATAGGAAAAAATAAAGTGAAATAAAATAAAAAAGAATAAAGACAGAGGCTTTTGGAGTTGGCCAAGCTCAGAATGTTGGAAAGGGGCAGTTCCCCAAGAAGGGTGGGGTACACTGAGACACATCCCAGCTCCAGCTCTTGACTGGTGAAACTGGGGCAAGGCTCTGAAAAGGGATTTCTTTTATTTCCTCTTTTTTTTCTTTTTTACAATACTATTCTAAGTAGCTCAAAGCCTCAGATATTTTTAATGCAGCTGCAACCAGGCAAGGGCAGTGCTAAAATAGGTCTGAGAGACAAAGCAATGAGTCTAGAGGGAGGATACTATTTCCTAAAGGGCATAACTTCCTCCAAGAAAAGAGGGGGTGGAGCCCAGCTCAATTCGCAGCCCTTTTTCAGAGAACTCAGACCCCAGGGGCTGGAAAACAGAAACAGCTTGAGTCAGCCATGCCCTTTCAGGGACAGTGGTTGCTGAGAATTAGAGGCAAGGCATCTCTTTACACCAGGGGGAACTGCAGGCTGACAAGCACCAATTGCTGGACAGGTTAGGAAAAGCACAGAGTCTAGAGGCTTCACAGGAGTGTTTGGCAATCTGTGGAGTCTGATTCTCAGGGAAACTTGATATGGATTACACTTTCCTCCTGAGAACTGGGCTTGTCTGGACTGGGAAAATCTAACTGGGATGGATCATATCCGGGGAGACTCTCTCAAAAAAGATTACATAGAGGCAGGGCAAGAACCAGAAAAACAAAGGCTTGAAAAATTCTGATCAACCAAACAGAAGCTATGATAGAGGATTAAAATAAGTTGAACTGAATGCCAAAGAACAGATAGAGAAAAAGTCAACCAATAAGAAAACCATAGGTAAAAGAGTGAAAATGAGCTCCAGAATAAACTAATCAAGAAAATCAGATGCCAAGACAGCTAAAAATCATGAGCCATACTAGGAAATATGGAAAAAATGGACAAGCCAAAGGAAGAAACTAACACGTCAAATGAAATACAGGAGTTGAAATGACTAATTAAAGATGTTCAAACAAATCTTCTAAGTCAAATCAATAAGCTGAAGGAAATGTGGCAAAAGAGATAAAGGATATAAAGAAGACACTGGGAGACCATAAAGAAGAATTCATAAACTTGAAAAAACAAATAGCTGAACTTACGGGAATGAAAGGTGCAACAGAGAGATGAGAAGCACAATGGAGACATACAACAGCAGATTTGAACAGGCAGAAGAAAAGGTCAGTGAACTAGACGACAGCACATCTGAAATCATACACACAAAAGAATAGAGAGGGAAAAGAAGGGAAAAATATGAGCAGGGTCTTAGGGAACTAAATGACAATACGAAGTGCACAAACATATGTGTTATGGGTGTCTTAGAAGGAGAAGAGAAGGGAAAAGGGGCAGAAAGAATAACTGAAGAAATAATCACTGAAATTTTCCCAACTCTTACGAAAGACATAAAATTACAGATTTGAGAAGCACAGTGTACCCTAAACAGAATAAATCCAAATAGAACTACTCCAAGACACTTACTGATCAGACTGTCCAATGTCAAAGGCAAAGAGGGAATTCTGAAAGTAGCAAAAGAAAAGTCATCTATCACATAAAAGGGAAGCTCAACAAGACTATGTACAGATTTCCCCAATAAAAAGACATAGACTGGCAAA
Organism: Choloepus didactylus; assembly: GCF_015220235.1. Taxonomy (NCBI): domain Eukaryota; kingdom Metazoa; phylum Chordata; class Mammalia; order Pilosa; family Megalonychidae; genus Choloepus; species Choloepus didactylus. The sequence goes on along the minus strand of NC_051307.1, from coordinate 178,239,620 downwards.
ATGGATTAAAAAACAGGACCCATCTATAAGCTGTCTAAAAGAGACACACTTCAGACACAAGGACAAAAATAGGTTGAAAGTGAAAAGTAGGAAAAAGATATTTCATGCAACCAACAACCAGAAAAGTGGGGGTAGCTATATTAATATCAGACAAATTAGACTTCAAATGTAAAGCAATTAGAAGAGACAAAGAAGCACACTGTATATTAATAAAAGGAACAATTTATCCAGAAGACATAACAATCATAAATATTTATGCACCAAGCCAGAGTGCTCCAAAATACATGAGCGTTCTGAGGCAAACACTGACAACACTGAGGGGAGAAGCAGATATCTTTCCAATAATAGTTGGAGACTTCAATACACCACTCTCAACAATGGATAGAACATTGAGACAGAAGATCAGTAAGGAAACAGAGATGTTGAATTATACTATAAATGAACTAGACTTGACAGACATTTATAGACATTTATAGAAAACTACACCCCACAATAGCAGGATACACATTTTTCTCAAGTGCTCATGGATCATTGTCTAGGACTGACCATGTGCCAGCCCCAAAGCAAGTCTCAACACATTTATAAATATTGATAGCATGCAAAACACTTCCTTGGATTATAATGGAATGAAGTTGAAATTCAATAACAGGCAGAAGGTCAGAAAATTCACAAATATATGGAGGCTAAACTACATAGTCTTAAACAACCAGTGGATAAAGGAAGAAATTATAAGATAAATTAGTAAACATCTTGAGGCAAATGAAAATGAAAACACAACATATCAAAACTTATGGGATGCAGCAAAGGCAGTGCTAAGAGGGAAATTTATTGCCCTAAATGCCTATATTAAAAGAGAAAAAGAGCAAAAAGTGAGGAATTAACTGTTCACCTGGAGTAACTAGAGAAAGAACAGCAAACTAAACCCAAAGCAAGCAGAAGAAAAGAAATAACAAAGATAAGAGCAGAATGACTGAAATTAGAGCAGAATAAATGAAATTGAGACCATGAAAAAAAGAGAATCAACAAAGCCAAAAGTTGGTTCTTTGAGAAAATCAATAAAATCAATGGACCTTTAGCTAGCCTAACAAAAGAGACAGAGAGAGAGAGAGCAAGCAGATGCAAATGAATAAAAGGAGAAATGGGAAAGGGGAAAGGAGAAAGGGGAAATAACTACTGACCGCACAGAAATAAAGGAGACAATGAGAGGATACTACCAGCAACTATATGCTAATAAACTAGACAACTTACACAAAATTCCTAGAAAAGCCTGAACAACCAACATTGACTCAGGAAGGAATAGACCACAACAAACCAACCATGAGTAAAGAGATTGAGTCAGTCATCAAAAAACTCCACCCAAAAAAGTCCAGGAGCAGATGGCTTCACATGTGAATTCTACCAAACATTCAAGAAAGGATTACTACCAACCCTGCTCAAATGCTTCAAAAAAAATTCAAGAGGAGTGAAAGCTACCTAACTCATTCCATGAAGCCAACATCACCCTAACACCAAAGTCAGACAAAAATACCACAAAAAAAGGAAATTATAGACCAAAGTCTTTAATGAACATAGATGCAAAAATCCTCAACAAAATATTCACATATTAAATCCAGCAGCACATTAAAAGAATTATACACTATGACAAACTGGGATTTATTCCAGGGATGCAAGGCTGGTTCAAGACAAGAAAATCAAATAATGTAATACACCATATCAATAAATCAAAGTGGGAAAGCCACATGATCATCTTGATCGATGCAGAAAAGGCATTTGACAAGATCAAACATCCTTTCTTGATGAAAACACTCCAAAGGATAGGAATAGCAGGGAACTTTCTCAAAATATAAAGGCAATATATGGAACCCCACAGTTAACATCATACTCAATGGGGAGAGACTGAAAGCTTTCCCTCTAAGATCAGGAACAAGATAAGGATACCCACTGTCACCATTGTTATGCAACATTGTGCTGGAAGTTCTAGCTAGAACCATTAGGCAAGAAAAAGAAATGAAAGGCATCTACATTGGAGAGGAAGAAGTAAAACTTTCACTATTTGCAGATGACATGATCCTATATGTAGAAAATCCAGAAAAATCTACAGCAAAGCTACTACAGCTAATCAATGAATACAGCAAAGTGGCAGGGTGCAAGACCAACACTCAAAATCAGCAGTGTTCCTATACACAAGTAATGAGAAACATGAGGAGGAAATCAAGAAAAAAATTCCATTTACAATAGCAACCAAAAGAATCAAGTATTTAGGAATAAACTTAACCAAGGCCACAAAAGACCTTTACACAAAAAACTACAAGAAATTGCTAAAAGAAATCAAACAGGACCTAAAAAAATGGAATAACATACCATGTTCATGCATTGGAAGATTAATATAGTTAAGATGTCAATTCTACCTAAAGTGATTTATAGATTCAATGTAATACCAATTAGAATCCCAACAACTTACTTTACAGAAATAGACAAACCAGTAACAACATTTATTTGGAAGGGCAGGGTGCCCCAAATAGCCAAAAATAGCCTGAGAAAGAGGAACAAAGTGGGAGGTCTCACGCTACCTACCTGATCTTAAAGCATATTACAAAGCTCCAGTGGTCAAAAAGCATGGTACTGGCATAAAGATAGATATACCAGCCAATGGAATTGAATTGAGTGTTCAGAAATAGACCCTCTCTTATACGGACAATTGATCTTTGATAAGGCAGTCCAGCCAATGCAATGGGGACAGAGCAGCCTCGTTGATAAATGGTGTTTGGAGAACTGGATAGTCATATCCAAAAAAGGATCCCTATCTTACTCCTTATAGAAAAATTAACTCAAAATGGATCATAGTCTTAAACATTAGAGCTAAGACAATAAAGCTTTTAGAAGAAAATGTAGGGGAATATTTAAAATCTATTATCACAGGAAGTGGCTTCCTAGACCTTACACCCAAAGTGCGAGCAATGAAGGAAGAAATAGATAAATGGGATCGCCTCAAAATTATACACTTTTGTACATCAAAGGACTTTACCAGAAAAGTAAAAAGGCAGCCTACACAATGGGAGACAATATTTGGAAACCACATATCGGATAAGGGTTTAATATCCCGAATATATAAAGAGAGTCTACAACAATGAAAAGATTAACAACCCAATTAAAAAATGGCCAAAAGACGTAGACACTTTTCTGAAGAGAAAACACAAATGGCTCAAAAACATATGTAAAAATGCTCAACTTTACTGTCTATTAGGAAAATGCAAATCAAAACTGTAATGAGATATCATCTCATTCCTACTATAATGGCCATTATCAAAAAAGAAAAATTACAAGTACAAGAGAGGCTGTAGAAAAACAGGCACACTTACTCATTGTTGATGGGAATGTAGAAGGGTGCAGCCACTCTGGAAGGCAGTGTGGCATTTCCTCAGGAAACTCAGTATAGAATTGTCATATGATCCAGCAATTCCATTATTGGAATATACTCAGAGGAACTGAAAGCTAAGTCATGAATGGACATTTGTAAACCGATGTTTATCATGTTATTATTTACAATTGCCAAGAGATGGAAACAGCCCAAATGTCCATCAATGGAAAAGTGGACAAACAAACTATGGTATATACATATGATAGAATATTACACAGTTGTAAGACTGAATAAAGTCACGGAGCATATAGCAACATGGATGAAACTTGAGGACCTTATGTTGAGTGAAATAAGCCAAAAACAAAGGGACAAATACTCTATGGTCTCACTAATATGAACTAACATTGATGAGCAAACTTTGAGAGTTAAAGCTGAGAACACAGGTTATCAGGAGACAGAAAGAGGATAGAGATCAGGCATTTGATGCTGAAGGATTGATTGTCTAGATCCAGAAATGGATAGCACAATACTGTGTGATGGCACCACAATATTGTAAGTACACTGGACAAAGATGACTGAGAGTAGTTTAAAGAGGAAAGCTAGGGGCATGTTTGACACCAGAAGGAAAGATAGAAGATAAAGACAGGGACCATATAACTTAATGAAACATACAGTGGTCAATGATGGTGACCAAATATACAAATATAAGAATGTTTTTACATGAAGGAGAACAAGTGAATATCAACATTGCAAGATGTTGAAAATGGGATGGCACTGGGGAAAATATAATCAATGCAAACTACAGTCTATAGTTAACAGTAATATTGTAATATACTTCCATTAATTGTAACAAAGGCAATATACCAAAGCTAAATTTGTATAAGAGGGAGATACAATGGAGAGGCATGGGATTCTTGGTGGTGGTGTTGTTGTCTGACCTTTTTACTGTATTTTATTTTATTTTTATTTTTTCTTCTATCTCTTTTATTATTATTATTTTAATTTTTTGTTTGGGAGTAATGAATATGTTCAGGGGCTGATTGTGGTGATGAATGCACAACTATATGATGATACTGTGAACAATTGATTGTATACTCTGGATGATGATTTGGTATGTGAAAATATCTATAAAATTGCAGGGGGAAAATAAACAGAGGGATACAAGTACAGGAGAAAATGTGGAGAGAAGGATGTACCTATTCACTCCTGGTGGGAAAATAGAATGGTGCAGCTCATCTGGAGGGGAGTGTGGTGGTTCCACAGGCAGCTAAATATGGGATTGCCATAAGGTCCTGCAATCCCATTATTGGACATATACTTGGAAGAATTAAGAACAGGGATATGAATGGACATTTGCACAGTAGTGTTTATGGTGCAGTATTCATGATTTGCAATGGATGGAGGTGGTCTAAGGGTACATCAACTGATAAACAGAATGATGCACTGTGCTGTATGCATATAATAGAATATTGAGCGGCCACAAGAAGGAATGGTGAGGCATGCAACTAGGTGAATGGATCTTGAGGACAGCATTTTGAGTGAAATAAGCCAGAAATGAAAAGACAAACACTTTAACACCTCACTAATACAGATAACTATAATGTGCAAACTCAGAGAATTGAATCTTAGAACACATTAACAGGGAAGGCTTAATGTAAAGGCTCCTAGATTGTAAGCTCTTACAGCAGTTACATCTATTTCTGTGTTTTAATGGTTATCTATAAATTCTGAGATGCTGAGCTCTTTGTATATAACCTGATCAGTCTCTGGACTTTCAGATATCTGTGTGACACTTGAGACTCAGAGCTAGAGTTTGACAGCTATGAATTTCAGTATTAACCCATACTGCAACTGTTACAAGAGCTGAAAAGAGTTCAGAATTCAATTCGAGATATGAATGAAGTGGATCTGGTTAGGACTAAGGCAAATCAGACTAAAGGGTAAAGGACAATATTGACTGTGTTTTAAAATTTCAACTTCTGTGTGAGACCAAAGAAAGAGATGCTTATTTGGTGCAAAATCTATATTTTCTTTAGTACACTAAATAATTTAACTTGTTTGGTCAGTTTATTCAAACACCATAATTACTTGGAACTTTGAATAGGAAGTGAGATCTGGTTGGTTTGTGCTGGTTAGTATAAAACCCTGATACATCCCAAAATAATTGGTACAGAGAATAAAAATGCATTTGCAAAGCCCCCCTGAGGGACTGGGGAAAAATATGGAAATATTAAACTTCCGCACCTGGGGAATTACTGATATTCTCACAAGCATTGGGGACTACCAATTTAGAAGGCCTAGCCCTTAATCTTGGGGCTTATCCATATGAAGCTTGTTACTACAAAGGAGAAGCTATACCTACTTATAATTGTGCCTAAGAGTTTCCCCCAGAAAACCTCTTTTCTTGGTCAGATGTGGCCCCTCTCTCTCTAAGCACACTTGCAAGGTAAACTTGCTGCTCTCCCTTCTATGTGGGACATGATTCCCAGGGGTGTAAATCTCCCTGGAAAAGGGGGACATGATTCCCAGGGATGAGCCTGGACCTGGGATTGTGGAATTGAGAAAATCCTCTTGACAAAAGAAGGATAAGAAATGAACCAAAATAAAATTTCAGTGGCAGAGAGATTTCAAATGGAGTCGAGAGGTCATTCTGGGGGGCATTTTTGTGCATTATATAGATATTCCTTTTTAGTTTTTAGTGTATTAGAATAGTTAGAAGGAAATACCTGAAACTGTTGAACTGCAATCCAGTAAGTAGCCTTGATTGTCAAAGATGATTGTATAACTATGTAGTTTACATGGTGTGACTGTGTGATTGTGAAAACCTTGTGACTCACACTTCCATTATTCAGTGTATGGAAAGATGAGTAGAAAAATGGGAACCAAAATTAAATGAATAATGGGGGGATGAGGGGATGTTTTTATTCTTGTTTTTATCTATTTGTTTACTTTTTTGAGTAATGAAAATGTTCAAAAATTGATTGTGGTGATGAATGCACAATTATATGATGATACTGTGAACAATTAATTGTAGGGTATATGAATGTATCTCAATAAAACTGGATTCAAAAAATAATAAATAAGGCCTTGCTCCTTTGTTTGTTGTGAATATGTAATGAGATCATCTGAGCAAACATTCACCAAGGTGCCTAGCATCGATGGATGCTGTACACAGGACAGCAAAGCAGACCGAGAGCAAGTGCAAGTTCACTGAGATCCACAGAGGGCTCTCTCTTGGCGCTGTCAGGTATTTCCCCATGTGATATTTATCTCCACTTAGAATCATGAAGTTGAACATTAGGAATATTTCCCCATGTGATATTTATCTCCACTTGGAATCATGAAGTTGGACATTAGGAATATTTCCCCATGTGATATTTATCTCCATTAGAATCATGAAGTTGAGCATTAGGAGGGAACTTAAAGTTCTTGTAATCCAGTGGTTGTCAAATTTGGCTGCACATCTGAATCATCTGAAGAATTTTCTGTTTTAAAATTTAGACACTTGGGACCTTCCCCGCAACTTTGTATTAGAATCTCTGGGGCCAGATCCCTGACATTAAAAAAATTTAGTTCCCATGTGATTTTGGTAAGCAACTAGGTTTGGGATATTCTGATTGAATCTACCTTCGATCAAATGAAAGCATCTTTTCTTCATTCAGTCTTTGCTTCAACCTGTTCAGGGCACTTCAATGTTTTCAGTAAACAGGAGCTTCTGTTGTACCATTTCAGCTGTTAGCATTGCTTGTTTTTGCACTATAAAGTGCAAAAATTTTATAATTTCTACACATCCATATTAGTATATAATCATCTTCCATGTAATGACTTTTCTGAAATCTGAAGGATGCCAATCATCAGGGCTACATTACATATTTTCCCCCCTCAAGTTTCTTCAAATATTTCTTCTAGGACATGCTTTCTAAGCCAACTCAACATTAGCCTCATCCTCATCTCAACAATAACTTAGTTAAAATATTCTTCCTAAAAAGATCATAACAGAACTCAACAATTCCCTATGTGTGGTCTAATTAGCACACACAAAAAATTCATGATCTCCTACTATACAGTCTAATGTTTTATTGGTATCGAATACTGTTCAGCTATCGAATACTGTTCAGGTTGCGGTCCATCACAACCTGGATATTCTCAGAAAATGTTGCCAAACCAGCTCTTCCTTATTTTGTAATCCTGTGTTTGTTTTTGACGCAAATTGAGGATCATATATTCACCACTCTTAAATTTCCTTTTGGAGACTTTGACCCATCAGTCTAATTTGTTGAGATGATATATAGAATTTTTACTGTATTGATAGCATTATTCTCCTTGCTCTTTGAGCCATCTCATTCAGTTATTGGTTAAACACACACACACACACACACACACACACACACAATACAGTGTAGGACCAAGGACTGAAGCCTGTAAAATTCCACCAGAGACTTCTGTCTGGGTTTACATAGATCCACACAACCAGCTACAAGTCTGACACCACTGAATACTTTACTGACGTCAAGAAAATTCTAATTGTAGGGTACCTTATGTCTACCAACTTCATAAGTTACCTATAAATGAACTGAAGTTGACTGATAATGTCTTCCTCTTAATGAACACATAAAAGTAGCTATGGGTCCTTGCCTTTTCTAAAAGTACATAAACTATTTAATAATCTATGTCAGAATTTTGCAAGGTTGTAAATGCCAAGCTTACCAGTTTATATCAGCCAGAAGCTAGCCTTTGTGAGAACAAGGGGATTATTTGACTGTCTCCATTTCTCTGGAACTTCGTGAGTCCTCAGAGATTACTAACAAGGACTCTGAGACTAGAAATCACATTTCTAAGTTTAGTTAACATTTTAGAGGCACGATTTGTTTTAGTCCCAGATAATTGATTTCTTTTTAATCACCTAGATCTTCTTTTACTGCTTTTTCATATATTCTAGGCCACAATACCTCCTTTTTAGTTTTCTTTTCAGTCAGAAAATGATTTTCCTTTCTAGACAATGGAAACAAAAATAGGAGTCATGAATTCTTCCTTCTTTCCATCATATTAACTCACAAATCTATTTTTCAGGCTGGCTGAGGCTTGATGCCCCCTCCAGCAGCAAGTACCTCTGAGTTCTACCTGTTGTTCCAAATACAGCTGGAACTGCTTTCTGAGCCTCTATAATTCTGGGAATTTTCTTCACAAATTAATTTTTACAGTACTGTGCCCCACTTTCAAATTCAGTCTTGATAATTTACTACGTTACAAAATTTGAATTTACAGATCTGAAACCTGGTTTCTTGACCTTAGCACTATTGAGATTTGGGGCCAGATACTTTCTTGTTGTAAGCGGCCAAGCTGTGCACATAGGATGTTTGGCAGCATCCCTGATCTCTGCCCACTAGATGCCAGGAGCACCCTCTTCCCAGCTGTGACAACCAAAAATGTCTCCAGAGATTGTCAAGTGTCCCCTGGATGAAAAATTGTCCAAGATTGAAATCCTTGTTTTTTAGAGATTTTCACAATCATGTATCAAATATTTTCAATTAAAATGTAACCTTCCGTGACATGTGCCCCTAAGTGGGTTCATACATATTTTTGCTGTTAATATCTCCTTGCAGTTGGATTATACGTGGAAGGTCTCCTCCAGAGGACCCAGGCTTCCACATATTTAGTTCTTAGAAATTGTCTCTCGAATCTGACATCTCTCTTGTTTCATTTGCGAATCTGCCGTTTTTTATTTCACCAAAGGAAAAGTTGAATGTACCCCCAGAACTTCTCTGATTGCAAAGATGAAAATAGTGAAAGACAACACTGTGAAGTTCTCAATGCTTCTAATTCCAATACCCACACTGATTCTGGGAATGGAAGAAACCAACCAGTTTGCCTTGGGCTGTTCCTTGCAAACCTTTTCCAAGAAATGCTGATTGATACCAGAGGTAATCTTTCTTCCTTCAACAAACTGTTTTCCTTCTTGGTTTATTTCTAGCTACTTTTTCAACAGCTATTTTCTTTTCTTCTACTAGCACATCACTAGATGTACTTTTAGTGATGTGTCCTTGTAATAATGTCAATTGAGCAAAACCAGAGGGGAGGATTCTTTCAAATGTCTTTTAGAAAGACAGAAAACAATCCACAGAAAAAATGGCAATGATGTTCTTTTGGAAATAGCCTGTTGTGGCAAAAAGAAATGCACAGAAAAGGACAATTTTGTGATTCAGAGGCAATGCAAAAGTCACAAAGCCTGCCAACACAGAAGGACTGAGGCACAAAACACTGGGAGGGTGAGATTGCCAGGCTTTTATTTAAGCACAAAGAGCTCCTTCTCTTGTTGCTCTGGGAAGACAAGCTGTGGAAGTTTTGCATGTCTTTACCACCAAAGTTCAGAGAATCTTCCTTCTCTTTGTGGTACCAAGATCCCGACTTTGTAACATAAAATTCTTTTCCAGAGATTTTTGGGAAGCTACCTGGATCAACCCAGAGTATGTTTTACACTTGCCAGTAGCCACTTGGCCAATGGTTTTCAAACTTTAGTGTGCATGAGAATCATCAGGGAAGCTTATCCAGGTGATTCTGATGCAAGGTTGAGAAGCACCGCCCCACGTGTCCCAAGGTGTAATTGGGAAAATTCTGATATTGGGGTCTGGTCACATGGTCACAAAATACATTTTATCAGTGTTCAGAACTCCCCTTTCTGAGGGTGGAATTGGCAGATAAGCAGTATAAAATAGTGTTACTGGAGCTTGTATGCAACCCTTTCCAGAAAGTGAAGGAACATATATAAAATGATCTGGTGCTTACCGGAAAATTTGTGTTTAGCCAGAATATGCTGTTAGAATATTAAGTCCTGGTTTCAGTATATTCTAAGATTTCTTTAATTAAAAAAAAGGGAGGGGGCAGGCCACAAGTGTATATTTTGTCTTTCCAAATATGCCATAAGGTTTGACTATCTGAGTGGATATGCAAATGCCTTGCCAACATTCTCCAAAAACTACATCTCCATCTGTGAGACAGCCCCACCGTTGCAGACTTCAGTGGGGAGCTGAGATGTCTTATCCAATTGATGGCTGTGTTCACAGCAGAAGAGAAAGAAGAGTCACCTGCCTCTTCTCATAAGAAGTTCTGTGTTGTCTACACAAGATGACTTCTAGGATGTCCCCTCAAATAGGCAGATGACTTTCACTTCTCTATTAACCTTGTTTCTAAGTCCTATAGACACCCCACAAGAGCAAGATTTCTCTTTTCCAGGGTATGTAGGGCTGTGAGTATCTAGAGGAGGTCGGAATAACATCATTTCTATTCTGAGCCCAAATGGTTTGCTTTTATTGTGTTCTATACATGTAAATAAGAGAACACACAAAAATGTTGTTTTTTAATTTTATTGATGAATATATACATAAAGAAAAGTGCACAGACTTTAAATGTACAGCTGGATGAATTTTCACAGAGTTGAACACACTTCTTTAAGCAACATCCAGATCAAGAAACAAAATAGTACCAGTATTCCAGAAACCTCTTCCTGCGTTCTTTCATTCACAGCTCCTCCTGGGATTAGGGGCAAGGCATTGTTGTGCCAGTTTTGAACCTCACGTAAATGAAATAATATGGTATTTACTCATTTGTGTCTAGTACTTTTCAAAACACATGATTTTAATATACAAATGCCTATCTGGTAACTTCTGCTCTCCCAGGACTCTGCACATCAATAAAGCATCTGTAAGTATCTTTAAAAAGTGCTCAATAGAGCAAAACAATTGATCTGCGTTCTGAGAAAACTCTAAAATTTCGCAGCTGCCTTTAGCATGAAATTGGCATCTTCACTATGGAAACCATTCATGCCTCTCCACCAGCCAATAAGTTCACATCAAAGGCCTACTGTGCTCCAAAACCCACAGAGCCCTCAGCTCTGGATGAGTATTTTGGAGTAGAAAATCCATGGCCACACCCAGAAAGCACCTCCAATGTATCTGGGGAGGTCAGTACATAAAAGAAAGCTCAAGACACGTATGCCTGTGCTTACACTCCTATGCCATGTGGTCTAGATGATTAGGAAAAAAACTCAATAAGGCATTAATTAAATTACAGACAATAATTGCAAAATGAGTCATGGAGGAAAGGGAAGTCAGATGCACTTTTGTCACCAAGGGAAGGTTTCCCAGGAGAAATGGCATTTTGTCCTGTCCAATGCAGACATTGCTGCAAAAAAATTGCATTATTCATTCATGGCACTAGCATACGAACAGGGAGCTGTGTAGGGAGATCAAGACCAGGAACGCTTAGCTTGACAGAAAAACAGGCCATGGAGCATAAAATAGGTCCCTGTTGACAGAAACCCGAGAAAGAGTTGTCAACAGCGGAGGATCAGTGATGGTTTGCCTCTGATGCACTTTTTTTTTTCCCTCAGGGCAGCTCAGCACCTCCTTTTGGAGCCTGAGTACTTGATGCCAAGACAAAGGTTCCACAACTTTGAACTGTGAGTCTTGATAATAGCCCTTAACTTGCTTGACAGGAGTTGTTCTACATAATACCAGAGAGTTCCTTTACAGTTGGCAAAAGTAGAAGAATAAAATGGTAGTAAAATATAATTGACTGGGTAGCAGGAACTCTTCCAAACATTTTTATAGGTTTGCTGTAATCCTCAGCAAGTCCTAAAAGGCAAATATATATGAAAACGAAAACTCAGAGAGCTGTAACTTTCCCACGATTAAATCGCTTGTAAGGGGAAGCGCCAGGATTTTAGCAGAGGTCTATCTAGATACAAAACCCCTTTTAGATGGGTACACTAACACTGATCACAATGGCCCAGTATAATCAATAATTATATGACGTAGTCTATCCAGGAAATAATTTGTTTTCTATTGCCTTTAACAGTCCCCAAAATAGATTTATCAACTTTTGACCCTCACAATGACCATATTCAGTAAGCAAAACAATTGTTACCCACATTACAGAGGAGATCAAGTAGCCTTGAGTGAAGTCCAGGTCTTCTGATTTCATGGCCAATACTGTTTCCATGGAATAGAAAAGCACTGCCTCACCACTTCTGTGTCAGCATGGAAAACAACCATGATAATGTTCTTGAGTCATCGTCACACAGGAGTAACTCCTCAGTGAAATAAAAAGCCAGATATATTCACAGATGAAACATCTTTATAATACAGTTGCTCAAAATGCCCTTCCTAAAAGAGACCTTAAGGGGATAAGACTCAAATAGTCCTTACAATTATTTATTTCATCTAAATCCCAATCTGTTTCAGCAGCATGGAAATTTCTACAAAAATAGCATTGTCTGCATCTGTTTGAGAATAAGAGAAGCAGAAGAAAGTTAAACATGCAAATGATGATGCAAAATTCATTACAGTGGATGCATCTGAATTCCCAGCCTACTGCTTTAGGGTGGCACCTGGCTACCCAGGATAAAGGAAAGTATGCATGAAAAGAAGCTGGCAGGCTGTCCCAGTAAACACACTCCCCTTGGATGCCCTGCCTGAAAGAATCAGGCAAAATAGCAAGACTATTTAAATGTTCATTTGCTAACCCCAGCCTTAGGGAGCAGTCCTCATCAAGATTCTGGAGCTTAGCAAACAAGCCAGGCATCCTGTGCCACTGATGTGCCAAAAAGAAAGTGCTTCTTCTGCAGACAGTTCTGAAACCTGCAGCCACGCTACTTCAAAGATTCACGAACCCAGCTTCCAAACGCAATCAGGATGAGTTGTCACCGAAGTCGAATGCAGATATGACTTCAAGGATTCCCATGTACGTCCTTCCCAACCGGATTTATCTAAGTGCTTAAGAGCTCACTGTTGTATTAGACATTGTCAGTGCTTTACCCAGATCCCCTGGAATATCTTCTGCCATGTGTGTGCATGTCCCTCCATCTTTTAGTATACTTTAGATTCCAAAAATCAGCATCTTTTTTGGAGGACTCCCTCAAGCTACTGGAAGGGAGAGTCTTAATCACCTGAAAATTCATGCGATCCCTTGCAGAGCCTTTAATCAATAATTCAACGGTGTCAGAGTATAAAAGACCCACCCCTTTGCCTACATCCCAAACACATCTGCTTATGCCTAGACTCCCACAAAGGTTCTCATTAAACAGTTCTTTTCAGCCTTCTTCCCTCATTTTTCTAAACATGGAGCCAGTGGGAGGACAGAAAATATTTTCCATGCCTTACCCCCTTCCCTTTGAGAAGTCTACCTTTGATAAATTCATCCCACCCACCTTCTTTAGTTACACAAATTGAAAATCCCCATGCACATCAATGCATGCAAAGAGATACCAGGAGGATTCAGGAGATGTGGTCATACTTGCAATATCTAAGACCCAGATTGGCTAGTCAAAATACCCTGTTACTTAATGAATGTGTGGACAGAGGTAAGATTTTAATGCTGCAATGACCATTGGTGTTTGAGCATAAAAACAGTATTGGCAAGCAGATTTCCATCAGGAAAAAAGCCTGAGCAGCTGAACACAAAAAGAAAGGTGTGACTGAGGCATGAAATTAGGGTGGAGGGTGGAGGAAGACAGGCCTGTTTCTCCGGTCGGTGGCTCTTACAGTGTGATCCAAGGTCCCGCAGCATCAGCATCACCTGGGAGCTAGTTAGAAATGCAAATCCTCCGGCCGCTTCTGAACCCACGGAATCAGACACACTGGGGGTGGGGTCAGCAATCTCTGTCCTAACAAGCCCTCCAGGTGGTTCTGAGACACGTTAAAATTTGAGAGCCACCTATCTAAAACAAACTCTACCTACATAACAACTTTGCTGGCAGGACCCAGAGATACACCTGGTTCCAGGAGCCATAAAACAGACATTTTCAAATGAAAATAAAAGTGAAATAGAGAATGTCTCATAGAAAGTCCACCACCACTAATTGAGTAGCTGTTGCCATTTCCTAGATATGAGATGCTATGGGGGATGAACAGTTAAGACATTGCAAAGCTGGTACCCATCTGTTAAAGCTTAATTTACAGGTGTTTTTTTTTCACTGTAGCTTTAAGGTCTTAAAGAAAAAAGTGAAGATTCCTGCCTCCAGAAGCATCACTGTGTAGTGAATGGATAGAGAATGTGGTTGTCCCAGTCTTTGCCCTCCTGGGTGGTTGGCTGGGATTTGTTCCCCCTCCCACCCCTTCCCCACCCTAATTCACACACTTTGTTCCACTATCTGGAAAAGACTTTGAAAACTAAAAAGTTTCCAGTTTGGGAGAGAAGCCTCCTTAAATAGTTACAGTTGCTGTCCTTGTTTGTTAACCTGCTCCTCAGCAGTTGTCAGGAGGAGATGGGATCAGGGTGAAGGAGGGGATAACAGGAGAAGACTTGTAGTCATGGGCATGGGCCAGATTTTACTTCCTGTACTTCTACATTTGAGGTTTCTCTCAACCTTAAGTTTCTATTCTTTCATGCCATGTGGTGGGTTTTTTGTTTTGTTTCTTTTACTTCACTTCCCAGAGGTTGGAATACTGAAACACATCAGACTGATTATTGCAGAAATCAAAGCCTTTGTTTTAAAACAGCAGTTGCCTTATCCCAGACATCAGTTTCTAGCCCCAGCTTACAATATTGCTTCCAGTTTCATAATTTTACAAGTTTTTGCTTTAGCTTGTTTAATCTTCTGATAGACAAGACCCCTTTCCCGCTTCACTGTTTCCTTCTCTACCTTCCCAGAAACATACAGTTCAGAACAGAGGCAATAATTGTTAATCTCCTCTCTCTTTTGGATCATCTGGGCTAGCTTTCTCCAGCTGCTTGCATTTCCTAGCTTTGTTGTTGTTTTTAACCTAATTTCTTTTTTAGACTTGGTAAATTACAGATTTAAGTGGTGGCAGAGAGGCAAATCAGAGTTGCTCTTGGGTTTGGACTGCAGCATGGAAATTACAGTGTTGGCGCACCCATTAAGAGTCAAGTGTCCTTCCTATTTTTTCCTAACATGTTCCGAAAGTAAACCCAGAGTACTTAACATTAGATCTCTGCTGGGCACTCGTAATATATCTATCTCTTAACAAGTCTCCCAGCACACATGTTCCAGTTCAGTTTAGCCATCAGATCATGTCAAGATTAATAATCCCTTGGAAGAGGAACAATTTTACCCACCTAACTAAATGAATCTCCCTCAGTGGAAATTTTCACTCTTGTAGCTAAATAATGGTCTCAGGAATCATGGGGCTGGAAAGAAACTTCAAAGGTATTCTAGGTCCTATTCAATCTAGAAAGATTGAACCAAGTTCGAAATAAAGAGAACAATCTGATCTCTACTTAAAACCAGTCAAAAAGGATTCACTGATCTTTTCTAGGTAATGCAAGACTTATATTCAGTAGATGAATATAGAAAAATCCCCCGTTTATATTTTTCAGAGGGAAGGAGTAAAAGAAATACAGTATTGACTATCAGATTTTTAAGACAATTTAAGCCCTAAGGTAAATATGTGCATTAGTTCATTGAAAATCTTTTAGAAAACCATGGACTTAAAACCTTAAAAAGGAATAGCTGAAAGGAAGAATGGGCATCTCTAAAATAGGGTACTGTTTGCATGGACAGGCAAGGGTTTTCAGAGCACCTAATTCATACTGCCAGAAATAGACTATCACAACCCTGCACATTAACAAAGAAAATTTTAAAATTAATTTATATATTGAGTTACTCAGGAATCTTATTTGCAAGCATCATACTCAGGCTGATCTAATCAGAAAATGAGTGAACTGAAATTATATCAGCTGCTTGCAGAATCCTGGCAAATATGCAGGAATAAAGGAGACTGGACAACACCCAGAACCAGGGCCAGAATTATGCCATAGAATTCTTCCACAGGACCCATCCAGTGGACACTCTGCAGCCGATGTCATTAAAAACCAGGCCCAACAACTTTCAATGACCCCAGACCTCAAATGTTACTATTGTCCCTGCTACCTCTGATTTTCCTGGAAATGTATGTTTCAACCATTGCTGCAGCCCTGGAATAAATAAGAATAAAATATCCACTCTTCCAACATCTTTGCATTACTAGCGTCCAATTTAAGTGCGTTTACTGATTGGTCAACTTAAATCAGGTGTCTGCAAGGGAAGTTGTGAAAGAAACTATCTGGCCTGTTGCATTTCTATAATGTGAAAAGGCTTTGCCTCACAACAAGACTCATAAAGTGCGTGTAATACTCAGGATAGGCCAGGTTATGCAGTAGTAACAAACAATTCCAAAATCTTAATGGCTTAACACAAGAGGCTTGGTTTATTGTATGCTTTTTGTTCTTCTCAGTCACACTATATATCTGTAACAAGTTACCTGGGGCCTCTGCTCTGTGTCATCTTCTCATTCTCACTCTAGGACCCAGAAGGACAGAGCAGTCCCTGTAAGGAGTGCTGCAGGTCATCATGACAAAAAGGTATGGGGAATCACGCTCCAGCACTTGAATTTTCTAACTGAAAGTGGTGGATCACTTCCACTCCTACTTTAGTGGCCAAAGCAAGTCATATAGCCATACCCAAATTCAAGGGGAAGCAGAAGTCAGGGAAGTAACAATCCCACCACATGCTCAGAAAAAGAACCAAAATATTTGGTGTTGGCACTAATAAACAGCACATTGGTGAGTCCCTAAATATGTAAAAGGGATTCACATTAGGCAACCAAAATTAACAAATGTCTGCTACATATTAATGATAGTTAACATTAAATTGACAAATGTCTGCTACATATTAATGATAGTTAACATTTATTGAGTGATTACCATGTTCTAAGCATTGCCATCGTTGAGTTGCTTTATATGCCTTATCTCTTTGAATTGACTCTGTGACCTAGCTTTTGCTATTGATTTCATTTATTGAAGAGGAAACTGAGGCTTAAAGAGGTTATGTGGCTTACCCAAGGTCACACATTAGGGAATGGTAGAGCTGAGATTCTAACTCATAATTATAAAGAACTATAAACTAAAGACAAAAAAATCAGAATTTTTCTTGAATGGACAATAGCCACAAGTTCAAAGGAATGGCTGAAAATCAGCTTATCTTCTTCTGCTTCCCTCTCTGTTCTCTGTGTCCTCTCCGTTCCGCTCCCTTCTTTTTTTTCT
Source organism: Choloepus didactylus (assembly GCF_015220235.1). Lineage (NCBI taxonomy): Eukaryota > Metazoa > Chordata > Mammalia > Pilosa > Megalonychidae > Choloepus > Choloepus didactylus. Next base: position 178,222,225 of record NC_051307.1, on the reverse strand, counting down.
TCTTTTTCTTACTAATCCCATATGCCTAGCATGCATCTCCTGCATGCAGGTTTGACCATCAACTGTTTAGGGAAAGAAGTCTGAACTAATATCTTATATTAGGCTTTGGGCTATAAGCAATTCCCAACCACTCCAGGTCTCAATCTTCTCATCTGTAAAATGGGAATAACAATACCTGCCTCACCAAGTTATAGGATCATGGTAAAAACAAAATTAGCTAAGGTATAAGAAAATATTTTAGTAATAAACCAAAGTTATGTATATGGAAAGTATTTTTAGTGGAAAATGATCTGATAAAGAATGTCTACTAAGATAAGACATCTGAAAAATGGAAAAAGGCTTCAAAATCCAAAAGGATGAACAGCTAAAGAAATCCATAGCCAATAGGGAGATACATGGGGGAATATCTTTTTCAAACCTCTTCTGAAATGACACCAGATAGATAAACATCCCCTTGCAAGGCTTGTCTTGCTAGTAGTGAAAGCTGACTAAGCTATCTCCTTAGCACACTCCTTTCTAAATAAAGCTAATTCCTTAAGCCTCTCCTCCTAAGACTACAATGCATTCCCAAAGCTTTAGAGAATCAGTGGCACCATAAATCCTGTTATACCTTATTCATTTGGTTGATAATGAACAATAATCACATGTGCCTTTTAGGCAATGTATTTGTGGGATTCTTAAGATGGTTCTGTTAATTTTGGAAATGCCATGGTTAAGTTAGGATTTCTAAATTCTTTTATTTTTACTGGGTTAAGTGGGTGGGAGAGGTCAGTGTGGAATAAAAGTAGGAGCACAGCTGAATAGAGGGAAAAGTGATGGCTAATAATTGGAGAAAATGTCAGTGCCAACTCAAATTTTGATTAAAACATCTCCCATTTCAGTTTCTCATGAGATTTTTGTGGCCTAGCGTGCCCTGGTCACTCCTTTTGGCCTTTCCTCTTAATTAAGATATTTTCCCATTGTGTTGATTTGAGTGGAACTGATTGTTTTTAAGCATTCACATCCACAGCATGTCTAAATTAATGATGTAATGCTGTTTTTTTTAAAACCTGCCTTATGCAAGGCAATCCCAGGAGTAGAAGATGTACATTTTCTGGTACTAAGCTCACTAAGTATTTATTATAGAACAGGGATTCTGTTGTTTAAGAAATTCTGTTGCATTTTATGCTTCCTTCACACACATTCACACAAATCATACTCTGCTATGTATCTGTAAATTATCCTAGTTAGCATAAATAATAGAGAAATCAAAACAGAAAAGGAAAGGCCAACCTGGGAAAAGTCTACAGTTTTCAATTATTATTGAGTAAATTAATCAATTTCAGTTTTTTAGCAGCAATTTTTGAAGCATTGTTAGTTTCCTGGGAAACTGAATATCTTTCTGGATCATGTCATACCTCTAGCAGATTTTACTCATATTGCTTCAAAGCAAAGCACACTGAAGAAGATAAAATTGCTGTATCTTGCAAATCAAATGTAAACAATTATTTCAACTTAGTATTAGGTTGTATTCTGCTTCTCTGCTCCCCAGGCATGCATCCCTATTACATGGCTATAACATTCCTATGGGGATTCAACCAGAACAAGCAGGTCTTCAAAGGACAGTAACTTTAATTTGTTTTTCAGAGTTTGGGATCTATTTTAGCCTCAATTGATTGTAAGTACTTCTGTCAACTTGTCAATCATAAATTGGAGGTATTATTTGCTTCTTCTCATTGATGAATTCTGATGGCAAGAAACTGATGAAAAAGAGATGTTAATTTTGGTATTAACTCCTCCAAGCCTCACATAAATATTTGTAAAGGGGATAGCATGAAATTCAGTATCATTGTTCCTATATATACACAGGGTTGCAAAAACACAACCCAATTTCAGAAGTAAATTCTGACAATGCTCCAGATAAGATGGCTGCTCCAAAGATTATCTATTGACAGGGGTCACAGTGGTTGTGTTTTTAGATATGTGTACTCTGTCTGCCTTCTTGGATATTCCTGGTGTGTGTTTCTTTGGGGAAAAAAAAAAGAAAAAAAAATCAGTAGAAGGGGTTCTCTTGAAACTTTCTCTGCTGTCATTTCCTCTTAGTGTCACATTTCTTTCTCTAGTTACTCTACAACTTCTTCCTGTAACTAATCAAACTTTTGAATGAGAACAGTAGATTTCTTCTGTATTTATTTTTCTTACATATAGTTTTCTTACATATTTACATTTCTGGATCCTTATTTGGAAAGGGGAGATGGTTTGATATTTCTCCTTTTAGAAAGAAAGAAAGAAGGAAGGAAGGTAAGAAAGAAAGAAAGAAAGAAAGAAAGAAAGAAAGAAAAGGTTGCTTTCATTTACTTCAAATTATTTCTTTTCCAGAGGCCTTTAATACAGAAGAAGAAAGGAAAAAAAGAAGAAGAAGAAGAAGAAAGAGAGGAGGGAGGGAGAGGAAGGGAAGGGAAGAGAAGGGTAGGGCAGGGAGGGGGAAAAAGAAGCTCCTCCCCCTGCTGTAAACGCTCCCCAGGAGGGAATGCAATCAGCCACATTTAGTGCCTTGAGGGAGAGAAAGATCTCAGCTGTCATCTAGTACCTCTTGCTGGAGAATCTGGGAAATAGGGCTATATACACATATTTGGTTAATTATAAAGTTAGAGTTTGCATTTTCCTGAATCTATGGGACTAATTCTTTTCTCTTTCTGCATTTTGGATAAACTCTCATTCCCTGAATATTTATAATTCAATGCTTAAGGAAGAGGAATAGTGTAAAATTCCTTTTAAACATCTCCAACTCTAAACCCTAATGTTTTTTTTGTTTTTTTTTTCCCCCTCTGTAAGACGTACAAATATGTAACTCAGGTCTAACAGGGCCTACTGTTTTGGAGAACAAAAAATAATGAAAATAACTTCTTGTTAAATGATATGTGTTTTGCATAACAAATGACTTAATATCAGCACTGACTCTAAACATGACTCATCATTCCCATGAGTTGTAAGACAAGAAAGGAAGGAAGCTGAGAAGAGTTTTATAACCAGTATTTGGGCAGTAGTGGATTGGGTCATTCTGCCAGAATCAGATAACCCCCCAAAGCTTTCCTAACATCTCTTTATACAAGATAATATATTGTCTTTTTGTCCAAGCCAGTTTAAATATGCAATTCCTGTTACTTGCAGCCAATAGCATCCCAGTATATAATACGGTGTTCTGAATGATAAGCAAAAGAATCCACTCTGGATCACCTAACCAAAAGGAAATGTATGATTAGGCTGATGTCTGAGGGATCATAGGACTGATTAGAGTCTGGAAGGTCAGGTTTGGAAACTAGCAGAAACCTAGGAAGCTACAGAGGGCATGATTTAGAAACCCTTAAGAATGTTGCTAGTGTTATATCTTTGATTAAATGATTCCACTTTGTTCTTGGCTCCTTCACTTAGATTCGGTGTCTGGTTGGCTATGCTTAGGTCCCAGGTCTACCATCAGGGTATGCAGGTTGCTGGAAGGAACAGAAAGATCTGGCTCCCTTTGTCATCATTCTGGGAAATGAGCAGTTTCATTCAAGAGGACATAAAACAGGAAACCCCCAGCTGAATTGGAATGTTAAGAGAAATGAGCATGGTTGCTGGGTAAATTAAAATAACAAATGATCTAGCAAAAATGCATGGGCTTTAAAGTTAAATTCATATTGGAGTCATATTCCTCCATTTATTAGGTGTATAATCTTGAGCAAATTATTTCCCCTTTCTAAATTTCAGCTTTTCAATCTGTAAAAGGATGATGATCATGATGATGAAAATAACATGTGCTTTGCAGAATTCTTCCTAAGATCAAATAAACTGAAGTAGTAAAAGATTGTTAGTAAAGAAACCGCCAGAAAGTAGTCAATCATCAGTACCATCATCATCAGTAACAATGTTTCCAGAATAGATGGGAGATATCTGCAGGAACAGCCACTTCCCTAATTGTAAGATTGCTCTTTAAAAACACGTGACATTAAAAGCAATGTTTTGGAAGATGCTCTGAGCAAATGAACAGTCAGGAACTCTCTGTAAGCCTCAATCCCATTATTGGGTCTAAGAAGGAACCCCTTGCCTCCTCTTCTGCTTTGGAGTCAAGAAGTGAACATCCTCTGGGTGTCTCCTTACCTAACTGAAGGCAACTCTACCATAACCTGATAGCTCTCAGGAAAGGTTGAGACGCTATAAATGAGACTTGCCAATGGCTTTTAGCTCAGATTCAATAATCATCTCTGAATTGCTCCCCTCAAGAGTGGCTCCTAGATTCCTGACATGGGGTCTGAGGACCTCATAACTGTGAGGATTCTGCTTTCAGGTGAGCAGATTTCTCAGCCCCTACACCCACTGAAGGGCTCTGGTACAGAGCTTCTGGGCTTTCATTTAATTAAGAATATAATGCTAGCAGAACTCTTACAGCTTTCTAAATCATGACCCTCTGTAGCTTCCTAGATTTTTCTATTAGCTTTCAAGCCAATCTCCCAGACTCTAATAATGAGTCTTGTAATCTCTCAGGTATCTGTCTAATATATTTCTCTTTGGCTAAGTGATCCAGTCGCTCTTGTGTCTAGGTAGGAGGGATCATTTGACTTGTTCTTCCAGTGAAGTATGAGAAATGATGTGTATTATTTCCAGGCCAATACTCTTCATAGGCAAGTTGCTTTTTTTATACTTTCTTCTTCATCAGCATTGGCTGCAGAGTAATCTGGGGCCCTCGTGGTGGCAGGGCCTCAAGATGAAAGGAGCCTTGATCACCATCTGGAGGAATGTTTCCCTCCAATCAGAAAAAACCTGTATTGGGCTGTGATGCTCAAGCCACTACATACTGTGGGGCTTACCGTTGCCTACTCCACCATAACTAATACATAAACACTATGTAAGCATTTGGTGAATGAATTAATGTATTTTCTACCAGTTTGTTCTTTCTATGCATGGTTCTTACAGGTTTTCCTGTGGGGGTTTTGTGGAAAGTTTTATAACATTACATTCACACCATGAATAGTTTTCTATATTTTTTATACTTATAGACCTTTTCCCATGTTTATATATTCTTGTGAACATAATTCAGTGATTATAGAACCTTATGAGTGGCTATTCTATAATGTCTTAACCATTTATTTATTGGTGAAAATTTACATTGTTGCTAATCTTTGCCTATTTTAAGTTAATCTTGTAATGAGTACCTGTAATCAAAAGGGCCTATGAATGTTAAATATTATCTAATAATGTTTTATTAAGTATACTTCTTTCTTATACAACCTTATTTTGCTCAAGGAAAAAATTAAAAAGAATCTTATGATTCTTATGAGGACAACCATCTTGCTTCCTAGTATTGAAATAAACTTAGGTTTCATACAAGACCAACAACAGTTAGATTAAGCCTGGTTTGCTCCATATGATTTCCTTCCTTTCTTCTGAAGGATTTAGCAGCAGCCTTGAACTCTGCTTAGGCTGTCTGGTGTGACTGTGTTTCAAGTCAGGGATTGCTTTTTATTGTTTTCAGAAGACAGATAGCATCTGGCTTCTGGTCTAGGTTCTATCAATAACCAAATCCTCAGTCTTATGGTATTGTTCCTGACATTAATTGATTTCACAGCAGGGTTTATCTTTTATATCTGAAATTGAAAATAAATAAACTAAAATTGTACCATGATGATTGATTTTTGAAAACCACTGCAACATCAACAACAACAAAAACCTGTTGGGCTGAGTTTCAGGATTCATTGTGTTATAAGAAGCATGTTAAAAACATGGAAAGTATTGATAAACTAAGTAAGGCCCTTTGATAATATTTTAGAAATGTGTTTCCTCTGCCTCTGGATCTTAAATTTGGGTATTTATTGAATGAAAGGAAGACAATTAAAAGAATTCTGCAGAACTTCAGATTTCAGGTCCCTCATACACACTCATGGTTCTTGAGATAATTTTCCAAGCTTTGTTGTAAATCTCACTTATTATTTCTCATAATTTAGTAACATTGGAAAATTCAATGGGGAAAGAAAACAGATTGTGAAAAATGGAGTTACAAAGTTGGTTTTGAGAGGGTCAGTTTTGCATTTCCAATTCCTAGCTTACCTTTGAATGGAAGAAAAATGCCTATTCCATCTTTTATCACTTCCTTCCAAGGTGAGAGGCTACTAATCTGATCGTGTCTCAACATTTTTTATACTTTTCATTTATGAACAATACAAATTAACTAAACCAAAGCAGGGAGTAGACTTATTTTCTGTCTTTTCTGTATGCCACTGGAAATCTTCATTTCTCTTGTTTAACTTATTGTCTGAAGAATTTTTTTGAAGTGGTATGAGAGGCAAAAAAGCTAGTTGATTGGGAAATTGAAACAAAAAGAGCTAACTTAAAATCAGTCATGTGGGAAGATCTTGGTGAGGTGGTAACTTATGAGCAGATGTCTACATGATAAGGAGCCAGTCATGTGTCAGGAATATTTAGCAGCCAATTCAAAGGCCATGATTATGGAGAGTTCAAGGTACAGAAAGAAGGCACCTGGATGGAGCATGGAAAACAAGGTGAAAGCAGCAGGAAGTTGCAGATTAGTGCAAAGACCTTCTGGTTATAGTCAGAGCTCAGTTTTATTCAGTTGCGATTGTCAACTCATTTGGAACATTTTAAGCAAGAGAATGGAGAGTGGCATGATCTAACTAACATTTTTAAAAAATCACTGTTGCATAGAGAATTGATAATGGAGAGACCAGCATGGTCCTAGGGAAAACTGTCAGGAGGCTAGTGTAGTACTCAATCGAGGTGAAAGCTAATGTGGCTTGTACTAGGGTGGTAGCTGTGGAAATGAAGAGAAGTAGATGGATTTCAGGTATGCTTTGAAGGTAGAACCAAAAAGAACTGCTTTTGATTGGCTGTTGGTATGAGAGAAAGTGAGAAATGTGGAATAACTCCTAGGTTTTTGCTTTAGCACAAGTAGGGAGATGGGGTCCCCAAGACAAGGGACCAGAGATGTGGGAGGAGAAGAGAAACTCAGCCAAGAGTTCTGACCTAATCATGCTAAAAGTTAGGTTTATATAAGTTAATAAAAGTATCCAATAGACAGTTGATATATAAATCTGGAACTCAAGGAGAGGTTGAGCCAAGTAGATTATATATGTAAAGTTTTAAGACTAGATAAGACTACCTAAGATAGACAAAGAATAACAGAATAGAGATCCTATAACGGCTATGGGGCAGTCCAAAAAAGAATGAGGAAAAGGAGACAGAAAAGGAAACTAAATATAGAGGCGAGTGAAGTGGAAATATAACCAAGTGTATGATGTCATATAAGACAAGAGAACAAAATGTTTCTGGTAGGCAGGTGGAGTGAACTGTATTCAAGTCCATCAAAAGGCTGAGAAAGATAAGGACAAGCCATGACCATTGTATTTGGTAATATACAGGATATCCATAACTTTCACAAGAGAAACTTCAGAGGACTAGTAGGAACAGAAGCTCACTCAAAGTCAGTTAAGGAGGAAAAGGAAAGAAGGATGATATGAACCCTTTCAATGAGTTCTTCTGTGGAAGAGAGAACAAAGAGGGGGTCGTAGGTAGGGGAGGAGCCATGCTCTAGAGGTGTTGTTGCTATTATTTGGAATTGGGATAACATGCTCGTATAACTCTAGGAAGAATTCAGTACAGAAGAAAACACTGGTTACGAAGGGAGGGGAGGAGGATATTGCTGAGGAAGTGACATCTTTGAGACTGTGCGAGGGTTGGGACCCAGAGCACAGTGGAGGAGAAACAGAAACCCTTTGTCTTCATTATGGCCACAGCACCAAAAGGTAACCAGCAGGAGGTCTAGAGTGACTCAACCCATAAAGTATGAATGCCCTGCAATGTTATTGTGGGGGTGTGCTGGTTTGAAACTGTTATGGACCCCAGAAGAGCCATGATCTTTTAACCAATCTTGTTAGGTGGAATCTTTTGATTGAGAGTTTCCATGGAGATGTGACCCACCCAACTGTGGGCACTGTCTTGCATCACCTCTACATCCTTCTTAATGAGTACTTTTATTAGATTATTTCCATGGGGAGGTTACCCCACCCTTTCAGGGTGGGTCTTAATTAAATCATTGGAATCCTTTAAGAGAAGCTAATAGCCAACACAAACTCAGAGGCTGGGAGATGTTTGGAGATGCTAGCCCAGAGTTTGCCCTGGAGAAGCTAAGAGAGAACCCCCAGATGCTTAGAGAGACGCACCCTGGGAGAAAGAAGCAAGGATACATAGGAGCTGAGAGAAAGGAGTGAATATAGAAGTCCCAGAGACATTTTGGAGAAGACCATTTTGAAACACAGCCCAGGAGCAAAGGACCTGAAGACACCTGCCACATGCCTTCCCAGATGACAGAGATATTTCAGACACCATCGGCCATCTTCAGTGAAGGTATCCTCTTGTTGATGCCTTAGTTTGGAAACTTTTATGGCCTTAGGACTGTAAATTGGTAACTAAATAGACCCCCTTTATAAAAGCCAATCTGGTATTTTGCATATCAGCAGCTCTAGCAAACCAGGTCTGTGGCATAAGCAACAGAGTGCTGCATCCATTCCACTGCTAACCCTTTGAATATATCTGGCCAAAACTAATTGTGCCATAGCACCCTGGATATGGAAACATTTATTCTAAAATCACCAGTCATACTAATCCCCACATTTATTGAGGAAGAATCATGACACTTATGATCAAATGGCATGATTATTAACTTCATTTTTGCAGTTGGTCCATCACAGTTATTCAAACTATGTAACAGACAGGATAAACTAGCACAGACCTGCCCACATCTCATAGTTACCATATTTCCAAGTGAAAGGTTTTGTGATAAATTGAACAAATTGATTAGATGACTTTGTCATTTCCATTGAAGGAAATTTAATTTACCTTCCCAGGATCCCCAACTATATTGATATTAAGTTATGAATGTTTTCTTAAATACTTTGCAACCTGATGAGGTTGGGATGTGCTGAAACAACTCATCCATTCTTCTTTGATCCCTGCATCACCTCTACATCCTTCTTCACGAGTACTTTCCAGTTACATGAAAAAGCATATGACTGTCACCTGGATCTATGATAGGATTGGGGATAATTTGCAAAGGGAAGCCAGGTTTTGTAGCCCTTTGGTGATGGCTTCAGGCATCCTTGGCTATTGGGCATCTCCGTAAGGATAGAATGCTCCAGAAGGATATAGGGGACTGATTTTCATTAGCCAGCTCCAAATCTGTTACCAAACAGACAAAAAATACTCTCCAGCTTTGGGCCACCAACCAAAATACAATAGATGTTTTTGGCCCCTCCACAGGATGGGTTGGGACAAGAAAATGGTAGGAAGGGCTGGCAAAGGGGACAAAATGATATGGCAGTCATTTAGAAGTCATTAACTCTAATATATAAAAAAGGCAAAGTTTATCACAGAGAACATTCCGCAGAGTATAAAGGAGAAAGGGGAAATGTTATTGTTCCCTGTAGTAACTTGTGATGTTTTACTAAATGATTTTCATCTCTGAGGAGTATTACTTCATATGAAAGAAGTACAATGGTTTTTAGGTCCTCCTGAAGACAATTTATTTAATGCTCAATGAAATCTACTCTGTACGTGAGATATTAAAATTCTGTACCATTAGGAATTTACAACTAATTAGTTCTCTGAAAACAGACTGGAACTGCCTAAAGAGTTTATCTAGGAAAGAAAATGTCCCTTTCTTTGAATTTCTTTTTGGATGTGAAAATGAAAAAGGTTACCTTTAATGCTATTTTGGAAGCAGTCATATCACCAAAGGTGCAGGAGCACATTTCTAAATTGGTTTAGGAGCATCACATCTGATTTCTGCTCTAATTCCTTGAGAGACTCAATTTCAAATTAACATTGGAAAGCTTGACAAATAGAAAAGGAACACTTTCCCATGGGAAGCAGTACCCTTCCAATGCTGCTCCTTGGCCTGAAATGCCCTTTCTACCCTGATCCTCCTTGTTGAGTGGGCTTTAGTTGATCTGCCTTGGCAGGATCAGGTTTCCTGTAAAATGTCTGTGGAGAAATGTCTCCAAACTCACTCATATTGACTTCTCTTTCGGTACATACCTGCATGAGGTTCCCTTTCCTCCTGCAGTGCCATCATTAACTTGAAATAACTCCCCACCACTCTATGAACACCTTGAGGACAGGGACTGTCCCTTATTTCTCGTCATAGTCTCATTTCGCATAGCAGGTGTTTTAATAAATGTCTGATGAATAAATCGTTCTTCACTCCATTATTTATTAGCTATGTTATCTTGGATGAATTACCTTGGTCTCCATATACCTCTCCATTTACCTCCATTTCCTCACTTGTGGCTAATAATGCAAGTTTTATTGGGTTGTAGACAGGATTAAATTAAAAGAGATTATGCAAAATGCATATCACCCTGCCTGGCCCATAGAAGGAGCTTGTGGCAGACAATGTTAATTGCCTTCCCTAAGGCCATTCCTCTTGCTAATAGATGCTAAATGTTATCCTGGTTGGAGGCAACAAAGTGTTTAGAGAAGGAAAACCCATGCTCCACTCCCAGAGTTTTATCAATGACTTGATTAGGGGTGGGCATGAGGCTAAACTAAGGTTAATGATATATGATGGAATTCTTCAGGGGGTTTCCTGGATTTTCCTCTTTGATGAAAAAAAGACTCAGGAGGGAAAAGGCTTTTGCCTCTGTCTTGTTACCATGAAGAGACAGCTAAGAGAGTTATAGATAAGCCAACACAATGGACCTGAGGTCTCTGAATTGCTGTATTAATCAACCCTAAAACCACTTCCCTGTAGATTTTTGAGTATGTGAGAAAATTAAATGTTAAGCCACTTTAATTGACTATTCTGTTACTTGAAAGGGAAAAAAAAAATCCTACATAATAGAATACTCTACTAATGCTAGCTATTTGTTATTATTAATGGTTCCAGCCAATACTAATGCTCTCTGACAAACCAGAAGGAAGTAGGGTCTTGCCTAGAATAATCTAATATTTTGCTGGGTGTTATTTCCAAAATAGGAATTCCATAAGCCTAGACTTCCAGGCTATTTAAAAAGTAGGCAAAAGAGGTACCAGGTACTCACTGCCCCCACCCTCTTCCTTACCATGTCTCTAAAACCCCAAGGAAACATGGTACAAAAAAAAATCAATTTGGCTTGCAAAATATTTTAATATTTAATTGATTTTATAGGACCTGGTACCTAACCAAAGCAGGTAGTGCCCTGTGTCAAGCCCAATGCTGAAAATTTGACTCCTGCTGAGTCATCTCATTCAATAAACTCCTCCCCAATCTCTTTGAGTTCCCCACCTCCACCTACCGTGCACATCATCAGCACGCATCCCATATTAAACAAGTAGTTCATTAGTGATAGGAGCAGTCAGGGAGGGTTGATGTCTGCCTTGTAGGAGAATGTCTTCAATTTCTCATATTCTTCTTTAGATTTATTGACATTTCTTGTTCTATAACACTCCAAATAAGTTGTGAAAGTTTCAGAATTTTCCAGTTACTCTCAGACTTTTACACTAAATCTATTCATCTTTCCTACAACATCAAAGACATCCAATATGAAAAAAAATACATGTATTGTTATATGTATTGTATGTCTTTATCATGATGGTTAATAGAAAAATCAAGGTATGGATGGATGTGGATATTGTCTTTAAAATTTCTGTGTGCAAGGAGGATAGTGTCCCCTACCACTTTCACACCCCATGGATCAGTCAGATCCCAAGAGAAGACAAATGCACACTCAAAATAGTATATAAAATGGGAGGGCTCATAAGAGGCTAAGACAAAGGTGGAAGAGTAGGGTGACACCAAGGGATAATGCAGCAATGGGAGCAGTAGTGACCAAGTCATTACCATCCCTAGGGCAGAAGGAAGAAGGAAAGGGGGAGAGTTGCATAGTGTAAAGAATGCTACCCTTGGAGGGGGAGTGACTCTCAGTTGAGGGAAACAGCCAGCCAAGGCTCTATTTCATGGAAGGATCAGATACCTTGGATCCACTCTCTTCCCTTTCTCTGACCATGGCCATACCCAATCAGAATCCAAAGCCTATGGGAAGCCCATTGACGAAATCAATCCATACCAGCCTCTGGGGCAGAGATAGGGGAAGAAAGGTGGAGAATAGATCTGAAGAGATGCACCCCAAGTCCAAAATGGAGCTAGTCTGAGAAGAAAAAAACTGGGTCAGAGAAAAGTTCTGGATAGAGTCTTCCATCGTACAAATCCTGGCGAGTACTAATGGGGGAGAGAAAAGAAGAAAAAGCAGAATCAAAATATTTTTACCCTTATTTTTTTGTTTGCTTGAATATTAGGTCTCCCCGTATGTCAGGCCGATCATTAGGCCTTTGCAACCCTAACAGAAATTAGGTGAGAGATGCTGAGAAAGACACAACTGGAAACAGAGCAAGTGAAGGAAAATGAGAAGTCAATGCCTCCCCCTCTGTGGCACCAATTTTGGGGGATAAGTTGGAAAAGATGAACCTACCTCTAAGCTATGAAAAAAATTGAAACACACTCTGATTTAACCTATTCTTAACTGGATACTGACATAGCTATTCATAAAATAATGCACATTATTTAATAGTATTCCACTTCGAAGCATATGAATGGGGCATTATTGGTTTCTACCTCAGTGTATTTATTTACATGTCTAAATTATAGAAATTCCTTGCCATAGAAAGCTATTAATTCATTTTTGTGATCTGACTGTGGGTAGAAATGGGCTTTAGTACCTATGTTGTTCAAATATATTTTGTACGTTCTTAATTAACTTCCATTTAGTCAAATAACAACAGATTGATTGCTTCTTTAGAAACCAAGATATAACATATAAGACTGAAGTTTCTCCATGAACAACTCCAATCTTGCTCCTTTCACCAAACACTTCAGTTTGAGATACACCTCCTTCCAGGCCTTTTGTCCATGCCTTTGGATATGTATTGACACATATATATTGCTATGAAGATATATTCCATGGAAATTATGTAGTATTAGATAAATAGTTCTATGCTGTACATATAATTCTGGTACTTCTTTTTTCCCAATAATATATATTGGAGCTATGATATTTCATATAGATCATAGTGCATTCCTTTTATTATTAGCATGAATATACCACAGTTTATTTATTCATCCCCCTATTGATGGGTATTTAATGGATTTTATTTGGGAATATAAATAATGCAACAATGAAAATTTTTCTACATGTCTTCTTGAGTACCTGTGCATTAATTTTTTTAAGGCCAATTAGAAAGCCATGGAATTGCTCATCTGTAAGTGTGGTAGTCTCTGAAACTGGTCACCACCAATCCTTTCTCTCTTTGTGAACTCATGTTGCATTTCACTTCAATAGGTGGAGTCTAATTCCCATCACCCTGAAATTGTGCTGGCCTTAGTGACTTGTTCGGCAATAGAATGCAGTGGAAATGAGGTTCTTGGGCTTCTGAAGCCAGGTCATAAGAAGCCTTAAGTTTCCACATGGGCCCCTTAGAACACTGACTCTGTCAAAATCCAGTCACTATGTAAAGAAGTACAACTACTTGAGACCCTGTATTAGTTAGGGTTCTCTAGGGAAGCAGAATCAACAAGAGATATCTATAAATGTAAGATTTATAAAAGCATCTCATGCAACTGTGGGGCAAATTCCATTGGGCAGGCAGCGAACTGGCAACTCCAAAGAAGATGTTCAATGATCTCCTCAGGAAATACTTTGCTGCTAGCCGAAGAAGTGAAGGTCCTCTATCTTTCTTGCTTTAAAGTCTTCAACTTATTAGATTAAATCCAGCTGATTGAATTCTCTCATTGCAAAAGACACAGCCTTCATTGATGTAATCAGTCACAGCAGCAGCCAATTGACTGATGATTTAATAAACCAGCCTTCTGGTTTATTAACCAGCCACAAATGTCCTTGCAGTAATGGTTAGGCCAGTGCTTACTTGAGCAGACACCTTGGCATCATCACCTGGCCAATTTGACACATGAACTTAACCATCACAGACTCCCATGCTGTGAGGAAGCCCAAGTTATCCACCTGGAAAAGCCATGTAGGTAGAAAGAGAAACCAGGCAACATCTGTTCCAGCTCTCCTAGCAGAAGCACCCGACATTTTATGTTTGAAAAAGCCGTCTTGGGGTCCGTGGATAACTTAAGCCCTAGCTGCTATCTGAGCAAAGGCAACCAGATGAGAGACCCCAATGGGAACCACCCAGCTGAGCCCAGTCAATCCACAGATCCATGAGAAATAACAGTAAATTTTTTTAACCACTAAATTCGGAGATGTTTTGTTATGTAGAAATGGATAACTGTAACAATAGTGTATGATAACTTTCACTTTTAATAAGTGCTCCCCAATTGTCTCCCAAAATAGCTATACCATTTACTCTCCTACCTCCAGTATATGGAAATTCCTGTGCCCTATAACCTATCTTTTTTACACTGAAAAACTCATAGGGCCTGTTTTTAATTTGGTTTTAAAGCCAAAGAAAATTTTGTAATTTCCACTTATAATGAGGAGGTCATTGTTTCTCTTGTGCTCAAAAAGTATACAGACAGGGTCACATAGACTTCTCTTCCCTTCTGAAATAAATAAGTTAGAGAACTTCCTTTTTATGCTAAAAAATGTTAACACATTTCATAGTAATTATACTATTTTACTGTCTGGTTATCTGGTACCCCAAGTTTGCAAACCATGATATACAAAAGCAATGTTTGAAAAATGACTCTGGATCTTTTCCAGCGGTCAGTCCAAGGCTGACCCCAGGGCTGTGCATGCCAGAAGGGAGCTCATCTCAAGGTGAACATGTTTCTGAATATATAACGCCACTTATTTCATCTCTCCAATCCAATTACATACTAACAAATCCAACCACTGTCATAAAATGATTGTTAAGAGAATTGGATCAATGTTATCTTTGTGACGATTTCTTTTGGGCCAATCAGAGGGATGGTCCAATTATTTGCAGTGAGCTGGATGGTGACATAAAGTCTATACTTCAATGCTGTCGTTTAACTACTTACAACAAGATAGTCCCAGTGCTAAGTCCGATG
This sequence comes from Choloepus didactylus, assembly GCF_015220235.1. Taxonomy (NCBI): domain Eukaryota; kingdom Metazoa; phylum Chordata; class Mammalia; order Pilosa; family Megalonychidae; genus Choloepus; species Choloepus didactylus. The sequence goes on along the minus strand of NC_051307.1, from coordinate 178,207,188 downwards.
AGTACAGTGTGTTCCCATTGTAGACTGAGTGTGTGTTGGTCAGTGATCCTGGCCAGGAAAACCTATCCTTTCTGTGCTGTCCTTCTTTATGAACTTAGAGAAAGCCATCACTGAGCATCTCCAATCCTTTCTATAAAATAACAACAAAAAAGGTATTATTTTATTACAAATATAATTTATGTTTGTTTTATAAAGTCAATGCAAAATTATGTATTTTAAAATTGATATTTCCTCAAAATCAGTCCCTCTGTGTTCCCCCTTCCCTAAATATTAACACTTTCAATCGTAGGGTGATTTTTTTTTCTTCCAGGCATACTCCTATGCCTTGCTGCATTGTTATTTCTATGTGTTGTTGGATGGACACATGCAATGCATTCCTATGACTTGCTATTTCTATGCATTGTTGTTGGTCTTGTTGTTGTTTTACAGATGCGAGACTCTTGCTATAGGTACAATTATTTCTACCTCATTCGTCCTTTCATAACAATTGTATAAGATTCCACTGTCTTGTAGCCTTCTGATGGGAGTTATGGAATATTACTGGAGAAAAGTGAGCTTTTACCTTTTTATTCCAATGTCTCATCCCAGAATGGGATCAGTAAGGACTGCAAAGCAGAGTGAACAACAAATAATTTGAGAATGGAAATAAGAAGCAATGGACAAACAATTGGGGGATGGATTCCCTGTGAATCCTGACACAGGTCAGGAAGGAAAAAGAATGAATGACTGTCAGAATACTGACAATTTTTATTGTTAGCATTATTATTTTAACTGGAGCAGAGAACAGGGACCTGAGCATTTTTTACTTTGAGACCATAGCAGTGTTGTTATTTAAATGAACGTGGTGGAATTCCATTAAAGCACAGGAATTATTATATATTCTCTTGCATTGAGACACACTGTGTGTTGAATCATGTTCTCCAAAATGGAATGAATTCAACTAAAACATTGCTGTTAAAGACCTGCCAGTAAGACAAGCTTTTCAGCTTTATTGACATGATTGTTATTCAAAACGCTAATAATGGTTAAGTTTACTTCTCAACATTATAAAGTCATCAAAAAGATTTATTCATCCTCTGAAAGACATGTATTTAGTACAACTGGTACTAAGAACAACAACAAATATCCACCTGATTTGGACTCAGAATCTTTGGGTTGATGAGTAAAGATGGAATTCTTATGTTTGCATTTTGTCTAGATATAGAAAAAAAGCAATACCTTACAACCAGATTAGGTAAGAAGCTTCCTGTGAATGAATTTGAGACCTACTTAGGAATTAGGAAACCCAAAATTATTTAGTACTGCTGAAAACAATCTGCCTTTTCAAGTCAAATTAATCCCAGCCAAAGGGAGGCAGAAGGATAAGGGTACTACAATGTCCTCAGATACTTATTTTCCACAAAAACAAGTATAGTAAAAGCTGACTTACTCCCTTGGGATGTTATCTAGCAATCTCTAATGTCCAAAAAAGAGAGATAACAACCAGAAAGCAAAGGGAAAAAACGCTGAGCATCCAAAAGAGTTGTCACAAAATCAAAACATTAAATATTGTACAATTTATTCAGGGGGGTACCCATGCTTTCAAGCAGAATTGCATAGTTTGGAGCCAATTTTTAAAAGCTTGCTTACATGGTTTCTCAGTTCATGACACATTAGAAATGACAATTTAGGAATGGTAGAAAAGACTGTCTTGTAATGATAGACAAACTGACATTAGCATACTAAAAGAAGGCATTCTAATTCTACATTTTAGCAGCTTGGGGCAATTTAGCATAGAAGCAAACAACCCTGAAGTTCTCAGAGCATGGAGATTTTGTTCATTCTTTTCTCTTCACTATACTGTGTGTAAAAAGGAGGAAAAATCTGGAATACATTTTTGAAGGACTTGCATTTATTTTTAAAAATTAAAATATTAAAATGTGTTTGGTTCTCAAGTTCTCATAAAATTTTACTAAGATTGATCTCTGTATGATGTCTCATCAAGTGCTAACTTTCCATATCTGGGCTTATCTGGAGAAGGAAAGATGTAACTCTCCTTCATATACATATAGGCAGGCAACCTAGTGCTGACTTCTCTTCTCCAAAGCACTCTATTTATTAGCCAGATGTACATGTCTGTTTATGTGCCACAGCATCTTCCTGTGTCTACTGAAATTAGGACCTTCTCGATCCACAACTTTAAAATGTGCACCCACTGAAGGCTCCAAAACATGACTTTCTCACAAGGGTAAATGATAAAACAGAAAGCTCGTTAAACTAACGTTTGTACTGAATGTCACAGAAGGATACACCTGGGGAAAAGGGGTGGGGGAGGGTACAATTTTGAAAGCATCTACTTTAAGAGTTTCCATATTGTATTCCAAGGAGCCCTTGGTTCAGAAGAGATGCTTTAGGGGCCACTTTAGGGAATAGGGAGAAGAACAAACATACTGAGTGAGGCTCCAGATCCCCAAACACCAACCCCACCCAAAGCAGCTTTGCTTCCATCTATTTGTTATACCTGATGGTCTATACAAGTTCAGTTAACAAGGGTTCTACAGCTAAAAGCAAAGTTTTGAAAGCACTAATTAGAACTAGTTATAATATGAATCAGCCTCAAATAAATAGTGTTGAATGTCTAACACAGGAAACTAAATGAGATTGATACAGATCAATATGTACATTTAAAACAAATTCTACACATTTTATAAGAACAGATACATATTTAAGGATAGAAATTAAAAATACTAGCATGGGCAGCTATTTGAGGGGATAAAATGGAGATGAAGATTGGGGGACAAAGGAAGAATGAAAAGAAATAAAATAAAATTAGAAATAAGAGGACCATTAAATGGATGGTGATGTCCCTGTGCTGTGAAGTGAGGCGTATAATCTCTAAGCCTGAGAACCAAAGAAAAAAATTAAAACAAAATAAAGTAAAACTACTGATCTAGTTCCAACACCCACACCATAAAACATCTTTTAACCCAGCCCAGTTGACAGATAGTCACGCAGCTCTCTGTGAACACCTTCAGCTGCAGTGACCCACAAAGGTCTGCACTGTGACCAGGGACAGGCTCACCTCTTGGAGCTCTTCCATATTCCAATTCCTTCTACTTTTGCTCATTAGTAGGGGCTTTGAATTCTGAAGTAATATTCCTAAAAGCCTTGTTGCCATGAGGACACCATCTTAGGCTGAAAACAAAGATCAGCAGGCGCAATAACCAGCAAGGTCTTAACAAAATGTTGTGCCTCAGCTTAAAAAAGAAATTCACTATGTAAACTGACGTGGTAGGTCATCATTGTGCTCACAGTCCACTAATAGACATTCTGTGCTCATAATATGTGAGTTACGTCCGGCAGGCAGAAGCAGGGTTAACCTGGGCCTTGTAAAAGCTATAAAAGGTACATGGAAACTTTTGAAAACATTATAAACACCATGGGATATTCTAGACTTGTTATGTTCAGAGACAACAGACATGGAAATGCAGCAAATTATGTCAGCCAAAGTTTTCCTTATGCCTAAGTAATCTAGACCCATCTTTTTATTTTTTTCAAAAAAAAAATATTTATGTACATAAATATGTTTATATTATTTATTATATATTACTAAATGCTGCCTCTGTGCTTTCAGAAACTATTCTCTAAAATATCAACATTTGTATTTAACTTCCAAGTAAACTAAATCAAGACAAAATAATAGCCCTGCCTGAAGAAACCTGTCTTCCTCAGTTTAAAATTTTCATTCAAAATTTCAGATATAATTTGATGAAAGGAAACACATTCATTAATTGTTTTGATTCTCATATCTTTTCCCTAGATGATCTGGAATATAAAGTCTGAGGAATAAACACAATAAAAGTCATCTCATTATACACAAGAAAATTTTTCATTAAGTCCCCAGGAACTCGTGAATAAATCATCATTGTTGCTTCTTTTCTTTCTTCTTTTATTAACAGCGTAGTTTTTTTTTTTTTCCTGTCTAATTTCTTGGACCTGAATTTACTATTAGATTAGCCAATGGAAACATTGATCATTTATATCCCTTGTTGAATTTTTGCTTAATCCCTTTGCTTCTGAGATTCTCTTTCTTTCTCTGAATTATTTGTTGCAAATGAAAGTATAAAATATCTCTAATCACCCCCAATATTTCTTGCCCATGTTCTTGGAGATTTTGATACCGAGCAAAAACACTGACCTAGAGAGACCTCAGTATTTACATCCTGATTAAGATTTCCTTTAAGTTTAAATTTAAGGTCATCAAAAAATTGGTGACATTTCCCAACGTGGAAGAGAATCAAATGGTACCCTTCAAAGACTGGAAATTTTCATTTTTCTCTGTGAAAGGATTTGTCAGAATTGAGACACCCATTCATATTGAATTCATTCCAGTATTTTGGGGTCTGGAAATAAAAGCTATCACATTTGCATTGCTTTTGCAGTTTAGTGCACGAACTCTTGAGAGCTGTGATCTAGTTCCCTTTAGTTTTGTAGTTTTGCACAATCTGTGTTTACTTCTGTTTAGTAAATCTTATCAATCACTTGAAAATTAAAATATAAGAAGATATTGTATGTGATTTTCATTAAAATACAGTAACCCTTACATGGATAGCCACAGAGTTGACTTTAAGAGGCTATCTGTGAAATCTAGCTGGATTCACCATCTCTGCAATCCGTTAAATAATTCTATTCATTACACTGGGTAGGCCAGATACAGTAGAATTAAATTTCATAAATAATGCACTGAACTGTACTTATTCATTGAAGTTTCAGGTTGTCACCTGTTTGCAAAACAAGTTTATCAGGAAGCAGTTTTGAGAAAGAAATAGAGTGACAGCAGACCATAACTGAGCATAATGGAGAAAACATGAGTATCTAGGGTATGTTTATATGTATATCTAGGGTATGTTTCAGAAAGCAAAAATGTTGTGAATTCTTAGCTTGTGTGTTGAAGGTAGAGACCATAGCTAACTAGGTTATCATTGTGTCCCCCAAACCTAGTACAGGCACTGGCATGTAATAGGTACTCAATAACTGTTGAATACTTTTATGGGATATAGGTTAGAGTGCACTGAGTTCAGGAGAGTGAGAGGTAGAAAATTATTTCCGTTCTACCTATAAAGAGCTTAGCCTACTTGAAGTTCTCATGATAATACTAAACGGTTATTAATAAGGTAAGAAATCAGTGGCAAAACAGGATTCATCAAGGGATCAGGAGAAACCATACCAGTGGGATAGAGTCCATTTCTTGGAGGAGGAGAACACTTGCAACATCCTTCTAGGTCTTTGAAAGACATTGGGGATGGAAAAGCACAGAATGAAGGATAAGTAAGGAGTGCCAAGTGGATAGGACATCAACCTGGAGAGATAATATAAACAGGTCATGCTGGAGAGTAGTGGGATCGTTTATTGGAAAGGAGAGCTGGGGCTATTGCTAAAATATGGAAATTCATAGAGAAAAGAAAGTAGATTAGAGGTTTCCAGGGGGTGAGAACAGAGAATGGGGAGTTAATGCATAATGGGTTTCTATTTGGTGTGATGGGAAATTCTGTTAATGGATGATGGTGAGGGTAGCACAACATTGTGACTGTGATTAATACCACTGAATTGTGTGCTTGGGAGTGGTTGAGATGGGAAAGTGAATTTATGTATACGTTTCCACAATTAAATAATGAGAAAGCTAGAATAAAGAGATGATGACAATTACTACAATACATGATCCTGGACTGGATTTAATAATGGAAGAGAAAATGGCCAAAAGGACATTACTGAGACATGAAAAATGAGAATATATACTAATTCTAACACACTAATACATGCCTTATATTAAAATTAAATTTCTTGAACTTGATAACTGTATTTAAGATGGTTATATAAGTGATGTACTTAAGATGGAAATGTGCATGGAAGTATTAAGTGTTCAAGGAGCATCAATGTATACAATCTACTTTCAAATGTTTAGAAAATAGATTTACATAGATAGATGATTAGAGAGAGAGATAGATGATAGATAGATACATAGATACATGGATACATAGAATGATATGGCAAATGTAGCAAAATGCTAAAAGTTGGTGGATCTGGGTATCTGCATGGGGAATATGTTGGAATTCTCTGAATGGGTTTTGTATTATTTTTGCCACTGTCTTGTAAGTTTGAAAGCATTTCAAAATAAAAAGCAAAGTAGGATGAGAGGTCATCTGTCAAGAGTTGCTTAAAGAGATTCTATCAAGATTCTAGCTTAAGGAGAGTAAAGAACACTGGAGATAATCATTGTACAAATAATGACAGATACTAGGATTTCTAACCACAAATCAATGGCTGCAAGATTATCAGGCAGCAGTAGGCACTCAGCAAACATTGGGGAGCATGAAATGAGTGATTAGCCACCATTTCCATTAGCCATTACTATCAGGCAGCTTGGGAACAGCAAGGAGAAAGGAGACCCTGGAGATGATTCAGGCTTAGACCAACAAAAAATTGATGAGCAGGTGCAGCAGATACTTTTTGGGAGCATGGGAATCTGGGTTATCAGAAGAACTTCGATAGAGCCCACTTTGGATTCCAGGCATAGCTTGGACTTAGGTAGAGAGAGAGCAAGCTAGATGACTAGATCAATTGGAAGAAGTTGGATTTGGTAGAAATTATTACCTAAAACAATTTCCTTTTTCAAGTGGCTACTCATCTAGCTCCATTTCCCAATCCAATTTATAGTTACGTGTAGTCAGTGACTGAGTTCTGGAAAACGGAATTAGAGCACATTATAAACATGCCACTTTGGGACTGAGATTGTTAAGAAATGAATGTGCCTTCCCTATGGTCTCTTGGCCTATTTATCAATTAAAAAGAAAGGACTCAGGTTTCAGTGGCTAAGAGATTTCAAATAGAATTGAGAGGCTGTCCTAGAGATTACTCTTAGCCAAGCCCCAGCTTGATTTTCCAAATGCCCACAGTAAGCCAAGTCCTAATCAATAGTAGTCCCCAAAATACTAAAGAATACCTAGATTCCCTATATGAGACTCTATAAAAGTTTCACTCACTAAGTTTATTTTTCAGAAATTTAAATCCTCCAGAGTGTTCCTATGCCAGATAAGTCCCCAAACCCAGAGGCAACAGCCTCTTCAAGAACATCAACCAGATGCATTCCCCTCCCCCACAATGCTGAGGCCTCCTTTCAATATGAGCAAGTTACGGTGGTCACTGCCCAGATATCCCTGAAGATTGAGACAGTGATCAAATAAAAAGAAGGGGTAGCAACACACAAGATAGGATTTAACAAAGGATTATGAACCCTGAATCTTTACATAACTTCTTCTAAGTTTCTAGGGTATTAAAATAGCTGGAAGGAAATAACTGACATGGTGGAACTGTAACTCATAGCATTCTTTGAAATTTGCTCTATAGCTACTTGTTAAATTGTGTTTTGAAAGTTATCATCTTTCTGCATATATGGTATATTCCACAATAAGGAAATAACTGAAATGGTGGAACTGTAACCCATAACATTCTTTGACATTTGCTCTATAACCACCTGTTAAATCATACTTTGAAAGTTATCACTTTTCTGTATATATGTTATATTTCACAATAAAAATGTAAAAAAAAATTGAAATTCTGTATTATAGTGAAAAATAGTTTCTGCTGTTATTCTCTTTTATTTTATCTGGCTTCATCTTTGATTTATTGTTATTCCAACAGCCAGAGGAACTAAACAGCTATATACTGAAAAAGAAAGAAAGGAAGGATGGACGGATGGATGGAAGGAAGGAAGGGAGGGAGGGAGGGAGGGAGGGAGGAAAGACTCTGAGACCTATAAAAGATGGAGCCACGGAATGGAAGGAGTCTGGGTCCCAGAATGATCACATGGGAAATCACACCAGAAATATATATGTGAATGGATTATGAAGTGTGAAAAGTAAACTTCCATTTAATACATAGGGGCTCATGTATTACAGCAGCTAGCATCACTTTAACCAGTATATTAAGCTATTGATAATCCATGTTCACTTCTGGGAGAATCAGCAGATTAGAAATAGAGGGAGAGGGAGGGATAGCCAGGTTTGAGCTGCCAGAGGTGCAAGGATGCCAGGAGTTAATGATAGCAGGCAAAAGGGTGAAACCCTGCTGGTGAGAGACATATGGGCAGTTTTCCTGAAGAAACTGTCGTATCGTGCTACTGGACTTTAAGATAAGAAAAGATAGGATTTGGGGCCAGAAGAATTGAGGATTACTTGGGTGTTTTACAAATTAGGAAACCAAGACTTGAAAAGAAAAAAAATCTTGCCCAGTGGGGGATCCTGGATAACATGAGAACTTCTAGCTATACGAATTTTTCGTTTTCTGTGTGACTTGCAAGAGAGTGCAAAGAATATTTAAGAGCAGTGGCACTTAGTGGGAGTCAGAGACGCTGCTGAACATCCTACAATGCACTGGACAGCCCTCCTTAGCAAAGAATTACCTAGCTCAGAATGTCGATAGTAACAAGATTGACAAAACTTGTTTTAGGGTATTATGTGACAATACTAAAAACTTGGCTTTTGATTTTATAAAAACTAATTGTAAGGCTAATCTAAAGCTAGTTTGACTTTGACATTAGCCCACTGTTTTAGTATATTTATTTTTTCAAAGTCTCTTTTTGTCTAGAGTGAAACCATATGGAGAAAGACAAGCTTTCTGATAAAGTATGCCTTAATTGAAGAAAAGCCCAGGGAGTTTGGCTTATATTTTTAAAAGTGCACACTATTGAAAATTGAGACTTACCAAGGATAAAAGTCACTGCACAAATCAATAATCCCCTGGGGTAAAAAATGCTCAGCTCTGCATGCATATTCTGTTTTCACCTTAAGATTCATAACCGTTTGTCATATTGGTGACCCCTGTAGAGAAAGAAAGAATAGGGAAAAAATGGTTATGTCAAAAGGAGTTATAGAGTTTTCTGTCTGACTTAAGCAATACCAAGACTAAAGGAGTTGTAGGAGTCTGTTCTGCAGGTGGAGACGGAAGACAGAAGGTTACAAAGGATATATCATCAGCAATCAAAGACTAGCTTAGTTAGATTCCATGCTGCTTTCTTGAAAAGGTCTTCCTGTTCTTAATGCCCCATTATTAATCTCAGCTTGCCAAGGAGGATTTAATTTTTCTCTCTTCATTTTGTCCTCACTTTTAGTTGCAGGTAAAGACATTGTTTGCTATATTAATTTTGACAGGAGTACATATTTAAATACCACATTGGGGTTTATGTACATTTTTATTCATTCCACATATACATGCATATATGCATAGGGGTAAATACTCTGATATATGTTATTAGCAACATATCATTCTTTCCTGTTAGTAATTTCAGAAGAGAGCCTAACATCTATTAAATACTCTGATTTGGGTTCTAAAGACACTTACCCAAGAACTTAATTATGAGTTAACTTCAGCCTGCTCAATGCTTGTTTAAGATATATATTTTCTTCTTCTAGGTTCCTGTAGATATTTCAAGTTTCATCCCTGCATTAAGTTAGACTATCAGTCACACCTAAAATATTTTCATCGAGGTGACATTTAATGGTATAACATGTTTTTATAATGTCACTAGAACAACCAGTTCTTTGAACAATAGTTACGCATCTTTTGAAAATTTTTAAGTCAAGATATCGCCCACTGTTGCCTGACATCCTTTACACCAGTATCCATATGATATATCCATCATTATGTTTAGTGTCAAGGCTTATTTACAGATGAATATCATACATCATTTTGCCCAGGTTAGGAAATGTTACTTTTTTGTTTTCAGTTTCAATAAGTATCAGACTGCAAAACACACATGTAAATAGGTTTAAAAAGAGAAGAAAAGAAAAAAGCAGAGTACAAAAGGGAAAAAATAAGGCTTTATAGGATAATTTAGAAAAACATAGTTTGTTATAAAATATCTCTAATTGCTTGAACCTTAACACAACTCTGAAATCCAGTGAATATTCTAAATAAGGAGTGATGGTAAGGGGAAAGTACAGGGATATGGAAATTTAGAGAGAGCTAACATTTCAAAAATCTTAGTAGAAAAATATGGATCTTTAGACTACAAATTGATGAGGATCCAGAGAAAGCATATTTAGCCCAATTTCTATAAAATATTCTTAATTGAGTTACAGAAAAACTGAAACTCAGTGGAAACTTCTCTAGACCTAAAAATGGGCAAGAGAGCTCATTAACAGTTGCAAGAGGAATCTTACTTGAGTGAATTTTAAAGAAAAAAATATAAACGAACTGAGAAACAATTTTGGATATTTTAATGCTTTGTATTCTCTCATCTTTTAGAGTCAGTCTATTATTTATTAATCATTATATAAAGATGTTTTTTGGAATTGTAAACACAATATTGGATTTTCTACATAAATGGGCAATATCTTATCACTGTTTTGAATTATTTAAAAAAATTGATTCAATGAAACGATCCAAACACATGTGTTGCAGTAACAGCTCAGAATCTTGTCAGCATGCTCACTTGGTAGCATTCTTACTTGAATTTCAGTCATCAGTCTACGTATGTTTAAGATAACAATGATCAGTATTTGGATTTTTATTTTTTAATCAACGCTCTAAATCAGGGTTTAATATGGGTAATGATATGACCTTGCAATCCAAGATGACTTTTTTTTTTCCTTTATCCACTAGGAAAGCTATAGTCAAACTCCTTGCCTAACCGAGATAATCATCTCACCCTAGGTGCTTCTGTTGTCTTGTATTTTCCTGGATTTACTTGTAAATGTCCTATTCTTAACTGTACAGACTGCTTCAAGTGCTAAATAAATTCTATATATATGTGTGTGTGTGTACATATATATGTGTATATATACATATATACAATGCTTGATTTTTCAAGGGAGCAATTGTACTTAGATTAGCAACCATAAATGATAAATAATTCAGAAATAATCAGTATTCCTATTCATATTAATGCAAAATTACCCATGCAGATTAATAAGTCCCACAGGCTTAGAATCCAAAATAAATTAGGTTGGACCTAAAATAAATTATACACTGAGAGTATAGGAATATCAGTAATAATTGAAACCATGACTCAAAGCAATATACTGTAATTCTCTAGGCTCTTCATATTCAATTCCACAGGATACATCATAACTAGGAAATTGGTAAATGTGGAATGACTAGTAAAATAAAGAAATAAATCAATAAAAGCTGGCTAAATTACTGTGCAAGAAAATGAATTTCAAAATTTATTTGCGAGTTTGTTAATGTTTACAGTAATCTAATCTCAGAAACTCAACTATATGATAACAGAAGAGCTATCTCAATTAGCAAAAACACATAAATTGTAAAGATTTTTAAATGAATGCATCCAAGTACATATAGTAACCACAACCAGAATAGCAACAAGCTGTCTTTAGAAGCCCCAAGGGGGGCCTATTTTAACGACTAGGAGAGAAAGATTTGCAATTAGCATATTCATTATTTGTATGCAAATTGGTGATTCTAACAGCTGCTTAAGGGTGTTAAAAAACAATTTGTTTTATTAAGCAGTTTAAATATTCTCCTTAAATTCTTGTTTACCTGTTTAATTTGCTGAACAATGTGTTTCCTCCATCAGAGGACTAGGAGAAAGGATTCCGATTGCCTGTTCCGGCTGTCTGTTCTCCTCTGATGGGATTCTTATGCAAAAAAGAAAAAAAAAGAAGGGAAGCCTACAGATCAGTGTTGACATTTTGGTGGCTTTTTATATTCTTAATTAAGTGCTGCAGCTTTTTTTGGGGGGGCGGGGTGCTCAGGGATGTATTGTACAGCAGTAAAGATCATCTTTTGACACAGCAACATATCCTTTCTATTTAAGGATTCCCAAGTGAAGTGCACATTAAAAAAGGTTGACAATTTAAAACAAAGTAAATTTATTTTCAAAAATGATTGGTAATTAATCAAGTATGACCTTCACCCCGGCACCTGATCAGATCATGACTTAAAACGGATGATATTAGTGCACTGAAGGGTTGATGTCTGTCACCCTACCCAGGATTCCAATTACGAGAGTAAACATAAGTTAGAGTCTTGCACAGAAAGCCAGGCTGTAAGGAACCCAGTATTTGCTCAATAATTTCACTGTCTCATGTGCTCCTCTCCCTGCCGAACAACCAGGGCACAACATCACTTCAGTCAGTGAGCACCTCTCAGCCCATAAAAGCAAACCAGTGTTAGGTTTTGTTAAGGACATTGGTTTAATTCTTGAACCACTTCCTCAAGCCCATTCCCTTCCCTTCTCCCTGTCCTTTGATCTAGACCAGGGCTTTTCAAACTTCCCTTTGCTCAAGAATCACCTGGGATTCTTGTTAAAATGCAGATTTTGATTCAAGAGGCTTGAGATGTAGCATTTCTGACAAACTCCCAGGTGGTAATACTGGTTGAAGGACCACACTTGAGTAGCAAACGGGCTAGAATTATTCTTAATCTCATGTCACTAGTGCAATCCCTGGGTATAACAACAACAACAGCAACAACAACAACAACAGCAGCAACAACAACACTTCTTTTATTCACATAGTACATATACATATCTTTAACAGTGTCCATATCACTTTTCCTACAGCAGTGTCATTTACCAAATGCAGTAGGGTACAAATGAACTTTCTGTTGTGGGAAGATTAGGGGTCTCTTGGCAACCTCTGCAACTATGCCTTACAAATCTCTATTAATCATAAGTCTATAATCATAATTTTCTTAGGAAAATTCCCCATCCTTTATTCTATCACAATGTCTGAAGCCTGAGGACTTTTCTAGGTACTTCGAATAATGCACTTCTCCATGAACTTGGCAGAGGAGTATAACCCTGAATCATCTAAGTCACTTCCTGGTGATTTTAATGTACTGACTCCCTGATGCATTTTTGGGTAGAGCAAATGCTATATATAACTGTTTGAGTTCTCAGATAGGCCTTAAATTACATGTAGAAAGGGTGACCAATAGTGACATTTAAAGAGAAATTCAAGAAAATTTATAAATTGCCAATATGAGTTATCTTGTCTGTAAGGATGCTTTTTATAGAAAAATCACATTATTCCAGAAAACAGTCATTACATTATTTTTGTCATATTGGATGTTGCACATCCAGAAATAGGCCACACAGAAACATTGACAGACAACAAGGATTTCTAGCAAGAAATTCAATGGCTCCCCAAATCTTTTTGACTCTGGACCCCTCATTCTGAGCCTTTATACTGAACTGAACAGTCTGATCTGACAAGATAAGAAATTTATACTTTATTTTGTATGTTACCGGACCAAGGCAGTGGATTCTTTGCCCGATGCACTCAAATGACCAATTTCTGACACACTGGGGTTTACTGGGGTTTCAAAGAGAGGAAAAGTTTATTGCCAAGCATGAACAGGAGAGCAGATGGTCTAATTGGCCCAAAAATCTGTCTCCCCAAACTGCAGTATAGTATCAAAAGACGGGCAAGTTTTAGGATAATGAGCACAATGTCCCCATATGATGTAATTAGAGGTGATCTAATTATTGAGCATCTGCAGATTGGTTACATGCTTAGTCACAGAATGTATGTAAGAAAATGGCAACATTAATATGATGGTAATGATTTTTAGTATTATAATGAGGTATAGGTGACTCATAGGTTAAAGTCTAAGCTACTACTGTATTAGTTAGGGTTCTCCTTGGAAACAGAATCAATGAGAGATGTCTCTGATTATCAAATTGTAAAAGTGACTCACGCAACTGCGGGAGCGCACGAGTCCAAATTCTGCAGAGCCGTCAACAAGCTGTCAACTCCAAGGAAGATGTCCGACGAACTCCTCGGGAAACGAACCGACAACTTTGACGAACTACTCAGGAAACTAACCGACAACTTTGACGAACTCTTCAGGAAACGAACTGGCAACTTCGACAAGCTCCCCAGGAAATGCTTCACTGAGCAGCTGAAGAAAGAAGTGAAGGTTCTCTAACCGTCCGGCTTATAAGCCTCCAACTGATCACCCGGACCAAATCCAGCCAATTGCATTCTCTCACTGTGGAAGGCACGCCCCTTGATGAGTCATCAGTCAGCTGCAGTCAATTGACTGATGATCCGACAAACCAGCCCGTTGGATTATTAACCAGCCTCAAATAGCCTCACAGCAATCGTCAGGCCAGTGCCACCTAGCCAAGTTGACACATGAACCCAACCATCACAACTATGTATATCAGGCGGGTCCATTTTGGTTAAATCCAGCTTTGGTTATAAAGATAACTTTGTTCCTGGGGTGGGTTAGTTCTGGTCTGACCCAAGACCCTTCACTAATAAACATTAGAGGCTGTCTTTAGTGATCAGAGGACTCTAAAGTCAAAAAACCTGATAAAATGGGTGTAAGTGAAGGTTTGTAACAAGGTTTTTATAATCACAAGGGCACAAGATAGAGGCTACACAATCATTATCAGAGATCAAGGCAGCTGAATTACAGTTCAGAGATTTCAGGTATTTCCTTCTGTCTACTCTAATATACCAGAAATACAATATTTTATATTCCTTTATAAAAAGGAATATCTATATAAATCTATATAACAAAACAGTAATCATAATCATACCATAAACCCTAACTTCTCAGTTACATGTAGACATGAATGAATGAACATTTTACCCTTTACTCTAAAGTGAAGAGTAAAATGAGTAATTTTAGTTAATTGTTTAAGTTTAGAACTGGGTAGACTTCTGGGGGTGTTGAAAGGGAATGGAGACAAGATTTGGGACCACCACAGAGCTGTCTAGCCTGTTCCCAGTCCAAGTCCTTTTCTACCTAAGCCTTCTGAAAACTGTCTTTTTATTGATTTCAACCTGTTTCTAACTAGTCCAAGATGGGGTTGTCCAAGTACTCCCAGTCACTAAGGGTGCAGGTCTTTTCTGTTTCTCCATTTGCTTTGCCTTAGGGTAAAGAGAAACCATCTGTTCATAAGATGTCCCACTTATGACTGGTACATAAACTACTCTAAAATTTAGTGAATGAAAACAGCCATTTTATCTCAAGATTCTGTGGGTAAGGGATTTGCACAGGGCTTGGCTAGGCCAGTCTTCTTCTCAGCGATACTCAGGTGGTGGATGGGCTGGTCTGGAAAATGAAAGTCACTTACCTTAAACATCTGGTGACTTGGCAGGGCTGGCTTGAAGGCTGGGCTCAGCTAGGATTGTTAGTGTGAGTTTCTAACACAGCCCTTCCAGCATGGCCGTCCCCTGCTAGTCAAACTTGTCCCATGGCAGTGGCTTCCCCCAGATTATGTGTCCCAGGAGAACCAGGTATTCCTGACTTAGAATCAGAAGTCATGCTATGTCAGCTCTGCCATATTCTATTGGTTACCAGTGAGTCACAAGTCTGGCTTGGATTCAAGGGGGTGGGAATTAGATTCCACCTCTGGATGGGAGAATGGCAAGGTCACATTGAAGAAGATCATTTGAGATGGAAGTCAGTGTTGTGGCCAACTCTGGAATACCCTCTGTCACAAGAGGAAAGAGTTGATGTTAAACGGACCTGAGTTCCAATGCTACCTCTTCCCTTTCCTAATTGTGCAACCTTTGACAAGTTATATAAACTCACAGAGTTTATTTTTTATCCCTATAAAACAGGTTAAGGGATGCTATTTCTCATGGTTGGATGATGTTTGGTTTGTTAAAGCTGCTGGAATGCAATATATCAGAAATGGTTTGACTTCTACAATGGGGATTTATTAGTTTACAAATTTACAGTTCTAAGGCCATGAAAAGGTACCAAATAAGGCATCAACAGGATGATACCTTCTCTGAAGAAAGGCTGTTTGTATCTGGAGTTCCTCTATCAGATAGCAAGGCACATGGCCAGTGTCCACTGGTCCTTCTCTCTGGGTTCTGTTGCTTTCAGCTTCTGGCTTCAGTGGCTCTCTCAGCTCCTCCAGGGACTTTTCTCTGTAAACTCTCTCCAAGCTTCTCTGGGTTTTCTCTCTCTGAGCTCTCTGTTTTTTTTCTGTCCTTTATCCTCTCATAAAGAGCTTCAGTAAAGGATTAAGACCCACCTTGAATTGGGTTGGTCACTTCTCAATTGAAACAACCTAATCAAAAGTTCCCACAATAGGTCTGTACCCACAGGAATGGATTAAAAGAACATGGCCTTTTCTGGGGTACATAACAGCTTCAAACAAGCACAGATAATAAAATTAAATGAGAAGATACATCCAAAGCAATCTGACTCAAGTAAACATTCAAAATGGGTTTTTCTCTCTACCCCTCTCTAGAAATATTACGGAGCACAATTCTAAATGATCCTTACATGACAGAGGTCTCTACTGCTTTTTAACATCTATTGCCTCCAAATAGCTGACTCATTTCTACTCACCCTTTTACTTTTTGATTTCACCTTATTTTATCCATATCTTCTCCAGCACCCTGTCACCCAGGATACAAATGGATGGATCATTCACTATAAATCAGCACACATGAATGCCTCTATTTCCTCAGAATATTGCCAGTACTCTTGGATCTATGGAAAAACTGATATTCAAGGGCATATACACAGAATGGGGACTCTATTTATCCCCTGACACTCCAGACCAGCCTCTCCTTAACTCATCACAAATTCTAAATATATAGGCATGAATTTCTTAAGTACAGATAATGATGTTTGTCTTCTAGTATTGGTAAAAAAGCAAATTACTGAATGTAATTTTTAAATTACAGTAGAAATTTTTGCATAAAATTTGAAACGCAAGCCCTAAAAAGCATTGATAGTAAATTTAGAGTAGGTTTATAAATCTTTTAAAATAATAGCACCATGTTCATGTATTTTTATTTTTTTATTGTATACTGACATAGTCTGTCTTTAATTCTTTCCTATTTTTCCTTCCTTCCTTCTGTCCCTTCTTCCTTCTTTCCCTCCCTGTTCTTGCTTATGATAATATGCTTCATTCTGAATGCTGTATTTATTATTCACTCATTCTCTGTAACACATATAATTGTGATAAAATACAAAACCTGGGCCAGCACATCATGGAGCAGCCCTGGGCTAGTTTTTCTTTTATTCCTATAAATAAAGCAAGGAACAGCGGTGGAAGTAGGTTTCCTTACCTTGGCTCTCTAAATGTTCTGCAACATGGTGGGAAACTTGAGTGAAATGATGCAGATCAATACAACTGTCCCTAGGAGAGTGTTGTGATTCTTTCTTGCTGTTACCCATATAACAAGCTTCTACTCATTGATTATTCTTTTTGCTGGAGGCATGAAACTGCACTCAGTTAGTTTGAAGAAACTAGAGAAGACTGATGACGACAGTGACCCTATACATCTCAGAGCCTTGTTTTTGACAAAACAGTATGGGCTCTACACAACAATCAGAGCAAAAAATGACTTTTCTGCTATGGGTCTTGAGCCTAAAATGCTTAATACAATTAAGAACATCACCTAACAGTGTCCTCTGAAGTATAGGCCATGAATAGTTGTGTAAACATCTACGGTCTCTGCCATCTCTGTGTTTTCCTTCTAAGAGAGGCAAAGATAACCAGACTCCTTTCAATGGCTATTTTACATCTTGTACCATCAAAGAGAGTTGGCAGTCCTCTTTGAGCAGACATGCTGTGGCCTCAGACAGACCAAAAATAATTAGCAGTTAATTTACCATGAAAATCTTAACGATATTTGAAAGCACAGATGAGTGTTTTGGGAAGATAAGAGGAGGAATATTCAGAGCAGGCAAGCGGGAGCATCACCAGTGACAATCATGTTTTTAATTCATGAGGTGCAACTAGTTCCCCAGTAACTCTCCCAATCAGGCAAAGTTGCTATGCCTGACTTCTTCCAAAATGGTTGGCACTGGTTTTTAACTAAGGTCATTTTAGTTGAACATGCATATGGAAAAGGAATTATGCAACACTGGGAAACAGCACTGTCTGGTTCTCTCTCCCTCTAATTTACCAAGTTTGGTCATCAGCCATTTGTTGACCCAGAAATGGATTCAAATGACTGTTCTTTCTGCTTTTAAATTCATGGACCCATAAGCTTAGAAGGGCCTCAAGAGCTGGTCTAATAAAGAAATGAGCTTCTTGCAGCTTAGTGGTTTTTCTTATCCTGACATAACAGCGTGGCACTGAAGCAGGTCTTGAATTGCTCGAAGTCATGCTGGTGAGAAGCAGAACAGAGACCAGATCCAAGGCCTCCTCCTTCCTCCCATTCCACGTGGACCCTCCATCATAATGACTCCACATTAAATCCATTCATTAAGAAACCCA
This sequence comes from Choloepus didactylus, assembly GCF_015220235.1. Classification (NCBI taxonomy): domain Eukaryota; kingdom Metazoa; phylum Chordata; class Mammalia; order Pilosa; family Megalonychidae; genus Choloepus; species Choloepus didactylus. The sequence goes on along the minus strand of NC_051307.1, from coordinate 178,188,983 downwards.
AGATCATCTTCACTTGTCTTCTCATCTTGCTTAAGTACGATATCTCAGCATTGGAGAAAGGAACAATAAAGCCGACATGTTCTGTCTCATCTCCTAGATTCTCTGCATGTTCATGAAAATAAAAAAATGAAGTGAAATCAGGGTCTCCTCCTTTTAATCCTGGCCCCTCCTTTCTCCTTTAATCTGCCAAAAGAGGTCCAGATGAGTTCCTGAGAGATTTTATGCTACGTATGTTATATTTTTTCATTAAATAGAGAAGAAGCAGCTCTGAACATATTGTTGATATAGTGGAGGCAATTTTCTCAAAATAGCAGAGTTACCAAGTATCACCAAGCTGAGGCTCTAACCTTGGCCTGCCTGGGTTCAAATTTGGGTTCTCCTACTTCTTAGTAACTGACATATTATATTGTCTCTCTTGCCTCAGTGTTTTTATCTGTAAAATAGGGATAATAATATTGCCTTGTAAGGTTTCTGAGAGCATTGAATAAGGATGCTTATAAAATATCATCATGTGCTCAATATTTTCTTTCTATTATGAAGTGTGTGCATAGTGCATTTTATGAGGTGTGACTAATACATGAGTACAACACAAAGGATTTTAAAATAGACACAGAGACTTCATTACTAACTACTAAGAAAAGGTATGTTGGGTTTGGAAGGCTATGGTTGGGACTGGCAGTAGATGGGGACAAGAGTGAAATCTGAGTTCAAATCATCTCAGCCAGATGTACATGTGCCTACTGTCACAAATCACCATTTAATCAGTGCCCCAAGTGTCTCCTGGAGACATCATCCCAGAAATGGATGAAAACCTTCAGAGAGTCAGAACCAAATCCAATGGTAAGTAGTCAATCACAAAGGAGGGCAAGGATAGTAATGCAATGCCAGTTTGTTTTCCCACCCAGGTTAAACAGAGGGTCTTGCAACCAACAATGCTTACTGGAAAAGGGGGCAAGATTCTACATTTTACTTCCTCCTTTCTGTGCAGCCACTATTCCAAATGTGACACTTCAGGGTAAGGGGCAGGGAATAAGATGTTTCTACAAAACTTACTTAATGGGAGAAAGAAGGAATGAATCTTGCTTTTACATTGAAAATAAAACAAATTTATCAAAGTCTGTCAGGGAAAATTGCTATCTTTGGTACAATGTTATGAAATCACATTTAATTTTCTTAGCTAAACTGAATCATAACAAAGAAAGGAAGAAAATAAAAGTAACCTTTAATTTAGTGACTTTATCTAGGCAACTGATGGGCACAAAGACTCCCCACAGAAGTTGCCTTAGTTTTTGCCCATTTACAAACATGTCATTCATTTATATTTATATTCATACATATAAATATAAAATAAATAAGTATATTTGTATTCATTTTATATTCATTTATCTTCTTATGTGGACCAAAACTGGAATATAAGTGCTTAGATATTTCTAAACATCAATACCAGCTAATGACCACAGCAGGAAAGAACGAAAAGCAAATTCTTTATTTTGCTTGGTTTACATTTCAATTTCTAAAGCTAACTTTTCAAATCTACCAAGTTACCTTTATTAAAAGCCTTTTGAATCTGAAAAATTGTATTGCCTAGTGTTATACCAGAGCCCAGTATGCCAAGGTGATCAATTATTTCCTACTGGTAACCATATTGCAGGCTTTAATTTGGCAAGTAATTAGTTCTACATCCCATCCAGAAATGGATAATATAGCACCATACTAAAAATAAAACTTGTGTCTTTACTTTCCTGCTGTGGATATTAGTGATATTTCTTTAGTCATATACAACAATGCACAAATCACTAATTTTATTATTCCCTCAACAAAGAGGGAGTCTCAATTACTGAAAGATTCTTGAGCTAAGAATTTGCCTACCTAACTGATGATTAATAGTTAGACTATTTTCCTGAATGCTAACACTGGGAGTTCTAAAAAACAACCTCCCTTATACACTTTAATACCCTTCATGGTCTATCCCCTGCCTACCTTTCTATCTCAAATCTTCCATTGCTGGCCCTGGCATTTCACTCCTTTGGGCATCTTAGCTTTTTGGGGGGTTCATCGTCATGCTGTTCACATGCTCCTCCCTCTACTTAAAATATTGCTTCCACCCCAAACTCTTCATTGGTGTTGATGAAGTCTTCCTTTAACCTCATGAATAGCTTGATGATCCTTGTTTCAATCTGTATCCGGGGTGTGTCCCTTGAAGATGTTATCAGTTAAGGTGTGCACTCTTTTGTGAATAGTATCTTTGAAAATCCTATTTAGATGTGCTCAGGCTGAATCAGGGTGGGCCTTAATCTGTGTAGTTGAAGGCCTTTTAAAGAGAATAAATTCAGAAGCAATCAGAGAAGCCAGAAGTCAGAGGAACCCAGAAAAGCAGACAAAAAATAGAGAGGGATCGCTTTGTAACAGAGGACCACCATCACCAGAATTCTACCAACTCCAGGAGAAAGCACAGCCTTGCTGACATTGATTTTTTTTTTAATATTTTGAGAGTTTATTTACAATCATTGAAAGCAGATGGTTCTATAAACCTTACAAACTGACATTGATTTTGACTGTCCAGCCTCCAAACTGCGAGCCAATAGATTCTTGTTTAAATGAACACATTGTGGGTTATTTGTCATAGCAGCTCTAGCAAACTAAGACAGATGGGAAGAGAAGAATCAGTTTATATACTGATTCTCTGGACACTATGTTGACTCTGAGAACTCTTAGTGCAAAATCGAGCAGAGTGTCCCTAGAAGAAGAGTTGGTATTTGGCCCTCAACAATTATGTGTCCAACCATGTGGATCCCCAGTCCTCTTTGACAACTAGTAAAAGTTTTCAAACTGTGATCTATTAGTTTCAGAAGATCTGCCTCTGCATGCAATAGCAAAATGCAAAAAAAAAAAAAACCTTTATTAAACTCACCCCACATACACACTATTTTTTTCCAATTGTTTTAAAATAGCTACCAAACTCCTCTGTAGCTATTTTCTCCTACCATAAAATGAGATTAATATCCACCAACATTAAAGGAACATTACTAAAGTGCATTTAATCAAGAGAGTCGAGAAACTGCATATATGTATTATTATAGAAATGTCTAAAATGATTAAAAAGGAATTCATTTCAACCTTACAAATCTTTCCAGCTTTCCAACATCATGGAAAAGTTAACAAAAATAAAATGCTTCATGACATTTTTCAGAAAATAGAAAAGAATATAAATGTCTAAGAAAATAAGAAAATGTCACCAAGAAAAATGCAGAGCAAAAGATTTAAAATAGAACTCCTGGAACTTGAAAACAAACCCTTTGTATGACTTGCTAACAGTAATGATGATATTCAAAATGATTAATAATAGAGTCAGTTCTCAATGAATGTGACTACCAAGCATGACATTCATGGATAATGTCATGAATTAGTAAAGCCAGAACTTAATCTTGAATAGAATGCCTCTTTTTAAGAGTAAAGCCATGTAAGAGAATCAATTCCATGTCTTCTCAAGACAATTGTCCTCCCCTCTTTTTGCTCTTAGCTTCATTTATTGTAAACAATGAAAAAATAAAGAAGTTCACTATGAAATCGTATTTTTATTTTTATTTGTTAAATTTGCTGTCTCCTCCTGGTTCAGACCTCCATACAGACATAATTTTCAAAGTATTCCTTTCCAAATCATAGTCTTGATTCCTTGGATGTCTGAATCAAATACTTTGGCAATATTCTTAGGAAATTTAGTCATGGGTTTGAGATTCTGACCTACCAAACAAATGGGGCCAGCAAACGATGAGTTCTCTGCTTACATCTACCTAATGGGGCAGAAACAGCATCAATGACTCTTGTCACAGAGACTTCTTTGTTTCCTTGAAACAAATTATGCAGCCAGGATTATCTCCATTTGCTCATAACAGGATTCACATTTGAATTATCATTCTGAAACCTAGGGTATACTTGTGGGTCAACTTTCTTTAAATAATATGCATCTTACCTTGTACTTGTATTAAACTTTCTCCCATCTGATTATCATCAGTTTTTCCCTAAACACAGGGAGAGACCTTGATTTCCACACCAAGAGTTGGCTTGTCCTCTTGGTTAGGTATTTTCTACTTGCTGAGAGGTTCTTGACAGGTTTACTCAACTGTCTAAAGTTCTTGGGAAGAGAGGAGAAGGACCTTAAAAATTATAGGGGAAGTCCTTTAGCCTAAAAAATAATGACACCAGATGGCAACTTGAATCCACAAGAAGAAACAAAGAACCCTTGAAATGGTAAATGTGTAAGTTAGTATATAAGACTCTATAAACATATTTTTTCACATTCCTTATCTTAAGTTCTTTAAAAGACATGACTGCATAAAGCCATACTTATAAGACCATGTTGTTAAAGTAATAATATATTTGGTGTAATATATGTGACAATTATAGCACAAAAGAGGGAGAGAGAATAGAGCTAATTGGAGCAAAATTTTTATATTTTACCAGAATTAAGTTAATATTAATCTGCAGGAGATCATGGTAAACCAAGATGCATTTTGTAATTCTTAGAGCAACCATTAAGAAAACAACTCAAAAATTGTTTTAAAAAATTAACAAATTAATTAAAATGGTAAAAAAAAATATTTAATGCAAAAGAAGGTGGTAAAAAAGCAGAAGAACAGAGAAATAGATAATTCAACAGTAATAGCTATAGATTTAAATTCCCAAGATTTCATTATTGATAGAACAACTAAATAAAAAATAATAAAAGGATATAGAAGACTTAAACAATACTTCCTTAGTTTGCAAAGCTGCTATGACAAATACCACACAATGGGTTGACTTAACAAGAGGAATTTATTGGCTTATAGATTAGAAGGATAGAAATCCAAATCAAGGTGTCAGCAAGGCAATGCTTTTTTCCTGAAGTCTGCTGCTTTCTGGCATTGGCTTGCTGAAATCCTTGAGACTCCTTGGCTTGCATCTCTGCCTCCCATCCCATGATGTTCTCTCTCTCCTTGTGTCTGCTCTTCTGTGTTCTTCAGAATTCCAGATTCTCCCTGTGACCTTCTCTGACTCCTGGCTTCTGGTTTCTTTTTTGTATTAAGCCCTCAGTAGCATGGATTAAGACTCACACTGATTTAGTTGGCCAAACCTTAACTAAAAATAACACTTTCAAAAGGTCCCATTTATAAACAGGAATTTGGATTAAAATTAAGAGCCTGTCCTTTGAAAGGGTGCATAAGTCAACCTTCTACAAACACTGTCAGCCAACTCAAATTAACTGACTTATGTAGAACACCCCATTCAACAAATGCAGAATGCATTCTTTTCAAGCACACATGGAACATTTTTCAGGATAGACTGTATGTTTGGCCATAAAACAAGTATCAACACATTTAAAGGGACTGAAATCATACAAAGATGTTCTTAAACCACAATAGAATTAAGTTAGAAATCAATAGCAGAAAGAAATCTAGGAACTCCTCAAATATTTGGAAATTAAACAATACAGTTCTAAATTTAAAAAAAAAAGCGAGACTCAAAGTTGGTTTTATGAAAAGGTCTACAAAATTGACAAATCTTTAACTAGACTAACCAATCAAAAAAAGAGAGAAGACATAAATTATCAAATTCAGATAAAAAATAAATCACAAGGTAAATTAGAAAATGTTTTGAATTGAATGAAAACAAAAACACAACATATCAAAATGTATGGGTTGTGGCCAAAGCAGTGCTTAGAGACATATTTATAGTTTTAAATGCTCATTTCAGAAAAGAAGAAATCTCAAATCAATTACCTATGCTTCCACCTTAAGAGGGTAGAAAAAGAATAGCAAATTAAACTAAAAGGAAACAGAAGAAAGAAAATAAAGATTAGAGCCAAAGTCAATGAAATATGAAAGAGAAAAACAATAGGAAAATAAGTCAGTGAAACTAAAAGTTGATTTTTCAAAAGATAAGCAAAACTGACAAATCTTTAGACTGACCAAGAAAAAAAGGAGAGAAAACACAAATTATCAAAGTATGCCTCCAAGACTGTAAAAGGACATATCACTGCCAATGTTAAAAGAAAATTAAAACATTGTAAGAGGATTTATAGGCAACTTTATGCCAAAACATTAGACAAGTTAGATGGAGTGGACTAATTCCTAGAAACAATAGGAAAAAGCTTTTAATACACACAAAAAATAGACAAATGCATGCCAATACACATAAGAAAATATATGCAGCATCATTAGTCATTAGGGAAATACAAATTCAAACCACAATGAGGTAACATTACACACCCACTAGGATGGCTATAATCAAAAGGAAAGAGGATTCAATGTGTTGACAAGGATGTAGAGAAAATGGAATCCTTGTTTACTGCTGGCAGGAAGTAAAATGCAAATAGCTTGGCATTTTCTTATGAAGTTAAACATAAACCTACTGTAAGTAACAACAATTTTACTTCTGGAAACCCATCCAAGAGAAATGCAAACACGTCCACACAATGATTAGTAAGTAAATGTTCATAACAGTTTAATCCATGATAGTCAAGAACTAGAAACCACCCAAATCTCCTTCAAGAGGTGACTGGATAAATAAAGTGTGGTGTATTCTTACAAAGGAGTATTATCCACCAATAAAAAGGAATGAAATATAGACACATGTTGAGATAGGGGAACCTTAAAAACATCACACTAAGTGAAAGAAGCATGATGCGAAAGACTATATATTGTATGATTGCATTTACATGAAAAATCCAGAAAAGGCAACTTTATAGAGACAGAAAACAGGCAGAAGGGAACTTTTTTGGTTGAGGGAAATGTTCTAAAACTGGATTGTAATGATGGCTACACAACTGTAAATTTACTTTAAAATAATTCAATTGAATTTACACTTAATAATGGATGAATTTTATGACATGTAAATACCTCAAAAAACTGTTCCTTTTTAAAAGACTAAGAAATGTTATAAAAGGGAAGTACAAATGGCTCTATTTAGATGAAAATACCTGATTTCTTTTTATAAAGAGAAAAATGAATTAGAAGTATAATGTGATACAGTTTTTACAGCTTGGGTTTGTTAAGATCCAAGCATTTGTTACAAACTAGCTGATAAAACTATGGGCAATAGGCACCCTTATTTCTGACTGGGAAGGATATAACTTGGTGCATCCTCTATGGAGAGCATTTTGGCCTTATCCATTAAAAGTAAAAATTACATATTCTTTGACTCAGTAATTAAACTTGTATTCCCACTGATACCAAATTATATATTTGCCTTATGTTCACTACAAAAGAAAGATTACAAACAATCCCACAGTCCGTCAATACAAGACTAAGATAAATTATGATACAAAAAATGAGTGGAATCCAGTGAAGCTGTAAAAATGCATAGCTCTTTGTCAGTTATTATGAAAGGTTCTGCAATCTCTGTTGCTAAACAAAAAAGGCAGTACAGTGTGTGTGCACTATGTTACCATTTGTGGGCTATGAGGAAATACTGTAAAAGTAAAAGCATAATGGATATGCAATATTCTTGCCTTCAGGGAAGAGAGCTGACTTCCTATTGGTCAGTGAAGTAATGAAAAATTTATTTTCACTGTCAACTCTTTTGTACTTTTGAGTTTTGTACAATGTGCAAAAAATTTAAAACAGTAACAGCAGGGTAAATTAATGGTAAAAAATGGGACTTTAAGTCAGCTTAAAAGGGCCAACAAGAGAGAGAACTGGGCCTATACTAAGTGGAATAAAGTCTTTCCATTCTGATAATAAATTTTAGAAATTTAATCACTAATGTATTGTGTCTCATATATTGGTTTATAAGTTCTTGCTTGTCATTATAGTAACAAATACAAATTTAGCTATAGTATATTTTTATTTTGGAGAAATTACCATTTAATTACCAGAAAAGCTATTTAATTTTAAGCTGATTCTTTACATAGTAGAAACTGCAAATCAGAACCAAGCATAGCATTTAAAAGTAGATGAGTTTTTTAAGTTGAATGTTTATTTTCCTGGTATTCAATGTTTAAAAAAAAACAGTGTGACATCATCAAGATAGTAGTGTAAGACATCCCCAGAATGTTTCCCCTTAAAGACAGCAAAATAAAAGGGGAGATCCAACTTGCTTGGTACTCTGCAGGATGACAGAGACTGGGGAAAGCCTCCACAGATGCTGAATCAAAGAAAAAATGCCCACCAAATAAGAAAAAGAAGTGAACAGTGGTATAGACCTGCCGGTCTATATCCCTCCCCAACACCTGGCCCCACATGATTTAAGAGACACCCAGCAGCAGTGGTCCAACCCAGGCAACTCCTGCCATGGTCCTTGACCACAGAGCCATCCATGGCAGCCACTTAGAGTCCCATGCAGGCATGGGAACCCAAAGCCACATATACCCAAGGTGGGGCCCCAGCAGTCAAGGCACATATACATAGAAAGTGATCCCCCAGAAATCAGAGTCACCTGCAGTGGAACTGTTGGCAGGTTGCCTGGTTGTAATCACTGGTGCACCTAACCAAAAACACTGAGTGTTTCTGAACACTGAACCCATCTGATCCATAGGTTAGGATCCCCTAACAAGGAAGCTACTGGAGGCAACACACACACACACACACACACACACACACACACACACACGCACGCACACACACACACACACAAATGGGAAACTGAACCTCTATAAGGCAGGGTAGACCTAGGATTGAAAGCAGGAGAGAAAAGGCAGCCAAAAGCACAGGAGAGGAGTTGAGCAAATCATAGCCACTGGGGAGGAAAATTTGTATAAATAGAAAGAGAAAAGCCCAGGACTCCCAGAATAGGAACAGAGGAAAGGAAATCCTCTCCTGGAGGGGAAACAGTCATATATAATAGGAGAATCTAAAAAGTTACTGTGGATGCCCAGGGTAAGAGGCAGATGCAGAAAGACCTGAGAAAATCTAAACTATTAAACACAAGCTGCTCTAATGGTTCAATAGAAACTGGACCAAGTATTGAAGAAGAGCCTTAATACACAGCCAATCTACACTAAAACTCTAGGCAAGAGGTAGAAACTGACTTCCAGAATTAGCACATCAAAATAATCGAATGTCCAAACATCATCAAAAGATCACAAGCCATAGCAAGAAACAGGAAGAGATGGTTGAGTAGGAGGAACAAATTAAAACTTCAGAGGAAACACACAATGGAACAACAAATCAAGACATTCAGCCAAATCTTAAAATCAATTCAAGGAACAAAAGGAAAATATGTATAGAAATTAATTTGGATATAAAACTAAAGGATATAAGGAAGACGATGTGTGGACAAAAAGAAGAATTAGAAAGTTTTAAAAGGAACAGAATAGGATGAGAGACACAAAATGGAGATTAAAAGTGCACTAGAGCTGTTAAACAGCAGATGTGAATGGGCAGGAAAATAAGTCACCAAACTAAAAGACAAGACAATCAAAATCATACAACCAGAAGAGCAGAGATGGAAAGGAGTGAAAACTGTGAGGAGACCCTAAGGGACCTGTGAGACAATGTGAACCAAACCAACATATACATTATGGGAGTCCAGAAGGAGAGAAGAAGGAAAAAAGAGCAGAAAGAATATTTGAAGAAAGAATGGCTAAAAATTTCCCAAATCTTATATGAAAGACATAAATATGCATGTTTAAGAAATGCAACAAACTCCAAACAGGATAAACCCTAAGAGACCTACTCTAAGATAAGGAAAGCCAAAGATAAAGTGAGAATTCTGAGAGCAGCAAGAGAAAAGTAATCATATACAAGGGAGCTTTAATAAGCCTAAGTGCTGATTTTTCTCATCAGAAACTATGGAGTCAGTGGTATGACATATTTATGGTACTGACAGAGAAATTCTGCCAGCCAAAAATTCTTTAACCAGCAAAATTCTCCTTCAAAAATGAGGAATAGTTTAAGATATTGACAGATAAACAAAAATTGCAAGAATTCATCACTAAGAGATCTGCCCTGTAAGAAATGCTAAAGAGAGTTCTGTAGGTATATAGGAAAGGAGAGGAGATAGTAGCTTAGAATAGCTTGAAGAAGTGAAGATCTCCAGTAAATGTAATTACATGAGCCCAATAGTATGGTATCTTTGATATGTAGCTCTACTGTTTATTTCATATAAGATTTAAAATACAATTGAATAAGAAATAATCATATTTCCATGTTGTGAACATGAAGTATATAACAAGGTAATATGTAATAAAAAAAAACATTATCAGGAGAAATGGAGGGGTGCAGGAGAAGAGATTGTACATGATGTTGAAATTAAATTGGTATTGTTCCAAGCATGTAGGTTATAAACTTAGGTTGATTGATGCAAACCCCAGAGTAACCACAAAGAAATACTTATATATATATATATATATATATATATATAATATATGGAAATGAGAAAGGGATCAATAGTTAAATTGCAAAAGATCAACATACATAAAAGAAGCTGCAATAAAGGAAAAAAGGAACAAAAAAGATATAAGATGTTTAAGAAATAAAGGACAAAATAGCTGACTTAAGTCCTACCTTATCAGTAATTACACTGAATGTAAATGGATTGGCAGATTGGAAAAAAAAAAAGTATGATCCAACCATATGTTGTTTACAAGAGGCTTATCTTAGATCCAAAGACATGAATAAGTTGAACATGAAAGAATGGAAAAAATATTCCATGCAAATAGTAACCAAAGGAGAGTTGGGGTAACTGTAATAATATTGGATGAAATATACTTTAAGTAAAAAACTGTTAAAAGAGACAAAGAATTACCTTATGTATTAATAAATGGGTCAATCCACCAAGAAGAAATAACAATCATAAACATTTATGCACCTAAATACAGAGCCCCAAAATACACAAGGCAGAGATTGACAGAACTGAAGGGAGAAATGCACACCTTTTCAATAATAGTTGAGACTTTAATACACCACTTTCACTAACAGAAAGCACATCTAGACAGAATATCAGTAAGGAAATGGAAAACTTCAAAAATACTATAAATGAATTAGACCTAACAGACATTTACAGAACACGGCACCCCAAAGCAGCAGAATATACATTCTTTGCAAGTGCCCATAGATTCTCCAAGGTAAACTACATGTTTAGTCACAACACATCTCAATAAATTTTAAAAGATTGAATTCATATAAAGCATCTTCTCTGACCACAAAGAAAGAAAGCTAGAAATCAATAACAGAGGGAAAACTGGAAAATCCACAAATACATGGAAGTTAAACAATGCATGCTCAAATAATCCATAGATCAAAGAAAAAATTGCAAGGGAAATCATGAAATACTTTCAGAGGATTGAAAATGAAAACACTACGTATCAAAACTTAGGGGACACAGAGAAAGCCATGCTCAGAGGGGAATTTAGAGCTCTAAATACTTACATTAAAAGCTACCTATACTGACTTTAGAAGACATACAAGATCTCAACAGAGAAATAGCATGTACAAAGATTGAATCAATAATGAAACATCTCCCATCAAAGCCCAGGACTAGATAGCTTTACTGATGAATTCTACAAAGCATTCAAAAAATTAACATCAATCCTGACCAAATATCCAAAAAATTGAAGAGGAGGGAACATATCCCAACTCATCCTATGAGGTCAGAATAACCCCAATACCAAAGTAAGATATCACAAGAAAAGAAAATTACAGACTGATATTACTCATGAATATAGATGCAAAAATCCTCAACAAAATATTAGCAAGCCAAATCCAACAGTATATTAAAAACTTATACTCCATGAATGAGTGTAATTTATTCCAGGTATGCAAAGCTGGTTCAACATAAGAGAATCAGTTAATGCCATACACTACATTAATAGAAGGAAGGGGGGAGAAACACATGTTCATCTTAATTGACACAGAAAAGACATTTGGCTAAATTTGCCACCTCTTCCTGGTGAAAACACTCAGAAAACTAGGTATAGGTAACATCCTTAACATGATAAAGGACATATATGAAAAACCCACAGCTAACCCACAGCTATCATACTCAATGGTGAAAGACTGATAGCTTCCCCCATAAAATTGGGAACAACACGAGGATGCCCACTGTCACCAGTTATTCAACATCATAGTGGAAGTTCTAGGCAGAGCAGATAGGCAAGAAAAAGAAATAAAAGGCATCCAAATTGAAAATGAAGAAGTAAAATTTTCTCTATTTGCAGATGATGTGGTCCTATACATAGAGAATTCTGAAAAATCAATAGCAAAGCTACTAGAGCTTAATAAACGAATTCAGCAAAGTGGTGGGGTACAATCTCAAAACAAAAATCAGTGGAGTTTTTGCACACAACTAATGAATAATCTGAAAGGAAAATCAAGGAAAAAATCCATTTATAAAAGCAACTGAAAAATCAACTATCTAGGAATAAATTTAACCAAAGATGTAAAGGACTTGTCCATGGGAAACTACAAAACATTGCAAAAAGAAGTAAAGGAAGATCTAAATACATAGAAGGACATTCATGTTCATGGATTGGAAGACTAAATATTAAGTATCAATTCTGCCTAAAGCAATATACAGATTCAACTCAATTCCAATCAAAATTCCAACAGACTTCTTCACAGAAATGGAAAAGCTAATCATCAAATTCATATGGAGGGATTAGCAGCCCCAAATAGCCAAAACCATCTTGAAAAAGAGGAACAAATTTGGAGGACTCCCACTTCCTGATATTAAAACTTATTACAAAACTAGAGTAATCAAAACATCTTGGTACAGACACAAGGACAGGCCTATAGATCAATGGAATTGAACTGAAAGTCTAGAAATAAACCCTCACACCTTTGGCCAATTCATCTTTGACATGGGTGCCAAGTCCAGTCATTGGGGGGAGAGTAGTCTCTTTAACAAATGGTACTGGGAGAACTGGATAGTCATATGGAATAGAATGAAGTGGACCCCAACATCACAAAATATACACAAAAATTAACTCAAAATGGAAAAAAAGATTTAATTTAAGAACTAAAACTATGCAACTCTTAGAAAAAAACATAGACAAACATCTTCAGGACCTTGTGTTAGGCTGTGTTTTCTAAAACCCAGTTTGGGAGGGGAGTGGGGAAATAATGTTTAATTGGTATGGAGTTTCTGTTTGGGATGATGGAAAAGTTTTGGCAGTGAATGATAGTGATAGAGGCACAACTTTGTGAATGTAATTAGCAGCACTAAATTGTATGTTTTAAAAGGGATAAAAAGGGAAATTTTAGGTTGTATATATGTTACCACATACACATACACGTACACATACACAAAAGCCTCATAGAACTGTACAATACAAAGAGTTAACCTTAATATAAGAGGTGGGCTAAAGTTAATAGCATAATTATAATATTACTGTTTTATCAATTATAAAAAGTTACCACACTAATGAAAAACGTTAATAATAAGGAAAACTGAGTGTGTGAAAGGGGGGAATGGGAATTCTATTTTCTGCATGATTTTTCTATAAACCTACAGCTGCTCTAAAAATAAATAAATAATCCATGAATTTGAAATGTTATTTGAAAATACTGAAAGTTTAGAGAACAATTACACTAAAAACTATAAATGAATTTTTGACCCAAACTTTTAGAGGAGGGATAATTTGTTCTTGCTCTAACTGAATTAATGGTAATTCAGCACACTTCGACTAAAGGATCTTCCCATTTTCCCTTGGATAATCTTGTAAAAACATACATTCCTTTTCCAACATCAGTACATGGAAACTTTTTTGAGATCTTAAGCCCTTTTTTTTTTTTGTCATTCTTTCTTTCTAGTCCAAGATTTTTTTACGTTGGTGTCAATTTTGTCCTTTGTGTCAACCTTATTATGTATCATTGAAATCCGAAAGGTTTTGAATAGCTTAAGAAAACATCCAAAGTCACAAAGCCGACAAGCTAAAGAATGTCAGAGAAAATAAAATGTCAAAAACTCCCACAGAATAGGTAAGGAAAAAAATTAAGATTACCATTGCTCCAAAGGGCATTTTATATCACAGAAGCTCCTCATCATCTCCTGAAGATCTAAGACTAACCATGGACCCCCAGCAGAAATGTAGACAATAGTCCTGTATGCTTTTCTTTTTAAGTACAGCAAAATGCATGTAAGTTTCTCTCACTCAACATTAGCAGAGAATCTACTGTGTGAGGGACACTCTACATAGCATTAAATATGCAAAGACAAGTAAGTCACAGTTTCAACACTCAAGGATGTCAGAGTCCAATAAGGAAGAGAAATATAATTATAATGAAGTGTTATTTGGGCAGTCATAGAGGTGTGTATTAGGTAGAGGGCGCTGCAAAGCAGGATATAGTTAACTCTGGAAGGGGGAGAGGGTGACGATACAAGTGGTGTTATGTGAATATGATTTTAAAAGATGAGTAGGAATTTGTTAGGTGTTCGATGCAAAAAAATCAGTCCTGGCAGCAAGTAAGGAGCTGTCAATCAGTTATGGCATATTAAGGAAACACCAAATAATGAGTATTGATGGAAAATTAACATAAGGGGTGGGTGTTACAATGGCAGAGATGGGAGAGGAGGATTAAACTCTACCATCCCAGTTTCCCTTCACCTAAATTTTAGTTGCATTATAAATCCAAGAGTATTTTACAAGACTTGGGATATTCAGATGTTCTATTTACTGGTAGCTTGTAGATTGTAAACTAATATTCAAATATTCCTTGTAGCATTGTTCACAGTGGCAAAGGCTGGAAACAACCTAGATATTCATTATTTGGGGACTGATTAAATAAATCATGATACCACCATAAAAGGCAATGATATCCAATTGTTTAAAAAAAAAAACAAGGTAGCTCCACATATTCTAAAATAGACCCAGCTCTAGGTTATAATATTCAGTGGGGGGTAAAAAGGCACTGGTCATATGTGTACTGGATTTTATGCGGAATTTTTTACATGATATGTACACACTCCTAGATCATGGTCTATAAGCACACAATGGTATCATTATTTTTAAAAAATTAAAACAGCCAGCTGGACTCCATCTGAAGAACTCATTCCTATTCCTCATTCCCTTTTCTCCATCTGTGAAGATGAGCAAGATAATACTAGCTAGGATAGTGGGAGGATGCTAGATAGATCGGTTAAGAATAAGAATTCATAGTCAAGTGTGGATTTTCCTACAAAGATAATTATGGCCAACAAAAGCATTGCATATATTCTTTCGGTAAGAGTTTCACCAACACACAGTGCTTTTGATCAACAAATAAAGTCCTTCTATTCCTTCTTCCGGGCATGCACCCAGGTACTTCAATGTCTGCCTGGTGCTGAGCTGACTGAGTCAGGAGATGTGCTGTAGAGTCAGGTGGACTTGAAGCAAGTAAGAGGCAAGAGGCAGAGGCAGGAGGCCTGTCACATTGGAAGACTTTTTTCTGGAACATAAAAACTGCCTTCTAGGTATAAGAGTTGACATCAGGGCAGCAAGTAATTCTATTTAACAAGAGCCTGGTGCTAAAGGAAGACAAAATGAATGGCATGGATATTTTTACTGATGCTGCAAGACACTGCTTTACTGTAAATGTGATTGTGTTAAAATTATTCCTGTCTTGCCTACTGTCATATTAAATTTTGTGCTAGCAAAATATTCCACTATTTGATATCTGTCATACCAAAAAGGTTGAGTACTACCATTTAAAATCATAATCTTAATCTCCAACACTATCACTTTCAGACATCTGACCTACCCTAAATTAATTATGAATATACCTGTGCTTGTCCATGGAAATAAACAAGCTGGATTTAAGGGGGAGTATTATGGGCACAAGAGCAGGACCTGCCCACACAATACCCAGGATTAATTTGCAAGTGTAATGCACCAAGTTCAATGCCCAGAGCCCTTTATTCTGCTCTGAAAGGACCAAAAAAAAGCACTGCTAGAAGTGATGAGTTAAGGGCTAAAATAACCTGGCAGGTTTCACCAGTGTGTCTCTGAATTTGGGGAATCAGGCTTTGTAGACACGGAGTGGAAGGACAGTGATAGAGGACACTGCCCAGTTTGGGCCTGACAGCTCCCTCCCAAGGTCCAGTTATCAGGTTGCTACCTATATCTTCCCAGTCTTCAGTAAGGCAAGCCACAGATGAAGTTCATCAGTCTACAGAAAACCTAAGTTCTAACGACCTCACTCTTTTTTATTAGTATCTATCATCCATCCCCAGGTTTCTGGGGACGCATAAAATGCTTCCTGCTTTGACTCCTTTAAATATCAGTCCTACCCCAGAGGATCCCAGCCTCCAGTATACCACTCACTTTTCTATTTGTGCCTTCCTCCTTCTAATGGATTCCTCTTTATAGACCTTGGTTCACTCTCTAGACTAATTTCTGGTCAGCCCCTGAGCTTGAAGAATCAACTGACTACCTCCACAGGCTCCAGTTCTCACCTCTTCTGAGGTTAGGTGTGATTTGCCTCTGTTTGCATGTCTCTACAGCCTCCCACACTTGCAGTTTGATCATGTAGACAATCCTTGTTTTATGTGGTTCAGCATCTAAGTCATATAAGGGCATGAAAGGCCCTTATGCTTTTTACTCTTTAATCTAGTCTAACACATTCTCACTTCACAATTCCAGGCTGCTCATAAAGTCCAGCTGCAAACATAAAAGGGTACCAGTTGATCTCTGGTTTTGTTCCCTGCAAATTAGCCTCTAAGACAAAGATTGGAATGCTGGATATTTATTAGGGAAAGGAAGCAAGCAGGATTGGAGAGAGGGAGAAGTTGAGCTGTAATCCAGTTCCAACGAAGGGCTCAGTCTACTCCATGGGGAGTCCTGGAGCTGGTAGGAAACTTCAGAGTTGTCCTATGTCAGGGCAAGAGGGCTAGGCCTATACCTCTGCATTGAGCAGTCATTGAACGAGGACTGCCCACCCCTCAAAAGGGCTGACAGCTGCAGGCCATCTATGGACACCACTATCAGCAGCTGGGGGAATTAGTCCTTTATTCCTAAAGGGGGATCTAGGCAACGGAAGAGCATTTAACATAGTGGCCACTCAGGCTCCTCCACTTCTTCCCCACCCCTCTCCTTTCTATTTCATTTGTTTCTTGACTCGGATGCTTTTTTCTCTGCCAACAGACTTCCAAAACTTCCTCTACCCTATTTGTGTTTGACAAATCTCTGTCTCCTTCCCCCCACCCCCCGCCATACACACATGCACCCTGCCTTTTTGGTTTCTTGGACCTTGACACTCTGGCATAATTTCAGCTTCGCTCACCATTTCAGTTTTGCCATTCCCTGGTCCTTTTCCTTTTCTGGGACCTTAGAACACCTAATGCCAAGAGAGAAGTCAGGTAGTAGATTGTACAGATCAGCTATGTCAAACTCTTGAAGGTAGAATACTTTCTCCATTGAGAGTATAGTTCTTCCAGACATTGAAAATGGACTGGTTCTTTTGCTACACTCAGGGGTTAGATAGAACAAAGAGGGGGGATAAAAATTCACCTATGGATACACAGCTCACATCCAAGAGACTTACAATTTTGTGATCCTGAATGGTTAAATATTCCAAGAGTGAAGCAAAAGTTAAGAATGCTCCTGAAAATCTGAAAGAGAGATGATGACATAGGGGGATGATTAATTGGGGAGAGATAATTCACTGCAATTCAGGCAAAGAAAGTTTCCTTAAATGTATCCTTCCTATTGAAAGGTCAACTGATATGCTGCTACAGTTTACCCTCAAATTTACTAAGATAAGTTTCAGAGTTTCTGCAAATGCAAGCATTTGGAAAAACAACAGGGCCACAGCTATCACAAAGCCCTTGTGCTACTTGGAAGGGGATATAAGCAGTCCTGATGTGTTAAA
Source organism: Choloepus didactylus (assembly GCF_015220235.1). Lineage (NCBI taxonomy): Eukaryota > Metazoa > Chordata > Mammalia > Pilosa > Megalonychidae > Choloepus > Choloepus didactylus. Next base: position 178,171,221 of record NC_051307.1, on the reverse strand, counting down.
ACGGAGAATCAGACCAGAAGTCACAGGTTCACTGCCATTATCATGACATAACAGTAAAGCGGAAGACAGAATGACTTTCATCAAATTGTAAAGATTAGAGGCATGTTTGTGTAACATCAAACACTTCAAAAGCAACAAAAACATTGTACTATCAGAGCAAGTGCAAACATTGATGATCACGACGATAATTTAAAATCATCCAAAAAATTGCTACCATTTTCATTTATGCTTTTTAACAGAGAAAACTTTAATACAGAATATTTTTAAGAGATTCCTTTTTGTATGGGTTAAAATAAAATTTAAAACAAAATAAGAATCTTAATGGACAATTGTAGCCAGACTACAGAATGAGGCCAGGGAAAGAGAGTATTTCTGAGTGTGGGCTGCAATGCGTGTGAGTTGCTCAGCAGACAAAGGCCTGGTGCCCCAAAGGAGATTCACTCTCAAAGCAGAAAGTGGTGGAGCTGGGTCCTACAGCAGATAACGTGAAGAGCACTTGCAGGTGACTTCCCAGCCTGCAAGCTCTACTCAGAAATGCTCCGTGCATCATAATTCAGAAGTATTTCTCAGCCCTCAAGTGGAAACAAGCGCTGACAGAGAAGAGAAGAAGAACATGAGGGCTGTGCACTTGGATAGAAATCAAAAGCCACATTTGGAGAATGAACAAGCACCTATCTGGAATTTTGGTGGAAAAGGGTGTGTGGCCAGGGATGAGAATTTCCCCCACTCCTCGCCTTACAATCTTATTCTTCATGCTCAAGTTTGCTTTACTCTCAGACACTCTTCCCATGTTGTTTTCCATGTCATTGTTCTACTTCAGGGAAGCCCTTCTTCCCTGAACAAGGAGAAGAAAAAGGAGAATGGGCCTGAGACCGGGTTACTGCGATTCTGCAAAAGTACTACTCACATTTGCTTTAATCTGCACTGATTTTGCAGTGCTAAGAGATAACCTCTCCAGAGGCATGTCTACACAGGAGGTGGCTGTGGGCTGCAAAGGTAGAAAAACTACTCTCTGCCCACTGCCAGGTCTACCTCCCACCCCCTCCTGAGACTATACCCTGCCTGTCATCCCACTGCTGGGTCCTCCACTCAGGCTGCTGTCATCTTTTGCTAGAATTAACGTTCAGCCTCCTAACTGGTTTCCTGCAGAAGTTCTCTAAGATTTCCCCAAGGCCTTTAAGATAAAATACAAACTCATTCACAGGACATGAGAAGCTAGCTGTCCTTTGGGTCTGTATTGTAATTGCTCATTTACTTGTTCTTTTCCCTGTTTCCCTGTGAATTTCTTGGGGACAAAATCTATGCCTTTTTTATTTTAATCTTAATGTCTTGGCTCCAGACACACTAGATGACACAGGAAGAGCATGAATTAACATCTGTGGAATGAAGGGCAATCAGTCCAAAGTTCTAACACCAATCCACGGGGAATCTGTGGGCTAGGTACTGAACCAGAGGATACTATGTGGTACATTTTAGAATCCAGTGAGATCTGAGAAAGCTGCTTAACCTCACTGGATTTCAGTTTCCTCACCTATAAAATGTCGAGGATCTTATCTACCTCATAGAATTCCTGCAAGAATTTAATGAGATAATGTGCATAAAGAGACTAGGTCATCCCCCGGCATATGGTGTTATTCAGTCAACTTATAGTCCATTTGCTTTCCTTCTCTTGGCCTTAATTTTATAATTTGTAAATTAAAGAATTAAAGTAGGTGATTTCTAAGATTCCTTCCAACATATAAGAGATTTTAGTACACTATTATTGACAGAAGAAAACAAACAAAAATCAGTAAAAATATGGAGACACAACTATGCTTGACCTGATCACACTCAACACTTGCAGAACTTTTCAAGTGCATGTGAATAATTTACATTTGCTATGGTTATTTGGAGCAATGCACCTGGGAAAAAACACATGTTCTTAAACTTAATCCATTTCTGTGGGTGTGAACTCTTGTAAATAGGACCTCTTGATAAGGTTACTTCAGTTAAACTGTGGCCCAGCTGAATCAGGATGAGTCAATTCTATTACTGAAGGTCTTGCATACAGAGAGAGAAAGCCAGAAGGAGCAGCTAGAAGTTGAATGTCAACAGACCTGGAAGAGAAGGGAGAAGCCAGGAGAGGCCGTCTATGTATTGCCTTGTGACAGAAAAGCCAGGGACCAAGGATCACCATAAACCAGCCCCAGAATGCCACAGTCTTGTGGGAGAATGCATTGCCTTGATGGCTCCTTGGTTTTGGACTTTTCTTAGCCTCAAAACCATGAGTCAATAAATTCCCATTGTTCAAGCCAACCCATTGCATGGCATTTGCTTTAGGAGCAAAGAAACTAAAACATTTACCATACTTGGTCTTATGTTGTAGCATAAAATATTATATACAGCAACAGAAAATGAATGAACTATCACCCCACAGAGCAATAGAAATGAGTTCCACAGATGTAAAGTTGATGAAAAAATCCAGACAAGTATGTAGAGTTAAAAAATAGGCAAAACTTAAGTATGGTATTCAAGGTGAGGATAGCAGTTACTTTGTGGTAAGGGAGCATGAAGGCTATCTCTGGGGTTCTATTTCTTAATCTGGGTAGTGGTTAAGTGGATATGTTCACTTTGAGTTAATGCATCAGGTGCATACTGATTTCAATGTAAAGTTTATTAATAACAATGGTCGGCAAAAAAAAGTGGACTAATATGTCCAGCTAGAAAGTGGTGGAACTGGAATTTGAATCAGGTCTGCAGTAATTCAGTATTCTCAGGATATTTACCAAATTGTTGGTGGGCAATGAGCTCCAATATTAGTACCTAAGCCCTGTAAAATTTCTGAAAGCTCTTCTCAGCTTCTAGGGCTTTCCGCCACTGCACTGGAATCGGCACACCATTCGGGGGAAAAGAAGGCGTCAATTTTGCATTCAGGTCCCTATGTCTCTCTTCAGTTCAGGATTTTGTCTCTTTATGACTTCTTTGAGAAAGGACTGACTTGGTTACTGTTAATATTTTCACTCCTGACAGATTTTTTTTCAGTATTTTGTCTAGCTAGTTGGTCTCTGTGAAAGGTAGGTCTGTAATGAGCCATTCTACCATCACAAGTGGGGAAAAAATCTTAATTCACCTTTCTTATCAAGAGTTATCTCTCTCATTTTTTTAAAAAAATTATTCAACAAATACTAATTAGACACCACCTACTTTACAGGCACTATTCTAGGAGAGATTCAGTGGTGATTAAGATACTGATTTTAGGGTGCTTGCATCTGCAAAATGAAAATAATAATCACATCTTCATAGAGATTGTATCAGTCAAAGTTCTCCAGAGAAATAGAACCAACAGGGTGTGTGTGTGTGTGTGTGTGTGTGTGTGTGGTTTATTATAAGGTATTGGCTTACATGATTGTGGGGGCTGGCAAGTCTGAATTCTGTAGGGGAAATGATGGAAATTCCACTAAAAGTGATGTTGAAGCCTTGGGTGAGAATTCCTCAGGCTAGAAACTCAGGAAGGAGTATAGGATATAGTCTTGAAGCAGAATTTCTTCTGATCCCTGGAACCCTCAGTTCTCCTTCTTAAAACTTCCAACTGGTTGGATGAGATTCACCCATATTATCGAGGGTAATCTCCTTTACTTAAAGTCAATTGATTGTAGTTGCTAATACCATCTGCAAAATAGCTGCACAGCAAGACTAACCAAGTGTTTGACAAAACAACTGGACACTATGACCTATCCAACTTGACACAAAATTAACCATCACAGAGATTAAATCAGATAATGAAGGTAGTACACACAACATAATTCCTGGTACATAGTAAATGTGAAATATATTTTAGTCATTATTTGTGCCTTCCATAACTTAGACACCTTCATTAGTGTTTCCAGTTTAAGAAGAGAAAATTGGACCTAGTTTTAGTAGTTTTCTGTACACTGTAAAATAAAAGATAAGTCAAACAAGAAAAATATTTTTAATCTGGCAGGTTTTGGAGTTCACAGATGATCAATGAACTAATGCATATAACAATTCTACTCCTGAAAATTGATCTGGCTAAAGGGCTTTGTTGACTCCTTTCCTTACCATTGCCCAACCCTGCAGAAATTGTAGAAGACTGAACTATGTCTCTGGCTTCATTGGGTGCAGGACTATTTGACTACAAATTAAGAAAACCATCAGGGTCATTCCTTTGGCCACCTCCAGTTGCGAATTTTAAAGGTATTACTCTAAAGGAATAGTGATCTAACTTGCCTTTATTAGATCACAGCTTTCACTCCTTTATCACCCCAATACTACTTGCACCTTCTTAGCAGGCAGTCTGGCCCCAGAGCACCTTTGTTTTTTGGTAAAAAATAACTTTGCAAAGCTAGAATCTGTGGCCATGTCAACTCTAGGATTACCAAAGCTAGAATTCAAAAGGGCTTTCCTCGCCTTCCTGTTTGGCATGCTGTTACATGATGAGCAAGTAGTGCTGGGGCTTTCCTCCTCTCAGCAGCCGTGGCATGCCCCCATGAGGAAACGTATCAGAGCTGAGGTTCTGCAGGCTAAAAATATAAGACCAGGTTTTCAAAATAGCAGTCACACAGCATTCCACAGCAACTGTCTTCGTCCATCTGATTCTCTTTGGGAGATAAACACACACACACACACACACACACACACACACACACACACACACACTCCTGTAATTCATTCTTCCCTCTGCCCCTTGTTTACACACACAAACTCCATTCTTTAGATCAAATTTCTGAGATCTAAAATATACCACTGGTATACTGATGCTGAAAGGACACTGAGAGGTTATCTAGCAGACATTACCAAGCAGTTTTCCAAATTATATACTACAAATACTCTATACTGAACACTACATTTGCATTCAATTCCCCTACATTTGTAAATGGTCTCTTTGCAACTAGCATCTGTTACTTACCACATCACGGAGACAAAAAGACATGACCGTGGTCTTCTGTTTCCCCAGAGACAGAAAGGCAACCAACCAATCAAACAAAAAAGACTAAAAGAAATAATGAACAAGGTTAAGTTCCTTTAGCCTCTGCAAAATATGTACTTGAGAAAATTCTCCACTGCCATTACAAGTGACACATTGTTGTGCTAAAATTATCTATTTTGGGTGATGAATGTTGCCTGTCAAGATCTACTTTATGAGGCCACAGAATGGACCATGTTCAAGATATCCAACACTTCAGGGCTAGATAGAGTCCCAGAGTGGACCTGAGGTCCAGGGAGGTGAGCTGATGATACAGGCCCAAAGAACAGTGAGATCAAATAGATCTGTTAAATTTCCTGACAGAAAAGACTGACTGCATCCCCAGACATTAGCAGACTGCTTGGCACAGGAGGCCCCTAATGTACAATTGTTGAATGAAGAAGTTAGGAATGGTGGCAAGATTTAGTGTTAGTGCCTGAGAGGCAGATGGATTTCAACATCTAAGACAGGGTTTCTCAACCTCAGTAGTAATGACAGTCTGGGCCAGATGATTCTTTGTTTTGGAGAGCCTTCCTGTCCTTTTTTGGGTTGATTAGCAGCACCCCTGGTTTGTATCCATTCCTTGCTAGAACCACCCCCTCCCAGTTGTAGAATACACCGATTGATCAGGTCTGGGTCCAGTGCATACTACTAGACCTGGGAGCAAGGAATAAAGGATGCCAGCCCCACCCAAAGCACTGGGATTAATACTGGGTAGTGTGTGTGGGGATGCAGAATGGTTCCCCAAAGGAACTCAGGATGATGATACCAGAATGGGGTGGTGGTAGATGCTGGCAGGTAAAATAGCATAAATTAGGCCAAGCCTAGAATTACCAAACAGGGAAGCAAAGCAGGAGCTCCTGTACCAGTATAAATAGAGACTCAATGGCTGGCCCCAGAGTATGAGTGGCTCAGATGGGATGCTATTTATAAGTGTTTTCTCTGAAACTTTCTTTCCCAGATCTGTGAGTGCTTATTAAACATGAAGAGGTTTATGCATTCAAATAGCAGCATTTAATCTTTCCCCCTGCCTGGTTCTATTTGCATACCTTGGCTTTCATTCCGCCCTTTCTGAAGATCCTCTCAGGTAAATTCAGGCTTGGAACAGGTCCTCTAAGCTTGATTGCAGACACTTTCTATTTTCTGCTGCTCACTAACCTGTGTGTCACCCAGTAGGATCTGCTGACTGCCAAAGCTAGGTTGAGAACAGGAAAGGGAAACTTGTGGTATTTTGCCCTGGTAGCGGGAGGAAGAGATTTCTTCTTGGTTTGAGCTTGTGAAAAATTCATGTCCAGAAACAGAAAAATGACCCCTAATAATGGTTATAAATTTTGGTCTCCTTGATGTGAACTTAGGTGCTATTTTTCACTTGTTTAAATGTTAATCCTTTTTAAATGTCTTACTAAGCTTCTTTCTGCAGACTCTTGTCACATCAGTCTCAAATGACATGTCATTTGGGATATGAGAAGACCAACCACATGTCCATCATTAACTTGCAGTCTTTCAATCCCACTGTGTGACAAACTGCAGGAGTTCACATGGAAATGCAATGAGTCTGATCAGTACTCATAAGTTTAATGCTGTTATTCATAGAGTAGAAGTTTCTTAAGAATAGTCTTTTATTTGAGGTTGTTACAGCTTGTAGAAGGAATCAAGCCTTATGATAACAGCAGTTCTAGATCAGAGTCTGCTGATGGAAAGGTTTTGCCTACTCTGGAGATCAGAATCTTGGGCCATCAGTGTTGATAAAGATTGTATCTGTGATAATTAACCTGAAAGAAACTCTTTAAATGTATGCATTCATAAATGACAAAAATAGTTCTTCATTTGCAACATCAGGATATTCAGTGGATTCTAATACTAGTCCAAGTTGCTTCTTATTAGGGATCTGATAATAACCATGAACATGTACCTTGGTAATTTTCTGGTCTAGGATCTACTTCTTCCATTTTACAGGCCTGCTGTCCCTTCAGACTTCTGTTCTATTCTATGTTAAGGCATTCCATGGCAGTGTACTAAAAGATTTCAGATTTGTGTAATCACACAAACCTAGTTTTGAATCTTTGTTTTACCTCTTACAAGTTTGTGACATGAACCCATTTCACATCTATTTCTCATCTCTGAAATGCAACCACACCCATGTGATAGCTTGGGCCCAGGTTTACTGATGTGGCCCATGTAACGTTATGTACATAGTAGGAGCTCTATGGTTGGTGGCTATTGTATTGTTTCAGGGTCTTTGCTTACTATTTGAAAATAACCCTTGGTCTCGGCATCTGCAGTCATCTAACAGTGTAATCTTTTTCAGTGTAATCTTTACAGAGGCTTTGCCTCTCCATGCTCGCTCGCGATGCTGGCTGCCTGCTTTGTCTCGGCCCAGGCACAGCTGAGGTCTTTCTGCTTAGTCCTGCAGCCCATTGCTGCAGAGCACTCTCTCATACCCACTTTGGCTCCCTACTTTGGGTAGCACAGTGCTGCTCCCTAGGTAATGCTACTAAAGATCCCATAAAAAGAGCATGCCAGAGACAGGATGGTTTAACCATTTCATGCCCAATATTGTGTTGCCTGCCTAATTGCTTAATGTGATGATAATGAACACGTGTGTGTGTGTATATGTATGTGTGTGTTTATCAGAAGGTAGAACAGAAGCTTTACTAAGTACAACCACCCTCCCCTAGGAACTGAGCTCTATTTGAAACAGAGCATCCTTCACTATAGAATAAAACATATTTGCTGAAAATGCTTCACCCCATTTCCTTTTCCTTACTTCTTTGTTATTCCCCAACTCACTTGTTAGGAGACTACCATCATTTTCTCACTGAAGTAGAATCAATTCATAAACACATTCCCAGTAAAAGGAACCTAGACAAAGCTATGATCTCTTGGGGGCTATTTTCATATTTCCTTTGTGCATACACAGGATTCTTAGCATCTGACAATGTGGCTTGTTTTTGAGGGTGACCAAGCTTATCATGCATGTGTACATTCACCTCTAACTCATGCCTCTAGATTTTATCCTCTGTCGTATACCTCATCTTAAGAGTTTCTAAACAATCCATTCATTTAACAAGCATGTATGTAGCACTTCCTATAGGTAAGACTCTGTATTAAGAACTGAGAACACATATATATAAAGAAACCATTGCTAGAACACAACACAGAATACAATAACTAACAATAAATTCATGAGCTATAAGCCATGCATGCATAAAAATAGCACATCTAATCAGAAACTGGACAGTATGGTCCCTTGATCTCTGCTCTGAAGCTGAATAAATGCAGAGGCCGTGATTTCAGATGCTGTGCTCCAGACAGACATGAGCTTACAGGCAAAGGACTCTAGTCCTGGCTGGAGAGCTGGCTAAGAAGATGGCGGAGCATGTTATCAGGGAATCGGCTACTAAATGAATCAGAAAAGGGGTCAAAGTTGATTACATATTTCTTTACTCATCTAGATATTAGTTTCAAGGTTGTCACAAATGATTCTTCACATATGAAAGGGATTTATGACCATTCCATACATAATCAGCATTGGATAATTCTCTGACAGGCACAGGAGACAAAGACTTTGTTGTGAAAATAACCCCACTTTGCTCCTTACCAATCATTCCCTTCCCACTCTTTGATTTCACATGACAACTGCCTTTGACATTGTGGCAGCTATTTTTGTTTCTGTTGCTGCTTTTTCTTTTTTTTTTTTAAGGAATAAGAATTTATTTCCTTCTTTCTTGCATTGAAATAGCAACTCCCTGCAGTATATTTAATAAGAGTGCAATTAAATTGATGGAGGAATTGGGACAAGAAGAAGTTTTCAGAAATTGCATGCTCAAGAATTCTTAGGTGAGCTAAGAGTATAAGAAACCCTGAGGTCAGTTCACAGAAAGGCATGATGCTTAAATGGACCATGGTTGAACCTCTACCAGGACTATTTTTATAAACAACATAAATCTCAGATAATACAATTAATGGCTAAAAGCCATTTTGCGATGTTCTTGATGGAGGTTTGCAACCTTCTGTTCTAATCAGAACTTGAGAAGTAAGGACCAACAAGATTTACAGAAAATAAGACATCTTCCTATGTACCTAACAAGGGCTGTCTCTTTTATATCCAATGTAGAATAGGAGTAAATATAGCATTATATTGCCTCTATTCAATTCCAGTATGTTTATGTGCCACCCTCCCCTTGCCCCGCCCCAAACAATTACACTGTCCACTGAAGTCCAAAAAGAAAGTTTTAAACTAGTCAATCTGCATCAAAAATCTTCAGTGACTCATTATTTTTGTTTGGGGCCCCCCAAAAACAGACCCTGAGACAAGGATTCAGGTATACGAAGTTTATTCAGGAGTTGAGGGAACACCAGCAGGAGAAGTGGGGAAGCGACGCACAGAAGGGAAGGCAGCCAATAAGAGTCTGTTACCGAGCCAGCTACCACAGTGGGCAACTGGAGCTTCATCCTATGAAGAAACTCCAGGAAATGGGATAAAACATACCTCTGAATTTTCCCACCCTAAGTGAGGGAGCCAGGCTATTTATACATCATCTTTCTACCAGTCCTTGGTTGAAGGCTGCTCCCAGGGGAAGAAGATTAAGACCCTGATACCTCTTGCCTGCCAATCACAGGCAGAGGAGCCTTTCAAGGTTACAAAAATGTCCTCAGACATAGTGATGAAGATACTAGCACTTGGAAGTCAGCTGAGGACACAAACATGGTCCAAGGGATATGGGAAGGGTACTGATCACCTGTCCCATTCCTTCATTGTGTGTGAGATAAATTCCAACTCTCTGGCCTGGAATTCTAGACCCTCACAACTAGGTCCCAGACTACATTGCCAAATATATTGCCTGGTATCTCTCTACCCCAACCCTCTGAACCCACCAACTTTTTTAAAATTCCCTATTCACATACTGATTTATTTCTTATTTTGTTACATTGGTGCAGTCTATTTTTCTTTTTTAAGGTCACCTTCATCCTCCTTTGCTTGTACCTAAATTCTATCCATATTCCACAACCCAAATCAAATGCACTTCTGTAACTATACTCTTAAAAGTCTGAATATTTGAGATGGAAGAAGATGGTGGCATAGAGAGGAGTGGAAGTTAGTTAGTCCCTCCTGGAGCAACTAATAAACAACCAGGAACAACTAGTAAATGATCTGGAATAACTGCTGGGGTACAAGCGTGACTGTCTACACACCATGCACCAACCTGGATTGGGAGGAATGCCTGAGATCACAGCATGGATTCTGTGAGTAGAAACTGCAGACCTGAGCTGGGAGCCCCCTCCCCCATGGCAGCCTGAACTGCAAAGCCTCGCTGTGATAGAGAGCAGCACTCTCTGAACAAGTGAATATACCTCAGTCCAGCTCCAACTGGGGTTTTAATTGGCAGATGTGGACTGACCAATGCAAGCTGCAAATCCCCAACAAGCAGACAGAGGCTTTTAGTGATGACTCACCTTGAAGAGCCAGGAGACTTCTCTGTCCCGGGAGAGGGAGCCCAGAAGACTGGGTGCTATCTCTGGCCGACAGTTGAAGCTGGGGGCTGTGGAGTAACCCTGAAAGGGGGCTTTCTGTCCCTTTTTCTCTCTCTCAACCTGAGCGGCTCAGTGGAGAAAGCCTCAGCCATTTTCAGCTTGCAGTAGAGAAAGCCCTCAGCCATTTTCGGCTCACAGCACTCTGACCCAGACAAGGGTGAAGATAGCAGAGTCAGAGACACAAAGAACCTATTTATATGCAAATGAATGAAGAGAAGGGAAAAGGGGCAGAAGCAATAATAGAGGAAATAAGCAATGAAACTTTCCCATCTCTTATGAAAGACATAAAATTACAGATCCAAGAAGCACAACATACCCAAACAGAATAGATCTGAATAGGCCTATGCCAAGACACTTAATAATCAGATTATCAAACATCAAAGACAAAGAGAGAATCCTGAAAGCAGCAAGAGAAAAGCAATCCATCACGTACAAAGGAAGCTTAATAAGACTATGCGCAGATTTCTCAGCAGAAACCATGGAGGTAAGAAGGAAGTGGTGTGATATATTTAAGATACTGAAAGAGAAAAACTGCCAACCAAGAATCCTATATCTGGCAAAACTGTCCTTCAAATATGAGGGAGAGTTCAAAATATTCTCTGACAAACAGACAATGACAGAGTTTGTGAACAAGACACCTGCTCTACAGGAAATATTAAAGGGAGCACTACAGACAGATAGGAGAAGACAGGAGTGACAGGTTTGGAACACAATTTTGGTTGATGGTAGCACAGCAGTGTAAGTACACTGAACAAAATGACTGTGAGCATGGTTCAAAGAGGAAGGTTAGGAGGATGTAGGACACCAGAAGGAAATAGGAACGATAAAGACTGGGACGGTATAACTCAGTGAAACCTAGAGTATTCAACAATTGTGAACACGAGGGAGAACAAATGAATGTCAACCTTGCAAGGTGCTAAAAATAGGAAGGTATTGGGGGAAAATACAATCAATGTAAGCTAGAGACTATAATTAACAGAAACATTGTATAATGCTTCCTTTAATGTAACAAAGGCAATATACCACAACTAAATGCATGTAAGAGGGGGGCATAAGGGAGGAGTATGGGACTCTTGGCATTGGTAATGTTGTCTGACTATTCTACTTCAGTTTAATGTTATCTTTCTTTTTGTTGCTTCCTAGCTCTCATGTTTTTTTTCTCTTTCTTTTTTCTTTTTCTTTTGTCTCGCTACTTTATTTGACTCTTCCTCCTGCTTTGTGGAAGAAATGGAGATATCCTCATATAGATAGTGTTGAGGGTGATAAATACATAAATATGTGACTATATAGGGACCCATTGATTGTTTACTAAGGATGGAATGTATCGTGTGTGAACAAAACTGTCTTAAAAAAATTGGGTTGATGAAGAAAACTTGAAGGCACTATATTGAGTGAAATAAGTCAGACACATAAGGACAAATATTTCAGGGTCTCACTGATATGAACTAATTATAATATGTAAACTCATAGACATGAAATATAAGTTACAAGGATGTAGAATGAGGCTAAAGAATGGGGAGAGGTTGCTTCTTATGAGTAGGATGTTCAGCTAGGTTGAACTTAAATATTTGGAAATGAACAGAGGTGAGAATAACTAACAGTGCTGAATAGTGCGTGAATGGGGTGGAAAGGGGAAGCTCAGAGTCACTTATGTCACCAGAAGGAAAGTTGGAGGTTAGAAGATGGGAATGTATAAAACAGTGAATCTTGTGGCGGGCAATGTCCATGATTAACTGTACAAATAGAAATCTTTTTCATGAACCAGAACAAATGTATGACACTATAACTAGAAATTAATAATAGATGGGCATATAGGGGAAAAAATATGGCTATTGCAAACTATATGCTACAGTTAGTAGTATCTTAACATTCTTTCATCAACAGTAACAAATGTACTATACCAATAGTATGAGACAATAATGGAGGGGGAGTGGTTAGGGATATGGGAGGATTTGAGTTTCCTTTTTTTTTTTTTTGTCTTTATTTCTTTTCTGGAGTAATGAAAATGTTCCAAAAATTGAAAAAAAAATTAATTGTGGAGATGGAGGCACAACTGTATGATACTCGGGGCAATTTATTGTACATTTTGGATCTATGGATAATTGTATGGTATGTGAACAATCACATAAAAAAATGCAAAAAAAAAAAACCATTATGATAAGCAAAAGAAGCTATACCCAAAAGAAAAAAAAAGTCTGAGTATTTAAATTATTTCCCTCTGACCATATCCTTTACTAGATAATCTACAAACTGGCATTGCCCATGGTATCTTTTATATGATTTTTTTCTTCCCAACAACATCATAAACTAATCCTGAGAGCAGGAATGTGTTCTTTCACTTCCCTTCAGAACCTGCCTTGGCTCAGAGCAGTCCCTTGATGGAGAATTTTCATTGATGACTAATTCTTATGAGAGCACTCTAAGAGTAATAAAGAGTTGTTTATTGATTGGATAAACAACTCCTCTGAAAATTCATCCCATGTATACTTGATGCCTAGGGTTGACTCACTTCATGTTGTAAATGGTAATTCATTGTTCAACAAATACTTACTTGAACTTTGTCAGACACTCCTTAGACACTGGAAATACAGCAGTAAATAGAACTGATAAAGATCTTATTCTCATGGGTCTTATAATCTAGGTCACTTATTTTAAATGAATGGAGGAGAACTACTGAGAAAGTCATAAAAATTTTTGCTGTTCACTTTGCTTGGTCATCTAACTCTGCCAAAGATGCATACCCACTATTTGATTAGTCATAACCAGCCTCTGATACTTAATTTGTAAACATGATTGCCAATAATTTCCTTTCCCTTTACTCACATGACACTCTCCTATTCTCTCCCCTTGAATCTGAGCTGACCATAAGACGTGCTAAAATGGCCCCTCAAAGATGTCCTGTGTGATCCCCAGAACCTGTGAATATAACGAGATATCACTCCGTGATTGTTTTTGGCTCAGTGGACCTTAAGACAGGGCAATTATCTGATGAGCCTGATCTAATCACATGCATCTTTAAAAGCAGAGAACTGCCTTTTGGCTCTCTGAGCAGCACCATGGCGGTTGGCAAGAACAAGTGCCTTACAAAAGGTGGAAAAAAGGAGCCAAGAAGAAAGTGGTTGGTCCATTTTCTAAGAAAGATTGGTATGATGTGAAAGCACCAGCAATGTTTAATATAAGAAGAAAGATTGGTATGATGTGAAAGCACCAGCAATGTTTAATATAAGAAATATTGGGAAAACACTAGTTACAAGGACTCAAGGAACCAAAATTGCATCTGATGGCCTTAAGGGTCGTGTTTTTGAAGTGAGCCTTGCTGATCTGCAGAATGATGAAGTTGCATTTAGAAAATTCAAGCTAATTACTGAGGATGTGCAAGGCAAAACTGCCTAACCAACGTCCATGGCATGGATCTTACCCGTGACAAAATGTGTTCCGTGGTCAAAAAATGGCAGACCATGATTGAAGCTCATGTCGATGTCAAAACTACTGATGGTTATTTGCTTCGTCTTTTCTGTGTTGGTTTTACCAAAAAATGCAACAATCAGATTCGGAAGACCTCTTACGCTCAGCACCAACAGGTCCGCCAAATCCGGAAAAAGATGATGGAAATCATGACCCGAGAGGTGCAGGCAAATGACTTGATAGAAGTGGTCAATAAATTGATTCCAGACAGCATTGGTAAAGACATAGAAAAGGCTTGCCAATCTATCTATCCTCTCCATGACATGTTTGTTAGAAAAGTAAAAATGCTGAAGAAGCCCAAGTTTGAATTGGGAAAACTCATGGAGCTTCATGGTGAAGGTAGTAGTTCTGGAAAAGCAACTGGAGATGAGACAGGTGCTTAAGTGGAACGAGCTGATGGTTATGAGCCACCAGTCCAAGAATCTGTTTAAAATTCAGACAAAATAAAGCCTTATTTGTGAAAAAAAAAAAAAAAAAAAAAGCAGAGAACTTTTTCTGGCTGGTAGCAGAAAAAGAAGGCAAAGAGATACGAAGCATGAGAAGAACTTGAGGCACTGTTGCTGGTTTGAAGATGGAGAAGGCTACATGGGAAGGAAAGTGGGTGGCCTCTAGGAGCAGGGAGTAGCCCCTGGATGACAGCCAGCAAGGAAACAGGGAACTGGATTCTGCCAACAACCCAAATGAGTTTAGACATGGATTCTTCCCCCAGGCCTCCAGATTAGAGGACAGACTAGCCAACAACTTGATTTCAGCCTGGTAAGACCTTAAGCAGAGAACCCAGTCAAGTTTACCTAAGCTTCAGAACTGGAGCTTAAAAAATGGGTGGTTAAGCAGATAAATGTGTGGTTGGTTGTTATACAGTAATAGAAAATGAACAGACCTGCTTTGACCAACAGAATGTGGGGGATGTGATTGTAGTTTTGGCCCTAAGCCAAAACCAGATACCAGGCTATAAAAAAAGAAAAGAAAAAGCTTCAGTCTACTAAATGGATGATGAAGGGTCACATGGAGTGAGGCCCTGGAGAATGAGGGGCCCTTCTGGGCGCTCCAGCCTTAGTCAGGCTCCCAGCTGAAAGCACCCTAGGAGCTTCTTCAGTCTACACCATGTGGAACAGAACTGTCCAGTTCTCAAGAATCTGAGAAGTAGTAAATCACTTTTGTTTTAAGCTACTAGTTTTAGGGTGGTTTGTAATGCGCCATAGATGAATGACCATTTTATGCCTTTATGTTTATAGTTGGAACTCTTAACCAGATGAGGTGTATTGCATATATAATCTCTAATCTCATGGCAATCTTGAAAAGCAAGTCCTCTATAATTATCATCATTCTAGGGACAAAAAACAAACTAACAACAAACTGAGCTTCACAGAGATTGATCAATCCACATCTATTTATCCTCAGTCCCTGCTCTTTATACTTAAACTCCTGCTTTTCACAAGGTCATTTCCCAATTTGTGCCAGGTAGACACTGCAGTGTCACTGACATGGGCTGGGCTTCCTGCCTGCTTTGGAAGGAAAGTGTCACTGGAGCAAGGCTTACATAGGCAGGTGCCCCAAAGCAGGCTGACCCGGCCAGGAAAGCAGTGGGGAGCAGATGCCCTGGAAGGAAGCAAGGGTCTGCCTACCACTCACCATATGTCAGCATTTGTCTAGGAGGTAAGTATTCTCAGAGTTGTCACCTGGGAGCATATGGCCATTGGGATAGAAGAAAATGTCCCACTAGCATGTCAGGTGTCAAATCTCAGTTGCCAAAAGAATATATGGTTATGACAGCTTTTATTTCTAAAGTAACGTGGAGAGGCATTTTTCCCCCAGGCAACTTTGTGGAACTACTTAGTTACACTCAATAACCTGCAATTACTGTATCCAAGCAAAATGTCTGGCCCTGCTGTAGTGACATGATTCAATGCTCTTAAAAATGTGGGCCCAAATCATAATCTAAACTAGTAAATTTCATCATCCAAATAATCAAATAGAAACCAAGCTCTACCATTTAACTTACTCTATGGCCTTGAACAAGTTACTTAAGTTTTAGTTTTCCTTTCCTTAAAATGGAGGTTATAGCAATACCTACTTCACAGAATTATAAAAATTCATGTTAATGCAAGTACAACAATTACAAGAGTATCTAGCACGTTGCCAATGCTGCATAAAAGTAAATACCAATTGAGTCATATTTCTGTCCATAGTCATACCTCCATATGCTCAGGTGTGTTTCAGGTATACTTAGGTAGGTTTGGCTAGGGGAGAATTTCATAGAAGCATTTCAATTGATGAAAAGGTGAGCATCCAGTGATGTGAAAATCGAATCTGTTAATTAATAAATATTGACACTAAGAGGTGACAGGTAGGCATAAATTATAAGGATGCATGTATTTCTGAACATGTATCTTTTAAAATTTTTAAAATAAATTTGGAATGTTGATAATCTGCTTCAATAAAAGCATGCTATTTTGAACTCAAAAGAGTATAGAAAACATTTATATTAATCGTATGCATTTCTGAACATCTGTTTAATCAAGCCATTCATTTATTTTCAGCTTAACTAATTTAATCAGAGGTTTAAAATTTGAAGGAGTACAAAAGTAGTTAAATGGTATACAATAGCTTTGAGGTCCTAGAAGAGAGAGCAAAGCTCACGGGAATGATGTAAGTCTGTGGCTCTGAAGATAGGTAGACAGCATTGAAGAAATAGAGAGAAAAATTGAAAAGGAGATGAAAGGAAACATGCTATTGGATTAATCCAACAGATGCACTACATTTACATGGTCAACAAGCTATAATGATATGGAGAAGCAGAACATGGGATTTTTGTTTGTTTCAGTGGTGAGTCCTGCACATTAGTCCCCTTCTTTCTGACAACACCTTTCTTTAATATTCATTTTCCATGCCTTTAGCCTTTCCAATGGCCATCAAAAGTGACAGGGACAGATTTTTGAAAGAACACCTTTTCCCCTTCCAAGGTAACATTAATATTTTGCTCTCTCAGTAATCACAGTATTGGTCACAGGAAGTTCCCGGGCACAGCTGTGCAGCAGCTGAGGGGACAACTAGTCCTACATGGAGCGAGAGAATGCGAGGCTCAGCAAGGATGTCCCTGGAGAAAAGCAGAGTTGCCCAATGTGCTGGGTTGAGTGGGGAAGAGCTTTACAGCTCAGTCAGCCGCTTGGGTGGGACAGGGGAGGGGGCAGATTTTTTGACAGTTAAAGATTAAATTAAGCAACATAAAAGATGAAGATGTTATTAAAACTCCAGGGGAGAAAATTGGGGGAGGGGGTAGGTACAAGAAAGGAAATGCAGTCATACTACATTGCTTGGCACAATTGGAGGTAGTAGTTATATAGACATGATGTAAATACAATATTTATATAATTGCACTATATTGGGAGAATTGGGGAGGGGAGGGAGAGAATGTGAGAAGAACAGAGGTGTGGGAGGTAGAGAATATATGTGCATTTAGTCTGGGGTAGAAAAGTGAGCAAGAAAACTAAATTCTCCCTTTCCTTAGTAGAAATTCAAAAACTGGCAGTATAGTTATGTATTATGTAAAAATATGGAGGTAAATACTCAAAGAAAATCTAAAAGAGCTGGTAACTCAGGAGTGAGCATGGGAGAAGTTGTGAGTACCTATTTTTCATTATTAGGTTATTTGAAGATAGTTATCAATATAATTTCATTTTAAAACTATGTACATATATTACTCTGTTTAAAAAATTAATTAAAAAAGTTTTAACCCTTGGACTTATTGAGTCTTGCTTTTGAAAAGGACAAGAAGGCTGATAGTGTTTACAATAAAATATAGCAATACATAAAGGTGTAATATTTATTAATAACCACTTGACTTCACTGGATGGCTTACATTATACTCACTAAAGCATGGTAAACAGAAAGACCCCCAATTAGTTGTAGGCCTTAAGAAGCAAGAAGAGAAGTGCAACTTGATTGTAATGCTGGAGCCTTCATTTAAGGGGAAATGCAATATTCAGATTTTAAGACTATATTTGGTACTTAAAATTGACAGGATTGTTGAATTATGTTTGTTTACCCCATAGCCCAAGTTCTCGTCCATTCTTAATAATAGTTTGACTCTACCTGACTATCCTGTAAAAGAGGCAAACCCCCAGCTCTCTCTCCTGGGTTGCAGGGAGAGTCATATTCCATCGTAATTTCATTTGCTGTAGCTTATTTGCATAACTTCTGCATTTGCAGATTCCCTGACCAGATAAGGCAGAACCAAGTCCTTGAGGTTCTGCAGGCTGCTGGGACTACTCATCACACCACTTTCTGCTCTCCACTGTGTCTAGGAAGCAGGAGAAAGAACATGACAACGTGCTTTTGCTGTTCTCATACCTTCTGTTCTCTTTGGTTGGAAGTAAAAGAAACTACTTATATTCACTTAAAATCAGATTAAAATGGCAGGGTTCAGATCACAGTATGATTTTAATGAAGGAATTCTAGCCAGGACACTCTTCATCATTCCAAGGCCCAAATGGCAAGTAAATTAATGAATGAAAATTGTAGAGAAGTTTAATAAGGCATGTTACATAAAAAAAAAATTTTTTTTCAGGAAAAACTAAACTTCAGGGAAAAAATGTACAAAGAAGAAAGTGAAAGAGTTTTGTGCCTAGAGTGTTAATTGTGGTTAGCTCCACAATCTACTCCTCTAACCCCAGCTACAGGGCAAGATCTGATTGGACAAACCAATCATGGAAATCACAGCTTCTTTGTCACAGGTATTTTTCCAGATAAGTCAACAAGATATTTCATTATCTTAAACAAAAAATATGCTTCTTTGGGTTATGCCAGTCTGTGAAGAGTTCTGCAATTTTGATAAGTAATTAAGGAAAACTGCACCCTCTCGGCAGCCATCTTGTGACCATGAGGGACCATAAAGCCAACCTAGGAAAACAAAGTGAGAGAATCACAAAGAAATAAAGTAGAACCATGAATAAACCATCACTGAAACCTGCCTTGCTTCTGGACATTTTGGTACTTATGAGCCAAGAAACCCCTTTAATTATTGGAGTCATTTTGACTTTTGCTTTCTTTCATGACCAAAAGCATTTGACTGACAAATTACCTATGTAGACTAAATGGGTGAAGAAGCCAAAAAGTGATAGAGTTTTGGGCACCAGGACAGAGGCACGATGGCACCTGAAAACAATCCCATTCAGAGTCTAAAAGGCAATTAAATAAGACTCTGTCCTGGAAACTGGAAGATAATTGCCTTATTATAGTTTGATTACCTCACTTGTAAAGGGGGACATTTTACCCCAATGGGACTGCATAAAAGAAAATTACTCATTTTTCTAAGTTCATAAAAGTTGAAATCCCTCACTTGAAGATATTGTGTTCTGTGATGGCTCCATAGTATTCTGTTAACTTGTTTATTTAAAGAAAAAAAGTCACGTTTTCCCAGGAGCACTGGAGGAGATGAATAAGGACAACAAAGGGGTGAAGAGTTGGCATTTAAACATAACGTGTAGATTTTCATACACACTCTGGCTATGACAAAATCTTATATTTGCAACAATCATTTTAAATGCTAGGGCTTGAACTTCTAGTTAATTCAATACAACACAAATTGCTGCAAAACTTACAACACAGATTGCTGCAAAACTTACTTCCTTCTTTCTCCTGAGATAGAAGTTGGGCCAATCCATGAAGGAGGCCTTGACACTTTTTCTTTCCTCAGCCATAGCTTCCCCTCACTTAGCACCATTAGGATTTCATTTTCTTGCACAGATTAAATTATTCTGTACTAGGAAGACTCTTGATTTGTGCATTAAAATTATACCTACATAGGTTGTTTTGAATTTTCAATTCAATATTAAATTATCCTGTTTCCTCATATTTGGATTCTTGAGTCAATGACCATTTAAAGTATGTAGCTCTTAGATTCACATAAACACACATGTTCAGAGCTCAATGAACAGTAAGTGTTTACAAGAAAAAAAAACAGAGACAAGGGACTAGACCTTGAGAGAACAGACGTGATAGAATATCATGATCCTTGAAAGGCAAATAAATAATGACTGCATTTCATTGAATCTAAGATGTATTTATATATTTTTTCTCATTTTAGATCTCAGAAATCAGGATGCATCTTACAGCTGACCAGGTTACAGTTATGATGTAGTTCTGATTGCCTGCACAGGAATGAATTTCATTCTAAATGTTCATTTATAGGCGTTTCAGCAAATTTTGTGATTTGTTGGTCCTTCATGTGTTGCAATTAAATGTAGTTTAAAAGGTCATCTTGGTTGTTGTCTGAAAACCTGCAATGGACATCTTCTGGTAAGATCATGAAAGTAGCAGCATCAAAAGTTGCAAAATTGGTGTCTGTGACTTGGGGGAAAAATCCAAAACAGTAGCAAAACAATTTGTTAAGAAATGTTGCATCATCAACACTTCGACAACACAAAGGACAATCAATCGTTTGTGGAAAAATTCTAAGATAATAAAGCCTTATATTGTAGTTTGTCAGTTTTTCTTTCTTAGTGCTATGTGAAATCATGGGATATCTTGCAATCGATGCCATGTCTGCAGGTTATTTATCTATTCTTCTCAGTGTCAAGTCCACCCATACTCTTTTGGGAGTCCAGAGCCAGTCATACGGTGTGTCCTTTGAGAAATGAGTGCCAACCAGCCATGCTTCTTTTTATGGTACAAACATCAGCCACACTGTAGCCCCCTTATAGATTGGAGAACCAGACCTGAAAGGTCAAGCTCCTAGGTTTGGCGAACCTACCTTTTTCTTTTTATTCCCTGTGATAGTAGCCTATGGTTTCCATAGCTAGGTATACTCACCAACCACTTTTTGCACTTTTAGCTTTCTGACACCTGGGTAACCAATTCTGTGTATTAAATTGCCTCTGTTTGAAATGCCTGGAATGCTTTGTCTTTCCCTAACTAGACCTTAACAGATATAGTGTCTTAGATTTGATGAAATATAGTACCTTGATAATATTTAAGTTTATCTAAATTATCTGTCTATCTTTAATTATAAGATTTCTATAAAATTCAAATGCCACTGAGGATTAGAGAGTTTCCTAAATTTGATACTTTTCTGTCAGGAAATTCTTAACATGTGAGTTTTGACCTTTATTCACTAGAAATATCCAGATTTCATGTTTAATGCTAGCACTGCCCCTAGAGCACTGTGAAGAGTAAGCTGCTCTGCTGCTCTGGCCTTGGTTGTCTCACTTGAGAAAAACACGAAGTTGGACAAAGTCAGTGACTCCAACCCACCTAAACACCAAAGACACATTTTCTCATTTTTGTCTCATAAACTCCATATTGAAAAATTTTTATCCACTCAAAAGACTACATTTAACTTTGTATTTACCAATATTTATCAAGCATAGACATATATAACTTGCAATTGGATATTTTGATCAAAAGGAAATGTTAAAATTTACTTTGGCTTTCTCAAAATGTTGAACTTAATTCAGTGGCCCCCATTACTGTGTTCATGAGCCTCCACAGGTGTCCCAGGTTTGGGACTGCTGGCCCCACACAAGTCCATTTGCCTTTTTAGTCTGAACTCTAAACTCGTAGGTGAATTCTGCAGCTTATATCAGAGAAATGGTTCCTAGGCTAGAATCTTTATCCAAATATACACAACAGTAAACAAAATAGAATAGAACCAAATGGTCACATGGGTCTGTTTCCTTCAGGATCACTTTATTGATCAGTTCCACAGGAAGTGTGGCCATTAATTGCCTGTTTTCAATCCCTTAAGATTCGATCATGCCTGTAAAGACGGTCTTTAAGATTTCATATATTCATATAATCACAGAGTTGAAAGGAGCCTCAGTTAATTAGTACAGTTATATCCTTAATGTAAGATCTTCCTTTACAACAGCTCTGCCTAATAATGGTCCAATCTATGCTTGAATAAATTAAACTTACAGGAGTGTAATTCAATACAAAGTGCATCATCAACCTATGCAGACACCTGTAACTAAAATATTTTCTATTTGCCTGAAACTGAAGATCTGCATCCCTTTGATACTCCATTATTGAGACAGAAAGGGTACTCATTAAATAAAATATCTAAAGCCAAAAGCAAGCACAGATTTACTCAAGTGGCATTTACAGGTTAATTTGTTTTAGCCCACCTACATAAGGAAATCATCATGTGTTTATCTGCAAAGGCAGAGGAAAGGGGACAGTTCAAGCAATCATCTGGATAATTCGGGTCAATGGAAAATTGCAATTATTGAAGTAAAAGGGAATTCAGGGTGATCTAAATCATCCAGATTTACATTTGTTTGGGTTAAATTAAAATAACTGCTCACTCTCTACTTAATTTGTATATAGTCTCTCCCCCATACGACACGTCCAATAGAAAGAACACTTATGCTTTCTTTTCGTGGCTTTTCCTTTTTTGCAACTTACATTTTTAGAAAGAATTTGTATCACCCATTATTCAAGTAATTATCAGTTTCTAGCAGACTTGTTGATTTTCTTAATTAAACTTAGCTAACAAATCATTGAAAACAGAAAAATGGCAACAGTTTTTCCTAGTCCAGTTAATTAAATATTTCTTATATTATTCCATATTCCCTAGACTACAGAGTAAATTGTGCATAAAACAACACTTCTAATTTTACTACTGTCATCTCAGGCTCACAGTTCCAAGTTGCACAGAAAAAATATCTCTGAACACTGTTATTTATTGAGCATAGCATAGCCGGCTTGTATCATGAGGCAGAAAAGGAGAAATCATAAAAGAGAAACAACTTTGGAAGTTTCATAAAAGAAAAAGACATTCAGGGACATTTCAAACTATTTTGTGGAGGTGAAATTTGCTATAATGAATATAGGGTTTGTTCTCTTTTTATCTCATCATGCTGCCTCACTTATTTTCTGACTTGAAATTGAATACTGTTGGTATTAAAATGGGTCATCTCTCTCTTTTCAAATATTTTTATATAACCAAAAGCTATTTCACTTCTCATGTTCTTAAACAAATAATTCTTTCCTTTGTAATATTTGCCAAAGAAATCGCCTTTATTCAATTTTACGGATACCAATCTAATCCAGGCTCTTAATTCCCAACCCATGGAATAATCTCCAGATAGGGTTCCTGGCCTCCATTTGCCTCCCAGATTTAGTGCAGCAGTATTAGGACAGTGGTTTAGGGCACAGGCTTGGAAGCCCATTCTGCTGGGAACAGATTTCGTCTCCAGCTCAGTGACATGGGGCAAGTTACTTCACCCTTCTGTACCTCAGTTTCCTCAGCTCTGGGATGGGGGAAGTAATAGTGGGCTGGGACTGTTTATATTGTGCCCTGCTTGGGTATTTCTTTGGATTCTATTTCTCAGGTTCCCAGAGCAACTGACTTCCAGTGACATCTGGCCAATGGGTGGCACTAAATGGGAGACTGGAGGGTGGGAGGAAGGAAAAAGATAGGGTACGTCTTCCTCTCTTCGGGCAGTGCTTCAGCTCCAGCTCTGCCTGGACAGTTCTCCTGTAGCTGTAACCTTGACCAAGTAACTCCCTGCCTCTGGTCTTTACTGACTCTTTCTTTTGTCCTTCCAGTCTAGTGATGATAATAGCTTCCGATTGCTGCTAATCGAAGATGCTTCAACATCCCTGATTAGTTTCTCATGAATTCCTGCACCTGTGCAAAAGATTCCTGCATTAAATCTGCTTTAAATATTTCAGGTAGGATTTTCCTGGTCACACTTGGTTAGACCTAGTGTTATTGTTGGTTGGAATGAATTCATACTTAAAAACATGATAGATATTAATGCTTGTTAAATATTTTTAATACTCAGAACTTGATAGATACTAATGCTTATTAATTATTTTTACATATTATTGTTCAACTAAGTAACTAGTAATCCCTCAAACTTTGCTATTCTGTGGATACAACTGAGTTAACATTAACATGAATATTCAAATTCCATGAGCTTAGTTATTTCACAAGTAGGACCTCGGACCACTGAAAAATATTCTACCCTAAATATTTCTGAGAGTCCCCACAGATGACTCATAAACTTATAAACAAGTTGACCACCCTTTCTTTGTAAAATGCGTAATTTTCCTTAACGCTTAACATCCACATTTTGTTTTAGACACACACCTTACCTGTGTGATGCTAAGATGACGATCATTAACAGCCTGAAGCAAATGTTATCAGCATTTTAAAGATGAGGCAGCTAAGGTTAGAGAAGTTAAGGGACTTATCCAAAGTAACTTGGCTAGTATGTGGCAGAGACAGAACTTTGAATTCATGTTTTCTGGGTCACAGTCAAGTTGCCTTCCAATTATACCATTTAACCCTTGAATTCAGTGGGAACAATGATCTTAATATGTTAGCACTTGAGTATTCCCCCAAACCTATTCTGCATTTCCAGGTTCAATCAAGCAGTCAAAGATTGATAAAATGTCTAAAATGTCAATGAATCCTTTATCCATTAGCTAGTGCTGCATAACGACCAACACAAACCTCAGTAGCACACAATAGGCATTTATTGCTCATGCATCTGGGGTCAACTGCAAGTTATCTAGGCAGAACAGTGAGTTCTCTAGACATTTCCAGGTTCGGCTGGCTGTGATTGATCTAGGCTGGTCTTAGCTAACTCAGCTCACTCTTCTGCTCTACACATTCTTCATCATCCCCATAGGAACAGGAGCCTAACCTGAGCTTGTTTTCATGGTGATGGTAGATGTTCAACAGAGAGGGTCAGTCCTGATGGAAAAGCCCATTCCTAGCCTTTTCTGCTTGTATTCACTGCTAATATTCCATTGGTCAAAGCAGGCCCCACGACTGCCTCCAGTGTCAAGGGGCAGGGCAGGTCATCCTGCCAACTTTGGAAGAGAATGACAAAATATGCCTAAACGCATGGGTAGAGAGAAAAGTGAAGAACTGGAAACTTTATTGTAATTTAGGCCATGGTCTTAGGGGTGACTGATGAGCAGTTCCGTTCTCCAAACAGGCTTTAAGTCTCCATAGTCTAAGCGGCATTAACACCAGGATTACAGAGACCCAGTGAACACGTGAAGTTTATTGCCTCTCCTCTTCACCCGATAAATGATCTTCCTGCAGACCTTCAATAAATTTTGAAATTTCTTTTCATTCTGTGACTGGCTTTCACATAAGGCTCCAGCCTTTTCAAAATGAAAGGGTCACCATTTTAGAAATATGGAAGTACTTGTAGAATGGAAAAACATAAATTTTTTTACTGCAGCAGACAGAATCATTTACATTGAATCGCATTTCTTTCTCTCTCCCAGTTACAGCATTCTTTTTTATATTTCAGAAAAAGGTTTAATTTTTCATCTTGACACTGTGATTCACCTTCCTTTTCAATAGGCTATAGCTAAAGAAAACATATTTTAGAAATCTCAATAAGGGTTTCTCTTTTTTCTTTAAAAAATCAGACACTGGCAGTATTCCAGCAAGTGCATTCATAGGCTAAGCTTTTCTCTGACAAACTTTATTCTAGATTTTACTCCATTGCATGCAGGTTCATGTTTACTTTCATAAATTCTGGCATATAGTAGATTCTCATAAATTTTGTTGGCTTAATGAATGAATGAATTTACATAAGCCTGAACATCCATTAATTCTCAATATACAATTGCCCATAGAGGAAAGGATATTGGTCATGAAATTTTTAAACAAAAATATTTCCACTCAAGCTGCTGCATCCAGGAGGAATGTATTGTTTAATGGCATTAAACTGGACTTTCCATTTCATCTACTATTTGGCCCAATAGAAGAAAACATTCTCAGCACCACTCCCAATCAGGAAGTTGTACTCCCAATCAGAATAGGCATAATAAATCTCTACCATTATCATAGCATGTCAAAGAACACCCACATGGACCAGAGCTACAATGTATAAGACTATTGAGGTAAAACAAGCAGCTGTCTTTTCAGAGTACACTGTAGGGTTCAACCTTTCTTATAATACCCATTAGATTATTCATTCAGTTGACAGTTATTTTTTTAATATATTTTTGTGAACTGTTTTTAAATTCAGTTTTATTGAGATATATTCACACTCCCTACAATCATCCACAGGGTACAATCAGTTGTTCACAGTACCATCATACAGTTGTGCATTCATCATCAAAATCAATGTTGAACATTTTCATTAAAGAGATGATTTGTTCCATGGTGTGGTAGGCCAGGAAAGATGGAAGTTTGCATTCCACCTAACAGTTATTTTTGATATCTTAATATTTGCCAAGCATTGCATGACGTGTCAAGTCTACAATGGCAAGAATACATACACACACACACACACACACACACATATATATATATATATAGACACATCAGAAAAAAAAGATGAAAAAGTAAAGGAAAAAGAAGAAGAAAAATAGTGCTTTTCCTTAAGTTTATAGTCTAGTGCAGGCACAGAGACATTAATCAAATAATCATAGACATAAATACAAAATACAACTTTGATAAATGCTTTGATAGATAGCTACATGGTGGTGTCAAAGTACATAGCATAGCAGTTTGACCTAGTTAGAGAGTTTTGATGGAAGAAAAGGAATTAATTGGGGCAATCAAAGGTAGGAGGAAGGGTAGGGAAGGGTGTTCAAACCAAAGGAACAGAAAATTCAAAGGACATTTTGCGGGAAGAAGCAAAGTTTGTTCTTTGGAAGAGCTAAAAGAGGACTATGGTAGGTCAATTGCAGTAACAGCCCCAAATTTCACACCTCCCTGTGCCCAAATCCTTTGGTAGTACCCTCCCACAAATACCTGGGCTTGGTCGTGGTAACTTGCTGGTGACAAAAGTTCCAGGTCCAAGCTTAGACCTCAAGACACCTCGAACACTGCTTCTTGCTCTCCTGGAGCCCTGTGTCCACCATGAGAACAAACCTGAGCTGACTTCCTGGAAGATGAGAGGCTACATGGAACTGAACTGGAGTCATCCCAGCCAAGGCTATTCTTGACCAGCCAGCCCTTGGCTCACCTGACTAGAGAGGTCGTGTAAGCTGGCCAGGATCAAGCACAGAGAAGCAGAACTGCCAAGCTGATTCATGGACTGATGAGCAATACTAAAAAGCAATTGTTTTAAGGCACTAAATTTGGGGATGGATTGCTATTCAGCAATAGCTGCCTGATATAAGGACCAATGTGGCTGGATTGTAGAACACAAAGGAGAATGAGTTAGTGAAAGAAACAGGTGAAGTAGGTAGAGAACAGACAATGTAGAGCCTTATATATATTGCCTTATATATAAATGGTTAGTGAACATTTGTCCCCCCTCCCCACAACACATATTCATTCTTCTTAAAGCAAGAGTCCCAGTTCTCCTTTGGGTATCTGTGCTTACCCCAGTCTCAGTCCATGTGGTTTGTGTAATGCACTAAGTAAAGTATGTGAGCCAGGCCCAGGCAAATCAGCATGCCCCATCCCCTTGGCCTAAGTAATTGATTCAGAGGTGAACACATGACTAAAGCCAGTTTAACCAGAGTGAATCACAGGGCTTTGGTTGAGACTTTTGGGGCAAAGGTTTATCCCCAGAGAGCATAAATTAGAAGTTGCTGGAAGTTGTGTTATGGCTACACAGAGAGATCTCATCTGGGAAAAAAAGTCAACATAGTTGAAGCAAGATGGTGGAGAGAGGAAGTAGATCTTTATTAAATCTTTAAACTCCTGTACCCATCTGAACCTTGATAGATGGATAGAATTAACCAATAACATTTTCTTTTCTATTTGCCAGCTTGAATTAGGTTGCTTGTTACTTACAGTCAAAAGAATCTGAAGTGATCCACGTTAAGTATTTTTGTCTTTATACTGGCAACACTAGGAAGACACTGCAGGTTTTAAGGCAGAGAATGGATTAGTAGATTTACACTTCAAAAAGATTCTTTGGCTGCTGTGTAGGAAATGGATTGGAAAGGCTCCAAGGTGAATGCTGGAAAACAGTTTGAAGAGTTTTGCAAGAGCCCAGGTGAATGTAGGTGGTGACTTGGACTAAAGATAGGTAAAAACAAGTGACTGCTCAAAGTTGGCTTTAACAGAAATAAAGGGAGGATCCAAGATGGTGGGTTAGGAAGGAGAGCAAAATACTTTTCCATGAAAAACACTACATAAAAGACAGAAAGTGCCCTAGAATACCAGTTCCAGGGTTGTACCTGCTGAACAAGTTCTGCTACATCCACAATGACTGTGCACTTGGTGAAAACAAGAGGCTGTGTTCAGAAATGAGTGAGTGAGGCTGCTGGGGAAACAGCAGCCACACTGCAATGGGGAGAAACCAGGGTCAGTGTTTGGAGACGGATTAGTTTAAAAACCCCAAAAGCAGCTGCGGACCCAACAGCAAGAGCCGCACAGTCGAGCATGGCATGGAGTGCCTTCCGTGCCCTGGGCACCCGCCTCATTATCTGTCGTGGATGATCGCCTTTTGCACACCTGCAGCTAATTGTCCTGGAGCTAGGAAGGTGGAAGCCATGGAAGTGGGAAGTTACCACGCCCTGTACAGCCATCATTTCAGCAGGCTGGGAATGCCCCTGCACAGTGCCACAGCTGAGAACTTCCCTTGGGGATTCCGCTTGCCTTGGGGATTTCACAGAGGCCTGTGGAGAGCACAGCTTGAAGGCGAGGTCCCACACAGAAGTACCAAGTGCCCTACACCAATCCCAGGGACTTGTGGGCCCTGGCAGGGAGAAACTTTGAGGAGTCTGAGCTGAAGGGTTGGACTCCTGCAACAGCTTTAAGTCTCCAGGAACAGCTAGGAGATTTGAGTCTTAAAGCCGCCTTCCCTCCCTAACTGCACAGGGCACACCTCTCACCTTCAGGGCTGGTGGCACTAACTACACACAGAACTTTGATGCACTGATTGGACCCCCACAAGATTCAGACCCCCACTTGCCACACAGACAAAGTTGGGGAGAACTGGCTTAAGGGTAATAGGTGGCTCAGGGGTGCCACCTTCTGGTAAGTCAGGGAAAGTGTACTCCACCAAGCTGTAGCTCTGACAAATTATAGATAACTGTTCAAATAAGCCTGCATATTCTAAAAGAACCCTATCAAGATAAGCAAATGCCAGGAGGCCAAAAAGAAAAGAAAATTTTAAAGCATATGAAGAAACCAGAAGATACGGATAACCCAAACCCAAACACCTAAATCAAAAAATGAGAGAAGACACAGTACTTGAAGCAATTAATCAAAGAAGTAATCACAAACAACAAAATCATGGCACAGGATATAAAGGACATGAAGAAGACTCTAGAAAAGCATAAAGAAGAATTGAAAGATTAAAGTTAAAAAAAATAGACAATCTTATGGAAATAAAAGAAACTGTTGATCAAATTAAAAAGTATCTGGATACACACAGAACTAGATTAGAGGAAGCTGAGGAAAGAATAAGCAAACTGGAATGGTGAAGGCTTGAAAGTGAAAGTACAAAAGAAAGAATGGAGAAAAATTCAAAAACTTCAGAATGGATCTCAGGGATATAATGGGAAACATAAAGCACACAAATATAAGAATCATTAGTGTTCCAGAAGGGGAAGAAAAGGGTAAAGATCTAGGAAGAGTATTTAAAGAAATTGTTGGGGAAAACTTCCCAACCCTTCTAAACAACATAAATATGCAAAACATAGACACCCAACAAATTCCAAACAGAATAATCCAAATAAACCCACTCTGAGACATATTCTGATCAGATTGTCAAATGCTGAAGAGAAGGACCAAGTTCTGAAAGCAGCAAGAGAGAAGCAATTCACCACATACAAGAGAAACAACATAAGATTAAGCAGTGACAACTCAGTGGCCACCATGGAGGCAAGAAGGCAGTGGTATGACATATGTAAAATTCTGAAAGAGAAAAATTGCCAACCAAGAATTCTTTATCCAGCAAAGCTCTCCTTCAAATTTGAGGGAGAGCTTAAAATATTCACAGAAAAACAAATACTGAGAGAATTTACTAACAAGTGAACTGCCCTACAAGAGATACTAAAGTGAGACCTACCAGCAGAGAAACAAAGAAAGGAAAGAGAAGTATGGAGAAGGATTCAGAACTAAAGAGATTTAGTAACAGTATGTTAAAGTAAATAAAGAGAGTGAGGGGAAAAGTATATCTGACAAACAAAAACCAAAGGATAGGATGGCTGATTCAAGAAGTGTCTTCACAGTAATAACATTGAATATGAATGGATTAAACTCCCCAATTAAAAGATATAGATTGGCAGAATGGATTTAAAAATATGAACCATCAATATCTTGCTTACAAGAGACTCATCTTAGACACAGAGACACAAAGAAATTGAAAGTGAAAGGATGGAAAAAAATATTCCATGCAAGCTACAGCCAAAAGAAAAGCGGAGTAGCAATATTAATCTCAGATAAAATAGACTTTAAATACAAGGATGTTACAAGAGACAAATAAGGTCACTATATATTAATAAAAGGGACAATTCAACAAGAAGAAATAACAATCATAAATTCCTATGCACCCAATCAATGTGCCCCAAAATATATGAGACAAACATTGGCAAAACTGAAGGAAGCAATAGACATTTCCAAAATAATTGTAGTAGACTTCAATACATCACTCTCTCCTATAGATAGAGCAACCAGGCAGAAGACCAATAAAGAAATTGAAAACCTAAACAATCTGATAAATGAATTTGAATTTTCGGACATATATAGAACATTACATCCCCAAACACCAGGGTACACATTCTTCTCTAGTACTCATGGAACTTTCTCCAGAATAGATTATATGCTGGGTCATAAAACAAGCCTCAATAAATTTAAAAAAAAATGAAATAATTCAAAGCACATTCTCTAATCACAATGGAATACAATTATAAGTCAACAGCCATCAGAAACTTAGAAAATTCACAAATATCTGGAGGTTAAACAACACACTCCTAAACAATCAGTAGGTTAAAGAAGAAATAACAAGAGAATTTTCTAAATTTATAGAGACTAATGAAAACGAGAACACAACATATCAAAACTTATGGGATGCAGCAAAGGCAGTACTAAGGGGGAAATTTATAGCTCTAAATGCCTGTATCAAAAAGGATGAAAGAGCTAAAATCAAAGAACTAATGGAACAACTGAGAAGCTAGAAAATGAACAGCAAACTAATCCTAACCAAGTAGAAGAAAAGAAATAAATGACATAGAGAACAACAACAAAATAGAATAAATAACACAAAAAGTTGTTTTTTTTTTTTTTTGAGATCAAAAAGATTGACAAGTCTCTAGCTAGACTGACAAAATCAAAAGAGAGAAGACCCAAATGAACAAAATAATAAATGAGAGAGGTGACATTACTGTGGATTCTGAATCAATTTAAAAAATTATAAGAGGATACTATGAACAACTGTATGCCAACAAACTAGATAATAAAGAGGAAATGGACAATTTCCTGGAAACACATGAACAACCTAGACTGACCAGTGAAGAAACAGAAGACCCCAACCAATCAATCACAAGCAAAGACATCTAATCAGTCATCAAGAAGCTTCCCACAAATAAATTCCCATAGCCAGATGACTTCACAGGGGAATTCTACCAAACTTTCCAAAAGAACTGACACCAATCCTATTTAAACTCTTTCAAAACATTAAAGAAAATGGAACACTACCTAACTCATTTTATGAAGCTAACATCACTCTAATACCAAAACCAGATAAAGATGCTACAAAAAAGGAAAACTACAGGCCAATCTCCCTAAAGAATATAGATGCAAAAATTCTCAACAAAATACTTGCAAATTGAATTCAAAGACACATTAAAAAAAATCACCATGACCAAGTGGGGTTCATTTCAGGCATGCAAGTATGGGTCAACATAAGAAAATCAATGTAATACAACACATCAACAAGTCAAAAGGGAAAAATCAAATGAGCAACTCAATAGATGCTGAAAAAGCATTCAACAAAATTCAACATCCTTTTTGATAAAAACACTTTGAAATGTAGGAATTGAAGGAAATTTGCTCAATATGATAAAGACCATATATGAAAACCCACAGCCAGCATAGTACTCAATGGTGAGAGACAGAAAGCCTTCCCTCTAAGATCAGGAAGACAAGGGTGCCCACTGTCACCACTGTTTTTCAACATTGTGCTAGGAGTGCTATCCTGAGCAATCTGGCATCCAAATTGGAAACAAAGAAGTAAAACTGTCATTATTTGCAGATGATATGATCTAATATCTGGAAAACCATGAGAAATTGATGACAGAGCTACTTGAGCTAATAAACAAATTTAGCAAAGTAGTGGGATACAAGATTAATGCACATAGGTCAGTAATGTTCCTATACACTAGAAATGACCTAACTGAAGGGACCCTCAAGAAAAAGATACCATTCTCAATAGCAACTAAAAAAGTCAAGTACCTAGGAATAAACTTAACCAAGAATGGAAAAACTTATACATAGAAAACTGCATAACTTTACTAAAAGAAATAGAAGGGGACCTAAAAAGATGGAAAAATATTCCTTGTTCAAGGATAGGAAGGCTAAATGTCATTAAGATGTCAACTCTACCCAAACTCTTCTACAGATTCAATGCAATTCCTATCAAAATTCTGACAACCCACTTTACAGACTTGGAAAAGCTAGTTATCAAATTTATTTGGAAGGGGTAGATGCCTCAAATTGCTAAAAACATTCTAAGAAAGAAAAACAAAGTGGGAGGACTTATTGATCAATGGAATAAAATTGAGAATTCAGAGATAGACCCCCAGATGTACAGTCAACTGATCTTTGATAAGGCCCCCAAAACCACTGAACTGGGACATAACAGTCTATTCAACAAATGGAGCTGGGAAAGCTGGATATCCATATTCCAAAAGAATGAAAAATGACACCTCACACCCTACACAAAAACTAACTCAAAATGGATTAAAGACCTCAATATAAGAGACAGTACCATAAAACTCCCAGAAGATAATGAAAGGAAACATCTTCAAGACCTTGTATTAGGCGGTCACTTCCTAGACCTTACACCCAAAGCACAAGCAACAAAAGAAAAAAATAGATAAATGGGAACTCCTCAAATTTAAAAGCTTCTGTTCATCAAAGGAATTTGTCAGAAAGGTGAAGAGGCAGCCAACTAAATGGGAAAAAAATATTTGGAAACCATGTACTTGACAAAAGACTGATACCTTACACCCAAAGCACAAGCAACCAAAGAAAAAACTGATCAGTGAGAACTCCTCAAAATCAAAACCTTCTGTATCTCATAGGAATTTGTCAAAAAAGGTTAAAAGGTAGCCAACGCAATGGGAGACAATATTTGGAAAACATGTATCTGATAAGTGACTGATATCTTACATATATAAAGAAATCCTACAACTCAATGACAATAGTACAGACAGCCCAATTATAAAATGCACAAAGATATGAAAAGACAGTTCTCTGAAGAGGAAATACAAACGGCCAAAAACACGTGAAAAAATGTTCAGCTTCACTAGTTATTAGGGAGATGCAAATTAAGACCACAATGAGATACCATCTCACACCAAATAGAATGGCTGCCATTAAACAAACAGGAAACTACAAATGCTGGAGAGGATGTGGAGAAATTGGAATTCTTATTCATTGCTGATAGGACTGTATAATGGTACAGCCACTCAGGAAGACAGTCTGGTGGTTCCTTAGAAAACTAGATATAGAGTTACCCTTCGATCCAGTAATTGCACTTCTATATAGCCGGAAGATCTGAAGGCAGTGACACAAACAGATATCTGCATGCCAATGTTCATAGCAGCAATATTCACAATTGCCAAGAGATGGAAACAACCCAAATGTCCTTCAACAGATGAGTGGATAAACAAAATGTGGTATATACACATGATGGAAAACTACAAGACAGTAAGAAGGAACGATGTCGTGAAACATTTGACAACATGGATGAAACTTGAAGTCATAATGCTGAGTGAAATAAGCCAGGCACCAAAAGAGAAATATTGTATGTTACCAATAATGTGAACACTGTGAAAAATGCAAAATAAATGGTTTATATTGTAGAATGTAGGGGACCTAGCGATAGACAGCAAATAGTGAAGGGGGGACAATAATCTAATAAGAACAGATAAGTTATGGATGGTAAACTTAATGTTCTGGGAATTCTCAGAATGTTTTTTAATTTTTTGATAAAGTTTTAAAAAAAACAATGAATGAGTGTGAAAAAAAGTAAATGAACAATGGAGGGAGGAAGGGAATGGAATGTTTTGGATGTTCTTTTTTATTCTAATTTTTATTTTATTTTTTGGAGTAATGGAAATGTTCAAAGATTGTGGTGATCAATGCACAACTATGAACAACTGATTGTACACTTTGAAGGATTGTATGTTATGTAAATATATCTCAATAAAATTGCATTTTTAAAAAAAAGAGAAAAAAATATAGGAATAAATATGACAGGAAAGGAACATTCCAGGCTCATCAATTCTGCCTCTGCCCAGGTAAACTAAGTTTGGGTGCCCAAGTGCCATGCTGTTGGCAATGCTTTCCACACAGTTGTGTGAGTTGTTCCCTTGTATAACTTGACCCTCTGCTCACCCCTCACCTGCCTAAGCTCAGTTCTCTCCATTCCTTCAGGTTTGAATAAACTTCTCCCTCAATTGGGATCATTCCCCAGACTCCCTTTTTGAACCTAAATACCTCAGTATTCTTGGCTCTATTTGCCTCCAAGCCTTCTCCCAGTTTTAGTCCAAGATCTTTACAACTTTACATGTTTTGTACCAAGATCTTTATGTCATCTTGCTGAGAATGAATAATGAATAACAAACTTGACAAAAAGCAAATGTGATTCATCAGAGCTTTTCAATAGTAGTGAAAACATCCACCAATTAGGTAATGGTTACATAAATATGGTAGCATAGAATAGTATGCAGTCTTTACCAATCCTTTTCAAAAAGCCAGATATAAATGTATATAGCCAATATATTTACATTTAGACAAAAATTTATTTAAAATCTACAAATGAATGTGCAAAAAATGCTACAGGTGTGTTTTAGGATACTTGAATAATGGTGTCATTTCTTCCTCTGATTTCTGAACTTTCTGGGATATTGTTTCACTTTTTGTAGCTGAAAAGAAAAGGAAAGCAAAGCAAAGAAAAAGTTCAATCTAACCCTCCAATTCATGCCATAACTTAATAGTTTATAAAACTTAATATTTATAAAAATGTACTGGATTAATTTAGAAATAATACTGCAATAGATCCTAATGTTGTGGCCACATTACAGTTTGGAGTGTAGCATCTAGGCAGAATAACAGGTTGTTCCATTTGCTAAAGCTGCCAAAATGCAATATACCAGAGATGGATTGGCTTTTACAATGGGGGTTTAATTCACAAATTTACAGTTCTAAGGCCATAAAAGTGTCCAAACTAAGGCATCAACAAGAAGGTACCTCCACTGAGGAAAGGGCAATGGCATCCGGAACACCACTGTCAGCTGGGAAGGCACGTGGCTGGTGTCTGCTGGTCCTTTGCTCCCGAGTTGCATTGCTTTCAGTTTCTGATTCCAGTGCCTTTCTCTTTAAGCTTCTGTGGATTGTCCCTTAGCTTCTCCGGGACAAACTCTGGGCTTCATCTCTTAGCTTCGCATCTCCAAACAGCTTTCTCTCTGCATCTCCAAGTGTCTGGGTCTGTGCCAGCTCTGAGCTCTCTCTCTCTCTCTGCCTGAACTCTCCTAAGGACTCTTGTAAACTAATTAAGACTCACCTTGAATGGGCACGGACACATCTCCATGGAAATAATCTAATCAAAAGGCCCACCCACATTTGAATGGGTCACATCTCCATGGAAACAACCTAATCAAAAGATCTCACCCACAATAGGACTTCCCCACAAGAGGTTAATCCACTTAGTCTTTTACGGGGTAGATAACAGATACAAACCAGCACACGTTAATAGAAATTTTAAGCTATAACAACCAAAAACTTTTTGTAACTTGTGTGATGATAAAATCTGATCTGAACTGACATGAGGCTACTTTTACCACATAGTATGACTATTCATCCATTTTATTGCAGAAAGACCAGTGTGTTTAGTCTCTGTTATGATATGTGATACATAGGATAGGTACCATATTTCTGCTTTAAAATCCAGAAATTCTGATATACCTCTGGCCCTAAGGTTCCCTATTAAGGATTATGGGTTTGTGCTACTTCTCCATCAGTTTCTACCACATGATAATAATAATGCTCCCAATCACAATGTGATCACAGACTCCAGAGCTACTATTTCACAAGTCTTCTATGTATCAGGTGTCTTTCTAGTCTATAGCTGGCTACTCTGTATGTATGTTCTTATTTCATTTAATTCTCACAATACCCTTTTATTATCTCAGCTTTATAACTGAAGGAAGTGATGGTCGGAGAGAAGTAATTTGTGCTAGATCACAAAGCAGCTATTGGTGGGGTTGGCATTCATGAGATTTCTTGAGGTTACATGACTAATAAAGATTTGCTTGCCTCACAATTAATTTTACTTCTGTGATTAATTGCACATTCATTCTCATGATTCCTTGGTTAGGCAAATTCTATTCCTTTGTCTCCTCTCTTTCTCCTAGTTGTGATTTAGGTGAGGCAAGGGATTCTCTTCATAAATTGATCATTCTTTGTAGTTCCTCATGTTACGTTTTCAGGTCCTTTATGCCTTTCTGGGAAAGAGGGGTATCATTAAGAAAGTAGTTTCTGTATGTCAGACATGCTTTCCATACAGTATCTTCTTTAATCCTCCCACCAAGGATCAGGTAGACTTTATTAGTTCAGGTTTCAAGTAAAGATACTAAAGCTAACAATGGGTGTGATCTCAGAGTTATTCAGAAATCACTTGTTTATTAGATGACAACATAGTATGGGGCAGTGTTTATCAAAGTGTAGTCCACTGATAAAAGGCATCAGAAACTTGGAGATCCTTAGCCCCTGACCAGATCAACTAATTCAAAATATCTAGAGGTGGAGCCCTGGAATCTACATTCAAGAAAGCTTGCTCCAGAGCATTCTGACACAGCAAAGTTTGAGACACACTGGCCTGATGAAATAGGCATGGGCTTTGAAACCAGAGTCTAACTTTTCAATCCAGGCTCCATCACTAACTAGCTGTGTGAACTTGGCTGAGTGAATCCACTCTCTGAGACTGTTTCCTTATATACAATATGGGGATTCTCACCTTCCTTGTCTCATAAGTTCCTGTGGAGAGTAAACGAGACACCATAAGTGATGTTTTTTAGCATGTGGCATGATAGACTTTCAATAAAGGGGTGTTGAAAAAAATGAATGAAATGAATAAATAAAATAATGAATTTATAAAAATAGCACACTTGACTTTTCTCTGTTTCCTTTAACTAGCTATGTTACTTTGCCTGGGTCTTTCTGTTTTCTAAAATTTCCTCCAATGGCTGTTTATTGACTTAGCTTGGAGGCAGCACACTTGGAGACCAAATATCTCCCTTGTACACTTAATGCTCCTTTATTTGAGTGTGGATCTTGGTTCATACAAAAGCATCATCAAGTAGGATAAAAGAGGATGTTTGCAGGCACTGGTGGTATGAGCTGGCACTTCCACACCTTGCTCACAATGATGGAAACACTCTCAAGAAAATCCCAAAGGCAAACCAACTCCATTCTCACCTGTTAATAATGTTATTTGGTGTCTAGAAAGGGCATCTGAGCATGAGTGAAATTTTCATAGCACAACAGGACACAGGCCTCTCATACTGATGTAGCTCCCCTGTTCTATCAGGCTCATGGTCAAAAAATTCTAAAGAGTGGGTCTCAAGAAAATCTGTTTTCATGGATTACATTGAGTGCTTTTATAGCATCCTTTGACTCTTTTTAGAAGTAAATAATCCATGCTGAAATAGTTTACACTTAATTCATGGAGTAGAGAAATACTGTGTCCCATTCATTCATCATACAATGAGTTGGTATTATGATACCGCTTTTCGGATGGGAGAACTGAGGTAGTGTCCTAAGGCCAAATCTTCTGTGAGTCTGTACATACATATCCTTGGTTTCTGAACTGACTGTGCATTTTTCAATCTCAACAGCATTAGTTTTTTGGTTCTTCATTTGTTTTCTTCTTTTGTTTTGTTTTTTAAGAAAATTGTCAAATTTATATTCACTTAGAGATTTACCTTACTCCTTTTTCAGAATGCAGAACTTGTCAGGAGAAAATTCCATTCATTTTATTATTGAAATGGCAAGTACCTTCACTTGTTTTTTCAGAGATTGAGGTTAAAAATCCCCTGGATGGACTTAATTCCATACACAATCCATGACCAATGATTCTCAGAAGTCCAGGTTGAAACTATTACAAGAACCTGGTATTTAGGATCCTCTGTCTATGGTTTGTCATCTAGGCCACAACTCTGAGCCCCCACTTCTCAGAGTCTTCTTTTTAATATAGGTTAAATGTATTATACATAACAAACATACCAGAATATAACATGGACCCTCTATTTCCTGTAATAATTAATGACAGAACATTGAGCAGCCTCTGCTTACCCCTCTGTGAAATAGGTATAATAGTGCCACCTTCAAAGACTTGCTAGAAGGAACAAGACAATGCATATGTCAGCACATGTATGCACTAAATACGATTATTTCATTTCTGAGTCCCTTTACCCCCTTGGTTGGGAACCTGATGTTCCCAGCCTATATACGGGGATGGATTATACTGTCTGACTTACATCCATCTCTGACACTTACATCCATCTCTGACACTTACTTGCTGTACAAACTTGGGTTAACTCACCTCTCTCTCAGTTTCTCACCTGTAAAATGGAGATAATAACAGGTACTTCACAGGTTTGCTGGAAGGAGTAAATGAATTAATAAATGTAAAGCAATCAGCACCAAACCAGGTACAGAGTAAGTGTTTAGTAAGTGTCAGCTTGTATCATCATCATCATCACCAACATCATCATCATCATCATTGCTCTATAGAGCAACTTTTCACACTTTTGGAAATTATGCTTAATTCAATAGGCCATTTGTGCAATATTTAATACATTATTGCCTCAGTGTAGCTCTACTCCAAAAGGCTTCCCCAAAAAAAGGTCCTCAATTATTTGCAGACTACCTACTAAAAGAATCTACGCAAGCAAATTTATAAACTCCCATGCAACCCAGAACATTCTTCACAAATCTGTCCTTCATCCAAATTTCCTACTCCTAAGGTACAAACTGTGTTTAAAACAACATAGAACAAAAACAAGGGTATTTCCACAATTGACATGACTGCTTAGCAGCCTGAAAGAGAAAATATGAAAACCGTTTGTTTGGTTAAGGCCTTCAAGATCAAAGACAATCTGCAGCTTTCTGAATTTTCCTACCATAATCTCAAGGATAATAAAATCACTTTTCTCTGTGGGGATTATGCGTTGAGTAAGGATTTGAAAGTAGCCGGGGCTTTGCCGGGCTTCTGTCTTGCCAGGCTCAACCTGAGCCCTGCTTTTTATTAACCTCAATTTCATTTTTGATAAGCTGGAAAAGAGATGCAAAGTTCATATTTTTCAAAAGGCTAAACCAGCACCTGAGCCTGAATTGGTCTCCCCCATGTGATACAATTTGGGGTCTCGATTTGAAAGGAGGGGCAATGACTTGTGGGGCGTCACTTCAATGGCAAGGCCCAGGAGCTTTTGCTGCAGAGTCAGCCCTGCCCTGTGTTCCTTCTTCCTTAACCCAGAGTTACTGGCTCTTTCTTAAATTTTTTTTTGTTTTTTGTTTTTTTTCAAGTTAACCAATGTCCATTTCTGTTGCTGGCAACTAATGTATTCCTAACAAATATATTTGTTGAGCATGTATGATAAGTCTCTCTCTGTGTCATCTGTTTTTATTTCACATAAACCTCATGGCATAGTGCTATTATTATCATCCCTATTTTTCAGATGAGAAAACCAAGGCAGAGAAAGGTTGCACCACTTTTCTAAGTCACACAGCTAGACAGTGGAAAAGCTGAGATTAGAGCCCAAGCAGACCAGCTCCAATTATGTGTGATTACCCCCCACACTGTGCTCCTTTAGGACTTCCTCTAGGCTAAAGGAAGTTTTTCCTACTATTATTCCCAGAGAGATAGGTAAATTAAAAAAAAAAAAAAAAATTAGAGCAATAAGCCCTTTCTCACTAAACAAGACCACAGAGATAGTCCATTGATCAAAAGTAAAAGGAGGGAGGTGTCTTGCATTGCAGACCACAGAAACTAAATCTGGGAAACTTAAACAGAAAAGGGAATCTGTTGGCAGGATGTGGGTAGCTCCCTGCACTCCAGGAGAACCAGTCTTGAAATAGAAAAAGAGCCAGGACAATTCCTGGCATCAGGAACTACTCAAACATGTTAGGATAAATGGGCTCCACCTTTTTTGCCAGGCCTTTCTCAAGATTCAAATCCTAGGAGAGAGAGTCAGAATCGTAGCTTGGCTAGGAAAAGATAGAGCATCTCACTTTAGATTCCCACCAAGACAGACCACAAAGGAGGAAAGATAACCCCCCTAAAGGAGGATAGGCAAAGATGAAATCTAGAACCTTGATGTTCCTATGTGGCAGAAATAGGATTTGAACCCAGGTCCTTCTTGCTGACAGCAAAGCCAAAGCACTTTTGATGTTTGTGGAGTGGGTAGAAACGAGGGTCAGTAAAGCTAATAAAATTTTGGGGGGCTTGGCATCTTTAACTGAAGTGGCAAGGAGCAGAGCTGTGCTGGACACAGAGAAAGAGCTTGATAAGTTCTTGTTGCATGAATAAGTCAGAAAGATGCATAAGAAAGACAGAAAAAGCTGACTTTTTCTGATTCTCATTCTCCCTACCTCCCACCCTTGGGGAAACAGGCATCGGTTTGCCATCCTCAAAGCTTAGCTTATCGGTCGGAACCATACATTGCTTGAGCGTCTGACTGGAATTAAAAATCCAAGCCGAGCTCTTCTTTTCTTTATGAAACCAAGACATCAGCAGCATGGCCCCTGTGGAACTGAGCAGCAAGTGGCCTATCTGATCAACATGGATCTAGGCAGACACACACAAAGGAATTTTCCTTTGTGGGTGACAGAAGTAAACGACTATCCCACTTACTGCCTCCTTGCTTTCAGCAACCTGGATGATTCTTAGAGGGAAGTATTAAGAACCTGGCATCCTTTGCTCTCTTCCTAATCTGGAATCTCAGAGCTGCTTAAAGAAACAGAAGTAAAGGGCATGCTGTTTTAGAGAAAGGAAGAAACAAGAAGGACCATCTAAGTAGAGGTTAGAAGGAGAGAACCATTTTCAATATGACAGATTTCTCTATCAAAGCTTCCCTGTTTCTGAGGCCATCTTTAAAGCATCGTGTACACTTCATGTAAAAAATAAACACTGGAGGAGCCAAACCTTTTCTGTTGACCCCATTGATCCTGTGACCGAGGCACATACAGGGTCATACATCCTTGGAGTTGGAGCAATTTGACTTTCGTTTAGATTCAAAATGAGACCTCAGTTGTGAGATTAAGAGGCTGGGAAAACTGCTGAGTTCATTCCTGTCATTTGCAAGGTCAGGCCCCAACAGTCATGTCTCAAAATAGTTTGTTGCTGAAAGAATAAGGTAAAGGCTAAAATGAGAGACCCCAGAAATCACTCACCCCTGTCAAAGAAGCTGAATGTTTCCCTTGTTGAGAACGGAATTTAAAAAAAGACCAGCCACATTCCCGTAAGAAACTCGAAGCAAAACTCATATGAAATATTTTATTTTTATTACCATCATTCAGAGCTGAATGTATTTTGTTTTTGTGTCCTTAGCACAGATCTTTGGAGAAACAATCTGAGTTTCCTCTCTTTGGTGAATTAGAAAGTGTATTATGACTCTTCACTGAAGAGTAAAGAGACCATAGTGTTCAGTAACCCAAACTCGAGTTTCCTTCAATCTTAGAAACATCACAAATCCTATAGATCATTTATTTTAGCTTTTTTTTTTTTTTCCTTTTTTAAAAATAATGAGTCCTATAGGTAGAGAGGATCTATAACTTGGATAATTCAAAGATCATTATTACTTTTTAAGTAATGCACTTTAAACCAAGATCACAGCACACAGATATGTCTGATGTACCAATTGTTATAGATGTAATGATTAAGCTCAATTATGAATATCTAATTAGGAAAAACAGTGAATCATTTAATAATTGAGGTTGTTAAAAAAAAAATCTGCTTACACAAGGTTCATCCATCCATTTATTCAATAAACTTTGTGCATGCACATGTTTTGAGCCAGGCCCTCTCCTGCCAGGCACTGAGGATTCAGTAATCAACAAGA
Source organism: Choloepus didactylus (assembly GCF_015220235.1). Taxonomy (NCBI): domain Eukaryota; kingdom Metazoa; phylum Chordata; class Mammalia; order Pilosa; family Megalonychidae; genus Choloepus; species Choloepus didactylus. The sequence goes on along the minus strand of NC_051307.1, from coordinate 178,129,028 downwards.
CAGACACTCTGCTTTCATAGGCTTATACTGGAGAGGGAAGATAGAAAATGGACACATGATTAACCAGCTAATACCATCTTTCATGTCTTGACAAGAATGCTGAAGAAAATAACATAGATTAATGTGAGAAAGAATAATGCCTTTCATTTAGCTTATGCTCTTTGATGAAATAAATCTTGATTTTGCTTTTCGTATTTTAAAACTGGTTTTTTGCCGTATATATTCTTTTCTACTGCCATTTCCCTTTCTTGTCATTTAGTCATTTATTTTGTTTCTCTGGGCTGAATAAATGTCAGCTCTGCCTGTATTTCTTACAGGATGAACTGTCAGAGTCTAGGGTAATCTCAAAGTAATGTAGTACCTTTTCTTTTGGAACTTATGTCTGAGTAAGCTAAGGCAAGACTTTTACAGTCAATAGTTTTATGTGGGCATAAGCTTGATCACAAGTTTTACTTTGACAATTAACACAAGTAAAAACATCCATTTTCACTAGGCTACCCAAGAAGATACAAATATTATGTTTTTAGTAGTTCTAATAAATTTTGGATATAGTGCTTAAGGCACTTGGTACAAAGTCATGAAAATAAAAAAGGAAATAGTGGTAGACAAATGAATTATAATCCTAAATAAAGAAATGATTTAGCTTTGGACACCTCAAATGGGAACGGTATCTCGAATCATAACAGACTCCATTTCTTTTCTATTTGTGACTGTATCTGATCCTGATTGATAGTTTTTATAATAATCATTTCTTTTTTTAAAATTTTATTTTGAAATAAATTCAAACTTACAGGAACAGTTGCAAAAGAAATATAAACCCCATACACAAAACTTCAGCATACCCTGACCCCCCTCCCCTGATACCCTGATCCACCAACTTGAACATACTGTCACACCATTTCTTTCTTTCCCTCCCTCCCTCCCTCCCTCTGTATCTATCATCCATCATCTATCGCTCTGTCTTCTGAACATATGAGAGCAGGCTGCACACATCCTTGAACAAACAGTATAATTTACATATACATTTCCCATGAATAAGAACATTCTTTTATGCAATCCCATTAAGCACAGCTAAGAAGTTCAAGAAATTCAACATTGATACAAAACTTACATTCTATATTTCCTTTTTTTTTTTCTTATGTCCCAACGGTGTCCCTTTAAGCCTCCTGTCCTCCATCCTCAGATCCCATCCAGGATCATCCTTGGCATTTAATTGTCATCGTCTATTTAGGCTTTTTTTTTTTTTTTCACTTGTGGAAACATATATACAGCCTAAATCTTCCCGTTCCAACCCCCCCCCCAGCATTCCATTAGTGGGATTAATCACATTTAGAATGTTGCAATGCTATCACCTTCCCACCATCCATTTCTAGAAGTTTCCCTTCACCCCAAACAGAAACCCTACACTCATTTCTTAACTCACCATTGCCCCTTCCCCCACTTCTTGTAACCCATACTCTACTTTTCATCTCTATGGTCATATTCTCTGATACTTTCTTTGTGTTTACTGTGGGGCTCAAATTTAACCCCTTAAGTCTATAACAATCTTGTTTTTCTTTAATACCAACTTAACTTCAATAGGACACATAAACTATGTTCCTTTACTCCTCCGTTCCCCCACCTGTATGTAGTTCTTGTCAAAAATTACATATTTTACCTTGAGTCCAAAACCACTGATTTACCATTACAGTTTATATATTTTAGATCCTGTAGGAAGTAAATAGTGGAGTTACAAATCAAAAATACAGTAGTATTGGTATTTATATTTACCATGTGATCTTTATGGGAAATCTTTATTTCTTCATGTGGTTTCAGTCAATTGTTTAGTGTCCCTTCCTTTCAGCCTGCTCAATTCCCTTTAGCATTTCTTACAGGACTGATCTACTGGTGATGAAGTCCCTCAGTTTTTGATTATCCAGGAATGTTTTCATCTCCACCTCCTTTTTAACCTCCAGGTGTTTGTGAATTTTCTAAGTCTCTGATGCTTATTGACTTCTATTTGTATTCCATTGTGGTCAGAGAATGTGCTTTGAATAAATTCAATTTTTTTTTTTTTAATTTATTGAGGCTTGTTTTATGTCCCAGCATATGGTCTATTATGGAGAAAGATCCATGATCACTAGAGAAGAATGTGTGTCCTGGTAATCTGGGATGTAATGTTCCATATATGTCTGTTAAATTCCTCTATATCTCTCTCTCCTTTGTTTCTCTGTCAGTAGGGCTCCCTTTAGTATCTCAAGTAGGGCAGGTCTCTTATCAGCAAAATCTCTCAGCATTTTGTTTGTCTGTGAAAAATTTAAGCTCTCCCTCAAATTTGAAGGAGAGTTTTGCTGGATAAAGTATTCTTGGTTGGAAATTTTTCTCTCTCAGAATTTTAAATATGTCATGCCACTGCTTTCTTGCCTCCATGGTGGCCGCTGAGTAGTCACTACTTAGTCTTATGTTGTTTCCTTTGTATGTGGTGAATTGCTTTTCTCTTGCTGCTTTCAGAACTTGCTCCTTCTCTTCAGTATTTGACAGTCTGATCAGAATATGTCTTGGAGTGGGTTTATTTGGATTTATATTATTTGGGGTTTGCTGGGCATTTATGTTTTGTGTAATTATATTGTGTAGAAGGTTTGGGAAGTTTTCCCCAACAATTTCTTTGAATACTCTTTCTAGACCTTTACCCTTCTCTTCCCCTTCTGGGACACCAATGAGTCCTAAATTTGGAGGTTTTATTTGATCTATCATATCACTGAGATCCATTTCAATTTTTTCGATTTTTTTCCCCATTTTTTCTTTTGTTCTTTCATTTTCTGTTCTGTGCTCCTCGAGGACACTGAGTCATTGTTCAACTTCCTCTAATCTTGTATTATGAGTATCCAATGTCTTTTTAATTTGGCCAACAGTTTCTTTTTTTCCATAAGATCTTCTATTTTTTTATTTACTCTTGCAATTTCTTCTTTATGCTCTTCTAGGGTCTTCTTTATGTCCTTTATATCTTGTGCCATGCTCTTCTTCATGTCCTTTATATCCTGTGCCATGCTCTCATTGTTTGACTTTAGAACTTTAATTGCTCCAAATACTGTGTCTCTTCTGATCTTTTGATTTGAGTGTCTGGGTTTGGGTTCTCCATATCTTCTGGTTTTATCATATGCTTTAAGATTTTCTGTTGTTTTTGGCCTCTTGGCATTTGCTTTACTTGATAGAGTTCTTTCAGGGTCTATAAAATACCAATCTCTAATTTGTCAGATCTACAGCTTGGTGGCATACACTTTAACTAACTAGCAGGTGGCATCCGTGTGTCACCTATTTCCCTCAAGCCAGTTCTCCCCAACTTTGTCTTTGTGGTGTGGGGGGGGTCTGATTCTTATGGGGGTTCAATTGGTGCACCAAGTTTGGGTGTGTTGGTGGTGCTGTCTGCCCTGAATGTGAGGCGTGTGTCTGAGTGGTTAGGGAGGCATGGCAGTTTAATAATAACCTCCTAGGTGTTCCCAGAGTTTTAAGGCTGTTGCAAGAATCCAAGCCTTCACCTCAGCCCCACCACAGATCGTCTCTGCCGCTGACCCACAAGTCCCTGGCACTGGCATAGGGTCCCTGGGATTTCTGAGTGGGTCCTGCTTCTCAGCCATTCTCTTCCAGGACCCCTGCCGAGGGAAGGCTGTGCCATGTCACAAGTGTGTGCCAGCCCTCCAGGGAAGCCCTGGGCTGCCAGGCCGTGCAGGGGCATTCCCAGCCTGCTGTAGAGATGGTTGAATGGGGCATGTTAATTTCCCCCTCTTCGCTCAGCTCTGCTTTCCCAGCTCAGGGACAATTAGCTTTGGGTGCACTAAAGGCCACTGTCCACAGCTGATATTGTGGCGTGTGTGTGGTGCTGCGGGAATCACTCCCTGTCACACTGGGCTTCTTGGGCTGTGGGTCCAGCCCCAGGCAGGAGTGTCCCCAGCCCATGGGGGAGATGGTTGCAAGGGGCACAGTTTCTTTCTCCTTTTGGCTCCCCTCTGCCCCCTCTGGCCCCTAGACAATCAGCAGCTGGTGTGGGTAGAGCTATCCTCCATGCCAGACACCAAGGCTTTGGGAGAGCCTGCTCCTGCTGTGCTTCGCTGCACAGTTCTCACTGTTGTATCTGCAGTTGGTCTCAGGTTTTTTTTTAAAAAAAAAAAACAACTAGTCTATCTCCAAATACTAACCCATGGTTTCCACAGACTGCAGCATGGCCGCTAGACTTTCAGTCAGCTCACTCACTTGTTTCAGAATGAAGACTCCCAGTTTCATCAAATGCATGGTCCCTGTGGATTTAGCAGACCTTGTCCAGCAGGTGCATTGCTGGAACTGGTGTTCTGTGTCACTTTCTGGCTTTTATCTAGTATTTTTCATGGAGGTGTTTTTTTGCCCTGTCTTACCTAGCCGCCATCTTGGATTCTCTGCATAAATAATCATTTCTTATATACTGACATGAATCCTTTAAATTCCTTACTGCAATTTATTTATTGAAAGTAACTCTTGGTTGTTCTTACCAATGGGAACAAGCAGATTTCAGGAAAGGAAAATCCAGATGTAATCCACAAACTTAAATATATCCTGAGCTTCATTCACTACCAACTCTTTGACCAGAGCTGCTAAAGAAATGAGGAATACATACCAGTTTTTCTTTCCTTTGATTTTTACTGTAATGAAAATACTTCAGTTAGTGAAATAGCCTGGAGGCAGACAGAAGAAAATAAGGGAAGCAAAGTCTCTGCAAAATCCACTGGCTGAATACACCAATCCACAGATTAGAGTTGATTATATTGTCACAGCATATGGATGGGACTATTACTTTGTGCAAAATGCTAGAAGACTCAAAAAGGTGACCAAGATGTGCTGGTAAAAAGAAAACAACTCAAAACTTCCTGAAATTCCCGTCTCTAAATGAAACCATTTTCTCTTGCTCCCGTAGCATCAGATGGTAAAAGGGAGAAAAAGGATCAAAGCCTAGAAATCCTGAGAAACAAGTCTCAAAGTGCAAAAGGAAAGGCCAAGAAAATGGCTCCTAAAGACATCAGTAGCACTCAGATTCTTCAATTCAACAGAAAATGATGCTTTCCACTAAGATACAAATAGTTGGAGAAACTGACCATGGAATGTGTATTAGGTAACATTAGGGAATTATTGCTAATTCTCTTAGGTGCTATCATGGTATGAAGGTTATGAGAGAATTTGTCCTTAATTTTGTGAGCTGTGTGCTGAAGTGATTGGGGGTGAAGTGCCATGATGTCTTCCACATACCTTTAAGTGTTACAGTGAAAAATATATTTACCCACAAAAGGCAAATGTGACAATGTGACATTGAATGTTGAATAAAAGACATGGGCATGTGAGTTGCATTCCTTGTTTTATTCCTTCAACTTTTTTATATGTTTGAAAATTCTCAAACTAAAAAGTTGGAAAAAATTCAGTAAGAGAAAAAAAGATATAGAGTAAGAAGTACAAATATACAACTGATAGTTCTTCAGTACAAGATAGAAGGAAATAAGTGCAAAAAACATAACTTTGTCTGTTTGTTCAGTGTTATCAGCACCAAAGAAGATAATGACTAATTCTGACTCAGGGAAAATAGAAAGTCTTCCCAAAGGAAATACTATTGAAATCTTTGGAAAATGAAAAGATTTTAACAGACAGAGAAGGGCGAGATGTGCCCTCATGGTAGAAGGGAGCGACAGGAATGGCGTGATGACATTCAAGTGTATGACATGTTCGAGCAGTGAGGGACATGTGTAAACAAAAATCTAGTGTGAGTGGAGTTTAGGCTTTTGGGGGAGGACGAGATGGAGATGAGTTGAAAAGGTGGGATGAGGCCAGGTTGTGGGGGCCTTTGGGTGCCCTACTCATGACTACAGACTTTATATTCTGGGCAAAGAAAAACTGTTTATGGTTGGTTTGTTTTCAGCATAAGAGTGAGATAGTCATTCATAATGTTTTCTCTCACATTTCATTGTTTTATGTTTTTGCATTTTTTTATTACAGAAGTTGTAGGTTTGCAGAAAATGCAGTTCCCACATTACCCCCTCCCACTATTAACACCTTGCATTAGTGTGGTACATTTGTTAAAATTGAGGAAAGAATATTATTTTGTGTACTATTATTACAATTCTTGGTTTACATTATAGCACACTGTGCTGTGCAGTCGTATGGTTGCTTTTTTTAATTTTTATTCTAGTAACATATATAAAATCTTAAATTTCCCCTTTTAACCTCATTCAAATACATAATTCAGTGCTGTTAATTACATTCACAATGTTGTGTTACCATGATACCATCAATTACCAGAACTTTTCCATCACCCCAAATAGAAAATCTGTTTTGAAATACAGATTAAGGATAATAGTTATCATCTCCTATATGTGTATACTCTGTGCAGGGCACTCCTTTAAGTGTGATGTGTATATTAACTCATTCAATCATGACCACTTCCCAATGAGGTACTGTTATCACTGTTCCCATTTTACAGTAGAGAAAACTGAAACAGAGGCCATGCAACTTGCTCAGAATCACAGAGCTAATAAGTGTCAGAGCGAGGCTCAGAAACTGGGCAGACTAGCTCCAAAGTACTAATCATAGAGTGTCTCTTTTTGAGGGAAAAGTAATATGTACAGAGAATCCAGTTCTTGAGAAACCACCCTGAGAAACACCTATCTTGAAATGTTATTGAGGCTAATATATATTAACTATACTTAGAAAGAGACACAACACAAACACACGCACAACACCCTAAGAAACTCTTATCTAAGAAATGTCATTGAAACTAAAAAAATTATATATGTGTATGTGTGTGTACACATATTTAAATGTATATGTGAGTGTGAGTGTGTGTGTGTGTGGAGAGAGAGAGAGGGAGGGAGAGAGAGAAAAAGAGAGAGAGGTATTTCTAAGATAATACTATATATCTTATTATTATGGAAGCAAAACAAGACTACAATTTTAATCCCTAAATCAGAATGGGCAAAGGGAGCTGAGTCAGAAGGAATAGAAGTTGAATCTGACTAGCTGTGAAAACTTTAATAAAAGTAAGCTAAAACTAACCCCTGGGCAGTCACCCAGCCTTAGCAGCTCTGGGTGAGTCCAGGCAATTGAAAATGCCAACCAACCTTGTGCTAACAACAAAGGCAAGCATCAAAACTCTCTGTGGATGTGGATCTATATTCACAAACATTCTCTTTGTCCTCAAGAAGACATGGTTACCATGAATCACAGCCAAAAAGTTTCCTTCTATCATGGGAGGACACCAACTTTGTATTGTCTATGGAGAGTATAGAGAATTATATAGCAATTTTCAGATTCCTCTTTAGAATGGTTGTATTTTTTAAAATACAAATGTTTATTTTTCCCTTGTATTGTCCCCTTTCCCTTTCCCAAGTCAAGCAGACAGAGGAATGCAAAAGTTGGAAAGCAGAGGTTGTGTAATACACTTCTTTGTCTTGGCTTTTGTTTTCGAAAGCCTAAACCCATTGACCAGATGATTCTAAGTGCAAAAACAGAGAAGAAAGAAAGTCAGAACAACTGAGACCAGTAAGAGAAGGCTCTCCTGAGCAGTGAGGACCAAAATTCTGCATCCTGAAAGGGAATATCCTATTGATTGTATTCTCAGAGGTGTAGCTCTATGGTGTTCCTAGGAAGACCACATCCTAAGCTCGGAGGTTCCCAGATTGTCAAAAATTCCCTTGTCCCAAAAATGAAATTGTAGCAGACCCAGTGGTCCTCTGTGGACCCTGAACACAGGAATACAGCCCATGAGATGATGCACAAATGCCCTGCGGAGCCCCCATTGGCTTGGCACCACATCAGACCTGGGAGCCTTAGCAAGATCCTAGAGGGAGGAGGAGTCAGTCCCAAGAATGGCTGAGGGTGGATTTTCTGCCAGCCAGGGTTGGGGACTTACCAGCCAAATTGGTTTGATTGATGGGGAGAAGAAAATATAATATGTCTTGCCTACTTGAATTTGTGTACTGAAATCCATGTCATCGCACTTGTAATCTTTTTCAATGCAAAAGTTTCCAGTCTCATAAGAGTTTATGAGAAAAGCAATACTAGGAAGCTTTAATATGTTTTATTTTTCCTTCCCAATACTACTGGAGAGAGGGAGGAGGAGAGAGAGAAAGAATTGGAAAAGCAAATGTTACAATCAGAGCTGATTTAATAGCAGTTGCCTAAAGACTGATTTGAGGAGGAGCAGAAAGACACTACAAACCATTCCTCTATTGATTTCTAAAGCCACATTAACAAATACACCAGGTCCTTAAGCATTACCCCCTCTTTATGCACTTCTTTTAATGTGCAAGTACTACTGAGAACAGACAGGAATGATAAAATTCTCTTTTCTCTGTGATAGGAAGGTTGAACTTCCGTGAAATGAAACAGATTTGGTATTTAGGGTTCCTGAAATAGGTGAACTCAGAAAAGAAGAAGAAACAGAACCAGACAGCTTAAAGACCAAAGGAAAACTGACTGCTTTGTGATTTTGCTTAAATGATAGACTGATCTCATCAGACCTAAAGTGGCTTCCCTTGGTTTGACTCCCAACAGCTCCCATTGCAGATGAAGCACCCGGAAAGTGATGAGGGAGGCAGTTAGCCAATCTTCCAGACATAAGAAGCATGATATCAATATATATTTTTGAAATCATGTTAAAAATCTTACACACACACTGACATGTAAACCCTCACACTTTCTCGGGGAATGCTGCAACTTTTATGATCACTGAGGTCCCTGCTGACATTGAGATGCTTTGATTTTACTTAAATGGCTTTTGGAATGTTTGATTACCAATAAGTTGGAGAGGTTATTAGGATCAAGAAAAATTTTGACAACAGGGTGTTTTATTTAAAGGGGCAGTAACATTCTTTACTGTTTAGTAAGAGTCAGGGAAATACTTAAAATACTTTTAAAGGTTCTTTCACCTAGTAAAGTCTAATGAAAAACTGGAATAATGACCTATCAAGTAGGCCCACGTAAAGCACGAAGCAGAATAGAATTACCATCTACAGCAATCCAAGCAAAGCATCAATCTCTGTTTGCTCAAGCCTTTCCTTCTTTCCATTAAGTGGTTGGCCTCAAGTATCCTCAGTCTAGCTGTACCTTGTCTTCATAATGGGTCCATCTCTAATGCTCCTAAGTCTAATAACTGCATATGCCCGACAGTTGCCTGGGTCTCTGAGGCAACCAGGTAAGCACATGACTGAAGCTTCCCTAACCATTGCCTAATATATGTAGTCTGCCCCCAACTGGTTTTCTGCCCTGTACTGTTTTCACTCCATTTCTTCGCTGAGGAACTATGGGTCTTTGGCTTACACTATTCCATATCAAATTTCCGTACACCACCACACTTGGTTTGTGACATGCTTGGTGTAGCTCCCCAGCTGCTGACGGTCGATGCAGAACATTGGTAGAGCTGGATGTGGATACTGAAAATAAGTATGGCCCAGGACCCAACCTAGACTAGATAAGTGATAGGGTCCTGGGCCTCAAACTCAAGCCCAATGCCATAATCATATGAGGCTCTGGAGTTTTTGAAAAAAGGGTGAGTATGTGGAAGAGATATAAATTGTGGCCAGGGAGTGGATTGTGGCAGATTGTGTTCTCCAAACATTGCTGCATCAGTGTTTGGATTCTACGTAATTTTCCATTACCTTGCCACTTCCAAATTAAGAGGTAAAATCTATTCCCCTCCCCTTGAAACTAGGTGGGCGTTTGTAACTGTCTCAACAAATAGAATGCCGTGTAATTGCACTGCAAAGTGTATTTGAAAGGGTAGGTTTGAAAGGGTAAGTTTGAAAAGGCAATACATTTCCCCCCAGGAAATCTTGGGACACTCACCCTTGGAACCCAGCCGATAAGTAGAATAAAAGCCCAGACTACATGAAGAGGGAATTTGTATATATTCCAGCCAATAGCCCCAGAGGTTAAAGTCCCAACCAACAGCCAGCATCGACTGCCAGTCATGAGAGTGACCAAGCCTCCAGATGATACTAGCCCCCAACTGTAAATCAATCCCAGTTATTGAATATTCTAGCTCAAGCCCTACATATACGTGGAGCAGAGACAAACCATCCCCATTGTTCTGTGTCTGAATTCCTGACCCACAGAATCTATGAGCATAATAAATGGTTGTTCTATACCACTGAGTTTTGGGGCAATTTATTGCAGAACATCCATAAAGGATACAGGGTTACTCTTAGGTGTAACTCTCCTTATTATTCCAAAATATTTTCTCAAATAAAATTAAAAATGAATATCAAGGGCAACCTTGAAGGGTGAAAGCTGCAGCAAATGAACATCCTGAAGGCATGCACACATTTCTAAGAGCCACTTAAAAGTCTCTGCCTTCTGTAACACCAGTTGTGATAGTCAGAAAAGAACCTTTCTTCCCTTTCCCAAAGATGGGGAAAGCAACTCCAATTCACTTTTCACTGTCCAATCTAAGAAACATCTCTACACGGACACATGCATGGGCTAGAAACTCTGCTCTCCAAAAGTCATTCAGAACGTCTTTTCTCACCCACAGTCTTAAGCATCAAGAGACCTTCACAAGCACTTCCAATGTATAAGACAAATTATAAATGGTACTGTTATCCTATTGAAAACCTTTGCTTCCTTAACATCTGTTTCTCCTCTTGATATTAATACTCCATTTCACATTTAGGAAAGGACCCAGTGGTAGATTGAATGATTGGCCCCAATTCTTTACCCCTCATTGTAGCCATACCCTTTGGCATGTGACTTTGCTGTTCATCCTGCTAGAGCCAAGAAATATTTCCCAGGATACTGGGTTTTCCTTTGGGACTTGCTCTGGCAAGAGGAAGTAACAGAGGACCTGTCTTAACCTAGGTCTTGAGAAGGAGCATATGTTTCCAGTCATCCTGCATCTCTGCCATCACTGTGACTTTACTTTGGGTGGTGTAACTAATTTGACTGTTGGGCCTGATTCACCCTGTCAGGGATACTCTAAAAAGAAAGTTTGTTAGTCCTCATTTCCTAGACTTCCAAAAGATATCTGGTTCCTTTCTCAAAGCCTGGTTATTCTGCCTCTCCTCTCATTTCTACTGGGTGCTCTGTATCCTTTCAGTGTATTGCTCTTTTGCTCAAGTTAACTAGAATTGCTGTCTATTGCTGGCAACCAAAGTACCATAGCATATACGATGAAAGGTACATGACTAGGGATGTTTGGAACAAATATTTTGAAAGAGATCTACATCTAATCTTCTTTAAGCAAATTAACCTGGTTAAGAAGGAGGCAGTTCAATTCTGGGGAAAAAAAAAATGAAAAAAGAACTGAGTGTTAAAATTCAACCTTATGTAAAGTGCCCTGGGAGATATGAGAGGGGCTACACTATGCAAAAGGAAGACAAATTTGACCTTAACCTAAAGATCCATTGTGCTTGATGTTTATGCAAAAGCTCCTACATTCACAAAATGGAATTTGCACCACAGCTGGTCAATTAAGAGAAAGAAATTCTCTATAAATCAGTTGCAGGTTTTAACTTTCAGCTTGCCATCCAAAGTAACTGAATCTCTAATAAGTATGCACATGGGCACACGCGCACACACACACACACACACATACAAGACTTCCTAGCAAATGCAGCCCAGAGACCAAATTAATCAAATACCTAAGTTACTTCACACAACGTGACCTAAGTTCAACACTGTGATTATTTCTGGGGCTGTTATGAGTCATGTTATTTTTATACTAGTTTCAACAAGACTTGCTGTTTCCCAAGTGTAATCAATCACATTTCTTTATTTTCAGGTTTCTTTCAGCTGTTACCATTGGCACTGGTGTAACCGTGCGGAATTTCACAACCCGAGTAAGCACATTGATTGTATGGCATTTCCATTTCTCAATCTTGGCAGGCTTTGGAAAATGGGGTTTGGGGGCTGTATTCGATCATTCATCCTGTCAGAAAACCACCCTTCCTCTGTTGCATTTTTTTTTCCCTTTACCACAGAAATCATCCCTTTTATTTTTCTTTACTTTATAAGACATGAGATTTACTGAATTTT